>NC_135579.1:64111919-64830253 GCF_965152235.1 Eretmochelys imbricata
AGTCCACAAGTTACTGTTGGATATTTATTTATATATTCTTATTTATAAGAGTTCTGAATTAAAAGTAACAATAAGGGGTTCTCATACGTATTCAAAGTATGTACCACATCTTAATAGAGAAAATTTCTTATGTATTAGCACAAATCAGGAATGAGGCAGTAGATGACTACTTCTCCCACTAAAAGCAAGCATCCCTGTGGCACCTACAGCAATTGCTTATATAGAGAAGGAAGGAATATTAAGAAATTAATGAATTTTCAGGTTCAGTGCTATTTAGCAGCTGGAAAAGCAGCAGAACAGCACCACATGATCAGAAATTTAGGAACCACTATTTTAAACCCTTTGGTGCACCAATGGGAAACTTTAAAAACAATAGCAAATACCAGCATTATGTCCCATTTGGCACTTTCAAAAGGAATAGTCCAGAGTTCTGGGTAGTTTAGTCTGCAGCTACTGAAGACAGAGAATATACTGCTTTAAGCCTTTGTGATACCACCAGCAAAACCTCTGACATGGGAATGTGCCTTTTCCTTCAACTTTTAAGTAGAGAAGAAGCTCCTTTTAAAAAGCTTCATTGCTTTTTTCCCCCCCAGTTAACTTAAATCGTACCTGGATGACTGTAGCTGATTCACTTTTAGTTTCCTCCAATTTTGCCTTTTTTAATTTCAAAGTTTTCCTCTCAGCTAAATATCTTCTCCAGTGTTTCTGAATGAAAATTGCTGCATTAACTTTTTTCTGGATGCGACGGTGAGACAGAAAATTTATTACAGCTGATTGAATAATCCGAGCAGCTTTGTCTTTTTCCTGCAAGGAGTGAATTTCCATTGAAAGTTGTGGGTTTTGTTTGTTTTGTTTTTTTAAACTAAAAAACAAACAAACAGAGTAGACACCCAAAGCTATGCCTCCATCGTTTCTCGGAGATCACAGCAGTGTCAGTTGCAAAAATTTACTCGAATACACATTTCACTGTATCTTAGTTTGAGTAACAATGTTTATTTCTCCCTTAAACACACATTTTCAAATAAGTTTCATGTGCTTTTTCAGCATCAAAACAGGATCCCGCTAATTTTAATACATAAAAGCTAATTAGTAAAACTACTATGTTGATTATAGTTATTTTTAGAGATTTGTCAAAGAGAGAGTTTCCCACTAATAACAAAAGTTGGTTAAAATATATGTAGTGTCATATTTCAATCCTTCCCCCACCTCTTCAGCTTAGATGAGAAGATATGTTATTTCTTCACCTCCTGTTACCGGAAGCAAACTTTCCTGAAATAGATCTTAGGGATTTCAGCTGGTAAGTCATTATAGATGGTATATCTTATGTTCTTGCCTTTTCCCCTTGGACAACGTGCCCTCTTTATTCACGGTCTTCAACATTTTTAACTTTAGATATTAGCAGTAGTGCTAGCTTTTAACTTCAATATTAAGGAACTCTTAAACGAAGTTACTCACCTTTTGCAGTAATGATGGTTCTTCAAGATGTGGGTCCATATGTGTGCTCCACTGTAGGTGTGCTTGCATCCCTATGCTGCTAATCAGAACTTTGGTAGCAGTGTCTGCCAGGGCCGCACACGTGCGGTCTCTCCTCGTACTGTACCACAACACTCGTCAGCAAGCACATGCTAACCTCCCTTATTTCCTTCTCTACCACAGAGTCATTGACAAAAACTCTGAAGTGGAGGAGGGTGGGTGGCGTGTGATTTATGCTGGGGTTGGGGACTAAATCATCTCTTTTGTCCCGGTGTACAGATAACCAGTGGGTAGACCTGGAGTCCTTCAGAGCATGAAGGGAGGTGTCAGTCTTCCCAGAAAAGAGCTTTGTGCCCTCAAAAGGGAAGGTCCTCCTGTGGACTACCCCTCTTTCGGGAATCCTGACAAAATGAAGCTATGATGCTCATTGCATTACCACAGCTGTAGAGATGAACCTAGCTGCCATGCTGGCTGCATCGAGGGCAGATTGCAGCAATGTTTTTGCCACTAATCGGCCCTCCTGGATAATGGCCTTAAAGGAATTGTAATGTGTCTCTGGCAACTTTTCAATAAAGTCATTCAGTTTTGAGTAATTTATGTAGTTGTATTTCGCCATGAGCGCTTGTAGTTGGCGATACAGAACTGCAAAGTGGCTGAGAAGTACACTTCTCTGCCAAAGGATCAAGATGCTTCCAATCCCTATCATAGCGAGTAGCCTTTGATTGGTGTTATTGGCTGCAAGAGTTGATGGCATCCACCACAATGGAGTTGGGTGAGGAGTGAGAAAATAGGAATTCACATTCCTGGGCTGAGACATAGTATTTTTGTGTCTGCTCACTTGCAAGTTGGCACCACTGATGCCAGAGTTTGCCACAAGATGTTTGCCGGGACTAAAATGGCCTAATTAATTGAGAGGGCAATTTTTGAGGAGGATGAAGAGTGGAGGATGTCAAAGAGCTGATGGTGGGTGCCCTTGACTTCCTCCAATTGTATCTTGAGGGTGTTTGCCAGCTCCTGGAAAACACGAAAGTCATCTGCCAAAGATGGTGTGGGAGGCATGACGGCTTCGCCTGGAGACTAGAATATGTACCTAGGTGTCACTTCCTCCTTGGTACCAGCTTCCTGTTCCTCGATCTCTTGAGGCAGTTAAGAAGCCCTAGATGCTGTGGACAAGGGGGTGTTCTAGGAGGTGAGGCTCAAGAGGCATGCCGTTGGTGCACCACACAAGGGCAGCACAAGGAGAGACAGTGCATGAGTGGGCCTAACAGACAGTGCTATCAAAGTTCTCCAAGCAGCAGTGTAGGGACGCAAGCACACTTAGTGGAGCACCCATAGTGACACTACTCGAAGAAGAAAAATGTAATGCTATACACATGGTAAAGAAGCATGGTGAAATCCTGCAGCCTTGAACGTACCCCAGCTACCTTTCACTTTTAAGTACCTGAATTAAAGTTTGAAGTGGGCAACAAGTTGTTTGGCAATTTGTATAGTCTTGTATATTGCAGAATGAACATATAATTTAGCATAATTCCCTGTAGAAAGTCAGAAATGGAACACCAACATAGTTGAAAATTGCAGTTGAAATGCTTTGGTCAAGTTGTGTGTCAAATCCTATACATTGCACAGCGGCAAAAGACCTAGCTCAAACGTGGTATTCTTTTCATCTTATTTTAAATTGCAAAGAAGTAAAATTAATAAGTGTGGAGTTCTTCATAAAGTTCAGTAAAGCCACTTCAGCCTTGACTTGGGAAAAGGACTGAAATACTCTTATTAATATTAAATGTAACACTGGCAGAGCACTAGTCTTTACATTGACTACTTTTCATTCTGAAGAGAATGAAAAGATGCATTTTGCTTTAAATCAAGATTGTGTCACCATCTTAGTAACATATGAAGTCCTCAAAAAGTAGTTACAAATGCTACTCTCTGAAGACTATCCATTCACAACTTGGTTGATTTTGTATCCCCCACTGTACCACAAACCAAGAGTGATTATTACAGTTAAAGCTTTTTTATCTGGCATGTTGGGGAAATGGGGCGTGCCGGTAAGTGAAAAATGCCAGTTAACTAAACATTGGATGCGGGGGGGCATTTGCAGGGTGCAGGCTCTCGGGGGCACTTACTTCAGGCAGCTCCCCGCAACCGGTTACCTGTCCTTGCTACTCTTAGGCAGAGGCGCGGCAGGCGGCTGTGCGCTGCCCCTGCCCCGCACACTGCCTTTGCAGCTCCCATTGGCTGGGAACCACGGCCAATGGGATCTGGGGGAGGGGTAGTGCTTGCGTGGCCATTCTTCTGCTTAGGACAGGGGTGGGCAAACTGTATGCAGGGCCGGGACAGAGGGTCGAGGTGTGAGAGGGGATGCGGTGTGCAGGAATGGGCTCAGGGCAAGAGATTGGGGCAGAGGAGGGGTGAAGACTGCAGGAGGGGGCTCAGGGCAGGGGTTTGGGGTGCAGGAGGGGTGTGAGGTGCAGGTAGGGGGTTCAAGGCAGGGAGTTGGGGAGCGGGGTGAAGGAGGGGTTCGGGCTCCAGCCTCACTTAGCTAAAGAGGCTCCAGGGTGGCAGAGGTGCACACTGGGGCCAGGGCAGGCTCCCTGCCTGCATGCCCTGGCTCCACGCTGCACTGGGAAGTGGCCGGAGCCATGTCCCTGCGCAGCCCCTGGGGGAGAAGGGGGACACAGGGCTTCGTGCACTGCCCTTGCCAGGCCTCCAGGTACCTCCCCCAAAGCTCCCATTGGCCATGGTTCCCCGTTCCCAGCCAATGGGAGCTGCCGGGGCAGTGCCTGGAGGCAAGGGCAACGCACAGAGCCCTCAGCCCGGGCTGCAGGAATGTGGTGCCAGCCGCTTCCGAGAATGGCGCGGGGCCTGCAGCACCACAGGGGGCAATCCCGTGGGCCAGATCCAAAGCCCTAAGGGGCCAGATCTGGCCCATGGGCCGTAGTGTGCCCACCCCTGGCCTAGGAGCAGCAGGGACATGTTGCCACTTCTGGAGAGCCACACGAAGCCATGTAGGGAGCCTGCTGGCCCTACGCCAACCAGACTATAAACTGGACTTTCTATGAATATTAGAAATGCTGGTTTAGAGAGCTTTCTGGTTGGTACAGGGCCGGACAACACAGCTTTTACTGTACTACTTCACAAAAGAATAAAGTCCTTGATAAAAATACCTGGTGGAGTTTCAGCTCTGCTTTCAGTCTGTATTTCCTCCAAACTGACTGAATTAGCCGAGCCGCTCGAGTCTCTTTTCGAAGATCTAGAAGCCGTGAACACAGAAATGACAGATAGGTGATAACAACCTAAAGAAATATACATAAAAAAAACACCATGGTAAGTTAGGACTGTCCAGTTTATATGAAGTTATATAAAATAAAATAAAATAAAAAAAAACACGTCTCTCACCTTCTCATCAGGAATTGTATTTGACATATCTGAATGATGAATCATAGCTGGTATTCCACCCAGGTCAGAAACTGCAGTATTAATCAACTGGAAATTTCTCTTTTCATTGTCCAGAAGTTCCTTATAGACGACTGAGGTAGTTATAGCTTTATAACAGAAGGAAAAATATAATCATGTTTGTCAGTCAGATTAAGGGTTTTATTTATTTATTTTTTTAAAAAACATGCAGTCTGCTTCAAAAAACCTTATATTAAAGAATGACTCACTTTGGTCAAATGTTCCAGCCAACATATTTAGAGATGTATCAGATTCAGAGGAAGAATTTAGTGCTACTGTACCAGTTTTCGTACATTCTACTGTTTGAGTGGTACGTTGGGATATAGCTTCCAAAGGCACATAACACGGATGATAGTGGTGAATCAAATAGCACAATACTCTGCCATCTGAGAAAGATACTGTGAAGTTTTCCACCTGGTTTAAAAAAAAAAAAAAACCTTGAAGTTTTTCACACTCATGAATTAGTACAAGTTTAAAATAGGTCTCATTTGTCATAATATATCTGTAACTGGATAGGAATGTGGCTATGCACATTTCTTTTAATATATACAAAGGAAAATTAAATATATGAAATTCAAGTTATCTGAAAGTAATGCTCATTTGCCGAGTCCATGCTGTGGCTCTCCATTCCTGAAAGTCAGAAATATAAAGGGATGTCTACCCAAAGTAAAAGTGCACCTCATAGAACAACAATAGTTAAAGAAACCAGACCTGGAGAATTCTATGGAAGGATCCTAGAAAGGACCTTCTACAGCATAGTATGTTACTGATGTTTTAATCCACTGTCAAAAAATGTGCTAAATATTTTCAGAATAAGATAGCACCTGTAGCCCATAAATCTTAAACATACTTAACCAACTGACTACTATCTTGGAAAGCAAGAATATGTAGAGAAGCAGTATATGGAAAGCAAGACAAGCAAAATAGAGAACGGAATACACAAAATGCTATGTAGTTGCTTGTGTGTTACAGTATCCATCATTTTAGTTCCTTGATTTTTATTTATGGGAGTTAAAGAATGGTTTGTGTGAGGGATTGTGATGAGAGGCATTTAAATGAAGACTGATTGTGAGAGACACAATATCAGGGATGACATTCCACATACATAAGTATTAAAGAGAAGTAGGCATGGATGCACTTGAGACAGAGGAAGACACACAAAGTGAAATTCATGAAGTTCAGAGACGAAAGTGGCTTCATTGATTAGGGACTCAGAAATGGCAATGCCTGGGAAATGAATTTGAAGCCTCCTAAGCTTAAAATAATTAAGTTAGATTTTGCTTTCCTAAAGTGTGCCAGCCATTCTGATGAGCAGTAAGTCTCATCTTTATAATTATAAAGATTTCCCATTACAAGACAATGTATTTGCAGATGTACAAAATCTGGAAATATATACACAAAAAACAGGACTACTTACCTTAATATTGTAAAACCCACAAACAGCATTGACCCAATCCATCAGCAGCTTCACATTTTTGCTGTAACTTTCAGATGAGTAAGTACTGCTGTTTTTTCTCACTTTACTTTGATAAGAGCAGGACACCAGAGTAGCCATTTGTGTCTTAATATTATGTGTATTCTTTAAAAAAGAAATTTCTTCTTCTAACTGCTTCACATTAAGGGAAACATCCACCTTTAATGGAAACAAACAAATCAATTTTTCTGATACATAAAAAGACATTACAGTGATCTTGTAAACTTGATGTGGTTAAACAGAGAGGGGATGGTTTGGAAGAAAGCATCTTAAGTAAGTGCCAGGGACTGACTGCTCCCACTATTTACTAATATAACAGTTTCCATACTGGATCAAACTAGCTGTTACTCCAATCCAGCATCCTAGATGACAGTGGCCAGTACCAGATGCTTTTAAAATAAACTTAAAGGGAAACTGTGTTCCTACCTGGATCAATGGTTGGTTTATACCCTGAACAACATGTATTTTTTTTTAATCTTACCTAATGCAATTGTGGAAGTGGTCATCCATATAACTAAATTAAAGAGACTCTAGATCTACCTCAACATCTTGTTGTTGACTGATGCAAATGAATAAATTCATTTTCTCTGCAATATTCTTCAGCATTCAATTGCTCCTTTGGCTTCCTGATAATTCTGCAGCAGTATTCTCTTTAGGATTCTTGCATCAGGTATTATATATAATAAAAAAAAAGTCTCTGGCTACTTGGTTTTCAAATTCCTGCCTAATAGGTTTTACTTTCCATAATGTATACTCCTTCCTATTGGATTCACTTAAGCTGGATATAGATTTTTGAATATTTAGTTGGCTCAAGTAACCTCTTAAACCTTGCCATTAAGCCAAACTCTTCTCCTACTCTCTGCTTCCTTCTTCCATTTAGGGCTATACATACTCCTTGACTCAATTACAAGTACACTAATTAGCCTCCATACTAAGTCCAAAGGAGATTATTTCATTCTTCAAGTGTTTGGAAGTGGTATTAAATACATCCATCTATTTGAGCTATTTTTAGTAGCGCTAAGAGAATTCCTCAGCAAGAAGTTAATTTCTGTGGCCAAATTACCTGACCCTTGTTATCACATACTTAACCTTTGTTATAGTATCTGGCACAAGTACAAAAGAAATTCTATGAACAAGTGTACAGAACCTAATTAAAAGGAGTTCTGAATTGTATTACATTTTAGAGCCTAGCTCATCAATGTAGCTAATAGTTGTAAAGCACTTTGAACATACATCACACGATGAGGTCTAACCATGAGAATCCACAAAAGATCATTCTCATGGGTCACCCAGCCAGATCAATCCAGACTTGACAATTTCAGAGACTACAAATTCTTTGTTGCAAGCCATGCATTATCTCCTCTTGTTTGTAACATTTCTTAAAATTCTTTACAACTACACACAACTTTATGCAATACCTGGAAAGCAAAGACAATTTTCCACAGCAGTGCTAAAGTTCGCTCTCTGTGCCTGTCCACAATATCCTTAGACTCAATTGAAGCACCTATAAATAAAATACAACAGCGATTAAAATATGTATTCCTGTTCTTCAAATGCATAGTTATTCTAGTGCTACTTTTCAATTCTTACCACATTCGTCTTTCAATTGAATTCCCCGCTCTTTAAGAACATGAAGGGCCACGTCAACATTATGCATCTTCTGGAGACGACTTATTGCAGGAACTCTTAGCTTCTTTGAGAGACTCCAGTTTTTTGTGAGAAGTTCCATTGTTCTCCTAACAATAAAGTGTCTTAGTTCATCTTACAGAAGGATTAGACAAATATAGATAGTCATAAAACCATTCTGTATCAACTTACACAAGACGAATACCACACTGCAAGTCTACAGCTAGATTTGTAACAGCAAAGTCAAATTCATCAAGTGGTGTCTGAACATGACTAACAGGTAATCCCAGGAAGCCAAGATGACGGGAAAGGTCACCTTCACCACTCAGGAAGTCTCGTGAAAATGCCAGTAGAACATCTTTACTATTCTAAGGGGAAATAAAATAAACTTAGACCAAATGACCATTTTGATCCCTTCCCCCAAATGCCTTTAGCTTTGTTATTTGTCGTTTAGTACTACTCATAAGATACAAAAATTCAAGTACTTAAATATCTCTTCATGGCATTTAAATTGTGTCCACAATATTCTAATGCTGACACAGATAGCTAACTGGTTTCCTAATGACAGCTTTCATAACTTCCCTAGTGTACAACAAAAAATATCAAGCTGCCGTAACATTAGTTAATCATACCTGCTCTGCATCCTAGTTCATGAATAATTTTTCTTTTTATTTATTCATGCATTTAACTCCTTAAACAGTGTTGTAGTCTAATAGACTACATACGATATTTATACCATGACTTCAACTGACTAGAGTAAAAATGGTTTTTAGTTCAACACAAATGAGGCTATTTACTAATCAAACATATAGCATGACAGATAGGACATGCAGCCTAGCTTTCTGGAACAAAGTATTGTAGGACAGCCCCCAGATAAACTTTCAAAATGCAAGAGGATTTAACTTCAGATAAATGATGTGGCAAAGCAGTATTTAGTCTTAGAAAGAAAAGGAAACCTCTACAATACAAGGCTTTTGCGCGCTCCCTATCAATTATATGCACTTCAGAAGTCCTGATGGTAAGTCTTACACAGCTAGTGACCTCCTGGAAGATGTGCTGAGTGTGAATAGTACTAAAGTCTTAACATTAAAAAAGCAACTTTATATTATATGCATACAAAGTCATATGTTCAATCAAACATTATTAAAAGAAATGGCTATCATATTTTACCTTGAACTCTGCATCCTTGCAGAAGAGGCAAGGGTCGTGGTCAATGATTCTAGACTGTTTGGCATGATCAAGAAAGCAAACTAACAGCAATAATTTTTTCAGTGTAAATTTAGACAAAGTTTCTTCATGACCTAAAAATATTAAGTTCATAAAGATGTTATTTATTAATGCAAAGTTAAATGCTAAAAACAGTCTATTTTGAAAAAAAAAGTAGTTACCATCCCGATAAAGGTGAGGTACAGTGGGGTGTCTGTATTCAGCTGCTATATCAGGGTTCCAAAGTAGGCGACTGAGAATAAATATTGCCAAACCCATAATATCACTATTACTCTCCAAAGCAATCAGTTCTCCATAAATAGTCTAATGAGAAAAAAGGAAACCTTTTTAAAATTTAAAAAAATGCTCACAATTGTATCATTTATTTCTTCAGAATTTCAGTAGGCTATATTCAAAATAAATAGCAATACACTATTTAAGAGTTTCTCACTTGCCCAAATCATTAGTAACCTAGCCCATTTCTTTGAAAATAGATTCATCTGAAAAACAGCAAACAAAGTTTCAATCCTAGTTTTATTCCAGCAGGTATCCCAAATACAACGTCCATCTAAAAAGTTAAAATTTGTATCAATGGGATCTACTGGTTCTTTGATGTCTGGAAAGTGTCCTCTGATTCCATTAGGAGTTCCCTAACCAGTCCCAACATAGCTGGCTGCAGTGTAGTGGGAGCGCGCTAAGTGTCAATTTCCTAGCTACTACTGAAAGGTAAAGTTACTTGAGCAACAGCAAAGGAGCATCAGCCCAGTTCCAGGGTATTCCTCACAGAAAGGCACTTTTAAATTGTCCGATGAAATATTCTCTTTTGTAACAAGACAATCATGAATTAAAAGGAAATTGTTCTGTTCTGATAATAAACCAGAGCTGCCTGCCAGCTATAGTTGAACTTGAGATCCACTCTTGGCATAGGCTTTACAAAAATAGAGTATCCATAAGAAGCATTGCTTACTTCCAGACCTATGCGTAGCCACAAAGGGTTGTAAGATAAAAGCCAGTTGAGGACTTTCTGTCTTTCTCCTGCAATGAATGTAAAGTACGGTGAAATGTTAAATTCAGCAAACACTTTTAAACCATATTTCATTGTTACAAAGCCATCTGGTTAAAAGTTTTTCTACTCTACTTGCTACACTTATAATATGACTCAATGCTATTTTACCAAAAATACTAAATATCAACAACCTTTGTACATTCTTACCAATATCTCTCCAGAGATGCCGGTCTTTCCGAACTAGCAAACGTCTAGTTTCAATCTCAAACTCCAGTCTCTTAATAGCTTTAACCATTGTTTCAGAGGTAAACAAACGGCAAGCTGCACGTCGTAGTTTATTCAACCTGCATCGAGCAGTATAAGCTCTCATGGACATTTCTTCTTTTGTTGGTGCTCTAGGAACACTGGCTTTATGATGATTTTCTGCTCCCAAGATAAGTGCAGCTGCATTTACTAATTGAAAAAAAAAAGAGAGAATAAAAAAGAAAAATAGGTCTATATATCCGACATAAAGGTAAATTAGCATCTGTTTTATAGGAGTTTGCTATTTTTGCTATCATTTTACTTTTAGTTTAAATGCATACTAATACACAGATTCTCAAGACTGTACACTTTCAGTTAAAGAACATGGAAAAAACACAAATATATAAAATTTCAAAATAGCATTCAGAATTTCCTTCAGTGCAACCTCTACTGAAACAGACACCCAAACGTTAGCTCTACAATTATCAAAGTAGCTCTGTAGGGATGCAAATTGAACTTCCTTTCATTCCAATCTCAGGACAGAAATTCATGAAGGGGGTGATGGGGGAGGGGAACCAACCACTTCTTAATATAAAAATTACCCTTATTGAAAAGTTAGTTACATACATACAGATAAATTAATGAAAGCTTAATTGATACTAGCTTTTAGCTAGTGGTTTTATTCATCATATATGAGTTCACTTAAAAAAAATTCCTGGAGCAAGTTTTGCTTTATATATTGACATTACAGTGTTCCCATGATTTAGCAAGAGTGCACTGTTTCAAAGTTACCTACTTTACCTTGTGAACTCTCTGTTTTTACAGTAAAGTCATCAGGTGTAAGTATGAAATTCAGCCACCAGGTAAAGCCTCGCTGCTGCTTTTCCTTCCAGCGCTCATCATAGAACATGTTTTTAGCAGCAAAAGGCATTGGATGCCTAGGAATGACTTAAAGGGGTTGGAGGGAAGAGAAAGATTATCTAAATAGACAAAGTTCAAATTAAAATTATTTATGTTTTCTTAAAATATGCAGTTCTTCACTTTAACTTCAATGACTTGCACAAAAATGGAATTATGAGGAAAGTATTTATAGACCACATGCCACTTTTATTGTACTTGCTGTTGTCTTCAACTAATAAGTTCTTCAAGACAAGGACTAACAATGAGGAGTCCTTCTGACACCTTGGAGACTAACAAATTTATTTGGGCATAAGCTTTCGTGGGCTAAAACCCACTTCATTTGATGCAATGCCAGCAGTGCCTCTCTGCCATGTACATTGGACAAAAATTTGTCATCAAGAATTATAACATTCAAAAACCAGTAGGAGAACTCTTCAATCTCCCTGGACACTCAATAACAGACTTAAGTGGCAATTCTTCAACAAAAAAAACTTCAAAAATAGACTCCAAAGAGAAACTGCAGAAGTGGAATTAATTTGCCAACTGGACACTATCAAATTAGGCCTGAATACAGCCTGGGAATGGATGGGTCACTACAAAAATTAATTTTCCCTTGCTCATACACCTTCTTGTCAACTGTTTGAAATGGGCTACCTTTATTACACTGGCCTCATTAGCACTACGAAAGTGATTTTTTCCCCCTCCCTTGGTATTCACACTGTCTTGTCAACTGTTGAGAAAAGCCCACTTCCACCTTAATGGAATTGGCTCGTTAGCACTGACCCCCAACCCCCCACACACTTGGTAAGACAACTCCCATCTTTTCACATGCTGTGTATTTATACCCAACTCTGTATTTTCCACTCCATGCATCTGATGAAGTGGATTTTAGCCCACAAAAGCTTATGCCCAAATAAATTTGTTAGTCTCCAAGGTGCCACAAGGACTCCTCGTTGTTTTTGCTAATACAGACTAACTTGACTACCACTCTAAAGACAAGGACAGTTATTGGTATGATAGTTCATGCTATTATCTAGTGCTTTATCAATATTAACAGTAATGTTAAGTAGCCTAGTGCTTTTAAGTATACTGAAAAACCTTTGAAGCATGATTTGTTGTCACATTTCTACCTCCATAAATACAGCACCATTTGATTCCGCATATCTGCTCCTTGAGTGTATTCAGAATCACAAGTTATTAGTAGAGGTGAACAAATAATTGATTTTTTGGTTTGCTGTTAAAAAAAGTTTCAAGTTGAACTAAACGTTTCGTTGATCCCAAAACAACACATTTTAGGCATCCAACTTCTTTTTTTTACTAAAAGTAAAAAATCTGGGAATAAGGGGCTACATTGTCAAGGGGATTTAGGCTAGGTCTACACAGGCAATTGAGCGGCAGGACTTTTGTCGTTCAGAGGTGTTAACCCGCCCCCCTCGAGAGACAAAAGTTTTGCCATGGCAAGTGTCAGTGTGAACAGCGCACTGTTGGCAGAAGTACTCTCCCGTAGACACCGCGAACACTGCTCATTGGGGGTGGAAATATTTTGTCAGCAAAAGTGCTGACAACCAGCAGGTACACTGCCCAACTTTCAGCAACACCAACTGTGTTGCTAAAAGCTGTGTAGTGTAGACAAAAGCTTCGGCACCATTCAGACAGCCCCACCCCTTTTATCTCCCTGTGGAGCAAGGACTTGAACCCAGGTCTCCCATATCCCAGGTATGCGCCCCAACTACTGAGTATGGGAGTATTCTACGTTAAGGAGTATTCTCAATCTCTCCTGCTGAAGCTGTTCCACTTTGCATTACTAATTAAATATTAATTGGGCCAGAAAGTGAGAATGACTCTGCAGCCTGGTGATTAGAATACTCCATTGGGATGTGGGAGAGTCAAATTCCAGTCCCTGCTCCAATTAATATCTTATACAATATGAAACAGTCTAAATACAAGAGACTGAGAAAGACCCATCCCAAAATGCCCCATAGCCAGGACAATGTCCTGGTATACGGGAGACCTACTCTAGAATGTGGACTTGACCCTTAGTCTCCCACATCCCAGGACAGCATCCTAACCACTAAGCTAAAATTTATAAGGAGGGCATCACCACACTACCACCTCCTCCCCACCGTTTTATGGCTCCACCCCCCAAAAAACTGTTTCATATTATCAAAACAAACTGTTTCATTTTCCTCTTACCAAAACATTTTGATTTTTTGGTTCAGTCATAACTATCTGGCAAAGTCTACATGAATTGGCAAGCAGTTTTGGGTCAACGAGAACTACACTTTTAACAAAAACTATTAACCAAAAAATTTTCCCAGTTCAATTCTGACATTCAATTCAAGAAAAATTCTGACTTCATGGATACTGAAAACCTCTGTTTACCTGTTTTTAATGGTTTTATGAAGGTCAGCTGAGACTGTGCCACACCATCAATGGGCTTAGTAGTTTTGATGATAGTTTTAGACAAAGAACCTAAAAATGTTAACAAAATATCAGATGCCAGCAAAAAAACCTATTTATCACTGAAGGTGAGACTACCACGAACAAGCAAGCAAGGTATAGTTAAGGATTATAGCCTTGAGTCCATTCTTTACCAACCCTATCAATTATGGGGAGGAGTATAACATGATAAGAAAGATCATCGCTATAGAAAATTCCTTAAATCTAGCTGATATAGGTTGACTAGAGGTTTTATTTTTATCTTTAAATTACCTTCCTTCAGTGTGTTTCAGGAAAAGTCAAAAACAATATTTCAATGTCATCTGTGATGGAGAAACATTAATTCTCTAGATGCTATGTAAGCATAATTATATATAAATCTTCTGGCTAATGAATGTTAAAAGAATGCAGATAAATTGCTTTGCTTGGCAACTGCAAAAAGAGTGGAAGAAAAAAATTGAAGTGTAAGCTGCCAGTTAAAAAACACTACTACATTCCATGCTTCCTCACCACACTGAGAAAAAAGTATTACCTGTAATTATTCTCAGAAGATGCACATCCTAATGGACTACCACTTTAAAGTCTATTACCAGCACAAGGTATTAAGTTCCAAAGTTCAAAATTCTAAGCCACTGACATCTATCTGGATGGTCTAATGAGTAGGGTCCTAGCCCGGGCCGTGCGAGACCTGAGTGTCCTGAGATTCATGAGACCTCCTGGGTTCAACTCCCTGTTGTGACACAGACTCCCTATGCAATCTTGGGCAAGTCATTTAGTCTCTGGATCAGTTACCCATTATAAAATAGGATTTTACCTTGTGTTCATCACTGGAGGCGGCAAGATATGAATTCATTCTGATCTCCTGTGCTGTTCCACAGCCAGGCACCATTCAGCATTTATATGTGAACACATTGCTCAAGTAGAACAATGTTAGGCCTCAGAAAAGTTAAATTGGGTGTAAGTGTTTCAAAATTACATTTCAATAATGAAATGTAGCTATATTTAGGGCTGGGGCAAACTGTGTACTGTTATCTCGTCACCCTGCCTCTGTGCTGTTATATCGGTATAACCCTATGAAGACAATGGTGAACATACTTGGAAGACAAAGAGATTACAGAGGTATAATAGAACAGATTTCCACCTGCAAGAACCTTTACAGGCAGTTATACAAGGGCAGGAAAACCGCATCCTAGCTTTCAGTTCCCACGGTGAGTTTGCACAACTGATAAAACTTGGACTCCTTTTTTAAGAAATGGCATCACAAGGGTCACTTTTCAGAGCAGACGTATATTTTAAGAAAATTATCGTGTTAGCACACCAAAGAGAGTTATACTAATGTGAGACTGCTAAATGAGCCAATTGTAAGATGTAGAGTGAGCAGAGAACCACGTGTAGAAATTGATGGCACCAGAAATGCATTCACACCTATGAGCTATTGTGAATAGTCTTTTAGAGAATACCAGGTGAGACATTTAAGCAAACTTTTTGAAATGCATTAAATACCAATTATTTGCATTTTTGGCAGCACATCACACTCCATGCTAGATTTTCCACAGCCCCACCAAAGCTTATCTAGCACTTCCTCTGCCCATCTTAAAATCCCCTTCATCTACCACCTCTACCCACATTTCTTGCCTGTTGAAATAAGCTGCTCAGGACCAGGGCATTGCTCCACAAAGCCACAGGAGACAAATCTAGTACTTCCCCAGCAATGTTGCTAAATATGGCAAGTCTTCTAGCATACTACAAGACTATTTAGTCGATACCAGTTAAGTGGCTTCTACTAAATGAACGCAGACAGTGTATTCTATAGCCACGCTTTATTGCTACCAGACAACTTGAGAAGTTGCTACAGTATCATCATACTTGCTGCAGAAAGAGGTACTGAAATGCTGAGAGTTCTAGGGGTCCCCTTACAACATTTTGGCAAAATATGGAGACACTTAAGTTATTTTCTTTCACTAGAGAACACAAATAAAAAATGCTCACCAGCTCTCTTTCTGTGGTGTAGTTTCTCTCTGCTTATGTGCTTAGAGACCAGTGGTCTTACAGTAGTTTTTATTTTACTGTCAACACAAGATGTAAAGATTCTTTTGGTTTCTGTTTCTTCCACATATTCTGTAGCTGTAGTCTTAATATCCTCTAAGTATACTTCATTTTTCCTCTTACGACTACGTAAAGTAGATCCAATGGAACAGGAATGTATTTCATCTTTGTGACATTTGGTTTCACCTGAGATGGGATCTATAACCGGAAGGTTCTGGAGTATTTCTAACTTTGAATGTCTAGGAATTATACTTACATCTTCCCGTATCATATTATTAAGAGATTTTCTAGATTTTGGCTTAGTTGTCTCCATTCCTTTTCTTTCAGCAGCAGACAACTTATTTTTGATGACAGTAGCAGAAAGCACAGGACGTTTTTTTGGTTGTTCTCTTTGGGAGCAACTGCGAATCTGAAGATCCTCATCACAAAGAGGAAAACAGAAATGATTTTGTTCAGGTTTGGTACAATGAAGTAACTGAGATTTCACTATTGGCGTCTCATTAAGGACATCATTTGGAAACTTATGTTCTACAGATACACTTATGTACTGCATTTTTTCATTTTCTTTCCATTTTGAAGATGACGACTTCTTTGTGATACAAGTCTCCACACTGGAGGATAAAGAGGATGGTGAAACAGATACGTGGACTTGAGACACTGATTCTATAGCTAAGTTGTCTTTTACAAACTGATCGGGTGACAATATGGGAGCAACTTGCTCTGCTACAATTTCTACATTAAGTTGATAACTGTCATTTATAAAAGAATCTGGACTTAAAATTCTCCTTTGACTCAAAGAAGAGTACAAGGCTGCTGTACATTCCGGAGCACAAACATGTGTATTTGATCTGTGTGCTTGTACTAATCCAGAAGGAGAACTGTGTATACTTGAGGATTTTATTTGCTCATTAGGATTATGAAGTTTCTTGATGTTACATGTGTCTATTTCTTGCAATAATTCATCATTTACCACTGTACCAAGAACTGAGTATGTAGTAGATCTTCTCATTGAAAGAGGTGTGCAAATGGTATCATGCTGTTCTTGCAATACAGGACTGATAGGAGATATAGGCAGTTTGTTTTCTAAAGTGATAAGCGAGTTTTTTGAGGGGGACATGCTACCTCCTACCACATCCAAATTTTCACAGGACTGGAGCGGGCTTCTAACTGTATCTGTTTTTTTGGAAACACGAAACGTTTTGTTTACATTTTTAACATTTGAATGTTTTTGCTTAGCTCTTGTAAAAACTGATCCTTCTGAAGTATTTTTCTTTTTAATAGCATCCCAAAGACTCTTCTGAAAAAGCGCACACACCAAAAAAAAAAAAAAAAAAAATTAAAGAGTTTCCAAAGTAATTGCTTTTTTAAAAATATAATACACACATATATTTATGCACACAGATAATGAATTGATAGCTAACACATACAAATACTAAGTTTTTAATTTTGGTGGGTTTTTTTAAGTTATTTTGAATAGATACACATTAAAAAGTAATATGTAGCCACATGCTCTATGCACTTACCATAAACTTTGAAATGCCCACATTGGAAACAACACACCAACATAGCTGAAGCACAGCAACACAATGCAATATAATCCATAATCAAACCAACCAGGAAAATAAGCTAAAGCCACTTTTCTACTCCAATAATTCACCCTTAAGATGTTCTACCATTTTCAAATGGGAAAAGAACAACTTTGAAGTGTTCATCATATTTGGGCTATTTCAGGTCAAAGGAGAGCAAATTCCAAGTTTATTGGGGGCTCCCACTGAGGATACCCAGTCAACAATTCATCCGTGCCTACACTAGTAGAAACAATTGCTACATTGCAAAATTTTGACTCACAAGCAAGAAACAAATAAGACAAAAATAATTAGTGTCAATTAAAAATACATTTGTTACCTTTTTCTTCAGAGGCTGCTCAGCAACACCCAACAACACAGCCTGATGTTTTACAATTCCATTAACAATAAAAGTTACCAGTTCTCGAACTTTTCCTTCTTCTAATGGCATCCATGTTATAGAAATAAAGATTCTTTCTCCAGACTACAAGAGAATGAAGTGTTAAAACAAAAACATTGTAAGGACATGAAAATATTTTTAAGAGAATCGATTATTTAAAAAAGAAGCAGTGAACAAAAGTATTAGTGTCTGTGAATGCTTTTAAGTAAAGTGCTATATAAATGCTAAATAGCATGGCTTACATTTTCAGCCACTGAATGCATAAATATGGGTTGGTCTCTCACCATTTTTAAAGTTGGGTGCATAAATTTACTTATTAGATGAATTTACAGTTATGATGGAGCACAGGTGAGAAAGTGCAAAACAGACAATGAGGTCAGGAGATAGAATGGATATATGAAAAAAGAAAAGGATGTGATTTTCATTGACAGGAAAACCTGCTAAAATTATTTCATTACATTACTAGCTGTTAAAAAGATCAGTACTTCATTCATATTTTGTAGTACGTATATTTGAATGCTTGTGAAAAGGGCTATATGAGAGTACTGTAAGCAAGAAGGTGAATTACAGACATGCAAGAATAATATTATTAAATATCCAAAATAATTATCAGAATGTAATCAAAATTTTAAATAAGCATATTTAGATTTTCTCAGTAATTTTGTTCTCATTTAGCTCAAGTACCCAAGTTCTAAGTTTTGTGTTGATTAGAGCAGATAGACCAATAAGGTCATTGAAAAATAATGAAGGTAGTGTCCTTCTTACATGCCAGTAGCACAATTTTGGGATGCTGCAGGGGATTAGAATTAATTTGTTGAACAGCTAGAACTCAGGGAAGATTCTTGCCAAACAGTAGGTGAGCTACTGTACATTTTGCTGCTCTGCTGACACTAACACCAGTAGAGTGAAAAATGCCAGTATCTGAAGCTGTGCACTTCTAGCATTACCATTTCTGTCGTTTCACTCGGATATTTGAATCAATATAGCAGCAAAACAGGCAGCTGATGATGGAGAAGGAGAGAAACAAGACAGCACTGCAAAAACCAAAGACTGACATTATGTAATGCCTGAAAATCTCACTATACTTTACTGGTCTTTGTAGCAAAAAAAAAAAATAAAGAAATAAAAATCTGACCGTACATCTTTTTTATGCTTCTTTAATATTAGAAAGAGGTTCCATACACAATTAACTCATCTAACACATTTACTTGCACTACTGGTAGTAAATTGTGGCAGCTATCAGTTCCTCAGATTCTGTTCCCTATACTAAGTACCGTATAGATAAATATTGCTGTCAGGAAGGTACTTGTCAAAATTAGCTACCTGCTGTTACAAAGATGTACTGTATACTCCTGGGGGAATTCTGCACCAAAAAATTAAAGATTCCACACACAATATTTTAAAATTCTGCATATTATATTTGTCAAAATAGCACAATATAATCACACCAGTTTCAATTATTTTTGGTCATTTATTTCAAGATACCTGACAGAAAGTATGTCTGTAACAATACAGACAACAAAAAAGATTCAGGAAATGTTCTTTGACAAATAGATTCCTTACTAGGCATATCAGATAACGTCATAACCTCATCTGTGGTTCTTCCCATTGGGAGTTTGTGTCTAGCAGTGACCAAAACAGCCTTATGATTAAACTGTATGATGTTTTATCTTAAGAGTAGGAACCCCAAAGAACACATACAAGAGATTGAGAAAGACCCACCTCAAAATGCTCCACAGCCAGGACGCTGTTCTGGTATACAGGAGACCTACTCTAGAATGTTTTATCTTAAGAGTAGGAACAACAAAGCATAAGAAATTCTCCAAACACACAAAAGGCGACACATGTCTATCTTACCTAAAGCCTAACCATTCTGAAACAGACAGAGGCTAAGCTTCCTCGAGACACACCTACCCTCTGCAGGGTTGACTGGTCAGTTTCTCCCCCTTAACTATCTGTCCAGCATCTTTGACAGCACAGGGGTTGAGAGGCCCGGCGCCCCAGGGACCGGGCAGTCAGCGCAGGACGCAGATGCCGAGAGGCTGCACGGACAACGCGGGTAACCCGCGGCCCGTTGCTCCCGGAGAAGAGACCCGTCGCCCGGGGAGGGCAGCAGCGGAGCGGGCGGCTCTGCCCAGCCTCCAACACCGCCCCCACGAGCC
Source organism: Eretmochelys imbricata (assembly GCF_965152235.1). NCBI lineage: Eukaryota > Metazoa > Chordata > Testudines > Cheloniidae > Eretmochelys > Eretmochelys imbricata. The sequence continues at coordinate 64,131,913 of NC_135579.1, forward strand.
CCTCCAGCCAGGGGGGCTGCCCGCAGAGATCTGGCGAGAGGGCGCGGAGCCGCACGGGGCAGCAGCTCAGGCTCTCCCCGGGCCCGGCCCTACCTGGATGAGGAAGCGCCGGCGCTCCAGGCTGAAGCCTGTGGAGGGAGCCGGGAAGCGGTCGATAGCCACATCAGCCTCCTCTGGGTTGGGGTTGTCTACGGCCAGGAGCCGGGTGCAGGAGGCGCCGGGCCGGAGGCTGCCGAAGCTGAGGAAGGGCGGCCGGGAGAAGTGGGTGAGAGTCAGCACGGCGGGGTCCTCCTCCTCCTCCCTATCAGCCCAGCGCCGCCTCCGCCGCCCGGGGCTCTCGGCCGGGCTCAGATCCCAGGCAGCGGCGGCTCCCCTGCACAGCAGCTCTGCAGCCATCGCCGGCTTGTTGCTGCCAGGACTCAGCGCGGCCCAGTCCCCGCGCAGCCAGAAGACCCGCACGAGCCAGACGGACAAACAGGCAGCGCGGTACTAACCGACCCGGCCAACCATTCAAACCCAGCGCCACCGCCAATCCCCAAGCGCCCCCACGGCCCGCCAATCCCCACACAGTCCTGGCCCAACCCGCCCACCAACCAGCGGCGCAGCGTTTCTTTCCGGCCACCAATCGCCATACAGTGCCCGCCCTCTAGCCTCTCCGCCAATCACAACGCGGCGTTTTATTTAAATATCAGCTCAGAGTTAGTTGGCTGGAGGTGAGCGCCCCAGGGTAACTTCTGCTGGCGGGCGAGCCACTCGCTCACGGGGCGGGACTTGGCAGGGTCAGGCAGCCCGGGCAGGAGGCTGGCTCCCTCGGCCGCCTCCCTCGGCCGCCACCGCCCCCAGCACAGAGGGGAAGGGAAAGAGGATTCCCCGGGGAGAATTCCATGCGCGCCATGTTTGGGGGCAGTTAGGGATGAGGCGCCTCGCCCCTCCCTACTCCTGCCTGCCTAAGAAGCTGCCCCCGCCCCACGGGCTGACAACCAGCCTGAGCCCACTCCCGTGTGTAATGGACGCGTCGCTGCAAGAGCCAGGCCTTTCTTCGGGAGGGCAGGCTGGTCTGGGGGCACGTTTACACCACAGCCTGTAAGGGACGTATGTTGTTGTTATGTAATTACTGCGATGGCTGACCTCTACGCTACCCTCCTGTCCAAGCCAGTTTCCCAGTATCTAGCCCCCAATCCAGAGACTACCCCGAGCCATCAGTTCCCCCACCTACAGTATATCCTCCACGCACTGGCTGCACTTTGCTCCCCAGCCCCCTGCACCTCCCTCCCTGTGGTCCTAGCCCCTTGCATCCCCCTCCCTGTGCCTGCTGGTCTCCTACCTTGGCTGCACATAGCTCAGCTGTGCAGCCTGCCTGCCACTGTGGTCCTAGTGCCAGGGAGCCTGCTCCTGCCGGGGTCAATGGACCCATGATCCTATGGGGGAGGAGGGGAGAGCTCTGAGCACCCTCCTGCCAATGCTGCTGGGCCTGATCCTGCAGGGGGTGGGAGTGGCTGACACCACCCCATTTTGCACCCCTGCCCAGCTCTGCATCCTAGGGCAGGTGCATCTTCTGCCCCACTCTAGTTATGGCCTTATCACATGGTTTGCAACTGTGTACTGATAGGGCTGCAAGTGGCTCACAGGTTGAGAACTGGTTTAGGGCAAGTAAAATGCGATGAGCACAATGTAATCTCTGCCATACAGAGTTTGCAATGTAATACAAGTATTTTGTAGTCAGACTGTGTCTCACAATAGCTCCCCTAACACTTGCAAGAGTTCCAAGTACACATAAGGAAATCTATTGTCAGTCTGTACATGCATACACATGGGCATGCAGTGACTACAAGTTGCTTAGAAAACTTCTCTACATCTCTCACCTAAGCACCTGCCACAGTTATATACACTGAAATTCAGCCATTCCACAGAAGAAACTGCTGTGCTAATACAATAGGGTTTGGGGTTTTTTTGCAGACAGATCTACTGTGTAGTCCTCTTTATAGAACGCCATCTAGATATTCAGAAATACTTGGAACCTACACTTGAGGCCAGCTTTCCAAAAGCACTCAGCAGCTCCTAGTGGAAACAGTAGGAGCTGTTGAATACTGACAGGTTTCAGAGTTCAGAGTAACAGCCGTGTTAGTCTGTATTCGCAAAAAAGAAAAGGAGTACTTGTGGCACCTTAGAGACTAACCAATTTATTTGAGCATAAGCTTTCGTGAGCTACAGCTCACTTCATCGGATGCATACTGTGGAAAGTTTTGAAGATCTTATTATATAATAAGCTGTAGCTCACAAAAGCTTATGCTCAAATAAATTGGTTAGTCTCTAAGGTGCCACAAGTACTCCTTTTCTTGTTGAATACTGAGTGTTTTTTAAAACATCTGCCCACTTGATTTAGGAGCTGCTGAATACTGATCAATTCTGAAAATACACCCATGCATCAGAACATCCTAGTTTTTACTATGATAGAGGATATATTTTTGTAATTGTCAACTTCATCCATGCTATGGTCTGCATGACATTAACATACTAATTCTCGCCTGTGCCTATTAAAGCAGCAAATATCCACCCTATCCTCTAGTTTTTAATGCAACAGGAGGCAACATTCGTTTGCCATATAATTACTATTGGCCCAATCCTACAATAGCAAAGTACCATTAACTTCAATGGAAGCAGGATCTTCCTTATATCCTCTCACTAAGAAGCTAAAATAATTAAAGTCTATAGTACCATAGATACACATGACATTTTATAAGCCATTTTATACAGATCCCTGCTCTAAGGAGCCTAAAGGTAGGTTAATTTAACTAACTATAAGACAAGGTTAAACCACAAAGCAGGAGAATACTGTATTGTCTGCCTATACTGAAAGGAGGACAGGAGACATTTGACATGGGTTTAATCAGGCCACAGCTTTATTATTAGATGGCTGGGACTATCCAGCAGACAAAAGTGTACAGTGCAGGTAACCCCATGTTTATTCTGTGATTACCAGGGGGGCTTTTACCAGCTCCCTCTCTTTTTTCATCTAAGTCCCTCCAGCAAATTTATTGCTGGATGTGACAAGTTCGGTCACAGAGACCCCCTTGGCACTGTGACCTGATGTGCTGAGACTACCTCTGAGCTCGTTTTCTGTGCCAGTTTGGGCCTCCAGAACCCTGCCCTGTTGAGCCAGATACACTAATCTGCTGCAACACAGACCCACGTTCTGACCCATGCCCCCAAAATTGCAGACTTAACTAAAAACTGCTTAGCAAGTGCTGCTGTCTCTAGCATCCAGACACTCAGCTCCCAATGGGATCCAAACCCCAAAAAAATCCGTTTTACTCTGTATAAAGCTTATACATTGTCCGCCCTCTATAACACTGATCGAGAGAGATGCACAGCTGTTTGCTCCCCCAGGTATTAATTACTTAGTTGGGTTAATTAATAAGCAAACAGACCAACGTTGTAGTTTATGGTGTGGGTCCAGCAGTCCCTTACACACCCATAGTTACTGTCCTTTGTTTCAGTTTCTTTCTTTCTTTCCAGTTTCTTTCTTTGTGGTGGAGAGGCCATCTCTTGAGCCAGCTGAAGAGAAAATGGAGAGGCTTCCAGGGCCTTTTATATTCTCTCTCTTGTGGGAACCCCTTTGTTCTTCTGTGCAAAACCACAGCAACAAGATGGAGTTTGTAGCCACCTGGGAAAGTCATAGATCCATGAATGATTCAGCTTTTTGCAGGCCAACACCATTGTTTACATATTCGTTTGAATGTTCCCAGGAAAGCTCAGATGTGGATTGGCGTCTCTCAAAGTCCATTGTCAGTTAAGTGTTTCTTGGTTGGGCACTTACTCAGAATAGTCCTTTCTCAAGAAGCTGACTAAATGCTTCACTGATGCTACTTAGAATCAAACACATTGAGATACAAGTACATAGGCAATATTCATAACTTCAAAGACAAAAATGATACACACATACAGACAGCATAATCATAACCAGCAAATTACAATCTTTCCATAGACACCTTACTTGACCTCCTTTGTATGAGATTTGGTGCAACTATAGGACCTTGGTTGCACCAATGATCTATATGGTCACAGTTCATGTCAATAACATCACATTGGGACCTTACCATACCTGGGGGGCTTCCACTAGCTCCCCTTTTTCCATCCACATTCCTCCAGCAAAGTTATTGCTGGGTCCTTACCATACCCAGAGGGCTCCCACCAGCTCCCCCATTTTTCCAGGTCCCTCAAGCAACTTCATTGCCAGGACCTTACCCTCATATGAGGGTTAAGGTGGGGTATAAGACTAGAGGGTTGGCTCCCTGCCATACCAATCATAGGAGTCCCCAACCGCCCCCCATTCATTCCTTTAACGAACGCTTCTTTTTCCGGTCACTGTATACCTTTCCTATGGAGTACCTGCACTGGACATCTGCCACAAGGAGGCTCCAGCAATTAGCTGGCTGCCTCCCCCACCCCGCAAATCCAGTTGGGTTCCAAGACATCTTTTACTGCCCTCCCTCCCCTTTTACATTGGCCAAAACAAATGGGCTCCAAAGCTTTACAAGGGAACCCTGTACTCCCTGAATAATTTGGTACCCCAGGATACCCAAATTGCTGAGCCTTTTATGACCCCAAGGAATTTTGCCACCTCCCCTTTTAGAATCTGTCAAGTCTTGTGCACCCAGGTGGCGCTCCAAAGCTCTCAGCCAGAACCTGCATGAATACATGTCTGACAACACTGATCTGCATCAAGTCCCTTCTTATTCTGAGCAATAATTGAACTCCTTTACACATTCTCAAATAGCGTTTTCCAATGTGTGCCACATCATGTCAGTGACTGCTGACAAGCCCCTTGGCACACAGCAGTGGCATGAGCTGGTCCAATAACATGCTTCTCCTTCCATACCAACACAGACTTTCCCCATCCCTGGACCCTGATTACCAATCCTTAAAGCCACTAGGATGTCCGCCTATGTGCATAAGAAAAATAATCCTGTGCCCACAGACCCACACCACTGCCTCCATGGCCTGGCTGCCAACATATGGAATGGAATCACAACACATTAATTGCGACTGACCACCCGATATTGCACACCATATTGTATGCTTCCAAATGTGAACACCCAATTGTCAGAATTGCCTGTGCCCTTATGCCCCGCTGCACCACTGCTGTTGTGGCCCCTGATTGTGAATGACTAAGAACCAAATTCCATAGGGTAGAACCAAGCTCCTAGTCTTTCCGGAAGATAACAAATGCTGCCCAGTCTCTTTGATCAGTCGTTGATCATCACAAGTTTAATATCCCTGCTTGCCCCTCCTGGTGTACAACAGCCAGTTCCAAGCCCCCCCTAGACAGTGCTCCTACGTAACCCAGGCATCAGCTTGCTGATTTTGAAAGTGCCAAAACTGCTTTAAGAATGCTGCTTTGAGCAAGGCCATTTAGATCCCTGAGAATGTTAACTGTGATATGCCCACATGACTGCTGCATCCAGGCATTGGAATACAGCCACTCTGCCAGCAATCTTTGAGTTAAGACTGTTGTGTGGATATGAATAACCATTTAGCCCACTGACAAATGTAACAGGTGAGAGGCGATTCCAAGATTGTTGAGGATTCCAGTTGACAGGTTGCCCGTGACCCCATGTACTGCAGCACCCACTGCACTGTAATGGGACATTTGGTGATCAGCCTTTCCACTCCTGTAATTACATGAATTTGTTAAGACTTGTCCCATAGCTGTGCCATCAGAAAGGAGGCAGTGGATCTCCATGCTACATTGCTAACAATCCTACCCCCAGGTTCCATGTAGCTAGCAGAATTCACTCAGGTTCTTGGCTGGCTCCTGGTGCCAGCTTCCAAATCCTGTTATGTAAAAGCGAGGCAAGGCATCGGCTATGCCCGACTAAACCCAGGAAAGGTAATAAAGTAATGGATATTGTCCTGGAGTCTATTTGTGGCCCAAGGCCCAGGAGACAGATCTGCAAGTTATGTGCGGGACATTGTGTGAAGGGCCCTGCTACCGTGCCCTCAACTGATTCCTGTGGAATCCCTCCCCTCCCCCTGCTTTTTTTGTTTAAATCATGTAGACCAAGCATGTCCCTGACTTTTAATGTGTTTTGTTTGACAGCACATTACGTACCCCATCCATGACTCATAGTGGTTTTGTTTGACAGTGTTCTGACAGATTGCCACCCATTCTGGGTTGCCACCTGATGTACTGGATGCTCACTGAGGCCGCCCATTCCACCAGTCTTGGCTCCATCACCCTGTCCTAGTCCCTCAAGCCTTCTCTAGCCTATATATATATATATATATATACATACACACACACACACACACACACAGGGACACGCCCAGTTGCAGAAAGACACAAACACTGAAATCAGCTCAGCATGGGAAGAATCAGCTAGAGGATTGCCCAGCACGCAAGTGCACACCCTTCTGGGATGCAAATCCAAAACTGTATTGTCTTGCACTGAATAGAAAACTGTACAGCGTAAGCTCATAAAATTCACTCCTTCCCTTAATGTGGAAGAAGATATGCACAGCTTTTTGGCCTTCCTCCCCCCCTTATGAATTCCACAAACTGGGTTTTAGAATAAACAAAACAAGTTTATTACGTACAAAAGTTAGATTTTAAGGGATAGCAAATAGATCAAAGCAGATTAATTTAGTAAAAAAACCAAAAACCACAAACTAACCTTAACAAAATTACATAGGTAGGATAGAAATTAGCAAATTCTCACCCCGAGAGATAAACAGGCTGTCAGATTCTTAAGGCACAAGTTGCCTTGACTTTACAAAAGCTAAAGATCCTTTTAGTCTGGGACCATCACTTCCCAAAAACTTCAGTCCTTGCCCCTCAGGTGTTTCCAGGTGTCTTGTTGCAGGTAGAGTTAAGGTCCCCTGATGATGTCATTGTCCTCCTTTTATAGCTTCTTCCCACTTGCTCGAAAGCTCTTTTGTTGTGACCTGAGTCAGATAGTTCCCATTGTGTAGTGCTATCTGTGAGAGTTTTCTATTGTACACAGTTCCTGGGGTAATCCTTTTGCTTGTGTGCATTTCCTCAATAAGCCATTAACATTGTTTGGCCGTTTTACTGTCATACCCGAAAGGCTGCTTGTGGGTGATTTCAACCTTACATCATGGTCCAGTAATACATACATAGCCAAACTTCATAACTTCACGTAAGATAACACATACAATCCAACAAGATATTAACGTCTAGCTGATCAAGACTTTTAAAATGATACCTACAAAACATACTTTGTACAAAACATATCCTAATTACATGACAATGGTGAATAGTGGGGTGGTGTCAGGGTGTCACAAGCGTATTATTTATAGTCTCCATCAACAGAATCTTAAACCCACAGAAATGTACCCCCATCTGCTTTATTAAGGTACTTCCAAATTAGCAACCATAACATCTGCAGCTGAGTTGGGTGGCACTTGATTTAACCCCTATGCTGGTTTCCCCTTGGACCCTTTCCTTACTGCTGTGGCAAGAACATACTGCATGTGCCCCAAAATATAATCCATAAACACGCCTGCCATGATGGACGTATACACCTTTCCGAAGCGAACACCAAATGCCACATGCGTTTGTTGCTGCCCTGACACACCCCTGCTTTCAGCATTGCCCTCACAGCTTGTAATCAGTTGAGACGAAAGAACATCAATGCTCCAGGTGATCCTATATACTTTGGAAACACCAAATGCTGTGAAGACAACCTTAGAAACAACAGTCTTAACCACTTGCATGAAAATTCCTGCTGACTGAGGTAGAATTTTGCTTCCCTTGGAGTCCCCCAAGCCATGAACCTGGGGAGGAATGCCTTTGGTAATGAAACAGAAAATCCCCGGGGTCCATCTGCCCCTGGCCTAGCACCAGCCCCATGTCCCAGTTGCATGGCTATTACCCCTGACTCCCACAACCTCACTATATATGCCCTGTGCAGCCTTTGAATCCCTACCCGCTTCTCCCACTGTTAGTGCTGAGCCCAACAGAAAAGGGAGAAGTGAAAATTCTCTGGGTGCACCCCACACAAAAACCCTGAAACCAGCCCCTAACCCAGAGGCGGGCAAATTACGGCCTGCGGGCCACATCCAGGCTGCGAGACCATCCTGCCTGGCCCCTGGCCGGGGAGGCTAGACCCGGCTCCTCCTCCGCAGCTATGCTGCCACGTGGGCAGTGTGGCTGGCTCCATCCGAGTGGTGGGGCTGCGAGCTCCTGTTGCTCTGAGTGGCATGGTAAGGGGTGGTGGCGGCGGTGGGGTTGGATAAGGGGTAGCGGGTCCGGGGGGGGCAGTTGGGGACAGGGAGCAGTTGGATGGACGGAGGTTCAGGGGGGAAATCAGAAGACAGGGAATGGGGAGGGGGGGGTTGGATAGGGCATGGGAGTCCCAGGGGACCTGTGATGGGGTGGGGGTATGGATAGGGGTCAGGGCAGTCAGGGGACAAGGAGCAGGGGGGGTTGAATGGGTCAAGGGTTCTGAGGGGGACAGTCAGGGGGCAGGAAGTGGGAGGGGGAAGGGACCAGGCTGCTTGGGGAGGCTCAGACTTCCCTACCTGGCCCTCCATACAGTTTCGCACCCCGCTGTGGCCCTCAGCCAAAAAGTTTGCCCACCCCTGCCCTAGCCCAATTACCACAGCTCAGTTGTTGTAGGACATTTTGCTTTAGATTCCTCCCTGTAAAGGGGAGGCTTCTGGCCCAGGGCTGCCCCCTTTAAACCTGCATTCCTAGGGGATGAGTCAGCGACCACAGGGGCCCCTTTTGCAAATGTTTTCATCCACCTGCCCCTAGCCATAAAGCACTGTTCCCTTCACTCAGCCAGCCAGATGCACCCCCTCCCCCCACTTAAAGTTCAGGGCAGTCAATCCTTTAGGTCTCACATTCCACAGTCAGTACATGTTAAAAACACAACTAATCTTTCTTAAGCTAAAGTCAGCCTAGAAAGTGATTTTTTTTTTTTTTAAATACAAGAAACCATGCCCATAAAGGAGTCACTTTCCCAAATGGTGATAGTTAACAGAATGCTGGAAAGTCCATCTCTGACTCACTTTTCATAAAGAATGTGGGATGTTAACTACAGTTAATGTATTTTAAAAATCCTTGGTGCCAATCATTCTGGCTTCACACACTGTATGCTAATAAACATTCCCTGCAATGGATTTTCAACAAAATTAGATTACCATCTCACAAACTGTTTTGCTAATGGCTTTGGAAAAAACAGTTGTTTGCAACATCAGATAAACACAAGGCTGACACCTTCAGGTAGGCATACTGAGATTTTCACTGAGCTACTGACTCCCCTCCTCTCCAAGCCAGTTTCTTCACACTTCCACTGCTGGACTTAGTTACCCAACTATGTTATTGTCAGATAATTGATGAAAGGCATGTCACAAGGTAATGTGATAAGGTTGCACAGAATTGGAATATGTTCACAGGTAATAGTGTGAATACTTTCATCTGGTAACTTTCAATGAATAGGGATGCATAGTTTTAATTCCTTACTCAGATTAACATGTGTTTGGGGAAGAGGGACTACAAAAATAGAGGCAATGGCAGACATTTTTAAATTACGTCACTGGCAAACCACAGGCCTGTATTTGACTCTTAACATCCCCAAAAAGAAATCTAAAATGGCTAGTTTGCTGAATCTAGAGTGAGAAGGATCACCTTTGAGGTTTGAAAGCAGTTGTTTCCCTCTCCCATGTTGGGAGTGTCAAAAAATAAAAGGGATGGCCAGTTGTGATGGTTCCAAGAATGGCAACTACTTTTGCTTAGTGCAAACCTGGGCAGGATTTGAATAAATGTTCCATTATCAAGCCTGTCTAGTCCAAAGCCTAGAAAAACTGCAACATCCAAACTTTCTGATCCTTCCAAGGTTCATTAGTTTATCAATTGAGGCAGTTAAACAGCTAATGTGTTTTTATGCACATAAAATCAATTTCACTTCTCTAAGTTCACCCAGGCATTTTGAAAGCTGTCCATGCTGGGGGAGATTTTCAAAGGCACAAACCGGAGTTAGGCATCCAACTCCCACTGAGTCTTTGAAAGTCTCACCCATAACTTCCCATTGGAATGGCTAATGCATTATCCTTCTCTACTCCTGTCTATTGCTTGCACATGGTTTAAGAGATCAGGCATAACTGGGTATATGAATATCTATTCCTGTTTCAGTTTTGGAAATTTTACGTTAAATAGCACAATAAGTGCAGTTCCTTTGATAGATCAACTACAAATGGCTTTGATAAGCCTTAAGATTTTTTTTTTTAAAAAAAGGCTTCCCACATTCAAAGATCCGATCAAACCAAGGGTTTTTTCCTAAACTGAATTTAAGTTTACAAAATAAAAAGTAAGATCATGAGACAGCCACAAATTTGACAAAATTTCCAAAAAAACCCAGATAGTTTATCTTCCATTATCTTTGAATCTGAAAGACAAGCAGAATACTGCATTTTCATGCTGTTAAAATCAGTTCAAATCTAGAGCAACAACCACTCCTGCAAGAAATGTTGAAATGCAAGCAACATTAGGACAAAGGAACTTTAAATTTTTAATATCAAAGAATTACACACAGGACTGAGTTATTCTACATTTACAATGCCTTATAGCAGAGAGATTTTTCCCTTAAAAAAAATTTACTTTAAAAGACTTCCACCTAAAATAGCAACCTATTACAGACCATACTAAAAACACAGTATTTCATGTAACAGTTGCAAAATATTGCCAAATTATTATTTTTTTACTTTGCTCTTTTTTATATAAAAGTTGAACATTTTAAAATGAACGAAATACTTTGTTATGGGAGACTTCAAACAATTTTAAAATATCGTTACCTTTAATGCACCAGACCATCATCAAAATATAGAGAAAGGACAGTTATGCGTTTTATCAAAGTGTCTTCCCCCCCCTTCTTTTTTAGCAGTAATAATACTTATGCAGGTTAGCTTGTTAAAGAAGAGGCCCATGATGACATGACCTAGATACTCCTGATCTTATAAACAAGGTCAAAGATGACCGCAATCATAAGGATATATATTATGGAAATTGATCTTGAATTGCTTTTGTTACTATTATGCAGATATTCATGAATGGATTCCCCATCCCCAACCCAAGAAGGAAAAAAGCTCTGATTTGCAACTATATTCTCACAGTTCACATCTGCTTTACATGAAAGTTCTACCTTTGGGGGGGGAGGGAAAAAAAAGAGGGGGGGGTTAATTCATTCCCTGTCTACATAATAATGAATTTAATACCTGATCAAAACATATTATGAAGAAGTTATTGACTTGTTCCAATATCCAAAACATAATGCTTCAGAACAAGTGACCTGTCCGAAAAATTCTGTTCCCAATATGTTTCTCACCAGGATTGTTCACTACAGTGTATCAGTTTTCTTTACACTTTGTCTTTTGTTTCTGAGACATGATTCATCTTTAAAAATAAAATGATGCAAATTAAAAGTAAAATCATATTTTATCTTCAAAGTACACCACAATATAAGCCAAGCTATACCACTATCACTACTACTGCTGCTGTTCAGAATAAGGACAGCCTTGGAAAACGATACTACTGTAAAAAAAAGTAGTAACGCTCAGGAAGAATTTCTTAAAAAACCAGACTCCAACGAGAAACTGCTGAATTGGAATTAATTTGCAAAACGGGATACAATTAACTTAGGCTTGAATAAAGACTGGGAGTGGATGCGTCATTACACAAAGTAAAACTATTCCCCCCCCGGTTCCTCAGACGTACTTATGAACTGCTGGAAATGGCCTACCTTGATTATCACTACAAAAGGTTCCCCCCCACTCTCCTGCTGGTAATAGCTCACCCTACCTGATCACTCTTGTTACAGTGTGTACAGAAACACCCATTATTTCATGTTCTCATGTATGTATATAAATCTCCCCACTGTGTTTTCCACTGAATGCATCCGATGAAGTGAGCTGTAGCTCACGAAAGCTTATGCTCAAATAAATTTGTTAGTCTCTAAGGTGCCACAAGTCCTCCTTTTCTTTTTGCAAAGACAGACTAACACGGCTGCTACTCTGAAACCATTCAAAGATATGATATCCTGGAATAACCAGTGACCCGATAAATACAAGCAAAAAAAAATATCAAAAGGTTTTTTGAAAGGTATATGCAATATGTAAACAGAACACAGATGCAGTAATTTTTGCAGAGCTACACAAGAGTTTAAGATTTAAAGAAAATTTCACAAAAACCCTTTTAGATAGACAAGGAGTACTTGTGGCACCTTAGAGACTAACCGATTTATTTGAGCATAAGCTTTCGTGAGCTACAGCTCACTTCATCGGATGCATATGCCTATGCTCAAATAAATTGGTTAGTCTCTAAGGTGCCACAAGTACTCCTTTTCTTTTTGTGAATACAGACTAACATGGCTGTTACTCTGAAACCTTTTAGACAGAAGAGCACAAACGAAGGTTCAATTTTTCTTCCACAGCTGTTTTTGTGGGAAGAAAAACAAACAACTTTTAAATATTTGGCACTGATCACAATGTGACATTTTAAAGAGAGACCCACTTCCTCCTTCAGCTTTAAGTGGTGAGATCACATGCAAATTCACTATACCCATAAGGGCATAAGAACCAAAACCCAGCACATAAAAAAACCTCAAAAGCTATACTATTTAATAATTTAGCACTTTTATGTAAGTTTTCCTACATAAATTATTTTTCCCTTCAGGCAACGACTGAGCCTGACCAGCAGGTAAAGATGCAAACTAGTTTGGTTAACTGTAAAACTGCACTGATGAATTCTTAGGCCAACATTTTTAAGAGTGTAGTGATTTGGGGTACCCAACTTAAACATCTTTAAAGTGGCTCCAGTTGAGCACCCAAAAATCACTAGGCACTTTTGAAAATATTTGCTTTAATATGGTCTTTAATAATTAATCAACTAGAGTGATCAGCCAATGTATAAATAGGCACAATCATGACAGACTTAAAAAGAACATTAAGTAATATATGCCCCAACTTCAATCTCAACATTTAAATAATGTGAAGTGTGTTCCAGACTGATTGGATTTAAAAAACAAAACAGAACTTAACCACCAATATTTTTATGCCACTGTTTAATTGCAATCCTCTCCACACTCATTGCAGAGGAAGAAAGTCAGTAAAGAAGGCAAAGGTAGAATGTCAGTCTCAGAACTGTGCTGAGAGCATTGATGTCAGTTTATCTCTGTCAGTATGAACATAAACTTTGGAAAGCTATACAGAGGGGTAAAAACTCCAGTGCTTGTCAACTTGAAAGGTACAAACTAAATAGTCCTTTTGTGCACTGGAGCGTAAGTATGGTGGTGATTTAAAAATTTTGTTTGCAGAGGACAAGCAGGAAGCGCAGTACTTGACAGTGTCCTTTTAGAAGATGGCATTCAATGGGCTGAATATTGTTGTATAATCTTAATTAGTACTCATCTTTTTACGTGACATATATACAGCATCTCAGTATGAACATTCCCAGAGTATTTCTCTCATCTTGCTTTGTACATATAAACACAACAGTTAAACATACACTTGGTCCTACTATAGGAACTGAATTTTAAAGATCTGTAAGTCTAGGACTTCTATTGTGCTTCTTTGGACAAGTCCTTATTTAAATGATACATTTAAATTCTATGCATGCTAGTACTATTCAACTGCTAACAGAAGTCTTTGGTGCACTTAGATGAGAATCAGTTAGATTGAAAAGCTTCTACACATGACCAAACACCCAGGTCTGGCCCAATCCTGCAAAGCACTCAAACACCTCACAGAAAGTGATTAGCATTTTACAAGACAGGGCCATTAAGAGTTTGTAGCAGTAGGATGCTGACATTTTTTCAGAGACTATTATGCTCCTACCAAATGCAGAAGTTTAATAACTCACTGTGGCAAATGAATTTCCAGTTTCATAATTTAGAAATTGGATATAAAAAATTTACAATAATAATAAGTGAGAAAACCAGGTTTTTATGGGAAGTAGGGAAAGTTTAGTCTAAAATGTAATCTCTAATGAGACATAATTGAGAAACAAGTATGATTCTATGTATTTCCTTTGGCACAAGATTGACTGAGCCTACAACAAGGAAAGGATTATTTCGAGAATGAGGTTAGAAGTAGAGCCCTGTGCGAACACAAAGTCTGTATGCGCATCTAATCTGCAATCCACAAAAATGATCCGCAGATGTCCATGGACTTGCAGGGCTCTACTTAGAAGAGAATTTGAGGGATTTAATAATTTAAATTATTCTAGATAGTGGATTTGATTTGGTTCCACATTAGAAAAACAGTAAGGAAACAGTAAAAGAATAGTTAAAGGCATTACATATTCTAATCTTCCTTCCTCTTCCTAATTATTTGTCACCTACATATGATGTATATCACATAAGGTGAAAAAACAAATAACTTCCTTTCACTTTCTTTTCCAGAAGCCAGCTGAAGTTTTATAATTACTGATTTCATTAATCTTTTAACAAATTTAAGCAAATTACTTTTCTGAAAAGAGCTTTTAAAATTACTTTACATATCAGTATTGTAGAAATGGGCATACCAGTAAGGGCTTCAGCTTGGTTTGATTCTGTGCTCATAAACAAGGATGAAGTAGTCCAGTCTTTTATTACTGCCTGAGGGTTACAGTATATTACCACCACATCTCTCAACCTTTCAAGGCCCAAATGTTGGAAACTTTATAGAAGATTGAACCAAGGTTAAGAGAGCACAAGTACTTTTTATATTCTCAGATTCATAATTCCACTCTTCGGATATGAATTACAGTAAAAAAATGTAACCAGGTTCATCTGGGATTAAGTTACATTTTATTTTAAGGTGAGGGATCATTAAGAGGTTTAGTTTCATGTTTTTTCCGATCGTGACCCTAATGAATTCGACATAACCCTTAAACCTTCTAGTATATTTTCCATTATCCACAGAAAGGTTTATTTGGAAAGTGAGATGCAGACATATGAACAATTATTTTTATTAATGGCCAGGTATGGGATTAAAGTTTGCTGCAGCTAGTATTCTTAAAAGATATTTGAGAACCTATTTTCAAAAGATCTGCTATAAGATTTTTAAAAGCCTTTAAAACCACAAGAAACACTATAAATATACATTAAAATGTGTCTTAATGTTCATATATGTAAACAAATCTATTTTTTCCTTGCACTTAACAAAACTGTTCAGAAGACTAGAAGTCCAAATGAACTACAAAACTTAATAGCCATATTAGCCTTCTGGTGGCTAATGGCTTAGTAAGTTAGGTGGAATGTTAGGGGTCCAATCATGAATGTTCATTATTTGACATATTCTGTACAGTTGGAGCTGTATCAAGCCCTAATAAAGTTCCAAGGTAAGATTGGTCTCTAGGATCCAACATTTGCTCAGGTCTGACAGGATGTACTATATTTGCAGGCTGGGGAGTGAGAGTATATTTTTCCAGAAATGCCAAATCCGTTCGTTGATAATCTGGCTGCTGTGCCTGTGGGGGAAGAATACCATGAGACTGGGGTGAGAGAGTAGTGTTATGTTGTACTAGATCAGCTTGAGGTTCCCGCATCTGAACTGGTACCAGTGTTACTGGCACACATACTTCTGCTGGTACATTCTGTAGCATAGGTTTGACTTCTGTTTCGTAAACTTCAGGCTGATCCATGTATGGTTTAGACTCAATTTGGAAAACTTTGTCATCAGGGGTGTACTGTACTGGCAAGGAGATTACTTTTTCTTCAGAAGTGGTTACTGTTTCTTCTGCAGCCTTGGTTCCATGCACATGGTCAATATGGTATTTCAACTTGTCTTTTCGTTTAAATGTTGCATTGCAATGCTGGCAGTTAAAAGGTCGAGCATCTGAATGAATAACCATGTGTTTTGTTAATGTCTTCTTAATTCTAAAGGATTGGCTACAAATTTGACATTTGTATGGTTTCTCACCTATAGAAGAAAAGGAGTCAGCATTAATAGATAAAATGTGAAGTCAAGTATCACTGTGTAGAAATCATATGGTTGGGGATGGGGGTGCTATATTATATAATAAACACGGTTCTCAAGTAGCTGTACTGGAAAAATATGTTTGGCATCTGAGAAAACAATTCACTAAGTGAAAACAGAAAAGTTATTTTGAAATGATATCAGTATAGCATTCTCGTCAAATCCAACTAGTTCGGATTTCTGCCAAGGGAACATGAAGGGGACCAGTCAATAAACCTAACAACATTCACGTTATTGTACTATTGTTAAAGAAGCTCAAATTTGCATTTTTTTTTTAGGTCCTTCTAGTGAACAATTACTTTCTTGCACAGAATGAAGAGCTGAGTATTAAGACACTTTCCACTGGATAGTTGGGTTCCAAATCCTGATTTAGGTTATAAACTGAAATTAAGTATTCCCTAGATCTCCAGACTGAGCAGAAGGTATGAGTAAATTTGGTAAAAATACACAATGCGCATCAGTAGAACACATGCGAATCCAGAAGCTCCTTTGCCTGGAGAAGTCTAAAAAGAACTAACTACTACATTCAGAGGGCAGTATTCACACTCAGAAAAGGATGGCATACAACAAGCAGTAGGGAGCTCAGTTCATGCTCTATCTTGCTACTGCTGCCCTAAAGCGTCATAAAGCCTGAAGTGTTAGAAGAATTCTGGTCAGTCCTGTGGTAATTTATCATCTCCCGTCACACCAAGGTGGCAGTAACACAGAGTGATAGATAAAGTTTTACCTGAATGTGTCCTAAAATGCATTTCCAAACTTGATTTCCCTTTAAAAACTTTCTTGCAGACTTCACACTGATGAAATGTTGCTTTATATCTGCAAAGAAGAAAACATGTTTATATTAGAAGATCAGGTTTTTCCAAAAAGTCTCAAATATGTACATAGCCTTTAAAGATTCCACAAATTGCAGAAGAGAGTCACATATTTCTGTATTTCTCCCTCTACATTTATATTACAATATAACACATAACTGGAGAGGACAGGCAATTCCTTTAGGCATCCACTTGTCAGAGGGCCATCTAGATTTTCTATATTTAATCTTGTTCTCTGCAAAATGAGTAGTCTAGTACTTTGTATTCAGACAGCAAATCCCTTTAAAACTTCCCATCTGAAACCGAAATGTGCCCTGAAGAGGATACTTCAGATCAACATCCAGAGTTGGTCTTCAGTTTAGCAGCAAGTTATGCTACAAAACAAGCTTAAGACTGGCTTATGTTCCTTTCCTCCCAAGAGGAAACAAGTGACAATGAAACATGTTGACTGAGGCAGTGGATTTAAGTACTGACAAAATAAAAGCTAAACAACCCTGTAATTGATTTTATGCATTTCTGTTAGCCAAGATTTACAGTAAATTATTCAAAATATGAATATTAAAAGCAATGTCTTTATCCTGAAACCTAGTTCTGGATAGTTCCATCTTAAAGTATAAGGACTTTGGGAGAGCTCACAGACTACTGAACTGATTTTTTGCAATTCAGTCATTTGCCCAGTTTGTACAGGATAATTAGATTACATTATTGTAGAAAACAGGCTACCAGCAAAATTACAGATTGATAGAAGAACTGAATTTGATCACTTTTAAAGCTTAAGGTTATTCAGCCTAACTATGGTATAAAAAAGGTCTTGTTTGGATTGCCAAGATGGCTATGATTTCCACATGGCTATTTCAAAACACAGATCTTGGCACTGGCTTTAGGTCACCTGAGGACCTTGACATAACGGAATTAGGGAGAAAGGCAAAACTAACATTTCACATATTATCAGAATAATTTATGAAAATTTGTCCAACTTTGTTTACAATATGGAAATGTTTATATTTTTAAACTTTAAAAAATACCTACTTTTGCCACACTTTCTCTCCTAGATGAACACTTTTGTAATGGACAGTTAGGTGATCTCTGCGGCCAAAACACTTTCCACACTCCTCACACTGATGTGCTTTTTCACCTTTAAAAGGAGACCAATAACAAATATAAATTAAGTTGCAACAAGAACTCAAGTTTCAGAAAAAGTACAACCATGTTTAGTACAAAGCCTCCAAACAACAAAAGCTCTTCCATATCTCAAAAGGATTTTCTATTACCCAAAGCAATGACTTCATGACCTTGGGCTGATCCAAGCAGACATGTAGTTTTTACCCATCTCTTCTGTGATGTTGCCCCCCATAATGCTTTATAGAAAAATGCTTATGAATGTAAATATGACATCTAGCATAAAACATATTCCAGTTATATGCTATGTAACATATCTCTGCAAAGGTTATGATCTACTCGATATATTCATCCTATTTACGTATGTATCGTTTTTGTAATCAAAGTTATGAATACTGGCTATGTACTTGTTTGATTTTAAGTAACCCCAGTGAACCAGTTGGTCAGCTTCTTGAGAACAGACTATTCTCAGTAAGTGCCCAGTCAAGAAACACTTAAGCAAACAATGAACTTTGAGAGATGCCAATTCACATCTGAGCTTTCCTGGGAATGTAGCTCAACCTGTAAAGTTCTGAGTCATGACTGGACATATGACTTGTCCACGTAACTCCAAAACTCCATCTTGCAGCTGGATTCCGCATAAAAGAGGAGGGAGTTGCCACCCACAAGAGAAAGTTTATATAAAGTCCTGGGAGATCCCTCCATTTTGTCTTCAGCTGGCTCTAGAGAGAGCGCCTCTCCACCCCCAAAGTATACCTGAAAGAAACTGGAACAAAGGACAGTAACCACAGGGGGGTGAGTGATTGCTGGACTCAGACTACAAGGAGGCAGTCTGTAAAAGAAAGCTTACTGGAACATCTCTGAGGGTGAGATTTCATCTGTAATCACTTTCCTACTGTATTAGCCTTAGACTTGCGCGTTTTATTTTATTTTGCTTGGTAATTCACTTTGTTCTGTCTGTTATTACTTGGAACCACTTAAATCCTACTTTTCGTATTTAATAAAAATCACTTTTTACTTATTAACCCAGAGTATGTATTAATACCTGGGGGGGCAAACAGCTGTGCATATCTCTCAGTGTTATAGAGGGCAGACAATTTATGAGTTTACCTTGTATAAGCTTTATACAGGGTAAAACAGATTTATTTGGGGTTTGGACCCCATTGGGAGTTGCGTATCTGAGTGCTGGAGACAGGAACACTTCTTAAGCTGTTTTCAGTTAAGCCTGCGTCTGTGTTTCTAGCAGGCTGGCACGTCTAGCACAACCAGGCAGGGCACTGAAATCCCAAGCCGCCAGGGAAAATGGGCTCAGAAGTAGTCTCAGCACAACAGGTGGCAGTCCCAAAGGGGTTTCTGTGATCCAACCTGTCACATCTTCATTTTTGGTTCCTCATTCCCTGGTCTCTTCTTCCTCCTATATGGTTAGCTAATCTTCATGGCTAGGGGACATTACCCCATACTGCCACAGAGAGAAGAGGAGGGAGAGGCAAGAGAATGACTGAAAGTTCACCCTCTTTTGGAGCTTGGATTGTTAAAGGTGGAATTTCAAGTCTCACGAAAGCCTTGAAAAAGCCTAAATTTTGGAGTAAATGTAGGACTGCTGTCTCTTGCACTGCCAGTTCAGCGATCAAATTTAAGAACTTAGTGCTACATCCAAATGTTAATCTTTTTTCAAGTTACCTTTTATCTTTTATGTTGTTTAAAAGTCTGGATGTTTCTTTTGAGTCATCTTGAGATCTTTCACAAAGTGGCAGAATATTTCTTCTCATGTAAGTAGAGGGAGTTTGGACAGTCAAAGTAAGTAACTTTCTGGAGGAAAAAAGGCAAATAGAGTAGAAAAGGGGATTTTTGGGGGGGGGGTGGTGATCTGAGTTTTCAAAGATTTCTTTGTTTTATAGCGGGTGTTAGGGTTTCAAACACTAAATAAGCGGTTTTATTCAAACAAGGGCTCGCAAAGTTTAGTCGTTGATCACTTTCATATCTTCACACTGTTTTGGAAAGTAAATTTCCATCCTCTGGGGAATCTTATACTCCCTTAGGAGTCTGTTCTGGAAGAAAGAAATCTCCAATGGTTCCAATCTTTCTTTTCCTCTACAGATCTAATCCATTTGCCTCAAGATGCAAAATAGCTGGGGGAAAGGGGAGTGGTTTAAAACACTTCTATTCTTCCACCTGCTTTGCTGTGCCCAGAGTTGATTCTCCCCATATGTAGGATTTCCTAACTACCAATCCACAATGGGGAACTTTAGAAACCCAGACAGTTCAAGCGTCATTTTCCCATATTTATACTCTATATTAAAGTGATCAGGATGCAAACTTAGACAGAGATTGTGTGAATGACAGCTTAGTTTGTGTTATGGTGTTAATATTTCTAACAGCTGCTATTAGAAAAGAAATCTTAACTCAAAAAATCCTCTTCTATCACATTTGCTTTTTAAAATAAATAAATAAATAAAATAAATAAAATGTTACACCTTTTGACTGTCCCTCAGCTCTCTGTATTAACAGAGAGGAAACATTCTACTCTTAAACTTTGCAAGTGTTTGAAGAGATAAATAAATCCGTCCGTAGGACACTGAAAGTAACATTTGTAATAGGCTTAAATACCACTCCTATTAAAACCTTTAAAAAGTATAAAGCATCCAAAATTAATGTTTTGCTCACTCTTACTTACTTTGATCAAACTTCCAAAGATATAGCCTACCTGAGTGTATTTTTTTGTGTTTTGTTAGATGGTCATGCCGAATAAACGTTTTCCCACATTCTTCACATTCATACCTCTTGTCATTATGGTGAACTCGTAGATGAAGTCTATATTAATAGACAGAGAAATTTATGTCACTGTTCAAGTTTAACACGTTTATAGTTATTAATGTGATTATAAAAATAGCATTTTCCTCAACAGATCTGCATGCAGAACTAGTACAGCTGTAGGATATGAAGCTGGATTCCTTTCTGGCTCACTCAACTAAATAACTTCCAGTTGCAGAATCATTTACTGTTCTTAAATGAGCCAGAAAGACGACAGCTCTACTTTCAAATCCCAAATTAAATTTACAGTGCTTGTAATATCTTTTTCTTCTTTACTTGTAAAGCTACGCAAACTTGATATAGAAGTCACTGAGAACTCAGGATGTCTTTTTAATTACTTTTTAGAATATAGCTTCACCTTAACGAACATGGAAACTGCAGTACATTACTTGCCATGGTTTCCCCCCCCAAACAGCACTTACTCAAAATTTGCAGAAGGTCTGGAAGAAGTCAACTTCAATATTATTTGTATTACAGTTGAGGAAAAGAACAACGCAAACATTTCGTTTCTTGCAGTTTGTCATTGAAACTGATATATTTCGTATGTGAAAGGGATTCTGTCATGTACTTTAAGACCCAAATTTAGATAAAAAAGGATTTTTCACACCAATATCAATCTAAATTCCCCAAATTTCTTTAAGTTAAAAAACAATTTTGAAAATCGTTGTTTACTCATATTGGAAACCCAAATCAAACATCATCAACATAATTCTTCATGGTGTGCGGGCAAAAGGGGGAGAGAGAGACAGAGAGAGATCTATCTATATCACCATCTAGAATGTGGTAGCTTAATCTCTTTAAACAGAATCAGAATCTGCTTCATTACCTGTAGGAACTTCCATGACGAAAACTCTGCCCACAAATACTACAAAGATGAGGCTTCTCCCCACTATGAATTCTCAAATGTTCTTTCAAAGTTGTTCTGGGTTTAAAAAAAAAAAAAAAGCAATGTTTTAGGAACTTAGTGTTACTACTACTTTAAAGTGTAGACAGAATAAATGTTCTCTGATCTTGATGCATCACTTTAGGTAAACAGAGGATTAAATACTCAAGTATTTGTATTAAATTATATAGAACAAATAAAGGTCCTGAATTTCATTCATCATGTCTAATCTTCTCTCCACAGGTTTCTTCTGGAAACAAGATACTCTTAAAGGGACACATATCAAAGCACATAAGGAATGCATGTTTATACAAAAAAAAAAGTGGTTTTTACTAATATTTTCTATATTGTTCCCACTGTTATTGGCAATTTGTGTCTTAATGGTGGCTTATCCCTCCCCAGTACAACTTCTTTTTCAGCCTGATCCTAAGATATTCGTTCACTGCATGCACCCAAAAATTCTGGATTTGTGTGTGTATATCACTGAAATCACTGGAACCTCTCTTTGCTTCTTTTTGCTTATATGAAGACAAGAAAATTCCATGCAAAAAAGTTACTGCAAATCTATAGTTTAAAGTCAAAAGAGAAAAATCAAAATTATAGCCCTCACTGCAAGCCTAATTCAGCATAGTGCGTATGTTCACATATGCACTAATGTGAAAGTACGCAGCCCTGCCAATTTCCTTTTTTCTTTTTCTAATTCTCTTCCTGTGACTTTGTGACCAGTCAACAAAGGAAACTGATTGACTATACAACTGAAACGGTGAAATTTACTATTCACAAAGTGCTGTCAAATATATAAGCTGTCTGAAAGAAAAAAATCTCTAGTTTCTTTTAATTAGTAATTCTAGATGTTACCAGTAATAGTTAAAATATTTTCAGTTAGAAGTACTGTGATTTTTAAGTTTGCTATTGAAACCAGTAACTCCAAATATATTTACTTCTGTGCACATATACAACTACACTAAAATCTATAAACCTAAGCTAATGCAAAGTTGTTTTATTTACCAATAGCTTGTGTTACAAGCTAAAAATGAGTTACAGGGAATTGAAAATTTTGCTGGGCTTTTGTGCCTTATGTACAAATATTACAACAAGCCAGTACAAGTTCTATTTAAATGTGCACGTGCCCTTCCGTTCTATAATTTTAAGCAGCACTGATGTTCCACTTCTTGTGTTCTGCTTGACTGCTTTAACAGAACTAGTCCCACTTGGGGCCAAATCCTCTTCCAACAGTACTCAGTGGGAGCGGTCAGCGATTTGGAATGAGTCCATAGGGAACATATATAAGCTCAGAAATTTTCGATGTATGATATCTTAAGACGTGTGGAACATCTCAGCCCCAATGACTAAAAGCAGAGATGATTTTGTCAAACCAAGAAATTAATAAAAGTTACCTTCTCCAAAAAGGGGAAAAAAAGTGTACCTTTTTACATGAGACTCAAATATAAACTAATATAAAGTTTAATGTAAGATGTTTCAACCACAGTTTAAAATAAAAAAAGACAGCCTGGTTTAGCTCAGATGCTTTGCACAGCATTGTGAAAGGTTGTTTCATTAAAAAACCCTCATACCAGGTTTCTCATACAATCAGTTAAGCCTTAACCCCTGAAGAACAAAAATCCTACTTTTGTACGGATTTATACAGTTTCTATAGGAGCCAACCACTGGCCCAGCTGTATTAAAATGCTTGTGTTCTGCATCAAAAGTTAAGCATCTGCCATTCCAGGAACTATATGCATGGTAAAGATACATACCCAAAACAATAATGGCAGAAGCTATTACCCAGGTTTTAGAACTTCAAATTGCACATGGCTAGAAATCAGTAAATTTTGCTCCATTTAGGAAATGAAGAGGGGAAAAAAAAAAAAAATGAGTTTGTCCAATCAATTTTCTAAGATCTTCCATGACATTCTCTCTTTTCTGAAGGGGAGCAGGAATAGCAGAAGAGAATATATATATTTTTAGAAGTTCAGAACTTCTCCAAGTTTCCCCCAGCCACTCCTATAAATTGTTTCTCTTTTTCTCGTTATCATTATCACACTCAGCAATGCACCTGTCACAGAAAAATCTCAGTCCCTCTTCAGTTATGTAGCCAATGAAAGATATTCTTGCAAAATGCAGCAAATTCAAATACGGCCAACCAAATTCCCCAGTAGGTCTTCTATATTTAGTGTTTTGCGGTCAATCACCTCTGTTCTCCACTCTCACATTTAAAATACCATAAATGCATATATTGTTTGTGGTAGAGATACTGCTTCTTTGATACATTGTCTTATTAACCCTCTGAAATTAAACTGATTTTATACCCTCAAAGCTATTTACTTTCTATATTAAAAACTCATGTTATGCCAAGCCTTGATTGAGATATTCCTTCTTACCTTTCTCTGACTGATTTTCCACATATAAAACACACCCATTTTCTCTTCCCCCCATGAGTACATTCTATATGGCGTTTTAGATTTCTAGTGTCATTGAACTGACGACCACAAATATCACATGGGAAAGGGCCTGAAAGAAAATAACCAGAACTGCTATTAGCTGTGAGTAATTACATTAAGTCACAAACAGATGTATATTTTGGGTCAGTGACCCAAAAACAAAAAAAATATCTTAAGCAACCTACAAGAATAAAAGGCTAGTTTAATGAACTATTATTCTAACATGCCTCACATTTTTTCAGTATGTAAAATTTAAACATTTAATATTTTTTGCCATTTGTGAGTCAATTAAATTTCAGTTTGATAATCTAATGCTCTGAACTCTTGTACAACTACCATAAAAACATAACCATTTAGTACTAATAGTATACAACCATGATGTGAACCTGCCTGGATTCTTCTAAAACTATTCTAGTTGACAAGAAGGGGTGAATATCAACAAAGGGAAAATTACTTTTTGTAGTGCTAACGAGGCCAATTCAATCAAAGTGGATATTGATATTCACCTCTTCTTGTCAACTGTTGGGAACAGGCCACATCCACCCTAACTGAATTGGCCTCGTTAGCACTGACCCCCACTTGGTTAGGCAACTCCCATCTTTTCATGTGCTGTATAAATATACCTGCTTACTGTATTTTGCACTCCATGCATCTGATTTTGTGGGTTATATTCCATGAAAGCTTATGAGCAAATAAATGTGTTAGTCTCTGAGGTGCCACTAGGACCCCTCGTTGTTTTTACTGATACAGACTAACACGGCTACCACTCTGAACCCTCATATCTCAGCTGCTATGGTATCGGAAAATTAGTACAAGAGACTGAACAGTTCATAATAATTTGAATATGTTTAGAAGTTTATATTATTATATCATATCTTTGGATTTTGTTTTATTAAAGTTTCCAGACTCACAGAATATTTCTCCCTCCTAGAGTTATCTATTATTTGTATAAGAGTGCTGCCTATCAGTAAGTGAACTGGCAATACACGTACTTTGTAGGTGATTAACATATCTACACCTTTAATCATAACCAGAATTTCCCAGTCAGCTAGTCCAACATTGGATTGTGTACATGGTACAGTTATTTGGATGCATATGTTTAAAAATATCATTGCAGTTTAATGAAAAAAATAAAAAATTAGTACCAAGCTTTTTTTTAATCTTTCAAAAGCTTTTAAGAAATCTAATAAAATAAAATATTTAAACAGGAGCAAAGGAAAAAAATATCAAACTCTGCACCCATTGGAGAAGACTGTTTTACTTCAAATCTATTGTTTGCATGTCAGAAGGAGGTTTTTATACCAAGATGGAATTTTTCTTGATGCTTCAATCTTGCAAACCGGGATTTAAAGTGCTCTTCACAATAGGTACACTTGAAAGGTTTATCCTGAGTGTGAAGAATCATGTGTTCTTCCAAATGGGGTCTTCGAGCAAAAGATTTCTTACAAATCTAAAATGACAAAATACTTGGTCAAACATTAGCTAGAGACAAACTCAGGATTTTTTTTTAAGTTTCTATTGCCTCTTTAAAAATATATATATATATATAACCAAATAACTTAATTCAAATCTAAGGGCAAGAGACCCCAGTAGTTGTGAAAATTCGAACATTCAGCTTGCTTATACTTAGGCTTTGCAGAATTAGATTTTTATTTTTTTTTTATAATGTTGATACATAATATATATAATTATTTTGAAGTATTTAGATTTTTATCATTTTAAATTTTCACAGTTGCACAAATTATGGGTTTTAAGCATTTAGATTCGTATCAACTTATTTTCACAACTGTGGGAAATTATGGATGGATGTTCGACAATCATTTCATGACAGTAGATGGTGAGACCCAAAAAGTTAAAGTTTTATAAACCATTAAAACACATTGTTAGTCTCACACGTCAGTATGTGCTAAGTAAATATCCTTAAATCAACAGTTTTAAATATTTGCTAGTCCATTTGTATCAAGCCTAATTCAGAAGTCAAAATCATTGGATTGTGCCAATGAAGTCTTACTTTGCCTGTCCGTAAACTTCAATTATCAAAAGAAATATTTTTTTTCCTCCATTTGTGTGCATATGGTGAAGTCGCCATTTACTGATAAAGAGTCAAATCCTTCTAAGCCTAGTTGTAACTGCTGCTACTCCCACTTTTAGTATTCAGATGTGTCCAGGAATTTATCTAGTATGCTGCATAGCCAAAAAGTGTAAGTGCACCAAGTCCTAATGTTCAAACCCAGACTACTAGTACCGATCAAACAACATCAGGCAGCCGGTATGCATTTAGTGCATCTGAGTGGAGGAGCTATTTCAAACAAGGCCACAACTTCAGGGCCTTACCTCATTCTCTTGTTCAGTTATACGTGATAAAAATCCCATCCCTGCTCCAAAGTCCTTCCTAACAATACTTTCAATGTGCACCGCTTCAGATAAATGAACAATACTCCCATTTTAAACTCAGATAACACAAAGGATATTTTTTCTCTCTCTCTAAAGGCAGGGCTTGCAAAATCCACTCACTCATTTGTCCAGGCAAGCATCAAGCTTCCCAAACAAGTGCTCTCAAAATCTAAGTGCTCTTTTTAATTTCACTTTTAGCTATGACTATGGGATTTGTAAAGAGCTGTACGTCTCATCTAAAAGACAGAACCTGCTGTCACATAATGCCCCTTACCATAATATGCACTGCGTCACAACAGACTCAAAGGAAAAACTAATGAACAAACATTTCTGCTTCCTACAGCATCTAGGTGTCTCCCAGCCAACTACTAACCAAGCCCAAACTTGCTTAGTTTTATAAGCCTTTGCAAGATAGCATGTTATGGCTCGCGATGATATGAACTTCTGGACATACAGCAGAGTTAGTATAGGTACAACCACTGTGTTGTTGACAAAAAATATTTTGTTCCACATCTTGTAAAAACATGATTTGGGGAAAAAAAAATCTGACTCCATTGACACTTGGGAAATGGGAAAGGGGAGAGAAATCACACGGCCAAAACTTTCATACTAAATTGTTACTTTATTGATACCCAATTTCTTGGGGAAAACTAGAAAATGCATTTATGGCTTTATATCTAAAGCCAGATTTGGGAGGTCTGCACAATACTTTTAGGACACTTAAAGCTTATATTGGTATCTGATTATTGTTCAATAGGTATCAGCATTCAGCCAAATGAGAAAGTATGGGGGTGCGAACTTTGCCCATATTACATTACATATTTTTTTGGTCTTCCCCTGAAGGAGCACCTCCAAGAATATACATTATGGGCAGCGTATGGAGTGTATGATTATGATCAAAGAAATCAGAAGCGTACTGCCATTACTTCTTGTCCTGCCTTCAGTGGACATGGAGAAATTTTGGTCACCGTCCTCTTTATAACAGCCTTTAACATATCTGAATACTTATCTGATCCCACTCAGTCTTCTTTTCTCAAAACTAAATATGCCTATTTTTAAAAAAATCTTTTGTCATAGATCAGGTTTTCTAAATCTTTCATCATTTTTGTTACTCTCTCTGGACTCTCTCTAATTTGTCTACATCTTTCTTTAAGTATGGTGCCCAGAATTGGACACAGCATTCCAGCTGAGGCCTCACCAATGCCAAGTACATACAGCAGGACAATTTCCTCCCATGTCTCACATATGACACTCCTGTTAAGACTCTCCAGAAAGATATTAGCCTTTTTAGAAACTGCATCACATTCTTGACTCATTCAACTTGTGATCCACTCTAAACTCTGGGTCCTTTTCAGCAGTACTACTACCTAGCCAATTATTCCCCATTTTGCAGTTGTACATTTGATTTTTCCTTCCTACACATAGTACTTTGCACTTGTATTTATTGAATTGTATCTTGTAGATTTCAGAGCAACGCTCCAATTTCTCAAGGTCATTTTGAATTTTAATTCGTGCAACTCCACCCAGCTTGGCGTCATGTGCAAATCTTATAAGCACACACACTACTCCATTGCCCAAGTAATTAATGAAAACATTGAATAGTACCAGACCCAAGACTGATCTGTGCGGGACCAGACTAGATATACATTCTCCCAGTTTGACAGACAACCACTGCTAACTATTTCAAGTATAGTCTTTCAAACAATTTTGTATCCACCTTATAGTAACTTAATCTACATCACATTTCCCTAGTTTGTGTATGAGAACATCAGTTGGAAGGTGTCAAAACCTTTACTAAAAATCAAGATACATCAAGTTGACAGCTTTCCTCCTATCCACTAGGCCAGTAATCATGTCAAAGAACGTAATTAGGCTGGTTTGGCAAGATTCGTTCTTGGCAATTCCATGCTGGCTATTCCTTGTGACCCTATCATCATCATCTAGGTATTTGCAAACTGGGCTAAATTCCTCCCAGGATCTTTCCAGGCATAGAAGTTAAGCTGACTGGTCTATAACTTCCCAGTGTACTCTTTGTTCCCATTTTTAAAGATAAGATATTCCACTAGTTTCTCACTATTGGCTTTATTTGTCTTTTTGCTAGTCATAATATTCAACTCCCATTTAATGTGAAATATATGCAAACATACCCATTTTAATGGCCACAGATATTTTGTAAAATTAAGTCCGGTACTTTCTATACAGCCACAGAGTCTTATGCACACACTAAAATACAGTATTTAATATCAACCTGAAACCACAATATTTAACTTACACAGCTTATTTAGACTTCAGGGTGAATGATGCAATGAAAATACTCATTAAATCATTAAACCAAGTAATTTCTGTATAAACTAATTATAAAAAATCCCGTAGAAAAAACCTCAAGTTTACTTTAAGTCTACCAAAAAATCAATGCTTACATCACATTTCCAGCCTTCACTCTTTGTCTTTTTAATGGAAAGAAATTCTTGTATGTTCTCTGGATGAAACCTAGGAGGAAAGATCAGTGAAAATAAGAAATGTATAGCTAACATTACTCAACTCCGATGTTATTTATACTAATGCACGTTAGTTAGCATAGCAAGCAGCATTAGCATGCAGCTCTCTTGTCATTTCGAAGTCTACGTATCTCCACATTTGACAAACATTTTTTAAAAACATAGCCTTTGTTCAAATATGCAGTATACGAAATATCTATTGCTTGACATGACAGATTCTGAAGTTATATGCATTCAACCACATACGTTAAAAACAGGTCAATAGAGGTATAACTTCAAAAAAATGTATATCTGCCCAAAACCATACCAGGAATATAATTTACAGATGGCCCTGGACAGCTCTACTGTAGAAGTTAAACCCAGTTTACATTCAGCCTCTTCCTTTTCAAATAAATATAGTCTGCTAACATTACCATTTGTATCTTAATGGAAGTTCATCCAGCTTAAGCTGATGCAGGCCTCAACTCTGGCTGTACACCATGAAAGCTAGTCAAACATTACCATTCCAATCCAATCCAGTGAACTGACAAAGCTGTCATCAGCCTGCTGATGACACTGGAATCCTGAAGGCATAGCATATTAAAGAAAATTGACTAAAGAAACTTGCAGTACCACATGCTAGTCCATGGGCCAGATCATTTGTATTACACCACTCTAGGGGTCCTCTTAAATGAATATATCCCTGCCAGGGTCTATAGGTAAATAAAAATACTTCACTGTTAACTGAATTAAGTGCATCTGATAGATCTAAGACTCTGTATGGACATTTGATTTTCATCATTCACCAGGAGGCTATATCATTGCCAACAAAACCAGTGCTGTCCCTGCATCAAGCCCAAACCTAACAACACAGTGAAAGGGATCAAGGAAACAGGAGGACTTTGGATATTATCAGATTTGCCTTGCCAGAAAAAACAACACAATCTTACCTAAAAAGGGAGATAATTACTGAGAGGGTCAACTTTAATAAGTAGCTTTCTTGAGCAAGTTGAAATTTATAGTAGAAAGCTATTGTGATACTATCACTTCACAGTACCCTAATATCTTGTGCGCACACACACAATATATATATATATATATATATTTATAATTTTTTTCCATTTTCAAAGTGCTGTACAAACATTGACTAACTTATCGTTATAGGGTAGGTGACTTACTACTGTTAATTCTTTTGCCTGTTAAAAGAGGTGTCTTTTAAAAAACAATTCTAGAAAGAAACCAAAAGTTAAATAGTTTTCCAATATTTTGTGTTTTTATCTACTACAGCTTTGGGGCTGGAAAATACATTACACAGAAGTGTAACAGACAATCCCACTCATACTTACCTCTTTGCATGTTTTGCTAGAGTCTTTTTGCTTGCATGCAGTTTATTACAATATGGACATTTGTGCTCCTTCTTATGAAATTCTGTTTCATTATTGTGTTTCTTTCTGTGAACTGTCAGGTTAGATTTTGTGGAATAGCGCTGATGACAAATATCACACTCAAAGGGCTTCTCACCTGTGTGCACACGGGTATGGATCTCGAGCTTCCCTAAAAAATAAAGTGTTACTTTAGCATAGAACTATCAACTATAGTCAGCTTAAAGACACATACCACCGGGCAAACAAACTAACTTACGTTCATTATCATCTTCAGTACTTTCTTGTTTTTGTTAGAATCTCCACTCAGTGTTTTGAAGCCTAAAACAATATGGGGCCTTACACAGTTCTGATTCACAGCACACAGACCAGGGTGTCCTTGTATAGTACTTGTGGCACCTTAGAGACTAACCAATTTATTTGAGCATGAGCTTTCGTGAGCTACTTCATCCGATGAAGTGAGCTGTAGCTCACGAAAGCTCATGCTCAAATAAATTGGTTAGTCTCTAAGGTGCCACAAGTACTCCTTTTCTTTTTGCGAATACAGACTAACACGGCTGTTACTCTGAAACTTGTATAGTACGTGCACTAAATGCTTTCAGCCAACCTCCATAAATCTAGGCATATTCAACATACATATGAACAATTATTTTACTGAGTTTCACTGGGTAGCTTATAAGGATTATATAGACAAATCAAATAAAGGTTCCCAAAATACTTTAATCTTCACTATTTTTAAAATGTGTTTTATATTTACTCCACATATGCTGTTACCACATCCTGTATACATGAGCCTACATATTCATCTCTGTAAAGCACTCTCTATCCTCGACTGAGAGATGCATTACTTTTTCTTTTTTAAATAACCCAGTTCACGAAGTACCTCTTTCAAAATAGGGAGCAGTCTGGAAACTTAAACAGAGCTTCGTGTCATTTATTTTGGTATAATCAAAGACTAAGAAAGAGAGAGACCCTCATACTTCATCCATGCTTGGGTCCCAAGGCATTATAACAATACTAAAATAAAATAAAAATAATAATCTCGCCTTCATTCCTTCTACACTGACTTTCATTCTCATTCATGACTTGGCTAAAATTGGACCCCAATCCTGTACTGTGGGTCTGCACTTGTGGAATCAACTGCAGGGCCTTGGACTAGAAGGGGGTTTATTTCTCTGTAAGAACACCTACATGCTACTTTTGGACACTCTATAAACACAAAGAAAGAAGTGTATTGTGGTTATTAAAATCGCCAATGGAAGACAAGCTTTTATTTCTCCTTCCACTCCTCCTCCCATCCCCCCTTTTAAAACACAGAAGTTTCATGGCTCTAAATTAGAAGAGTGCAAAGAGAAAAAAAAGTTTGACTTTGCACTACCACTCAAAATATTTCATTAAAAAAAAAAAAAAACCCTAAAACTTCAGACTATTAGGCTCTGTAGTCTGGACTTTCAGTATCAAAAAACCACAGCAACAGTTATCAAATTCAGAGAATTTTCCACAAGTTTCTATTTTAAAAAAGAGAGAGAGAGATGTCTCACCTTTTTTTAATGTTGAATAGTTATTATTATATAATCTGTGACCTTGGACAACTCATTTCACCTCTGCCTCAGTATCCCCATCTGTAAAATGTGGATAATAATACTTACCAGGTTGTTGTTAGGATCAACTAATTAATGTTTGTAAAGTGCTTTGAAGATGAAGAGCACTATATAAAAGCTATCAAGTATCTAGCCAATAATAAAGTTTTGCTACAAGAAAGGTCTGAAACCAAAATGGTTTCCTGCCTTAATGATTAAATTCAAATACCGTAAGAGCAAGCTTGCCCATTTCACTATAATATGTCTAAACATATAAATCAGCTTTTTTTTCCCCATATAATGACTATAAATTCTTAGATCTTAGGATGACAAATTTATAGTGGTAGTGTTTTAGTAGTACTAAAAAGGGCCTGATCTCGTGAGATGCTGCTCTCATAACTCCCATGACTTCAGCAATCAGTTGAGGAAGCTCAGTACCTCATAATCAAAGTTTAGAAATACATTAACTATCCCAGCTGAAATGAAAAATACTCATGAAGAAGGAAAAACTCAGAGCCAAATCCATGGGGTCAACGGGACTGCTTATGTGAATAAGGCAGCACGATTTGACCCTCAGTTTAGAAAGATAGTGGGGAAGCTTTGGGTACAGACTGAAGAGCTGTCTTGATACCCTGAGGAACATTTATCACACCTAAACCAGAACTTAATGCATGATTAAAAGACTTTAACCTGGCTTTGTAAAAGCAGTGTTATTTTATCCCACACCTAAAATTTCAGCCAGCACGTCCCTCAACAAGTGGTATAAAATTAAATTTGACAAAATCTCAATGGATCATGTCTTGTAAGTAAAAATGCAATTAAATAAACTATTACTAGTGATCCACACGTGAAAAATTCTGCCTTCAGATCTCAACAAAATTTAAGTTTACTAATGGCAAGACCACTTAATATTGCAATCAGACCTAGTTTAAAAATCTAGAAGTGAGTTTAGTGTTCTTCTGTTTGACATGCAGCCATGTCAAAACATCTTATTAGTTATGATATTTGAACAAGCATACTAGGCTCATTTTGAAAGACAGACCTCATCTATATTTCTTATGAATTAGAACTGTACATGCAAGTGTTTTCATCATCAGGGAGCCACATGCTGGGGAGACCATGTTTTTATCATAAGAAATAATTGCTTCTGTAGCATTTAATATAGTATAACTCTAACAGAAAAGTCAGCTACCTTAATCAGCTAAAGTTGGACAGTTTGGTGGGAAGTCAAGCCCATGTTTCAGATTTCTTACAATTTACCTTCCATTCTACTAATAAGTTACTGCACTCTCTTCAAGCCTCTTCTGTATACTAAGAATTGAGACCACGACTGGGGGAAGAGAAAGATTTGTCATTTGCAGGATTTTAAAAAATAGCACTCTTATTAATTCACTTCCTAATTTTAGTGCTACAGTAATGATAATTGTCTATAAACATAAGAGTCAGAAAGAACTCAGTTTATTTTCCACCTGAAAGTACAACCATGTGGTAAAGAGAAAGGAGACGAACTAATTGCTCTTACCTGTTCGATCAAACGTTTTGTCACACTTGGGACACTGCAATAGTTTTTTGCTACTACTCTGAATGATGACTGGAGTTAAACCTTCAGGAATATTTCCTACTGAATCAACTAGCTCAGGACTCATTTCAGTATCATTATGTTCTTTTTTACTTTGCTCTTCACTATCTGAATCTTCATCTGATATTTCTTCTTCCTGACCCTCTTCATCTGCATTGCACTCACTTCCACTATCTTCACATTCATTTTTAACAGACATTTCTCTCTCAGAATGCACTTTATCCAAGTTGCTGTCAGACACATCACTGCTTTCATTATCACTGTTATCAAACTTAGCTGGGCATTTACGGTTCCTTGTAGATCTTCTGGTAGAAAAGTCTGCTTTCTCAACCATTTTTAACCCATGTTTTTTTTCCAGTGGAAGGGATCTGTGAGCTTTAGCCAAGTGGTTTTCTAAGGATTTCTTGTAACAGAAGTTTCGACTGCAAAAAGTGCACTGGTGACTATTTGATAGTTTTCCAGTCAATTCATTGAGAGTTTCAACTGGTACTGGGTTTTCAGTTACCACTTCAGATTGTATGGTGGAAATATTTTCATTATT
The DNA here is from genome assembly GCF_965152235.1 of Eretmochelys imbricata. Lineage (NCBI taxonomy): Eukaryota > Metazoa > Chordata > Testudines > Cheloniidae > Eretmochelys > Eretmochelys imbricata. Next base: position 64,165,910 of record NC_135579.1, read on the forward strand.
GAGCAGTCTGACTGCATCTATTATGTCTAAAAATTTAGCTGCTTCCAACACTAACGGGATTTCATTTTTATACACAAAAAACTCAGATGTGTACAAAAACTCAAGCAAATGCTGAAAAACAGAATGAGTTACATGATCCAGTGTGACAACATCCGTGCTTGGGTTTTTGCTCAAACAAGCATGAAAATAACTACTGCCAACAGCTACAACAACTTTGTGCGCACTAAATTCTTTTCCTTCTACTATGATAAGTAAGTCACAAAAAGATGGTTGTTTGTGTCTATCATCATTTAAATATTTAAGTAGATTTTTATTATACTGCAGTGAACTTAAGAGTTTTCTTTGTTCTGGTGATGGAGGAAGTTCTTGGGAACACTCAAGCTGGCCTGCAATAGCTACTTCAGCAGATTTGGTGACAGTTTCTTGGTCAGAATCTACAAGAATCCCATCAGAAATATTTTTCTCATGGCCAAGATGTATCTTCTCATTTAGATTTCCAGGGAACTTTCTCCTTTTCTTCATTTCAATAGTACAGCTTTAATATCAGAAACTTCATAAGCAGCAGAAAAGATTTATGGTGAAGCCTTAACTCAGTTCTGAATATTTTTTAAACAGATTGATCAGAATATTTTCATAATCTGTAAAAGAATATTATTAATAATTACACTTGGGACACAACAGTATATAATTTACTTTCTAAAACTATATACAATTTCTACTTACTTCTCTGCATACTTTAAGCATTTACTAAATTATTCAAACCTAGTCTCTTCCCATTCTGGCCTATCATGTAACATTGCTGTACACTGATAAAAGAAATAATGTGACATCTGTTTATTAGGCAGCTGAAGAGTGTGCTCCTATAGTTTGTGAAATGTTCCAAGACAAATGCAACATATCATTCTTAAACAGATTTGCTTTGCTCTTTGAAGCATCTTTTCAAAACCAGAACAAAATTAAAACCAAAACCCATTGAATATTGGCCTTATTAACTGTGCACGTCTCACACTGGTGTTGGCTGGGTGACACTCGCTGAACTCGAAACGGGTGCATTCACGTTGAGGCCAATCAGATATTCTGTGCTCAATACTCCATTCTCCTCTTGACATCCGGACTGGGGAGTTTTGTGCTCCTGCAGAACAGCAGCGCGATACTTCCTGTGCGGCTCGGAGAAGGGATTTCGGGTGGCAGGTCGTTTTGCCTCCAAATGTCAAATCCCCAGCCCCGCACGCCCCTGCTTCGGCTCCGGATGCGGGGAACAACCTCGGGCGTTTGAGAGTCTTTGTCCCCCCCCGCGACCGGCTGGGGTCACCGCCGCACGGTCCCCAAGGACAGAGAGGGAGAGGGGCCCTTCACCTCGGCCCCAGGGGAGCGATGGGAGCGCCCCTGCTCCCCGCTCCGGGGCCTGCGCAGGGCCCCCGATTCCCCCTACCTCGGAATGGGAGCAGAGTCCCCAACCCCACGGAGCCGCCTCCCCGCGCCCCAGCGGGCTGTGGCGCTCACCCGCCCCTCCACACAGGGCGACGGTCCAGCCACGGGGGGCGTAAATCGCTCGCCCCACTGGATCCGCCCGCCAGCCGCAGAGAGGCCGCGCAGCAGCAGCACACACCTGCCCCGCGCCCGGCGCTCCGCGCGACTCCCCCGCCGCTGCCTGTCAGCCGCTAAACTCCTCCGCTGCGCTCGCCACCACAGCCACCTCCCCCTCCATTTCCGGGTTCCGGCGCGCCTGTGTCAGACGCAGCCTCGCTCTGAGAAGGAACATCTCGACGCATGCGCAGGTAGTAAGAGCAGCCCTTGTACGTCACTGCGTCGCTGGAGGACGCGGCGTCCCGTGTGCGCTGCCCAGCCAGCTTGTGGAGGAGAGCCCCGCCCAGGGAGCAGGGCGGAGCCTGCCTGTCAAAGTGCCTTGTCTCAGGGCGCGCACCTGCTAGGCGTCCCTGGAAGCAAATGTTACACTTTCACATCCCATGAAGTGAGCTGTAGCTCAGGAAAGCTTATGCTCAAATAAATTGGTTAGTCTCTAAGGTGCCACAAGTCCTCCTTTTCTTTTTGTGAATACAGACTAAATTGGCTGCTACTCTGAAAACTTTCCAAAGAGCATCACTGGGCCCACGACCCACGTGCGCTCCCAGGGGCAGCATTTCTCTCTCCAGCACAATAGCCACTGCAAGCAGCGCTATGTCACTCCCGACATGACCGTTGGCTGTCTAGACACAATCTAGAAATTACACATGCAGTAGCACTGAAATGCAGCCAGTAGGAGGGTGGAAGTGTACCTCACTGGTTCCAGTGAGTGAACAAGTGGCAACAACTGGCACATAACAAGGCAGTAGGGTAAGTGCTTAATTTGTGGCTGGCCTGAGCCCCCAGCACCTCTAGGTTTAGCAGTTCATAACCCCAGCACCTCTGAGCTTGCTGCATCAGTTATGAATGTAAAAAAATTGCTTGAGCCCCAGCACTACTTTCATTACAAGTTAAGCACTGAAAAAAGAAAAGCTATGATACACAATTACAGCTCATGTGACTACCAACTTTGAAGAAGCAGGGACAGATTGAAGTACAGTTTCAGTGCAAAAAAATATTGCCAAGGGAGAGTCCTGTGAAAACCTGATGTCTGTGAATAAAGTAAACATGGCTATTTCAAGTTGTGCTAGTATATGGGCACATTCCACACTGAATTACATGCATATGGAGCTCCCACTGTTTTGCACAAAAGTCATACACATGCATCCAAAAGATAGACTTTGACCCATAGTTTGGAAAGTCTGTGTAAATGCAAAGTTATATTGTCCACACCACAGTTGTCCAGAAAAAAATAGTTGAGAACGTTCTTGCTGACAAAGTCAAATATCTTTCAGTAATAATAATACTTTGCCCTTAGGTGCTTTCCACTTGAGGGTTTCAAAGCACTTTACAAAAAGTATTTATGAAATTGTCATTGTTTTAATGCTTTCCAAGTGACCAAAAAAGAAAAAAAAAAGGTAAAAAAGACAACTGTCAGAGATACATGAGACATGTATCCACTTGGGGGTGCAATTTATCAGCATATCAAGGGCTTCTATAGTCCTGTTAATAGTCATTTCATCATTCCACTAAGAACTAGTTCTTAGTGACAATACGCTCTAGAATACTAATTATGCCTTTAAGAAAGCTGCAAATAAATACCGTTACATGAATGGAAATTTGGGCTTTTTTCCACAGGATCTTTGTTCTGTAATTATCAATGTGATTTGTAAATGATATCTTTAGTGACTTTTGTTGCTCATAGTTCGCAATCGGTGTTTTTCAAGAATTATTACTGACAAAAGGTAGGCTAATGCATTGTATTTATCAATAGTATATCCTCTCATTAACCATCATGCTACTTTTATTGTCTCTTTGTACTTTCTTATTTTAAACTCATCTATTTATAATGATTTAATTCTTCTGCTCTTTTATATTTGGTTCTATTTTAGTTTTGCATTTGATTAATCCCAGTGAGGTAAATAGAAAGGAGCATAAACACCACCAAATTAAATGTAAAAATATAATAAGAAAAGCCAAAAAGGAGTTTGAAGAACAGCTAGCCAAAAACTCAAAAGTTAATAACAAAATGTTTTTTAAGTACATCAGAAGCAGGAAGCCTGCTAAACAACCAGTGGGGCCCCTGGATGATCGAGATACAAAAGGAGCACTTAAAGATGATAAGGTAATAACAGAGAAACTGAATGAATTCTTTGCTTCAGTCTTCACGGCTGAGGATGTTAGGGAGATTCCCAAACCTGAGTTATCTTTTGTAGGTGACAAATCTGAGGAATTGTCACAGATTGAAGTGTCACTAGAGGAGGTTTTGGAATTAATTGAGAAACTTAACAGTAACAAGTCACCGGGACCAGATGGCACTCACCCAAGAGTTCTGAAAGAACTCAAATGTGAAAGTGCAGAACTATTAACTTCGGTATGTAACCTGTCCTTTAAATCAGCTTCTGTACCCAGTGACTGGCAGATAACTAATATAATGCCAATATTTAAGAAGGGCTCTAGAGATGATCCTGGCAATTACAGACCGGTAAGTCTAACGTCAGTACCAGGCAAATTAGCTGAAACAGTAGTAAAGAATAAAATTGTCAGACACATAGAAGAACATAAATTGTTGCGCAAAAGTCAACATGGTTTCTGAAAGGGTAATCATGTCTTACTAATCTATTAGAGTTCTTTGAAGGGGTCAACAAACACGTGGACAAGGGGGATCCAGTGGACATAGTGTACGTAGATTTCCAGAAAGTCTTTGACAAGGTCCCTCACCAAAGGCTCTTATGTAAATTAAGTTGTCATGGGATAAGAGGGTAGATCCTTTCATGGATTGAAAACTGGTTAAAAGACAGGGAACAAAGGGTAGGAATAAATGGTAAATTTTCAGAATGGAGAGGGGTAACTAGTGGTATTCCCCAAGGGTCAGTCCTAGGACCAATCCTATTCAACTTATTCATAAATGATCTGGAGAAAGGAGTAAACAGTGAGGTGGCAAAATTTGCAGATGATACTAAACTGCTCAAGATAGTTAAGACCAAAGCAGATTGTGAAGAACTTCAAAAAGATCTCACAAAACTAAGTGATTGGGCAACAAAATGGCAAATGATATTTAATGTGGATAAATGTAAAGTAATGCACATTGGAAAGAATAACCCCAATTATACATACAATATGATGGGGGCTAATTTAGCTACGACTAATCAGGAGAAAGATCTTGGAGTCATCTTGGATAGTTCTCTGAAGACGTCCACGCAGTGTGCAGCGACAGTCAAAAAAAGCAAATGGGATGTTAGGAATCATTAAAAAAGGGATAGAGAATAAGACGGAGAATATCTTATTGCCCTTATATAAATCCTTGGTATGCTCACATCTTGAATACTGCGTACAGATGTGGTCCCCACATCTCAAAAAAGATATACTGGCATTAGAAAAGGTTCAGAAAAGGGCAACTAAAATGATTAGGGGTTTGGAACGGTTTCCATATGAGGAGAGATTAAAGAGGCTAGGACTTTTCAGCTTGGAAAAGAGGAGACTAAGGGGGGATATGATAGAGGTATATAAAATCATGAGCGGTGTGGAGAAAGTGAATAAGGAAAAGTTATTTACTTGTTCCCATAATATAAGAACTAGGGGCCACCAAATGAAATTAATGGGCAGCAGGTTTAAAACAAATAAAAGGAAGTTCTTCTTCACATAGCGCACAGTCAACCTGTGGAACTCCTTGCCTGAGGAGGTTGTGAAGGCTAGGACTATAACAGGATTTAAAAGAGAACTGGATAAATTCATGGAGGTTAAGTCCATTAATGGCTATTTGCCAGGATGGGTAAGGAATGGTGTCCCTAGCCTCTGTTTGTCAGAGGGTGGAGATGGATGGCAGGAGAGAAATCACTTGATCATTATCTGTTAGGTTCACTCCCTTGGGGCACCTGGCATTGGCCACTGTCGGTAGACAGGATACTGGGCTGGATGGACCTTTGGTCTGACCCAGTATGGCCATTCTTATGTTCTTATGTTCTTAATATTGCATGAAATAAGATTATATTTTTAAAATTCAGGGCTAAATTTTCAAATAATACTTGAAATATGTCTCAACTCTTTCCTTCCATTTTTATTGTTGGTCTTAAAATGTAATAACGGCATCATTAAATAACAATAAAGCAATCAGTATTCATTGTGGTTTTTCTTGTGCAACAGGCAAAAATCTAATTTTCTTTGTATGCCGTGTTGGTGTAACCATGTCAGTCCCAAGATATTGGAGAGACAAGGTGGGTGAGGTAATATTTTTTTATTGGACCAACTTCTGTTGGTGAGAGATACAGTTATACAGAGTTCTTCTTCAGGTCTGGGAAAGGTATTAAGGGCACATCCACACCTACAGAGTGGCAGCAGGACAGCTGCCCCAATGCAGCTGTGCCCCTGCAGCACATCTGGTGCCAACGGGAGAGCTGTCTCCCATCGGCATAATAAAACCACCTCTGCAAGGAACAGAAGCTATGTCAGCGGGAGAAGCTCTTCCTCTGACAGCGCTGTCCACACCAACGTTTATGTCGTGTAACTTATGTCACTCAGGGGTAGTTTATTAACACCCCCGAGCAACATAAATTATGCCGACTTAAGCTGTAAGTGTAGACACAGCCTTAGATTGACACAGCTAAATATAAGTTGCAACAGATAGTTTAGCCTAAGTAGTTAGCACATATTTTAAGGGACCATTGAAAGTGAAGTGATCTGTAAACACCCCTGCAGTGATAGGACAAAAAGGGAGGTTAGTGGGTAACAGATTGTTGTAATAAGCCATAAATCTAGTGTCTCTGTTCAGTCCATGATTTTTAGTGTTGAGTAAAGTTATGAATTTAAGCTCCTTGGCTTGTTTTTTGAAAGTGTTGTGCAAATTTCCTTTGAGGAGGATGACTGATAGGTCAGGTATAGAGTGATCGCTTTGTGAAAAGTGTTCACCCAAAAATGGTAGGGTGTTTTTGTTTTTTATCATTTTTCTATGGGAGTTCATTAGAGAGCACAGTGCTTGTCTGGTTTCACCCACATTATTTTTATTGGGGCATTTAGTGCATTGGATGAGGTGATCTAAGGGTCCTACACATACCTATCACAACATGCAGTGGATTTCATGTTTATTAGGTCTCACTGCTTCTATATCAAATTTGCTCAATTTAAAAGTAATAAGGTTGGATGTGGGTAGGAGTAACCCCAAGGCAGTAAGGCTGCCAGCAGGGAGAAAATACTAGGAAATCCCTTTATAGAAGTGGCCTGGCACCTTCACGGTTGTCTTCTTCTCTGGTGGGATCCCTGAGGCTTGCAGACTACAACTACTACCTCCTCTAGACACCATAATTTCACCAGTCATTCCTTTATGTGAGTAAAGTCAAGTAGAAACTCAGCATGCTTAAACTTAGAGTATTCTGCTGAGTATTTATGTTCTGCCAGACTTCAGTTAGGACAGTGCACGTGGCCCTTTGATTTCATTTAAGGAGCAATACTTAGTATTATCTCCCTCCCTCAGCCCTACTGGTGTTTTTTATTCTCTATTGAACAAGCCGGATAGCTAATGGAGGTCTTTAACATTATTATTGCAGTTTCAGAAAAATCTTTTTATTGGTTTGGATTTTCTCAGGCAGCCACTCTTCTCATTGAGATGTATTTAACTGAAAAAAACAGTCCAAGCAGAAGTAATGTGTATTCCGGGCAGAATTCAATACTAGTATCCAAATTATCCCCTCAGAATAGACACATCTTTTATTGATAGCAATAGGAGTTGCATCTCGGGATAGATTTTGGCCCAAAGCAATGATTTTCTCCCCTCCCCCACAAACAGATGAATTAAAACGCCTGTTTATCTCTTCCTCTTCTTCATTATTACTGCTAATATTATTTTTTAGTTGAACACTAATAGCTGTGAAAACCAGAGAGAAAACCATGGTCCTTGCCCTGAGTTGCTTACAGTATAAAATTTAGCAGACAACACTCTCTTGCTCTTGGCGAGACTTACTGTCAGTTTTATCTTTCATGAAGAATAAAAACGATACAATGCTAACTGATTCATCATCATGATTGGCATAACTAAGATAATTCTCCTTTGGAAACTTGATGTCCTTGAACTCTAAGATAATTATGTTTATTTCAGTAGTAATTCTTTCATAGTTAAAAGTTGTACAGACAAATTTTAACCATGTATTAATTCTTATTTTGCTAGTCTTCATGCAGCTATTCATAATGATTTTTATTGCCAATTTTACCAGAACATCTGTCACCTAGATCAAATGGAAGGGCTGAATTAAATTATTAATACAGGAAAGCAGCAAATATTTGAATATTTGAATTGTAATATACACAATATTATTTGTCCTACTCATACTAATGAAGATGTATAAAAAGTGGAAAATGTGACGTTACTATTTTTTTTTTTACATTTAATTGCTATGGTCCAGATTGTACTTTTACAGTCACTTGTACTTTCAGAATATGTAGTGCAGGGGTTGGCAACATGCGGCCCATCAGGGTAATCCACTGGTTGGCCGTGAGACATTTTGTTTACATTGACCATCCGCAGGTCAACCATTTTGTTTACGTTGACCCTCGCAGCTCCCTGTGGCTGCGGTTCGCTGTTCCTGGCCAATGGGAGCTGTGGGAAGCCGTAAGCCACAGGGACATGCTGGCTGCCACTTCTCACAGCTCCCATTGGCCAGTAATGGCGAGCCGCGGCCACTGGGAGCTGCGAGGAGCAGTGCCTGTGGACAGTCAATGTAAACAAAATATCTCGTGGCCTGCCAGCTGATTTCCCTGTTGGGCTGCATGCTGAAGGTTGCCGACCCCTGATTTAGTGGCTTGTTTAAGCCTAAATATTACATTGTTTGTAGAAGCGTAATACTATTTTCTTCTTCTTCTTCTTCAAGTGACATCTTTGATGCAGAGGTTGTTGACCATCACCTTCCATCTTTCACAATCACAACCAGTTGTAAACTTCCACTCTCCTTTGGATACCAGTCTACTGGCAATGTTTCCAAACTAGCTCTCTTCTTCCTCTTCCTGGTTTGCCTGCGAGCTTGTTTGATCGTATGAGTGCTGGAAGCAAGTCGCTCTGAGACCAGCAAGCTAGGTGTCCACAGAAAGATGTTATTCTTTTACCTAGGGTTTCAAGTAGAAGTAGAAGCAGCAGCAGCAGCATAACACTATGTTATATTAGTATTTCCATAAAAATCTCAATGTTGAGTTACATTTGCAAAAATCATGAGAGGTAGGAAATTTCAACAAATCTCTACATTTGCAGAATATTAAAGTAATGAGTCATTCATGAAAAATGACTCACTTCATAACTAAGTTTGTAGACTTTTGTCAAGAATGAAAATAAAGAAGCACCTGAATTTTTGAAAAATTGGGTCTACAAAAAAGAGGAAGGTATATATGTAAATTTAAAGCCAAACTCTCAGCCACCAATTCAGTCAGCTATTCTGGCAGCAGGCCAAAGTGGCTGAAATTGTGCTTCAGCAACTTGATTCTCTTGTGTAAAGAGGTTGGGACTCCACTTATGGGAGAAGAGGAGACACTACTGGCCAAAAATTCTACATGGATAGCCAACGCAAGTGTGCCAAAAATCTTCACTATTCACACGCCCATGCACATTACAAAGTCCATCATGTATAATAAAAGCTAATATACATGCAAAAATCTGGTTTTAAACTACTGTAATTCAGCCAAGTTAAGCAGATATTTATTGGATTTTTGAAAGTTACATCTGCAATCGAGAGACTATCCCTGCCAAATTTCAATTTTTTGCCACCTCCTGCTCATATATAATCCTTCTTTAATGCTATAAACTTTTCTTTAACTTATTATATATATATATATAATGTACACACACACACACTTTCCCTTCAACACATTTTCCATGATGCATCAGTCTGCCCTCTTGCTGAGCCACCATGACACATCATAGGAGTACCATGGCTCCAGTGCATCACAGGAAATATAGTCTGGGTGGGGAGCACAGCCAACAGAGCCAGGTGATGCCATGTGGAACCTGCGCTACAACTTCCATGACACACCATACTGGCATTTTCATATCAAAATTTTTGGTTTTTCAATGAAATGTTGAAATTTTCCATGGAACCAGACAGTTTTCACAAAAAAATTCTGTTTTGTAAAAATCTCAATATTCTATTGAAAAACCATTTAAACAGAAATTGTTTGACCAGGCCTACATACAGCACAACAATATATAAATGTTACAGCCATATTACTATTACTATTATCATCATTAGGAAAGGAGAATAATCTGTCACTGTCAAGCTGCAAGTACTTGGGACAGATCTCCAAGTCTTCTGGTACAGAATCTAGAGCCATACTAAGGAACAGTCAGTTATTTTTTGATAAAAAATAGTAATCCGTTTTGACACCCAGACTGGTAACATCTCTTCATGAGACTGAATAGTAAAATATATCTTAAAATAATAAAACAGGAATGAGATTAACGCCAGATAAGCACTGATATGAACTAGAGTGGAAGGAGGAGTTGAACCTAAAATAGCTCTCAGTACAACCCTGAAGACTTCAGACAAAGTAACAATACAAGAAATGCTGCTATTTAGGTCAAACTAAACAGAGACTGCAACACAGTTAGGTAAAGTTCAACTTGTTTTTATTTTGCATTATGAAGCTCAGTATTTGCATTTGTCTATCAGCCACAAAGAACTTTGTACACACCAGCTGGCCTTACCCTATGTTCACCAGCTATCCAATTACCTGCCTCAGCTTTAACTTCAGTCCACTGCACTGTAGCTGTAAGCCCTGTGATACATTACATAGCTTACAAATACAGCACTTCAGTAAAATCAGTAATCCTATGGACCAAATAGGTCTATAACCATAGACCAAATAGGTCTATAAAAACACAATGCATCTGCAATGCTAGAAAATCAGGGGAATTCTGCTTTGCCCTAAATTGCAAGGTTATTAAAGGTGATGATTTCAACCCTGCACACATGCTTCCAGGTCAAAAATTTCACATCTAGGCTCTAGTAAAAAAAAAAATTCAGATAGGATCTAATGCAGTGAGTAGTAAGATCATTATATCCAATCATCCTAACTCTAATTTAAGAGATGCAAAATTACACAAAAAGAGCATTCAACTTTTAAAAGGTGACAGCAAGTCCCATTGATTCATGGGGAAACTAAAATCTTCTCCAGCAGTTGTTCACAACATGTCCCCATGACAAATCCACTAGCATAAAAGACCACGTCCACTTCTAATGAATAGTCTTCACCTTACCCATAGCTTCTGTCTTATCCAATGTAAGAATTGTCATTCCTATAGGTCTTGAAGATATACAGTACATGCAACTTCTAATGGTCACTCTTAGCCTACCGTCTCTGAAACATGACTCATATTTTCATTCAGACATTTGTTTTATGATTATTTCATTTCAGCAGTGAGGAATGAGTGTCTGAGGAAAAAAGGCCTGAAACTTGGGTTGTCCTCTTTTCTAAGATTTTTCTGTATTTTATTTCTAGTAGCCACATTCACACAAAACTTTTAAACTAGGCCATGAAGAAAGAGAATCAAAATATTGGCTGGAGGCTTAAACAAATTTTCTAGCAAACTGTGCTGAATTAAACCTACTAGGGAAAATGCTACCAAGATGCAATTTCAACTAGGCCATGAAAAGACAGCCTAGGTCTTCCGATTCAATTCTCTGTGGGATGCTAATCAGTTGGAGGTTTGTAATAACAATGTCATTTCCCGGCATGTGTGCCCTATTGACCAAGCAGCAGAAGCAGCAATGTGCAGAGATGAGGGTCGGATTCTCTCACTGTGCCAGCCTATCCTATTACCCCGCAAAGCAATCAATGCAAGGGACCACTGGCAGTAGTTCTGCTGCTTGTACTGCTTCAGGATTTCTTCTGGAGAGAGTAGCTTTAGTATCTTCAGGGATCTTCAGGCAGAGGCTGTCGTGGGTGTTTGCTGAATAAGCACAACCTCAACCAGAGCTGCCCTCTCCTGGAGCTGTGCTGGCCAGCTGGGGAGTCCTCCAAGCAGAAAGGAAGTTGCTGGTGCATTGCCCTGCCGGAGACTCCCTGAAAAGCACACTTTGTCCTGCTGGGACCCTGTGCCATTGTGGACCCTAAGTGAAACTAGCCCATAGTTTTAAGATCAGTGGTTCAGATTTCTACAATTTTCTTATTCCTTGAAATTATTACTCCTCTTTATCAAAGCCTGACGAAGTCTCTTGGAAAGTATCAGACTTCTTTTTATACATAGGTGAGGTTTTTCGCAGGAGTGGGTGGGTGAAATTCTGTGGCCTGCGTTGTGCAGGAGGTCAGACTAGATGATCATAATGGTCCCTTCTGACCTTAGTATCTATGAATCTATACAAATCTTCTGTGCTTTGTCTAGCAGCTGATTTAAATTCAGAAAAACCCACTTCTATTCCAGGAACCTGGGAAACAGTGAGCTAGGGGAGCAGCATCTTTCCCCCCTTATATGGAGCTTTCACTTGGTGTCTGAGATTTTTCTCAAGGTAATTCTTCTGTTGAAATAGTTCAGAGTTATGGCCCCAGAAATGACCCATAAAGAGAAGCAGAAAGTAGAATATAAAATGTAAAATCGCCTACAGAAAAAACAAACCACACTGAAACTAGACTCACCTCTATCTTATCAGTGTGTGTCTCGAACATAAATTTTATAGATAAGTTTCAATCACTAGACAAGGTCAAAGTTAATCTCTAATTTAACAGGCTTGACACTCTGCTGGTGTTGTATTAAACCCTGAAGTTGTATTACTATATTAACATCGTGTGGAATGCTTATTCAGGGGTAATCCTCTCATCAGTGCGTACTCAAAACTCCTCTGATTTCAATGGAAATTTCATATGTGGAACAGTGGTCGTGTTGTGCTTGGTTGCATGACCTTCTGAGTCAAGATGTCAGCCCCTTATGAGAAAATACTCCAAGTATCAAAAATGTCATTTTCTAATCATGGACACAAAACCATACCTTCCTGCACAGAAACAATCTTTGGCTCTCCAGAAGCCCATCCCTCTGCACTGCACACCAAGAGACTCGCAAATCATCTTGCAGGAGTGAACTATTCATTGAGGCCCTATTATAATACAACAAGTGTTCCCGTAATAAAGGGTAACAGAGAGGTGATGCCATTTTCACTTTGTTCAGTCAACCAGAAACCAATTATCCCTGGCTGACAGGTCCAATTATATCACTGAATAGTAGGGTATGCCAGCCCTCTTCCCCTTAGATTTAGGCAATTGGAGTATCACTGCAATCACCCTTGGTAGTGCCCATTGGGCCATAAGATAAATGTGAAAGTCTTCCTACCCTTCCCCACTCCTCCTTACATATACATTTAGCTTTTCTCCTCAAGAGAAGTAGTGGTATTTTGGAACAGGTGTAGCAAGCATGAAAATAAACCATCTTTAATACATTTAGCCCTACCAAACTGAAACCAGAAGGTAACTCCAGCTGTTAAGGTTTTTGAGAGATAAAGTACTAAAGGTAGTTCTGTTGTGGTATATATATAAAGTACTAAAGGTAGTTCTGTTGTGGTATATAAGACTGAGGTTTTGGGTTGAGAGGTAGGCCTTGAATCACATACCCATGTAAGGATACATAAAGCTCCAACTTGTACATTGGTTTGAAAATTGAGAATAAATATAACTGCTTAGTAATGCATGTAATAATTGGAATTGAGGTCTTGGGGTATTATATAACTCCTGATTCAGCAAAACTGAAGCAGCGAGGCAAAGTTTGTGCTTAGGTCAATCGCTATTCAGCTAAGAACTTACCATGTTATTATACCCAACTTAAAAGTATCTGTACCTTGGTGATGTGACAGACACTTTAGGAAAATGTCTTAGATAGGTGTTCATTTGAGGAATGCTCCCAGTACAAAAGTATTGTATAATGAATTTGCAAATGGTACAATTTCTGCACCCTTTGGGCTAATATACCTTCCATCCTTCTCTCAGTTGCACATGGAAGTATGCCCTGATTTGCAACCAGTAAAGTATGCCAAATTTTGCACCTTACTTACACCTTGCTTAAAGGGATTGCACTGAAAGTAAATAAATACATAATTTGGCCCCTCATATAGAGCTCTGTGAATAATCAATGTTTCAGTTTGCTGCCCTGGATTAAAAGGTCTTAAAATCCCTCTAGAGTGGGGATTTGAATGTGGGTCTTCCACAGCGCAGGGAAATACCCTAACCTCTTGGGCTATACAAAGGAAGGTACCAACTTCTCCTTCTCCTCCACTGGTATTATGAACGAGGCCCCAGTCCCCCTGGTGAATTTAGCCCAAAGCTTTTTTTTTTTTTTTTTGGTACCAAAGCAAATTTCCAAATAGTTCTGGGTTTACACAAAACTGCATTTGGAGAATAAACTTCTCAACTGAAAAATTTCAGCCAGCTCTACTCATGTTCTAATACTGATGTTGCATAATAAAAAATAGAAACTGGGCTGTATGGTAAGATATATACACACTTATGTACTCAGTGCACTCAATACTTTCAATTTGTTAAGACAAAAAAATTGCCTCAAAGAACCATTACATCAAAATATTAATGCTTAGGAATAAAATATCAAGCATGGTAGTTTCTTGATATTGTAAAAAAAATTAAAAGGCCAGAAATGCTATTTGATCAAAAGATTAACACATTAAACTGACATGCTACCAATAAGTTCTAAACCATCTTGTCATCTCATAATATTCCATATGTAATGCTAACGACTGTTAGAAGAATTGGGAAAGAATAAAATATCATCAACTAGGCATTTATCAAGGCTTTGTAGAGCTCTTCCCTTTTCCTGTCCATTATGATGAAACTTCACATGGTTACAGTTGTCAGGCAATCAACATTCATCTCTCGGTTTGAAAGGCAAGGTGTTTCTCAGTGTAAATGGAGATGGAAGTTCTATTCTGTGCCATCTTTAATCAGGATTTGCTAAACATGTATATAGTATCAATTTTAAATGATAAATAGAATAGATATTATTGTGTTATCCACAACATTTTTCCTAAAGGAACTTTTTCATTGAAACTGTAGGATGCTGTTAGGGTCATCAGAGCATTTTTATCAGACATTGTGCATTTATCTGAGCCCAGTTTGTGTGTTCTATGACGTATTCAATCAGTCCAGTTACATGCAGTGTGAGAGGATACATTTATGAAGCTTATACTGTATAGCTTATTACTTGCAGGAAAAAAATAACCTACTACAAAATGAAAGCATGAGCAGCATATCCATTTTCTGGAACATGACTACACTAGAAGCAGACATTTATAGAACCATCCTTTCACTTATATGACACTCATTAGTCATTAGGATTCCTTAATTATATATTTTAAAGTGGTGATTACAAAACTTAACTATGAAAACACAATTAGGTGTAATTAATCAGTATGGAGGGTTCAACTGAAAATCCTTATTACATGAAGATCAATTAAACTTTAAACAACTGTTGAATATATAAAGCAGTACATACTTCTTTTCTGTTAGGAAAAGCCATAATTAGGTTATTATACAATACATAAATGCACAATATTAAAGAAAAGGGTTTGATCTAACTCAGAATAGCCAGGAAATTCAGTGTTATTCCTGACTAATTCATAGTTCCACGTGTATAAATTGCCAGCATAGGAGTTTATGCTGGAAAATCTTAATTAGGTGCAGAAGAGCACTTTAAAAATTCATATTAACAGCAGAAGAACAATTAAAAGTCTAGTGGCAATTAAGTGACAACTGAGTTAGTAAAATGTCGGTGTAAATGTAATGGCAGCATAATCTCTCTATGTAGCCAGTACAGTGTCAATGCAACAGTATGCCATACCAATTGCTTAGTCTTTTGAAATTTTAAAGAACTGTCTTTTACTGAGAAATTATTGGATGCATGGGTTATTATGAACTGTTATGGTCAGTCATTCATGCTTTGTGAAAAACATTCCTAGAAGTAGTTCTTATACTGTGTCCAGAGGCGGATTCGGGGTTTGTGGGCTCCTGGGTCAGAGCAAGTGGGGGCCCATCCCCACTCCTTCTGCCTTCAGGGGGCCCCCGTTACTTCTGCTGGGGAAATGGAGTTGAGGCACGGGGGTGTGCCCCACCACACCCCCGCCCAGCACTCCTGCCGGGAAGTTGTGTTGAGGTGCGGGGCCTTGCCCCGCTTTTCCCGCCTGGCACTCCTGCTGGGGAGCAGGGTACGCCCCTCGCACCCACTCTACTCCCTGGCAGGAGCACTGGGCAGAGAGGGTCAGGGCGTAGGGGCGCCCATTTTTCCAGGGCAGGAGCCCCAATTGGCAATGGCCCCTAGGCACGGCCCCATTGGCCCAGTGGCTAATCCATCACTGAATGTGTCTATGTAGTAAATATTTCCCCATATCAATACTGCAATGTCTTAAGAGGTTTGTGCTTCTCCATTAAAAATAGCTAAAGGCTGCAGTCCATTAGCTTGAAAACATTCAGAGTAGTATGTGAGTCAGTATAATTGAAATCCTCTGAACTACTATAAATATTATTCCTTAAACACTTGCAAAACTAAGGGTCTGAGTCACCACTGTCTTATTCCATTGTATGACAGTATAACTTCATTGACGACATAAAATTGGAATAATGCAGGGGTGAATCAGGCCCTTGGTTTTTAAAAGGAATTTACTTTTCGTTAGAAGAAATTTAAGAAGCACCTGTAAAACGCCTATATAAAAGGCTAAATTGTCCTTTATGCAAGTTATTTCTAATCCATCCTCTTAGTACTGTGAGCTTCTTTCTGAAACATTCCTCACCATCGCTAACACCATTGCAGCTTCACTAATGGCAGTAACAGTGGGTATGCTAGTGTACTCAAGGTGTTGCCCACTGCTGGCATTTTTAACCTCAGTACTCTGTAGATCTGATTTGAGAAGGGTTAGACGAGAAGGTATTTAAAATGCTAGTAGCTGTCTTTAGTCCTGTCTACAGTAGCACTCCAGCTTTTGCTACCTTTGGTTATAACCATGTATAATTTCCACTGATACAAATGAAAATTTATTTACATCAATGTCAAGAATAGGCTTCAAAGGCCATATTTTCAAAGGAACCTCAACTTGACCTCATGTCCATTCCCAATTTTTATGAACACTCACCAGAAATAGAATATGCACCAAAATATTTTTGCTCAATTTCTTCCCTGTTTATACTAAATTTGGGTACCCAAATTGGTTATGTGCATGTAAATTTGATGTATGCACAAATAACACAAAATCTATGCATAGACATGACTGCATGCACAAAGCTGTGTGCTCACAGTGTCTTTGGATGAAATCCTGTCACCATTGACTTCAGTGAGGCCAGGATTTCACCTTCTATTTCTTTCAAAGTGGGTAAGTAGTCTCCATTACATTTCCAGAATTTTCTGGATCCCCATAGGGATGGTAAATACCTTAGGGTATTTATTAGTATTTGCTGAATTGTCTTCTTACTCTGGGGACGACACCTCCTTCCTCTGGGTCATGGACATCTCCTCATCCAGAGTATTATCACCCATTTTCTGATCAACCTTAAACGTCAACAGAATTTATCTCCTTGTTGGTGGAGACCTCCTCTTCCTCATGTGGAGGATAGCAAGATGAATAGCCAGGGCAAGAAGGGAACATCCAGGTCCCGGGTGTCCTTGTTCAAGCTGAAATGTGGTCTCTGCAATTAAGAATGAGCAAAGGTAGCCTTCCTTTTTACCTTAGCTATAGGCCATGTAGCAGACAAACATAATGTAAAATGACCAATCCTGGACAGGGTAGTAGAAAACTACAAGAAGCAAGATGAAGGGATATCTCCAGGGTCCCCTGGAATCCTCTTTGCTGAGGCAGGACCTTCTGGTCCTTTGCTGTTCTCGAAATACTCACTAAAGAGGGATTTACATTCTAAATGATTCTGCCTCCTCTTCAACACAAGAGGGGCAAAAGGACTCTACAACATACCCTTGGAGTCAGCACCCTCATAGTGACAGCATCTGATATCTCTCATCAGTTTGCTCTGTCATTATGGGAGGAACAAAATCCAGCTCAAGGGATATGTGATGCACTGGGGCCCACATTAGTGCTGGCGCCCCACTAGCTGTCATAAATATAAAGGGAAGGGTAACCACCTTTCTGTATACAGTGCTATAAAATCCCTCCTGGCCAGAGGCAAAACCCTTTCACCTGTAAAGGGTTAAGAAGCTAAGATAACCTTGCTGGCACCTGACCAAAATGACTAATGAGGAGACAAGATACTTTCAAAGCTGGAGGGGTGGGGAACAAAGGGTCTGTCTGTCTGTGTGATGCTTTTGCCAGGAACAGATCAGGAATGCAGCTCAGAACTCCTGTAAAAAGTTAGTAAGTAATCTAGCTAGAAATACGTTAGATTTCCTTTTGTTTAATGGCTGGTAAAATAGCTGTGCTGAATGGAATGTATATTCCTGTTTTTGTGTCTTTTTGTAACTTAAGGTTTTGCCTAGAGTGATTCTCTATGTTTTGAATCTGATTACCCTGTAAGGTATTTACCATCCTGATTTTACAGAGGTGATTCTTTTACCTTTTCTTTAATTAAAATTCTTCTTTTAAGAACCTGATTGTTTTTTCATTGTTCTTAAGATCCAAGGGTTTGGGTCTGTGTTAACCTGTACAAATTGGTGAGGATTTTTATCAAGTCTTCCCCAGGAAAGGGGGTGTAGGGCTTGGGGGGATATTTCTGGGGAAGACGTCTCCAAGTGGGCTCTTTCCCTGTTCTTTAACACACTTGGTGGTGGCAGCATAGGGTTCAAGGACAAGGCAAAGTTTGTACCTTGAGGAAGTTTTTAACCTAAGATGGTAAGAATAAGCTTAAGGGGTCCTTCATGCAGGTCCCCCCATCTGTACCCTAGAGTTCAGAGTGGGGAAGGAACCTTGACACCAGCCTATTTGACGATGCATGTAGAAGGAAAAGAGGCTGCTGCAGAGGAAAAGGCCACATAGCTCACGATGGTAGGAGGGAGAGGAGTCCTCACCGGAACAGGTAATCTGGCGGATTGCAGTTTGTCTGAGGGAGCTGCTTCTCTCCAAGTCCCAAACTGCTGAGGTGGCAACATGTATAAGACCAGTTTTGAGAAAACATCACCCTACAAGTGTTCCCTATAATCACATCCATTTTTAAAAAGTTTTAGTTACATTAAATTAAGACTATGTTTTTCCAACGGTATAGGCTGACATCATGGAAGGTGATGAGGTTAACAAGCCCTGGCTAGGATATTATGGTCCTAGAATTACACAGATCAAAGAACTGGTCCACTAATAAGCTCTGTATGTGTCCTAATGATGTCTTCATTTTATTTATACATGACTTGTTTTTAAACAATGTTCTGTTTTGCAGTCTGTTTTAGTGCTGCTTTTACAGACAGTTTTAAGAAGGCTCAATAGGTCTAATCCAAATCTTGTTCTTCCTGATTTCTTACTATTCTCATTGTCCATAATTTTTTTTAACCATAGATGGAAATATGTTTGTCCTGAAACATTGTTTTCAGTTAGCACCAAATCCTGGCTGTAAGACAACCGAAACTTGAACTGATTTCTCTTTCACATTTTGTAAACAGATTGGTTCACAATCAAAAATGAGTAAACCTGTGTCCCAGAGTTCAGATTCAGATATAAATTGTCCCAAAGTTCTAAGTGGTTTATTTCTGATATTTGAGTTTCGCTCCATCTCTGTGGTTGTAATAGTTATTAAATATTATGGCATGTTTCAATAATGTACACAACATAGGAATTGCTATATCAAATCAGACCAATGGCCAATGAAGTTCAGTATCTTGGTCAATACTTGGTACTTCCCACCTCTTCTCATGTACACCTAGCTAATTGTGCGATGTTCAACAGCTAAGAAAATCCTTGACACTGCAGTGGATTATGTTATGCCCTCAAACATTCAGAAAACACTTTGAAATACTTCATGTTTAGCATGGGTTTTTTTACCTGCTTATTACTTGCATCTCATTTTTATGCATCAGATTATGAATAAAAAATTGACATTAGTATGATTATATGCACAAAAATGACTAAAAATCTTTGACCAAAAAATTGAATTGAAGAATTTTAGCTGTTAACACTAAGATTTACTTGCATGCCAAATACCATGAAAAACCAAACCTCATTTATTTTATTTTCATTTTCTACCAAAATGTAAGAACAATAATATTTTTGCTACCTTTAAGCTATACATTTCTTTATAAACAGTACACTTATTAAAATAAGATGTGTGATGTTCAGTGATGAGTTTTGTTTTAAAAAACAGAATAGAAAACTCTCCACAACAATATTCTTATTGTTATCTGGGCACATTCCCAGACTCCCAATCAAGTTTGGCCATTTATAAATAGTAATGGTGGTATTCTTGTTTTGATTCTAACTTGGCTATGAGTCACAAACGTGACTCTTGGTTTCAAGATTAATGAAAGTTTATGGAAATTAGTAGGATTAAGCTAAGTGCCATAAACTAAGTTCCTTCAGGTCCCAAAGATGCGTTCTGTGTAAACTAGAAAGCTTGTCTCTCTCTCTCTCACCAACAGAAGTTGGTTCAATAAGAGATATTATCTCACCCATCTTGTCTTTATACTAGAGAGTAATCCTGCATCATTAAAATCAATGGGAGTTTTTCCTTTGCCTTGAATGGATCAAGGATCAAGCCCATAATGCACAAGTCCTCCTGCATGTCCTCTGCACCGGAGTGAAATTCACTCCAAGTAAACAAAGTTTTCAGATCTCCTGTGGTGTTTGGTTTCAGTGGGTGAAATATCTAACCCGAAAACAAATTATAGGGGGATAGCTCTCAGACCTTTATTTATAGTGGTTTAAACAGAACCTCCAACACTGAAGTTAAAAGGCACAGCAATAAAAGTAAAATTTGCAATACATTTAACAGAGTATGTTAAAGTTTTATAAAATATCACTTCTCTCTTTGTCAAACCCTTCTGTAACCTTGACAATCACTGGAAGATTATCAGGACGCACAAAAACGTCATGATTAGACAGTTCATTAGCAGGAAGGTACAGAATACTAATCACAAGAGTTTCATCTGCAGTGACAAGGGCTGACCTAGCATTCATTTCTGACAGTGGAATCGCTTCCCTGGTGGTATCAACCACACACTATGCAGTAAAAACATGTTCTTTGTGCAAGTATTCATCAAAGGTAAGGATAAGTGAATCACACGCTACTGAGTTCTGCAGCTCCCAGGGGAGTCCTGCAGTACCTTAGTAGAGTCAGTTTGTTTTGTCTGTAAAGTGTAAAATACCCAGGGGGCACTTTACATATTAAAAGAAAAACAGCCTAAACTCCTGTCTGAAACTGCAATGATCTGAACAGCCTGCTCCTTAACTGGTTTAAATTGACCATGAGCAAGTACTTGGATCAATAATGCTGTTATAAGTACATACAGTTGAAATATCTAGGGGACAGATTCTGATCCATTACTTCAGATTTACACTGATGTAAACCTCTCCACTACCCTAGCGTATCTCCACTATCCTAGTGTAACTGAGATCAGAATCTGATACCTACCAGCCTACAGTCGTAATTTAGCAATTTGTTTTAAAAATATTGATAGCAAGTATGCACTGCCTTAGTTGTCTGTCCCTTCAGGCATCACAACAATTGAACACTTCATTCTCAGCCATGGAAGACATCTTTCTTTATATAAAAATAATAGCAAATACCATTTTAATCTTGAGGACACAGGCCCATATTGTTTATAAATTTACCAGCAATTTAGTATGTCTTCCAAATCTTGTGTATTAAACATATTGATAAAAATAATATGATTTCTACTGGCATACTAGAACACAATAGGGTTTATGCTACACATATATTATCATTGGTTGAATGAAGGATATGCAAATTGTGGGAATTTGCAGTGTGCAGTCTGCAAGGACCCTATACAATCCTGATTTGAAAATACCTCCATGAAACTCTATCAAAGCTTTTTAAGACCTCACAGAATAATATGATGCTATCAGACCAGGTGCCAGCTCATGCCAATGCCCATAGGCCTCACTGAACACTGATAAATACATAGCTGGAAACCTGTGCTCTCTTACCTGTGTGTTAGTATTGTTAAAATAGATGTTAGAGTTATAAGAGTCTGTTTCGTGTTTCGACTTTATGAAATGCTTGTAGGACCCTGTATTAATCTTACTTATAATATTTGTATCCCATGTTATAAGGTGATAGTTAGTGTTTGTTCTTTAACTATAAAAATCTTTGTTAAGACTGTAAACCCCCAGAGTTAGGGGAGAAGCATTACCAAGTGTGAAATACTAGTTTACCACAAGAGGTGTCATCTCCTCCAGTACATGAAGGCCTACAGACACCTGACAAACCATTGTGCAACATCAGGAGAAAAGACTTATTTGATTGCTTCCCCCACACCCATGAAGAGGGTAAGAGAACAAGCTCTCATCCCATCATGGCTTGAATGATGGGGAAAGGAAATAAAAATCCCTGTCAAGGAGGAATTGTTATGCTGCTTGGAATTTGGAGAGAACAATATTTCTAAGCATAAGCAAGGGATCCCAAGTTGCTTAGCTTGGGTTAGCCCTAAAGGATACAGAGCTTGCACATTACAGTAGCTTCTATTATTTATGGAACCCAAGACTAACTCACTGGAGTGTGTATGTTTACCTGCTTAAACCTTGTAAATAACTCTTACTGCTTTTTCCTAGTTAATACGTCTTTAGTTAGTTGATTACAAGTGTTGTCTTTGGTGAGAGATAATGTACAATTGATCTGGCATAACTGACCGGTCCTTTGGGACTGGGAGTAACCAGCATATTGTGATTGTTGGTGTAAGGGACCATCTATCACAAAGGCAGGCATGCTTGTGTGCCAAGGTAGACTGGAGTGCTAAAAGGCACTGTCTGGGACTCCATATTAAGGCTGCCATAGTGCTGTAGGAGTTCACACGTGATACTTGGTTGGTGAAATCTCACGATAGAACTCACCACCAATTCGGGGTTTGTGCTGTTCTTTTGTACTCTTCTTTGGCAATTTATCCATGTTTCTACTTTTTGTATGGCTACCGTGCACAAGGAGACCCATCTCCCCCTAGTGCACCTACTAGAGGCAGCAATAATTTTTCCGCTTACACTCCAGGAATGCAAGAAGAGGCCAGGCAACACTCCCACCACTTCTGAACACTGCAAAGGAGGTATGTCTGAGTGGGGTGGGGCCTTTGTCCTACCATCTGCCCAGCACAGTTCAGCAATCTGTAGTTAACCTGACATTTTAGGCTAGCAGTTCAGAAATCCCTCCTTTCCTGACAGGAATAGCAGCTACATGGGGAAACAGCTCTGTGCCCAGAATCTCAGAAACATTTTTGTAGTGCACCAGTAGGCTTGGCAGATTTTGCAAAATGACTGTAAATTTTCAAATCTAACCCTTTCACTTCATAGTCCATTGATCAGCAAATTGGCATAGTTGTGAAGCTTGTGTTCTGTCCTTTTGACCGGAACAGGGTGTTCTGCTTCACTTCTCAGTCCTGTTCTGGCTAAAGAAAAAAGAGCTCAACACAAGAGCAAAATCAAGAGCTCAAGAGAAAAGAAAAAATATTAAGAAAAATTATTTTAAAATGCTAAGAGAAAATGGACTCAAAAGAAAAACATATTTTTACTAAATAATATGCAAAATAAAACTTAATTACAAGATATTTCTGCACAAAAATGACAGGGTGAAAGTAATGTCAGACTGTTGTGTTATTGACACCTGCTTTTGTCAGTGTTATGTGGAATAGATGCACATGTAATTGTTCCTATTACTAGGTTCCTGGCTAAATGTGTGAACAGACCTTTGACAAATTTGTGAGAGTCAAATAGCTTTCTATTGCCTCACTGGAGACTGCTCACTATCCAGAGGACTGCCAAGCCATCCTTACTCAAACCAGTTTACGCATTTCGACCAATTACCCAAATAGCGACATCAGTCCGAGATAATTCTGGATCTGAGCTACTTCCCAAGTATATTATCCCTGGGGCTGGTAGAGTGTGTGATTGTGGTGGGATCCATGGTTCTGTCAGGAATCCAACTACTGAGGCCAAGCTCAAGGCTGGGATAGGAGGGGACTAGAGAATGTGGTCTGAGTTCAGTCGAGAGGGTGAAGGCCAGAAGCATCAATCGGTACCAGTGTTGCACTGTAGGATGAGCTCAGGATTGAGGTTGATGAGCTATACCAGGTCCGAGCCAAGTGAGTCAGTCAAAAAAGGGTTAGAGGAACAGAGACAGAGGAAGGTATCAAGAGCAGATGTCAGGACCAGGAGCAGGAGCATCCTGAGTGTACAGCATGGTCTGTTTGCAGCAGCAAGCTAGGCATCCATTTAGAGTAGCACAGACAGCCCATGTGTGTTTTCCTTAGGTCCTAAATAGCGTGGCGTGGCCAATCAGGAAATGCTGTAGACAGTGTAGCCATCCAGGGGTACTTGAAGCTGTAGGGGTCATAGGCTGCTGTTGCCCACTTTGCCAGAACTGCTGGGTGGTTGCCATGTCTACGCCACCACCCAGGAGCCAGCAGATGTGTGTTTCAGACCCATAGATGCTAACAAGATCTGGCAGACTCCATGAATCTAAAGGTTCCGGGTAGGTGTATATTTCAGTGCCCAAAAATGTGATGGCAGTGTCTACCTTATTTCTTTCCTAAGTTCATGGAAAGGGCATCCACACTGGTGGTGGAACAAAATAAAGTATCAGTTTACAGCTGTTCTGTGAGTTGGTCACATGTAATTTAAAGTCAGCTGCTATGATACAGCCTAGCCATGGCTACAATGCTAGGGTCAAATCTTGCTTGCCTTACTCATATGAACTTTACTCCAGCTTGCTTGGTTTATTTTCTTGGGCTTAGTTGGACAACTTGCATGAGTAAAGCAAGCAGCATTTGACTCCCTAGTCAATGCCTTCAGTTACTTCAGTGACTCCGTACTTTAAAGTTAAAGGAAAAAATGTTGTCCACTGGTTAGATGACCTAACTGGGAGTCTGAACTTCACAGCTCCAGACAAGTTGCTTACACCCTGCATTGACTTACACCCAGTGTAACTCCATTGACTTCAGTAGGGTAGTGTGGAATGCAGAATGTGGCTGTTTACCTCTAATTGGCTTAGTTTACCCATCTGCAAAATGGATATCGTAATAATTACTTGCCTCAACCATATTAAGAGACCAAATTAGTTGCTTGTAAAGGAGTTGGATGTGCTTGATAAAATGCTATATTGATAGCATTACAGAAATTAAAATGTTGTATACTTTGTATGGGTTTCAAATGTATTTTTTATAATCCACCTGTTTTAGATTGCCTCTATTTACCATTCTCTTGATGAAAGTTTTCCTAAAATCTATTTATTATGCAGGGATTAAAAGACCTCCCTGTATACTCTGCATTTTCTTTTCTTCTGGTAGCAGCTTGAAGATGTGTGCTGACTGTAAAGTATTCCATGATGCCTCGACTATGAAAAGCATTATAGAAAGCCAACTAATGCTTTATTATATTCTAACTGGATGACTTAGGATATCTGTGCCACAGATGAGGAACATCTGTTACTTTTATTACAGAGCTTGCAGTACTGATCTCATTACATTATCTTTTTATTTAAGTTAGCACCTGAATAACTTGAGGTCATTTTGTTTCCCTACCAAGACAATTATTTAGGACATTTCTCTTTGGAGAGAAAAATATAGTATTACTGTGACTTCCACAACCAAACTAGTCATTTAAAGGCATTGATGCACAGCAAACAAAAAACATTTATTTCAGAAATTATATTTATGTGGGGTCGAAGCCTGGAGTCTTTACTCAGACAAAACTTTGATTGGCCCAAACCCTGACCTGGTTGTTCCATTGGTCCCTATTGCAAGATATAACCTTGCCAGTGATACACATTTGTGATAAATTTAGCTATCGTCTAACACAAGGCTGACAATAAGTACTGCAAGGCAAGGAATAGCCAAAGCCCAGAGGAAAGGCAACACATTACAACATAAACCAGAGTTCATGCATCAGGTGTGCAAAAACTGGAACTGAAGGGAAATAGTACTGAGTTTGTGCAGGAGGCCTAATAGTCTATTATCTTTATCTCTGCCTCTATGAAGCATTCATGAGAAAGCAGCCACCTAAAAAAAATCTGTCTGCTGTTAGCTAATAATAAATGGCAGTTACTAGGTGTTTTAATTGCCAATGGGAAGAAGGGATCCACGCAAAAAAAACAACAAAACAATTCTGTTTATCATCATTAGTCAACAACAACAGCTTTGTAACATCATGTCTTAAATTTTCAAACTGTAACCTGTACATAGATTATTCAACTACTTTGATTTCTGTTCATGTAATGCTCAGTTTACACGAAAAAACAAACAAATGTTGCACGGACTCTAAAGGAAATACTGATCAGCCAGGAACATTATCCTTAGTGGTATCTGAACTAAAAGAAAGAGAACTAGAAAATGATCAATCTTAACAGGCATAGTGTCACACAATCAAGAAAGAATATGCTCTATGGCAGAGAGGCAGATGTGGGGATAATCAGTGTTAAAGACGTCTCAAAGTTGGAAAATATCACTTATAGCGGAGGAAAGAAAAGATGTGGGTATTGAAGTTTGTTGGCCAGAGGTGAAGAGATATTCTAGAAGAAATCACACTGATTGGGAGAGTGTGAGACACACACTGTATTGCAATCACCACAAGTGGAGCAATCAGAACTACAAGAGGCAGCACTTAGGTGAAAGACAGTAGATTCCAATGTGAAGAAATGAGATTGTGAGAGTCAAATGCAGGGGAAATGGTTTCGTGACGGAATTAAGTGACTGCAAAAATGTCATCAAGGCTAAATTGTATTTATATGCAAATTGAATTTATATCTCATGTTTGCTGCATGAAAATAGTATTAATAATGGGATTCCTTCCTACCTATTCCTTCAAGTTCTTCAGTGAATCAGGAGCACCTAAATCTGAAATTAATTTGGTGAGAAGCACATTTAAATTCTAGGACAGCAACGGCTGGCAAAGAGGAAGAAACATTTTATTTAGACCTTTTAAAATTGTGGAGGGGAATTTCAAGAATGAAGAGATAGATGCTATGCTGAAGAAGAGTGGTCACTTTTGGCTGCCCTGAAGATGCTACCCATTTTATGAACTAGCATAGGGATTAGGATTTGTCCATACACTAACTTTGTATCTTGTAATAATGATCTAGTTAGGAGAGCATGGAATTGTTTTGATCAATGAGAAAACATGGATGTTTATAAGGTATTCTTATAATCTAAAATAGGTGGCATGTCTTTGTTCCTCTGGATTTGTATAGAAGCACAGACTTCATTCAATTTTTGCATGAATAAGAGTAAGATATTTTTTATTCACAGTTATAAGAGACAGGTATTTAAAGGATGGATAATGTTGGTTTAGATTTAATAGTTATTGTGACTGTTTTGCCGCAAGGCAGAGCTAAGGACTTTTTAATCCATGTGATAACTATAGATTTTTTGAGTCCTTGCCCTATAAACAATTCTGATCATACACTTCTGACAATCATGAAGAAAAAAAGTTTACTCCTCTGTTACAGTGAATACATAAAATTCAGACATATTCTTCCACATACAAATTTGAGGGTGGGGGCAGGTCTGGCTGATTAAAATAAGCATTATATTTGAGATTGCAACCTTAACTATGGAATTGCGCCCAGTGTCTTCTTAATCCAAGTAAGATTAATTTAATCATTCATCATAACTCCAGCACAATAATATTTATCAAATTCTTATTTGCAGTGAGCACAGCCACAAAAACATTTTAGGGATTAATGAAAATTGCAAAGGGAAAAGTCAAGCTTCCAAATAAAATAAATAATAATTAATAATTTAAACCTAAATTCTATTAAGTACTTAGCATTGAATTCAATGGCATAATTTAATCTAACAGAAGAAATTCTCAAAAGGCAGAACACTATTTTCATGTTCATATACTTATGCTCATGTATTTCGCAGAGTAATTTTAGAAATAAACTAAATAGCTGGCAATGAGACAAAGCAGTGAAGCAAAATATAAATCAAAGGAAAGATTTAAAGACAGAGAAAGCTGATTGACCATTAACGTGGACTTTAACATGGAATTATGGTTGTCTGCAAAATGTTACTGTTTCTCATTAGGAATACAGTTCACTGTAAGGTTTGTATCTCATTAGATTTGGCTAGAAGAGTCAACCTCGAACCCCATCAGAGAGACTGGAGGTCTTTCTCAGAATCAGTTGGTGGTGGGAAGGCACAGATGAAGCTATAGGCCTGAAAGAAGGGAGTGGTTGGATTTCCAATTCAGATACTGAACAAGCAGAAGGGAGGAAAGGGTCGCAGCCCTGTTTAGAAGTGGACAATCTGAAGCCTCACTGATAGGAGGATAGGGGGCGGGGGGGGAGGGCTCAAGTGGCACCTGAGCCTGATTGAGGTGGAAGAGAAGAAAAGGCTAGAAAGTTGAGGAAAAGTGCTTTAAAATGGGTTGGTTTCAGTGTGTAGAAAAGGTTGATGTTCCAGTCAGTGGACATTGAGAGTACCCACCATCAATTACTTAGAAATAACCAACTCCCTCAAACTAAGGTCCTGATTCAGCAAGGTACTTAAGCACATGAACAATCCCATCCCCATTCAGTGAAATCTTTAAGCTTGTGCTTAACTTTAAGCATGTAAGTTCCATTGAATTCATGCTCAAAGTCAAGCATGTGCTTTAGTGCTTTTCTGAATAAAGGTTAAACTTCCTTTGAGTCAAAGGAAAGTACCAGGAAAACCCAAATTAGTAAGTATTATTTTTTATAACAAAGCAACAGCCAAACAGATTTTTAAGGGTACACAACCATTTTTTCCTGGACCTAGGGACATGCAGTCTATGTAGTGAGAGTTATCCCAGAGCAAACTTTCATGTCTGAATTTATAAACTCCCAGAAAACCAGGATTTGTAATGGAGATGATGGTAGATTCCCACCTAGAGCTTGGAACTATAAATATGTTCTAATGAAGACCAGAGCACTTGGGCAAAATCCCCTTTTAATGCACCTCCATAGCTATATATAGTACAGAAAAGACACTATAAATAACTAACCAAAGATGAAGGGAATACCTCTGGCTTTTGTAGCTAAAATGAAATTGCTCCATGTTTCTAATCCATTTTGTAAGGGGGGTTAATACAGCAGGAATGCAAAATGTACAAAGTATTATTATTAGCAATGGTTCTTTAATGTTATATCAGAGAGCCTGGGATATAATGGAGCCTTAAATAAAGAATAAAATGTGTTGTTTTCTGAAAGCCTGACAGATTACCCTGGAATTGTGTGTGAAATTTGAGCTAGGCATTTAGTCGCACAGATCTATAATAGAAAGCCAGGGGGAAAGACTCCAATCCATGCAGCAGAGAAATCTGCACCAGGTTTGAAAAATCACCCAAACATGCTCAGCTAAAATCTTAACAGGCACAACTGCCTTTTGAATCAAAGTCTGTAGGTTTGCAGTGAACAAGCTGACGAGAGTCACAGGCAGAGATGGGATGTAGCGGACTCTGTGTCTTGGCTATCATCCTGGTCTCAGAGGTGAGGAGAAAGCAGTAAAGATCAGCACCAGCCCCTTGGCAACTAGGCAACTTAGAGGAGGATGTCCTATCAAGATGAATATGGCTCATTCAAGAATTAACTCTCTACTCATCTTCTACCTCAGTTTTTTGCTGCTCATCCATTTAAAAAGTAAGTGTTCCTCTTTTTCTTATCATTCTGACATGTCCTAGGGCTAGGTGGCTAGATAAACACCTCTGGCAGAAAGCTAATTTTGTCAAGAAGCCTCTAAGCCATTGGTTAAAGACGCCAAAATGAGTTGGTCCAGGGAACTATAAGTTTTATAAATTCATAGAACAGACGGCTTTAAGATCTGAGTGTTCACACTGTTTGATGTTCATAGAGAATGAAAGCATTTAAATTTTTTTTTGTTTGAATATTCAAAGTTTGGTGCTAGGAAACCCATAAGAAATATTCACATACAAATACACATCCATTTCAACCTTTGCACTTTTGGAAACTGACAAACAGCCCATTTAAACCTGGATGTTTAAAATGATGTGTTAATATGGAGATTTCTCTTTTGTTTCCTAATCCAACATATTACTTGTTATACTAACTGCTCATCTGGATTATATATTGTTATTGTGTCCATCAAGATACTGTCTAACCACTACCATACAATCATTTTTTAAAAAAAACTGTAGGAAAATTAATTAAACAAATATGATATGTTTTGTGGTTTAAAAGCCTTGATTTTAACCTGTGTAAATATCAACATTGGTTGATATTTAGTCTGATCATTTTTATTAAAGAAATCTCTTCAGCAAACTTCCACATAAGCCGAAGTATGCACAATGGGTTTCCTTAATAATTTTGTCAGCTGGATGACAGTAAATAGAATCCAAGGAGATTAAATGGCCTCAGCTGGTGAAGCTGATGTAAGTTTATGAAAGGCAGTAGCTATTGAACATGTTTAAAATGAAGACGGCAAGAGTGTGTGTCTGTGGGAAGAGGCTGTGTGATTGGTGACTGCTGAGTTTGAATTGCAATAAGACAAAGCTTTGAGCAGCTGGCATTAAAGAAGACTTGGCATTAGTGTACAGTGTTTTGTAATCTGGGTCACCTTCTGTTGCTGCATCAGTCAGATTGTTACTTGTACAGTTTACAGCTCAGCGTAAATCAGACCCTGAACACCCAGCAGAAACAGTTCCATGAATTAGCACTGTTAAAAAAACTACAACAAAACTTTAGAGCCAGGAAGACTAATGTGACATATCTTATACATTCAAGTATAGTTTCTGATTAGTTTTCTTGCTGGAAGACGTATTGCGATACGTAGTCACTGCTTGCACCAATGTTCTTTTCCAAACATCTTACAGCAGGACAACTATTGGAAAAAGACTTCTTGGAACTTTTATTTTCAAGATGCAGTTTTTATAGTCACTGTACTTTTTCATAAACAAACAGCCTTTAAATCTCTATGTAAATATCGCTTGGAGAGAATCCTCTACCGTAATTAAAGGAATTGAAATGATGATAACGAAGAGATTTCATTTCTGCACAATGGAGGCAAATTACGGTATGACAGATACTGTGTTAAAGGGGAAAACACAGAAAGCTTATAAGATTAAGAATGTTATAGTAAAAGTATCACACACACAAGCCACTGATAGATGCATAGGCCCTTGAATGTAAGCCACAAGCAGTACCCCAGAGGCAGTAAAGAAACAACAAAAATAATATCAATTTGCAGGGCTTAGTCCTGGGTTTGGCTGAGCCTGGCTTGATGTAGGACCCCAGGGCAGGCAAAAGTAGTTTTTGTCACCGTTCAACTCCCTTCCCCAATCAGCCCAAATCAACCCTGGCACAAACTAAAGCAGACCTTCTTCCTTTCTCTAGATATGGGAGGAGGGCTAGCAGGGGGTTGCCTTATACCACCTGAGGATTCCGTGTAGTGACTGAATTCTCAGTTGGCTGTCTGATTTGTGACTGCTTTGCACTGGGTGGAAGACTGTCACGGAACAACCACAGCAAGGACTGGACCAACATAGATTTTTAAGTACTGCACTTTCTGCAATCTCAACAGGGTACTTTATGGCATAAAACTTTTTCGAAGAACTTTTTAGCTACTGATTTTTTTTAGCGGTAAACAAAATTGTTGATTACAGCTATTTTCTAAGATAAGTATAAAAGGAGACCATGACATAGGTATAAGGGGTGTGCAGCAAAACTGAGGCTATATAAAATATGAGCGACAATAGGTATACATGGTTATAGAAGTTGATTTTTTTCAAATAATTTTATCCTATTGGGCACATCTTTCCCCAAATAGTTCAACAGTTACTCTAACACTGGCACTAGAGCCCAGATCCATAAAAGTATTTAGGTTCCTAAATCTACCATTAAGATTCCACTATCATTCTCAAAAATGCTGCTTAGTTGTTGCCTAACCCCACAGGCTCCTAACTCCCCAAGGCACCTGAATTTCCACCAATTGGCATTCGCAAAAGCACCCAAGTGCCAACACCATCTCACAGCTAATGAGCTGCTCAGAGCCCTAACTTAAGCCGAAGCTCACGAGTGGGGTTCTCAAAACTAGGCAGGAGAACGTCTGTCTCGCCAGTGAGGTCTGATCCTGTAAGCATACTCAGAGCACTCATAAAACCTGACACCTGACACAAAAGACAGCTGGGGTGAGCTGGTCAGGAATTTTTCGAGGAAGAGGTTGTGTGTGTTTTGCAGGAACGTTGCGATTATGTCAAAATTTTGGAAATGTTTTGTTTCATATTTTATATTTTATTATAATTTATATTATATAAAAATTTAAATGTTTCAGCTTTTACATATAATATTATATATTATAATGTAAAGGTCAAAATGATAGTCAGCTGAAATGTTCTGACCTTATTGAAATGAAACGTTTTAATAAGATCAAAATGAAATTTTTCAGAATATTTCCTTTGTGAAAAATTGCAAATTTTTAATGTTTTGTCCTGATTTGGGATGAAATGAAATTTCAAAATCTCAGACTTTCCATGGGAGAGCAATTCCATTTTTCTACCAGCTTTACTTAGCGCATGGGAGTGCGTTCAGCATTATGATGGCCCTGGGCTGGATTCACCCCCACCTTGCATCTTGTACAATCAATTACACCTGTGCAGAGCAAGTGCAAGTGAATGTACAGTGGTACTAAATCAGAATGATAGCATTTACTACACACTTTGCACAAGTGTAAATGTCTGCATAAGGTCAAGGCAGTGGAGAATCAGGCACCATGTCTCTAAGTGGGGTTATCTGCTGAGTAGGATGTATCCAGCCTCAGCAGCTGGCAAGTGCATATATTTCTGTCACCAGTGAGTACTAGCTGGCAGATGGTGGACACTCCTACTTAGAAGAACAGCAGAGTACAGCACTATGGCACAGTGCTCTGGCCAGCAGGATACCTCCTTGCTTCTCATTCTTCCATTGGGCAAGGTGGGATTTGACAGTGGCTTGGGTGCGGGTCTATAATAGATTTAAGAACTGACTCTACAAGGTGTTGAGTACCCTTATATCCCATTGAAGATCCCAGGAGTCTGCCTAGTAGGGCTTCTTTGTAACCATGTTTTAATTTTACATTCACATAGAAATATCTAAAACAGAAATAATATTACTTAGCACTGACTTTAGATTAATTAGCATTTGTAAATTATTGTGAATTTGATATAAAAAGATTTTCCCACACAAATCCAGAACACAAAAGATAATTTCAAAGGACAACTCAAGGTGCTTTTTTATCAAGTGTCAGTCTCCACCTATGTGACACAGTGATAATATTTACTTCAAACAGTGTTAAGAGGATTAGTTATTTAATTCTTGTACAACATGATGTAAGTGTTGAGTACATGGAAATCCCTCATTTTATTAAAGTCTTGGGGGACATCCAAAAATTTCATAATACTGGGAATTTATATAATCAGGGGGACATATAATAGCCTTCTGTAAAGTTGGGGGACAACAGCTTTTTTAATGAAACAGAGTTTCGAAAAATTGCAGTTAATAAACTTGTGATTTACTTACGTTATTAGATGTACTCACATCACTTAACATCAAACTGTACAGTGAGAGGGATTTCAGCCAGCAAATCACAGCCCAGAAAAATAAAATATTATCTTCTCTCAAACAATATCTAATTCCTTGTTGATGCTATCTGCGCCAAGTTACATCACTCCACTTTCACACATCCCACTCTGCATGTAATTATTATTCACTTCTTCAGAAGCTATCCTTGAAGCGTGATTTTCCCAAACCCCATCTCTTAAGTGACCTCATCGGAAGAAATGAGGCAGCAACAGCACAGAATGTTCAAAACACTCATGTGGCAAAGGAAACATTTGTTTTGCCAAAAAATCTTTTTGTCCTGCTACGGCATTGATATACAGTGGTACCCATTAAAACATAGGCATTTGTCAACAGTTACTAAACCATGGAATCTGGAAGAAATACTCCAGTAACTCAGGTATTACACTGGGGTAAGATGACTTTTTAATAGTGACCACAGTATATTCAGGATGGCAAATGTCTTTTGTGATTATCCGATGTTTCAGCGCCCATTTAATCTCAGCATTTATGCCAGGCTCTTCACCATGGTATCTGAGCGCTGTTCTTCACTTAATCACCCTCAAAATCAATTTGTTGCCTAGTATATTCCAGTGCCAGGTGCACTATCCCCTAGGAAACAAAGAATAATTACATATGAAATGTATTAATCTGATCACTAGCATGACCTGAGGTGCCCGGCATCCCCACCCACAAATATTACACAGCAGGAAATAAACATTGATAGTTTAGTTCTTGTCTGACTTACACTGGGTCCCATGGCATACTTGATATTTTTCTTTCCTTAAAATCAGTTGCATTTCCTGAGCTGACATCCTGAGAGCAGTTCTTCCTCCCATCCATCAGCAAGAAGCAGTACTCCCCATGGAAGTGGCGATACAGAGTAGTGCAGTGGTGAGGCAGGGATGAGTAAGAGAGCAGAAGAGGTGCAAAGGCTGCTCGGGAGGCCTGTTCAACATGCAGTTTCCTCTGATTGTGAAAGAGTGTCAGAGGCATAAATGATGATCTTTCCCAAGTTTCATCCCATATTCATACCAGGGAAGGGATGGTCTGGAGTTCCAAAGTTCAGATTCAGCTCTAGATATGTAAGTGTTCAGATCTGGGGGGTTGATGTATGTCGCCTGTATACAGTGAGCATGACAGAAGTGTCTAATGTACAGTTCAGCCAATTCATTTACATGGGATATGAAAACAATATCTAACTGTAGAACATTTTCTAGACAGGAAACTATGTTCTCCTGAGACACCACAAGTGGTGGTGGCCATTGAGCTCAGTATTTTTAATTCATGTTACAAATAAAATGCGTGAAGCTGCTAGATAAAGCTGATGAAGAGCAGTGGAAAATGCCATCTTTCCCTATTTAAACTCTAAATATAGTAGAACATCTGCCACCTCAGATACTGATGTTAAATTTCTTGAATGAAACATTGGCTCTACTTTAATATGTCATTGTGAAATTGCCTTTTAATTGAAAGGCTCAGGCCAACGTTCTTTGCTTCTTTTCAAATGATTCAATATTTATCTTGTCTGCCATCAGTAAGGTAATTTGCACCTCAGATGCAGACACCCTACTGTTTGACATGCTGTACAGCAGAATCAATTTTAGCTTCTCTCTTTGGCTATCATTTGTAACCACTTGTTCGTAATCGTCATTAAAGTGTATTAACCGAGGGAGAGACCAAATGTTTTTTGGTGTAGAAAAGTGGAGCTCTTTTATTCAGCTGCAACCTTTTATTTTAGAATCAGACCAGACTAAGCCTCTGTGACTTCCACATTGAATAACTTCAGTGCACACTCTGGCCCAGTTCAGGAAGGCTCTCTATTCAAGACTGCATATAAAAGGGGGTTACCTTTAGTCATAAGCTTCCGTTCTGTTAAAGTCAATGGGATTTAAGTATGTGCCTCACATTAAGCACTTGAGTAATTGCTGTTCTGAATATGGAAATACTTAAAGCTCTTGCTTAAATTTCTTCCTGGTCCATATGGGTATGTCTATGGGTATGCAATAAAAAACCTGAGGCATTCAGGCTCATGCAGTTTGGGCTGTGGGGCTAAAAATTTCAGTGTAGATGTTTGAGCTCAGGTTGGAGCCCAGCTTCTGAGACCCACCCCCCTTGCAGAGTCTCAGAGCTTGGACTCCTGCCCAAGACCAAACATGTATACTGCAATCTTTAACCCCACCACCTGAGCCCAAGTCAGATGACCAGGGCCAGCCGTGGCCATGCTGCAGGTCTTTTATTGTAGTATAGATTTACCCGTATGAGGCCACATTTAAAGAGCACTCAGAAATAACAGCTGGTGCAGAAGATGCCTACTTCCTGGTTGCCTGTTTGCTTCTGCTTCAGCTGATTCAAGGTGTCAACTATACTCATAAAGCCCTACATGGTTTGGGCCTCCTGGCTACCTCAGTTACCACCTCAGCCCACAGAAGTTGAGGTCATATGAGGTGCTCATGCTTATAGAGGCTAAATTGAAACATCTGGTATTAGTGGCGAAGGATTCTCAGTGAAGGACCAATGATGTTGGAATATGCTTTTTCCATGATCTGCCAGTGCCCAACCTGGTGTTCTTTAAGTCATAGTGAAAAACTCATCTCTTTTCTCAAACGTGCTAGATGGGGTGCTTTGGTTGAGAGGGAGAGATTGCTGCTGTTGGAGAAAAAATATGAGGAGATTAGGCTCAATTGTCCTCTGGCAAAGGAGAAGGGGCCATGTTACAGAGCAGATAGCTCCCTAGTTCTCCACAGTGGCCTACCCCCGCTGTGAGAGCAGCCTTGGGTCTTTTGCCATTGGCATAAAGTCCACTGTGGTGGCAGGGGGGAGCTGGTGAAGGAGCTGACTTCATGCTTTATGCCCTTAGACGTTAACCCTCCAGCAAGGGAATTCTCTGTTGGCAAGTTACATTTTTTTTAATTCAAGATTTGTAATCCAGGTACTTAAAGAACATAATAGTATCCCAAGCTATTTTCTTTCCTTGAAGTATGTAGATAATTTTTATAACAGGGAGTATCATTATCAGATACACATATTTCTGCAAAGAAACCAGACTATCAAAATAATTTGAATGATTATTTCCGACTGTGTCTTAACAGTGATAAATATAGAAACAAAATACGTGAAGGCAGGATACCTTGGAAGTGTAATATTAGACCAGGGGTGGCCAACGTGAGCCTGAGAAGGAGCCAGAATTTACCAACCTACATTTCCAAAGAGCCACAGTAATACATCAGCAGCCCCCCACCAGCACCTCCCCCATCCCAGAGCCTCCCACCCACCAGCAGCCCTCACAATCAGTGCCTCACCCTCCCTCCCAATCAGCTGTTTCGTGGGGTGCAGGAGGCCCTGGGGGGGAAGAGAGAGGAGCGAGGGCACGGCAGACTAAGGGGGGCGGGAAGGGGTGGAGTGGGGACAGGGCCTGTGGCAGAGGCAAGGGTTGAGCAGTGAGCATTCCCCGGCACATTGGAAAGTTGGCACCTGTAGCTCCAGCCCCAGAGTCGGTGCCTATAGAAGGAGTCGCATATTAACTTCTGAAGAGCTGCATGTGGCTCCAGAGCCACAGGATGGTCACTGCTGTATTAGACATTAGGCAATAAAGAGACGTTACATGGTACCATACATAAAACTGTCAGTGAAAAAGAGTCTGAGTCGAAACCTGGATCCAACGAGCACTGAACTTTTGAGAAGCTCAGATATGGATTTACAGCTCCATTACTTGAAAGTGCGCCAAACCAAAACTCTGGGTTCCAATACCACCAAACACCGGGGAAGTGCAGACCAGGATCCAGTCTGGATCTGAACTCTGTCTATAGCTGTAAGAGATACAACAGCAGTCTAACATCTTATTAATGTTTTCCACATCAGAAAATTAGGATGCTTCCAGCTGTTGTTCAATATACCTGCAACTATACATTGTAGCAGTATGCAATAGGAGTTACAGCACGGTGTGTCTAGTGTCATGCATGTAGATGAAATGGGAGGCATATCACACACATGGCTATTGGCTGTGGAAAAATCATGTAGGCTATGCCAGTGTTTCTCAACCTTTCCAGATTACTGTACCCTTTTTAAGTGTCTGATTTGTCTTTGGACCACAAGTTTCACTTCACTTAAAAAACTACTTACTTACAAAATCAGACAAAAAAAATACAAAAGTGTCATAGCACACTATTACTGAAAAAGTGCTTACTTTCTCACTTACCATATAATTATAAAATACATTGACTGGAATATAAATACTGTACCTACATTTCAGCACGCAGTATTTAGAGCAGTATAAACAAGTCACTGTATATATGAAATTTTAGTTGGTACTGATTTCACTAGGGCTTCTTATGTAGCCTGTTGTAAAACTAGGCAGATATCTAGAAGAGTTGATGTACCCCCTGGAAAACCTCTGCGTACCCTCAGGGGTACGCATACCCCTGGTTGAGAACCACTATGGCTATGCCACAACACTCTAGTTTGTGGAAAGATGAAGTCCAGGTGTGTCACATCTCTCTCATTTCACAGACGTGCACGTCACATACCACAAAATACTGCAACTGATCTCATATATTATATAGGCTGCTTCCATGCTGCTGTGTTTGCTTATACATGGCACTGTAAAACAATTCAGAGAAAACCGTACCTTTTGTGTTCATCCCAAAGCTGTAATGGTATGAAAGATAGTATCATTAATTTTCATGGATAATTTTCAGTTCACTCATTCTCAGATATCCTTTTTTTAATGAAAATGTCAGAGTTCTCCTACAAAAAAAATCAGTAGAGAGGTCTTTTCCATAATATGAACAATATTTGGGAAATATTAAATCAGATAAAAACACAGTGGCTATGTATCTATGTAACTGAATCATTGCTTTATATGCCCAATGTCTTCCATGGAGTCTCGCAAATCCACAGACTATCCCTGAGAGTTCCATTTTTCATTTAGATGGCAGATATGAAAGAACACGTAGATTGACAAATCAACAATAGCTACACATGTGAACACTTTGATCAAGCTAAGGCTGGCACTAATTTCAGCTCAAAATTTTCCCCATTCATCTTTTTCTAATGGTACAGTACATCAGTGTTCTCTTTATGATCCCACCAACTTTTGTTCTGATTCTATCCCTTTTTGAGGACCCTCCAAGCACGAACAGGCACAGCTAGAGATATACCAATTTTTTCCCCACAAAGCCTCCCTACAAGAGAAGCCACTTCAAGTCTTTAGTTAAAACTTTATTCACACAAAGTCCTACCAGTAGGACAGAAGCTTTGTCATGCCATTAAAGGCCCATATAATGGTAAGTTTGGGGATACACAATGCAGATCTTGTTATGATTTATTGGTTGCAGTCCATAGATAGCTATGGATTAGGGTTGCCAATTTTTTAATAGCACAAAAAAGAACACCCCTGCCCCACCCCTTGCCTGAGGCCCCGCCCCCACTCGCTTTATCCCCCTCCCTCTGTCACTCATTCTCCCCCACCGTCACTCACTTTCACCAGGCTGGGGCAGGGGATTGGGGTGATTGAAGGGGGCGAGAACTCCAGATGGGGTGCGGGCTCTGGGGTGGGGCCAGGGATGAGAGGTTTGCGGTGCGGGAGAGGGCTCTGGGCTGGGGCAGGGTGTTGGGGAGGTGCGGGGTCCTGGCGGCACTTACTTCGGCTCCCAGGAAGCGGCTGCCAGTTCCCTGCAGTGCAGCCCCTAAGTGCATGGGTGGCCAGGGAGGCTCCAGCACTGCCCTCGTGCCCGCAGGTGTCACCCCTGCAGTTCCCATTGGTCGCGGTTCCCAGCCAATGGGAGCTGCAGAGCTGGCACTAGGGGCAGGGGCAGTGCGCTGAGCCTCCCTGGGCACCTATATGCCGCTTCTGGGAGCTGCGCGGAGCTAGGGCAGGTAGGGAGCTTGCCTTAGCTCCGGGCCCCCACTGCACCGCTGACCAGACTTTTAACGGCCCAGTCAGCAGTTCCGACCAGAGCTTCCAGGGTCCCTTTTCAACCAGGCGTTCCAGTTGAAAACCGGACACTTAGCAAGCCTACTATGGATATTGTTCTGCTGCACGCAAGGCAGCAGTTTAAATTAGTTTGTGTTCAGAAATTTTGATGAATGAACTAATTACAGTGAACTCTTTTTGAGAAATTCCCACATATTTTGAGATCTACATGAGAAGGGAGCATGCGTCACCAGATAGAATAATAGATGCAGTGAACTCTGCCAAAAATCAAGAAGAACATGGATAACAAGTTGCTCCCATCCTACTATCTCATAGAAGTTGGCACCGTGTAGCTAGGGACAGACATGGGCCTCTTAACTGCACATTATCTCTCTAAAATGACCATTGTAAATGAATTGTGCCAAATGTAGGTGTAATTTAGGCCCCAACTCTGTGGCTGACTTTGTGTGGACAGACCTCTGAGCTTAAAGGAGTCATTTGCAGGATCAGGGCCTTAGATTTTAACCCCGTTTTATAACAGACCAATCATCAAAGTTGTTGTTTGCTTTATGTTATCATAGACTCTACACAATGAAGAATCTAATTCTAATGAAGGATAATCTAATATTAATAAAAATTCACTGGATAAATTTTAAAATCTAAAACTATCTTAATCCATTACAGTGACTTCATGATTTTTCAGCTCAGTTGAAAAAAATCAACCATTTATTAATGTATACTATTCCATAATTTTCTACCCCAAATGTACATAAATTAGACTGTCATTCCATCTGGGAGTTCTGTGCAAAATATCTCAGCTTTATTTGACCTCCTCCTTTTCCCCTCTGAAATGTGAGCACTGTGTAATTTTTCCCTATGAACAAGGACTTTCTTTCCTGTAACTATTCTCATTACTCAGTAAACTTCTAATTAATGCCTAATTACTGTAGTCGGAATAAAGCTCTTCTTACAAAGACATTTGTGGTTTTGCTCATGTTGATGGTCCCTCATGCATACCAGGATGACATCAGGCAGGTTCCCAGCAATCAAGGGAATCATGAAGTATTGTTAGAATGAATGTTTGATGAGTTCATAACAGATACTGTACTTTAATAGTTCCTCATTAGTTAACTGCGGAATGCAGTGGCAGCTAGAGATGCATTCAATTATGTCAGAGTGCTAATGTGAGGAGCCTTGTGGCTTTCCCCTTCAATTCTGGTTTGCACAGATTTCATCATAAATAAAATATTTCTTCCTCTTTCTCATTCAGATCGTCATCCAAAGTAAGCCCAAAGTGAGAACTTTAACTTCACTGGAGTCCTTTTTAAGTTCCTTTTATGTACCTCATTATAATGCACACACACAAAATTTCCTCGCTGCCTTTGGAAGCAAACTGTCTGAATCACAAGGATATAAAGTGGCACTGGCCACACTGTAATTCATGCACAAGGGAATAACTTCTGCAAGTTGTGAGTAAAGTCTAAATTTCTGTGGTAGCAAGAATTGCACCTGGCAAATAATATAAGCTAATTACACCTCTCACACCTCTCTCCTACCTTTCCCTAAGTCACTGGTACCTACATGCACCACAACCACAAGGTCCTCTCCATGACTGCACATAAGTCTATCTAGATGTCTCAAGAGATCTGCAACCTTCCTACCCAGCAGGCAATTCATCAGGTGGTTCTCCCAGTCATCACAAACCCAACTGTCTATATTTCTGTCTATATTTCTAATAATCAAATCCCCCATTACTATTATCTGTGTCTTCCTAATAACTGAAAGTAACTTCTTAAGCTCTTAAAAGAACTGGGTCAGGTTCCACTTCTTTTCATAGCCACCATTCAATAACTGAACAACACAACCAGATTACAACACAGCAATTAAATATTTCACAGTCCAATATAGAGAGAAAGCCATCCCTACTGCATGTTTTGTGAAGGAGCTAAAATGGGAACTGAGGGGTGCTGAGACTCTCTACATTAATCTCTAGATATCGCAGTGTGGTTTTGCCAAAATGAAAACACTCAAAATTAATGGACGCTTCTGAAAATTTATGTGCAACAGCTTGATGCTGCTCCCATTGAAGTCCATGTCAAAACTGGCAGAGACAGGAAGGATATATAAGTGTTATAACTGTTTGTTCTTTCTGACCTCTCAAAAATGCTTTCTTCATGTACAGTAAAAGCTTTGCTATCCACCATGTTGGGGGAAGAGAGGGTGCTGGTAAGTCAAAAATTCCAGTTAGCTAAGAGGGAGGGAGTTTGGGTGTGTGAGCCACCCGGATTTGGCATCCGCAAACCCCTTCCTCATCCAAACTCCCTCCCAGAGCCTGTGTCCCGCACCTCCTCCCGCACTCCAAACCCCCCACGCCTGTTCCTCCACCACAGAGCAGCAGGGACATGACACTGCTTCCAGGGAGCCACGCAGAGTCAGGTAGTGAGCCTGCCAGCCCTGTGCCAACTGGACTATAAACCAAACTTTCAATGAAGATCAGAAATGCCAGTGTATAGAGCTTTCTGGTTGATAAAGTGCCGCATGACACAGCTTTTACTGTATTTGTTTGTTTATATAAAAATGCGTGTGTGTGTGTGTGTGTGTGTACATGCATTTGTTTTTGAGTGTGTGTGTAGATGTGTGCATTTATGAAGCACACAGAAATAATGATTCTAAAGAAAGGAATGAGAAAATGATACTAAAGGGAAAATGCAACTGGTGACTCATCAAGGTGAGATCTTTAAAGTAGGAAAATTCACTCTCAGGTTAGTTACTAATTTAGTCTACAGACCTTGACTGTGGATCTTTAATTTGGCCTTTGTAGTTAATGTTAACAGTCTGGAGCTTTAGGACCACCAGTGAGAAAATATCAACTTCAGGGAAGATTGCTACCTTTGCAAAATCTGCTGAAATCTAACTTACCAGCTTTTTATTCTTTTTAAAAAAAGTTTGGGTAGTTCAATACAGGAATATAAATAGTCACAAATCAGAAAGACCTAGGGAAAGGAAGGTGATTCAGTAGGAAGATCATTAATCAACCCTATAAATTGGTGTTGTCTATGAATAATGATCTATTACATCAATAACAAGAAAGAAAAGAATTTAGATGAAGGGTATTTATCATTTATTTCCAGCTACCTGCACAGGTTATGCACATCATTTTGCAGCATTGACATATTTTGTATCAGAGAAAATGTAGTGAGAGACCAGTAATAAAATATTAAGAGAGCTGAGCACTGATATAAACAAATAAACTGTATATATAGATGGGTAGAAGTGTCAGAAGTGCTTAAGGGCCATATTTTCAAAGGTGCGTTAGTGCCAAAAGATGCAGATTGAAATAGGAGTTAGGCAACTAACATGCTTGGGCATTTTTGAGAATCCCATTGGGGCACCTGAAGATTCATATCGGTGCCTCAATACCTTTGAAAATCTGGCCCTATGTGACTTAGGAGCCTAATTCCCTTTTTTTAAAGTGAGTTAGGCACTTAGGAGCCTAACTCTTATTGATTTTCAATGAAACCTGGCTACAATGTCACTTTTGAGATTGAAACTTAGGAGCCTACGTCACATAGGCATTTTCCAAAATTTTACCCCTTGTCAAGTGTTTCTCTTGGGAGTTATTCCTCTAGTGGGCAGTCATGCATGTTAGAACTGGTGGAATTGCAATTTTATTACAAAGGTATATTTTGTTAATTCTCAGGACTTGATTCTGCCTCATGGTTTAGCTTCAGGTTACAGAGGTTTACCATCAAAATGCACTTCGTACATCAAAAGATTGGTAACATGTATAACTCACAATTTACAAGACTTGGATTTGTTTGTAATGTTCAGGGTTCACATCACTGGTATGATGTCCTATTGTGTATTTAGGAATTTAATATTTATTGGTCAATTTTTCAGCAGTTGCAAATGCAAATACTTAA
Organism: Eretmochelys imbricata; assembly: GCF_965152235.1. Lineage (NCBI taxonomy): Eukaryota > Metazoa > Chordata > Testudines > Cheloniidae > Eretmochelys > Eretmochelys imbricata. The sequence goes on from NC_135579.1 coordinate 64,208,921, forward strand.
CTTCCTTGTGCACAATAGATAATTGTGAACAGTATTTGCATATGCAAGTGTAAAATTCTAAGTGAAAAGTGAATGCACACTTGCAAATTGATCACTTCTCTTGAGCCAGTCTACCTATCCTGATGGAAAAAATCTCCCAATCCCTTTCCTACACAGATTACTTTATGAGAGTGTGATATTTAACTGAGTGTCAGAGTCCAAGGGTGTATCACACATTAAAATCATTTAAATTTGGTCCAGTAAATTCAAAATAAATTAGGGTGTATATCCATAGAACCCAGGAAGGGTGATTTTATGTCTAAGTCACAGAACAGAGAGCCAGGAAACTGGGGTCCTATTCTGCAGTTTTCATATATAATGCTGAGTAAGTCACTTAATATCTGTGTGTCTCAGTTTTAGCATCTGTAGCACTGGAATAATCCTTCTCTAACTCTAAACGTATTGTTAGGCTGAATTAATTGTTTGAAGAGCACACAATGCTCCTTGGATAAAAGGCAGCAAATATATGCAGAGAATAATAATAATAATTAATCATTCCATGTTATACTATGTATGCATATAACACTGAAACAGGTAAAGCTGATTTTGTTCAATGCCACATTGGCTGAATTAAATAGCTAGGGATCCTACAGCAATGAAATTCCAAATGCTCTCCAACAAAGTATACAGGTGTGAACTCAGTGAAAATTTGTAGTTAACCAATAACCATGGGAACTAGGCAGGATTACTTAAAAGGCTGTTCAAACCCCATCAGCCAAATTAGATTTTTCCATACAACTTAAATATTCATTGTTTGGTTAATTGTAAGACACCTCTTTAAAAATAAAAAAAAATCAATCATAATATTTTAACCTCTAAGCAACTTTGCAGTGTTTGAAGAGTCAAGAAAATAATCAAAGATGACTATTTTTGTTCCTGATACTTACTATTTTTTCTTAGGGGAGACTTATCCTAAATCTGGATGCACAGACAACAGGCATCATACAGATGATACTATTATTCTCGATCGTTGATTTTAAAGATAGTTTATCAATCAGTCCTTAAATTGAACTTTTCTTTATTTCCTTATAGTTTTTCACATTGGCCTTATCAGTGAAAGGCCTCTCAGATTAAATTAAAAATAACCTAGCAAAAAACAGAAACAGATTTTCAAGTTAGAGTCTTACATTCACTTTATATTGATTGGTTTTTACTCCTCTAGAAAATAAGTCACTATTTTGCACAAATAGTACAATATTTCTGCAGGAAGTCCCAAAGCCTCTCTCTCATTCATAGCCCAAGCAGCTGGGATTAGAGGACCCCTTGGGGCTACAGGGAAATAATCCTCTCTCTCCAGGCATTCTGCAGCTGTTGCTGCAAGCTCAGGCTGGAGTAGCCTCTATGCAGCCTCTGCAATGGGGGCTGGAGTCACAATGCCTCTAGAAGTGTGGCCACTAAACCACTGTGTGAATGGTTCCTGCTTGAGTCCCACTCTACTAACCAGGGTGCAGAGTTTAGCGGGGACAGTGGTACTAGCCTGGAGCTGTCTTTGTATGCTGGGGAGCACATGGTCTGGCACTGTGCCTATGCATCCTGAGTGAGTACTGCTCAAAGGGAGAGCTCTCTTCCTCCCCTGGCTCATCTGCACAAGGCCAGGCACGATTGAATCCTATTTCTTTAATCTCCCCTAGAATGAGACAGACAAAGCATCTTTAGATGTCAGCGAGTCCCACAGACAGGGCACACAGAATCATACTGACTCAGATTTATAACTTGGACAAACCAAGTGCTGATTCCTACCTAAATAATCAGCCACAAACACAACGGCCCTGAGTCTCCATTGTTCCAGGTCTGTGGGAACCATCTTTGTGCCTCCTGTATTCTGGGGCTATCAGAGACCTGCCTGGCACCTAGTTCAGATAATAAGCCTCAAGGCTGCTGTAATTTATGTTCAAGCTGCCAGTGGAACCCAAGTGGCCACAGAGAGCTGAGAATAATTGAAATACACTGTGTGTTGGTTATGCCTCTGGCAACATATCCCCATTTTGGGGATGATAGTAGGAGCCTTTTCACAGCTCTGTGCCAGCCAAGGAGAACCTCAGCACTGAGTGTAATCTCCGGGGGCCATATTTACCAGCTCTCCATCCACAAAGGGAATGGATCATGAAGAAAACTGTACTCAGCAAGAGGGAAGATTTGCTGTGTAGACTGTGCCACATTTATTCATAACTTTGAATGGGAGTTAAAGGACTTTGAAATCAATGTATAATTTGACAGGGAGCCAAGGCAAAGACTTTGAAACAGGAGCAATATGCTCAGACAGTCCATACATTCCAAGGCCATCTAATCTTGTGATCATCTAGTCTGACCTCCTGTATGACAGAGGACACAGAATTTCCCCAAAATAATTCATAGAGCATATTGTTTAGAAAAACATCCAATAACGTTACGTGTCAATAAGGATGTGGATATAAGGCATTTCAAATAATTTGCATTTATTATGTAATGAGAACAGGAGCTCCCAAAATCAAGTGCAATAATTTAGCACTGAAAAGGCAGCCACCTATCTTAGTTGTTCCAAATCGGATATGCTGAGCAGTGATCTGATCCTGGTGATATTTTGTAGATGATTGAAAATAAGTTTCAGTAATGGATCCAGGATACATAACCATTCATAAATCTGGTGACAGTATAGCATCCAGACTTCTTACACCTGAAGGAGGAGTCCATGATATATAAAATCAACAGGTAGGAGCATAACTCACCCACCTTTCAAAATCAGTGACTGGCACCTCTGGTTTGTTTGCGTGGTGATACTGATTTTTAAATACATTTTCTTAAATATGTGAAGTATCCATTGCTGAATGTGCCATAATGGCTGGCCAGAGTGTACATTTCAGTAGAATTTCAGGTGCAAGAGTAAACTGTTTCTGAGCATCAAGTGCATGGCTTTGATTATGGGCCAGATCCTGGGGTGTGGATAAACAATGCAGAGCACAGGTTAGGATGTACGTATATCACTGGCTTATACCAGCACTGCTCCACTGTGCATGCTGGCCTCCCTCATACCAGGCTTCAAGATCCACAGGGGGCCAGAAACACAGCTGAAGTCTGGCACCGTGTAAGGAAAAGCCCTGGTCACACTCGCTTTCCTCCAGCCATGGCCACTTGACAGTGCCAGTACAGAGTGGAGAGTTAGCATTTAGGAGGGCATAAAGAGAGGGAAGGTGCCAGCTTTGCAGATTGGGCGAGGAGGGCCGAGAAGCTGGTGTGGTAAATGGCATGGAGCTGTCAATGAGAGCAGCAGCACTGAATCTGGCATTTGTTGGTGGAGCTGGGAAGGATGTAATCGGAGATGAGATCAAAGCCATAGGATGGAGTGGAGCTGTGCAGGGCCTTCAAGACTCTTTTTGTTCTAGTCCCAGCTGTAGAACAGAAGTTTAACAAAACATTTTCTGAACATTTCAGAATCTTGATAAAAAATTCCCTTTGAATTTCCACCTAAAAACCATATGAGGATATGAGGGGAGCAAATGGGAGAAGGAGACTTCCTAAACCCCAACCTATTTGCTCACTGCCCTTATATTTCAGGATTCGAAAGGGCACATTACAGTGTGTCCTGTTATAGGATAACACAAAATGATGTATCTACCATGTAACTGAAAAGGGCAATCCATGGCCAGATTTTTGTAGCACCTATAAAACAAGGCTCAGTTGCTATCCCCACACTCATCCACATCATCTTTGCCTTTCAGTTGGAGGGTTTTTTTCCCCGAGTGAAACATCACTGACATTTGTAATTCTATATTCACACTTAATCAGACTGAACATTTTGCAAGTCTTGGTCTGTGTAAAAACGCCCTCTGCTTGATATAATGAGAACTGTCTGTTCCTTTCGATCTTTAGCATTTCATGTCTAGTTCAATTACATCCAACATGCAGCCAATTTGGGGCTCCTGTGATGGAGTGAGGACACCAGGTAGCCTAAATCAATTACTATTTTTGTATTTTAAAGGCTTTTTCCAAAGTACATTCAAATTCACAAAGAAATAGGGGACCTTCCAGTACTTCGGTCTTTGCTTGTGCTAGAGAAAAGGACCAAATCCTCTTCCCAGCACATGGGCTGATTAAACAGGCTGGCCGGTGGAGAGATCTGGTAGGCTGGATGGGGAGAGATGTAATTCTTCCCTACAGGCTGCAGAGCAAAAGTGGAGCTGCTCTGTGGCCACTGCTATAGCCTGAAGAATACAACAGATCCAACAGACACTGCACCCACGGGGAGGCAGTTGGCTGGTGATTCCATATAGACAGGGATGTACTAGCCCTGCACCCTGCCCTGAAAAATCCTATCTGCTCTAGGGCCCAGGAAGGCTTCCTGGAGAGGTGTTCCATACAGCACTCCCTGCCGTTCTCCCTGAGCAACAGAACCACAGTAGTTATGCTGCATTCAAGGCTTTCTGTGTCATATGGGCTGCATCACATGACCCAAAAGACTCAGAGGTGCACCTTCAGCACCAAACACAGCATACAGTAGCCCTGATTCTAGATTTACTTATTCTGGCCTTAAACTAGTATAACTCCATTCCATTTTGTTTTATCACTGGTCAGGCCCAGCGTGCTATTTTATGTTTATACACACAAACTTTGTTTAATAGCTTATGATCAGGAACAGTTTATTTTCAAGTGGATTCAGGAGAATTCCCTTTGAGACTCCTTCCCTGCGTTAGGAGGCATCACAAGTAGGACCACACTCTTTAATCTTCTTTGAAAGACTGACTGAATGGTGGTAATAATCCTTGCCCATTAAATGTTAGCTCTACTCTGTGGTAGTAGCATCTGCATTTGCTTTCTGTTAAATGCAAGTGGGTTGTGGTTATACATAACACGGATTTCTATGTAACAGACAAGATGCAGTCATTTAGAAATCTATTTTTTTAATATTATCTGAACGATAGTGATGTGTTCTCTGAGCTAACAAAGGAACATGTTGTTCTGGGGGAAATGCACTAAGGGACTTACAAATGATTTAATTATACCTTATTTTAGTACAGATGAGCTGTGTCAAATATTTTGCAAACAGATAAAGATTTCACTTATTTTATCAACACTTGCACATGCATGCACACACACACACAAATCCTGGATGTTCAGACAGCTGGCAGATTGCTTCACCTCTCATCTTTCAGCCTTGGATAGCTTTTATACTAGAATTGTGAATTAGTTTGAACTGAAAAATTTGAGTCTGTCTTCATGGGTGACTGCTTCCTTTCTGCAATCAACTGCTCAGTGTTTGTATTTTCAGTGGTAACTACAGAGAAGTATTATGCACTTACAATAACATTGGCTTCTGGAAAATAAAGCCATACCACAAAGCATTTTGGGAAGGGCTAGAAGAATTGACATAAAACTGATAATAAAGAAATGAAACATTTTCAGCCAGGCTGAGTCAGTTATCACGGTGCTGGTATAGCAGTCATCTGAGCCAGGCCATCAGAAGAACTGCATTATCAGTTCTGGGATGTTTGTAGCAATCCAATGGATGATTTAGGGCTTGGGGAATGCTAGGGGATGAATGGGGGAGATAGAATTATTGGGATGAGGCCTTTAACTCCCACTTCAGACACAATTTAAAAAAAAACTGGGGAGGGAGATTAGGGCTGGGAAATAAACTAAATCAAATATCAGTGTCCTTAAAAACATATAACATTTAGCCCTGAAGCATGGCTCAAAATCCTCTCCTTTCAAAATCTCCCCTGCAGGATCCCAGCATCACAGCCATGTTATTACTTATGCCCTTCTAACAGAACTCCTGGGGAGCCACAGGAATGCTGAGCATTACCATCACTGAGACGCCCGCCTTCAGAACCATACCATGACACTACAGCTTAGAACAATATCGGAGTGGGGAAGGCACTTGTGTACAAAATAGCCACGTGATGAGTGCTGCTATCACAGGAACATCTGCAAAATCTGTCGCTTCCTTTTAAAAAAAAACCTGAACCACAACCTGTGTAGTTTTTAGGATTTTGACCTTGATGCCAAGGCCAGCAATTCAGCCTTTCATACTGCAGTCATGCCTCATTCCAGCTATTATATGCCTCATTTCTGTTAATCTTCTCTAATTAGTTCTGCTTCTTAAGTGAAGTCTTGGAAGCTAACATTTTTCTATGCTAGCAGTCAGGGCTTTGCTTTCATGTTCAAGGTCAAATTCCCATTTCACCTTGTGAAACTCATTTGTCCTCTCAGCACTCAGAGGGATATATTTTAATTCAGGTTGCGTGGCCAGATTTTCAAATGGCATTTTACTAACAGTGTTGAATTAAAACAGTGACCAGAGCTACAGGGGAGTCCAGTTTTATTGTAGGCCTAGATGTCCTCCTTGGTTTCACTTCTATGGATACTGTATTTGCTGCTGCTCCATTTATACAGGAAGCGACAGCATGGGGTTGTAATACCATGCTGGTGGTACAGGGGTTTGGAAGCTGCTCCCAGAGTCATTGTGCCTCAGGCAGGCACAGAGTCTCGAAGTGCCAGGGGAACACAGGACAGAGAGTGACCCCTGCCGCCACCCTTTGAAAGTGTGCAGTGTGTACCCCACCCTATGGGATCTAGCTCCTCCCATCCCACTCCTTCGGAGAAGCTAGTGCTGCCAGTGATGCAAGCAATCATTGCGCTCACAAGGCCAAATTCAGAGGGAAGGTGTAAGTTAGATCCCCTACACTCAGTTAGACTCCACTGGACCTGCTTACACCCACTTGGCAAGTGGGTATGAGTGTAAAGAAGTCACCCTAAGGGAGTCTAAGCTGCTGTAACATCGATGTTGTTTAAACCAGAAGAGGAACATTACATCAGTTTGGACTTCTTCTAGACTTACTCTGAATTTAGCTCAGAGAGTGCAAGCTTACAATTGTGACAAGGCTGTGCACAATACTGCAAGTGTTTGTGTAGGTGGGGGCTTCTTGCACACTCTTCCACTGGTTTGTTTGTCTGCACAGAGCTAGTGACAAAGTATCCATAAAATACTTTCACTAGATATAGTGCCTGTCATGTGAAGATCTCAGAGCGCTTTATAAACATGCATGAGTGAATCCTCACACCACCTCTGAGAGGTGAGTATTATTGCCATTTTACAGATGAGAAAACCGAGGGACAGGGAGATTAGTTGTTCAGTGTTGCTCAGCAGGTCAGTACCACAGTCATGAATAGAATCCATGTCACCTGACTACTGGTGCTATGGTTTAAACCATGATTTCTCCTCTTTTGGGCTACTAATGCCCATGACATGTTACAGTTGGACTAAAAGAAAGCTAAGTCATGAATGATGACTGCAGTGACAGATATACAAGACACAAGATATCATTGAATCATAGAAATATAGGACTGGAAGGGATCTCAATAGGTCATCTAGTCCAGTCCCCTGCCCTGAGGCAGGACTAAGTATTAATTAAATTATCCCTGACAGGTGTTTGTCCAACCTGTTCTTAAAAACCTCTAATAACAGAGATCCCACAACATCCCCAGGCAATTTGTTCCAGTGCTTAACTACCCTTAAAGTTAGGAAGTTTTTCTTAATGTCTAACCTAAATCTTCCTTGCTGCAATTTTAAGCCCATAACTTCTTGTCCTGTCCTCAGTGGGTAAGAACAATAATTTATCACCCTCCTCTTTATAACATTTTACTTGAACACAGTTATGTCCCCTCCCCTCAGTCTTCTCTTTCCCAGATTAAACAAACCCAATTGTTCCATCTTTCCTCATTTTCTAGACCTTTCATCATTTTTGTTCCTCTCCTCTGGACTTTCTCCAATTTGTCCACATCTTTCCTGAAGTGTGGTGCCCAGAACCGGCCACACTACTCCAATTGGGGCTTTTTTTTTTTGGCAACAGTATTACTTTGGAATGGGAGCCGTGTTAGTCTGTATCAGCAAAAAGAACGAGGAGTACTTGTGGCACCTTAGAGACTAACAAATTTCTTTGGGCATAAGCTTTTTTGGGCTAAAACCCACTTCATCAGATGCATGCAGTGGAAAATACAGTAGGAAGATATATATATACAGAGAACATGAAAAAATGGGTGTTGCCCTACCAACTCTTTTGCATACAATGTACCTTGGCCAAACCAGATAGTCTCTATGCAAAAGAATAAATGGACACAAATCAGACGTCAAGAATTATAACATTCAAAAACCAGTCGGAGAACACTTCAACCTCCCTGGACACTCAATTACAGACCTAAAAGTCACAATTCTTCAATAAAAAAACTTCAAAAACAGACTCAAATGAGAAACTGCAGAACTGGAATTAATTTGCAAACTGGACACCATTAAATTAGGCTTGAATAAAGACTGGGAGTGGATGAGTCATTACACAAACTAAAAACTATTTCCCCATGCTAATTTTGCCTCTACTGTTACTCACACCTTCTTGAAAACTGTTTGAAATGGGCCATCCTGATTATTACTACAAAAGTTTTTTTTTCTCCTGCTGATAATAGCCCACTTATTATGAACCGCGGCCACTGGGAGCTGTGAGCAGCAATACCTGCGGACGCTCAGGTAAACAAAGCGTCTCGCGGCCCACCAGGGGCTTACCCTGAACAAGCCGCAAACCAAGTTTGGGAATCCCTGATCTAGGGTTTATCACCATAGTTTGCTTATGAGAAGGTCATGTGAGACAGTATCAAAAGTCTTACGAAAGGTGAGATATATCACATTTCCAGCTTCCCCCGATCCACAAAGCTTGTTACCCTACCAAAGCAGGATATTAGGTTGGTTTGACATGATTTGTTCCTGACAATTCCATTTTGATGGTTATTTATCATTGTATTATCTTCTAGGTGCTTTGTATTGTTATTATCTTCTAGGTGCTTACAAATTCTTTGTTTATTTGCTCCATTATCTTTCTGGGTACTGAAGTTAAGCTGACTGGTCTATAATTCCCCAGGTTGTCTTTATTCCCCTTTTTATAGATGGGTACTGTCAAGGTTCCTTCCCCACTCTGAACTCTAGCGTATAGATGTGGGGACCTGCATGAAAACCCGCTAAGTTTATTTTTACCAGCTTAGGTTAAAACTTCCCCAAGGTACAAACTATTTTACCTTTTGCCCTTGGACTTTATTGCTAACACCACCAAGCGTCTAACAGATATATAACTGGGAAAGAGCCTGCTTGGAAACGTCTTTCCCCCCAAAATCCTCCCCAAACCCTACACCCCCTTTCCTGGGGAAGGCTTGATAAAAATCCTCACCAATTTGCATAGGTGAACACAGACCCAAACCCTTGGATCTTAAGAACAATGAAAAAGCAATCAGGTTCTTAAAAGAAGAATTTTAATTGAAGAAGAAAAGTAAAAGAATCACCTCTGTAAAATCAGGATGGTAAATACCTTACAGGGTAATCAGATTCAAAACATAGAGAATCCTTCTAGGCAAAACCTTAAGTTACAAAAAGACACAAAAACAGGAATATACATTCCATTCAGCACAGCTATTTTATCAGCCATTTAAACAAAACAGAATCTAACGCATATCTAGCTAGATTACTTACGAAGTTCTAAGACTCCATTCCTTTTCTGTTCCCGGCAAAAGCATCACACAGACAGAGAGAAACTTTGTTTCTCCCGCCGTCCAGCTTTCAAAGTACCTTGTCTCCTCATTGGTCATTTTGGTCAGGTGCCAGTGAGGTTATCCTAGCTTCTTAACCCTTTACAGGTGAAAGGGTTTTTCCTCTGGCCAGGAGGGATTTAAAGGTGTTTACCCTTCCCTTTATATTTATGACAGGTATTATATTTGCTCCTCTGGGATCTCTCCTGTCCTCCATGAGTTCTCAAAGATAACTGCTAATAGGTCAGAGATATCTTCAGCCAGTTCCTTAAGTATTCTAGGATGTATTTCATCAGGTCCTGCCACCTTGAAAACATCTAAATTGTTTAAGTAATTCTTAACTTGTTCTTGCCCTATTTTAGCCAGAGATCCTACCCCACTTACACGTTCATTATGTTAGTTGTCTGATCACTGCTAACCTTTCTGGTGAAAACTGAAACAAAAAAGGCATTTAACACTTGCTGCATTTTCTTTATTGTCTTTTCCCCCTCATTGAGTAATAGGCCTACTCAGTCCCTGGTCTTCAACTTGCTTCTAATAATGTGTAAAATATTTTCTTGTTACTCTTTATATCCTTAGCTAGTTTAATCTCAGTTTGTGTCTTGGCCTTTCTAATTTTGTCCCTGCATGCTAGTGTTGCCGTTTTATTTTCATCCTTCATAATTTGACCTAGTTTCCACGTTTTGTAGGACTCTTTTTTGAGTTTCGAATGATTGAAGATCTCCTGATTAAGCCAAAATGATCTGAGACCTACTTGGTATATTTCCTGCGCTTTGGGATAGTTTGCTCTTATGCCTTTAATAATATCTCTTTAAAACACTGCCAATGCTTGTGACCTTGTTTTTCCCCATAGTCTTGCTTCCCACAGGATTTTACCTACAATCCTCTGAGTTTGCTAAAGACTGCTGTCTTGAAGTCCATTGTCTTTATTCTGTTGTTTTCCCTCCTGCCATTCATTAGAATCATGAACTCTGATTTTGTGATTGAAATCAGTGGAGAATTTCAACAGAAATATGCCCTCTTGGTATAGATCCTTTATTAAATAGGAAAAGGGAGTAGTTAACATGAGATTCCCCAGGAATATGGAATACTACACCAAATATAGACTAAAAGACCTTAGTTTCTCCTCAGCCTTAAGGTTCCAGACTGTAGTGCCACACCTACACTAGCCCGATGGGTTTTGTCCTGAGTAATATATGGAAAAGAGGAATAAGTAAAACCTGAGGGCAGACTCTGACGAGTATTGTTCAGATGTACAGGGAAAGGACACAAGGAACTTATCACACATGTACTTCTATGCAGGGACCAGCAAAGGCTTGCTGAGAAGCTCCTGGCTAGCTCACCCAAAAGTGCTAGAGATAATTGGGGGCACACTGACCCTACCAAAGAGAGGATAGAGTTGCCACTCTGGTGTGTGCTTCCTGGGAGAGCCCAGGAAGAACTGGTCAGCCACAATTCTACCTGTGGGCTCCAGTGGCAGCACACCCATATGCATCTCCTAGTGGGCCTGAGTAAGGGTCCCAGGGTTTAGCCTTATATTTTCAAGTAACCAGTTTGATTCCCCTCCCCCCCGCCACAAAAATCAATACACATTTCACTCCATAACAAACATAGCCAATCACTGGGTCTGCAACTTCCATTACTGGTTTGAAACGGTTTCAGTTGCACAGCATTTCTTTATCTGGTTAACACTCCTTGCACTCTCTCATTATCACCTCAGACCAACCACCGACTATAATCCTCAACCTGCCATCCTGTAGGCCTTCCTTTATGATGATTGGCTAGTTCCAATAATTACTAGCGGCACATAACTGGTGAGGTGTGAACAGTAATGGCAGGAGGCATCTGAGCCTCTGGCGAGAGAAACACTCAACTACAGTTGACACCTGATCCAAATGGGCAGAACATTTTCATATTAATGGAATCTGAGGAAAAAACCCTCACGTTTTAACGCAACATAACAATCTACGGTATAATCAGTTAAACCAGCTTACTAAGAACAGTGCTGCTGCAGGTTGAACTTAGTTTCATATACTACTTGCAGTTCAAATAAAAAAAAAACATAGGGTTAAGGCTTTGGATTTCATGCTCTCGTTCTGAACAAATGGCCATAGTAGTGGAACAGAAATCTTTTCTACTCTAATCCAGAGGTCCCCGAAGTGTAGGATACACCACCTATGGGGGCGTGGAGGACTGTCGGGGGGATGGAGCTGTGGCGGGGTGTGGGCCAGCCCCCACAGGGGCAGGGAGGGAGCACCACCCAGCTCCTTCCCACTGCCAGCTCTGCTCTGGTCCTGCCACCAGCTGCAGCCCTGGCTCCTGGCCCCGTGTGTGCCTAGCCCCATCCTCAACGTCTGTCGCGGCTCTGTTCCCAGCCCAGAACAGATGCTGGGGGCAAGGCTGGGAATGGAGTTACACTTGACCACAGGCCCAGTTGCCGGCCCCCACTGCAATCCAGCTACAACTTCACTCCTGCCCCCAGCCTCAGCCCCTGGCCGAGACCTTGCTCCCAGACCTACCCCCAGCTGCGGCCCCAACCTCGACCCCCTTACCCCTTTCCATATTCCCTTTCCCAGCCTTGGCCTCGCTCCTGGTCCCAGCTCCGGGGGAGTGGAAGGGAGGGGAGGGCAGGGCAGGGCATGGAGAGGGGTAAGGGGGGACACAATCCGAAAAATTTTGTGTTTCATAAGCAGTGTGCTGGAAAATTTGTTACTGACTGATACATCTGTACCTATGTTTTTTTCCAAAAGGAGTGCAAATAAATATAGAGATCATTTTAAGAAACACTTAGCATTTTCACCTTTAATTTGAAGGCATATGGAGTTCAGAGGGATTCTGTATGGTCACAGATTTCCACCCACACGGATTCACTTGGATTCTGGTGTCCTCAAATCATGTTGGGGAGGACCTCACTCCAGCGGTAGATGTCATTGCAACTACGTGAGCCGAATACTGTCTGACATGAGTAAGAGTATCAGAAACTGGCATATATGAGCTATACATCCACTCCCACTACTCCTCCTCTCCAAAGGATGTCTCTCTCCCACTCTCCAAGGATCTTGCTACAAGAAAAGTTGATTCAGGGGTACTGTGTTTTGTTTGTGGTCTGACTCTATTTCCTGGGGGTCAACCCTTTATCCTCTATGTTTTTTGCTCATTAGGGAAGTAGTTGTAGGGTTATCCAAATCTCAGTTTTCCTGTACATCTCAAATATTGTCAGCTGTAAATATTTTCTAGGTATTGAATCCTTTCACCACGTACAATAATTAATATTCATAGTTATTGTGTGTTAAAAATGAACATCCAAATCCCAGATTCTTTGCCTAAAGATAGGCTATCTACATAGCTCAGTATGCTACTGTCTGTCAGGAATGACAGTAGAATATTGTTTGTACAGCACCTAGCACAACGGGGTCCTGGTCCATGACTGGGGCTCCTAAGAGATACTGTAATACAAACAAATACATAATGTCAGAGACCAGGAGCTATTATGATATCTGTCTCCCCGATTGGTCCATAGGCCAATAATATTTCAGGTCTTACCAGCTAAGCTTAAGACATTAGTGTTCTACCCAGTCCAACAGGGTTTTATTAGTTCTGAAATATAAAGGGCCAGATCTAACTTCCATTAAGCCAACCATTGTGGGGGTTTGGTTTGATTTTATTTTGTTTTCATTGACTTAATGGGAGCTGGATTTGGTCATAGGACATTAGACTTCTTTAAAAGTTAAATGGAGATTTTTTTTATTTATACAGTGCTTAGAGGATTTGATCCAGTACCCTCTGAAGGTAATAGCAAAGTCCCCATTCAGTGGTGGAAGATCAAGCCTATAAAGCACTTTGTGTGAAGGTCATTATGGGATCGATGCCGCAAAGTGTTGAACATGTGGCCTCAATCCATGCTCTTCTATACATGTGAGTACTACCACTGAAGTCAGTGGGATTATTCACATGCTTAAAATTAAGCACATGCTTACCTTCTGCTGAACTGGAGGCAGAGTGCTCAGCGCTTCCCAGGATCAAGCTGTGCAGCACAGCTGTATGCTATTTCCAGAAGTACGGCATATTTGCAGCAATGTACGGCATATTGACAGCACTTATTTGGATGTAGGTCAGATAAGCAACATCTCTGACCTACCACTGAGCCCCGGAATATCCTCGTTTACAGAGGTACAAACTCCAGCACTGTGTAGCACAAAAAGGGGTGGAGTACTTTGAATTAATATTATTGAAATATTACATCAGCGTCCAGAGACCTCAGTCAGATTGGGATCCCCCTTGTGCTATACTGGATATGGAATATGTCAAAGGAGAGAAGTAGGGAAACCAAGGGGCAACTAGTTAGGACAGGTCCCCCTGCCAATTGAACTTTTCTCTAGTTTTAACACTGTGTTGTTGCCCTGACAGCTTCACAGTGGCTATATTCTGCTTTTGCATATCTTGATCGGTCCCTCTCAACTCACAGTGACACTGTTTTATCATTGAAATATTTGCTCTGTAGACCTATACTGAGTACTGACAGGGCTTTCCCCTTCCCGCCCATCACAATGTCATCTGCACAGAACTGCATTGACACTATCTTTACATTGCCGTGACATTGTTTAGACACTTATGAAAACTTCATCATTATATTAAGCCCCCCTGTAGCAAATGGTGAAGGCAGCGGTGCCAGGAAATGAAAAAGTACTATGGAAACTGTAAAATAACTGCAAGGAGTTATGACATTGAAAATGATGTCTGACAAATTCCTAGTAGGCGTTACAAACTGTAATTAAATAAAAAACACTTGTCTCATGATTGGCAAAAATGCATCTCAAAGAGGAATCAATTTATTATTATTATTTCTTTGTACCTGTGGGTCAAGGTTCAGTAAAACTGATGCATGGATGTGTTAATTACACCTCTTTGCACCCTCTGGCAGTGTCTTCTCTACTGCCCTCATGCAGAGGAGCTGCTTTCACTCCTAGCAGCTGCTTTCACTCCTAGCAGGAACTCCTATAGGAAATCAGCATGCTGGAATGTTGGAAGGGGTTGAATCAGTGAACTCGCCAACCATCGAGCTACACTCCCTTCCAAGAATTCAAACTTGAATTCCTTTTAGGATCCCGTTAAATTAGCTGGAGGCTCATCCTGATATTAGTAGGGGTTATTTCCTATTTGGTAGTAAAACTGAATTTAATTTTAATGAGAGCAAACAAAAAGGAAGTGGCTTTGAACTTGGAAGCAGCTAGTAGTCCTTTGGCACTCAGACTAATGCAAGACCACTGCATTTAAGAAGGTAGAGCCACAAAAGGCAATGGGCAAAAGTATAGTTTAGTGAATTCAGTAAATGTAAACGGATGCAGCTAGGGAGAGACAAAAGAAAGCAAACTTGACTTTGAATGGCATTTTACTCAAGGAAAATGGAGGAAAAGGACCTAAGGAAAATAGTAAGTAATAATAACCTGAAAGAAGGATCCCAGTGTTGGGGGCAGCCACAGCTCTACGTATGCAAATGATTGCATAACAAATCAAGGAAAGTAATGGTTAGAATACACTAAGGGCCAGATTGTGTCTTCTCAGCAACTCCTACTGAAGTTAATCAGAACTGTGTGGTTAGAAACCTTTAGAGTGGTACAGTGAGCACAAAGTATAGATAAAGACCTTGATATTTTGGACAATGTACAACAGGCATCATCTGAGGACTGGATGGACTTTCTAATGATAAAAACTGGAGATATATATATTTGTCTTGTGATAAGGGAACTAGGGATGAATGGAGATCTAGATTTTTAGTATCTTTGAGATGGGCTCAAGCCAGAGAGTTTGGATCTAGGTCCAGTTTCTATCTGAATTTCAGGATTACTCAGATTCAGTGTTCTGTTTTAGCCCATTGTAGAGACTGGTTCTGGATAAAAGCCTTCACCAAATTCAGGGGAAGGGGCTTAGGTTCTGATATTTCAGTGTGGGCACAACTCCAGAAAAAACATCTTTCTGACTCCTGGGCTGGTGATATCATATCTAGTCAGATTAGAGCTTAAAGTACAGTTCTACTGTGGAAAAGTGACTGTACATATGGCATTGTGGGGTTCCATGTTTAGCATTACTCACTGTTAATCAGATCCAGTTTTCTCAGCTTACAGGTGAAACTTCGGGGGTGTTTTTAATCATCAGTTCTGAAAACTCACCATGGGATATGATTCAAGTGTTTTCCCTCCACATCACTGCCACTAATAAAGCTTCTGTAGGCCAAATAGTGTCCTTATAGTGGCACTGGTGCAACCCCTTTAACCTTTATTGGGTGTGCACAGGAATGACTGGGGATTAGTAGGGCACAGTTCTATTGATGATGCACAAAACTGATGAAAATCCAGCTCATTCTGTCTCATCAGAGATGATTCTGCATATGCACGTGCTGCTGATCTGTTGAGTAGTGAGGGATCAGCCTTACAATTGCTTTTCAGACTCCTGCCACACTTTGAAGATCTGCCAGATTTTGGCCAGGCGGAGCTTTGTCTCTCAAAATATTATTCTTGTAGTAGAAATTTAAAGCTAGGGTTTGAAATGCACACCGAGATTTTTCTGAAGTGGAGTATAATAAGGTGCCATTTAATACACCCTCCAGCCTGCTTGTGGTACTGCCTACATGCTCAGGACAGCTCAGAAGGGGAGGCAGCCATATGTCTGCTTGGCTGGTCTCCAGTGTAAATTAGAGTATCCTCAGGGCTACTCTGTTTTACACCAGTTGCCAATGGCTCCACAGGGCCACTGAGCTTACACAGACCCAGCCCTATCCCCTATTTCTTGGCAATATCCCCTGCTCCAAAAGCTGGGAGAGAGAGAGTACCACAGGAGCTCTATGTTACCTGGGGATTCCCTTACGCAGAGGGAAATCTCAAGTGGCCATTTAAATGAGCTTTAGGGCTTGTTTGGGCCACCAGGGAAGTGCAAAGCACTCTTAGTATCCTGGAAGATGTAGCTTCACATCTTCATACAGCAGGCCCCTTTTTCTGGTCTGCTTTATTAAGTACATGCTATGGCTAGGGAACCATGCTCTCACACAAATGAAATGTGGACATGAACTCTGCCAGTCGCTATACCCTACTAAGCACTTCACTGATGCATGTGATGCTGAGATGGAAACAGGTGCCTGGACTTTATATATGGCTATTGCAGATAACTCATTAACAGTAGGTTTTATCTCAAGTAGATGAACAGATTAAAGCAAACCTCTAGCAGCCTGATACCAATGTAGACTTTATTAGCCCACTCTCTTCACCTGAAATAGTCACAAAGAAACCCTGGACGGGAGTATTACAAGGGCTGCTTTGTGTAGGTTACACACATAGACACACATGAAACCCCGGTGTAAAGTAATCAGATGATAAAGACTATTATAATGGTTTTATCTTGTATGCCATATCTCCTCTCTAGGCCCAGCTTCAATCCTGGGTCTATGTCCAATGGAAGCCAGAGCAGACCTAGATGCACAGCCCTAGAAGCAGTAAATCCACCTGCAGTAGAATCTGGCTGCACATTCTCCATTGTTGCAGGGGCTATCACTGCACGGAAAGAATGCAGCTAGGAGATGCACTGTTTCAGTTCATCCATTGATCAGGGATGCCCTCCCCCACCAAAATCCCGTGGACAGGCAGACAGAAGCAGTGCTACCTAACCTACTTTAGGGTGCATCTAACTTGGGGTATAGACTGATCAGCTGGTTCAGGGTTGTGTAATTTACTGCTGTTCCAGTTTGGTGAATTTAACTTCTATCATAAATTTCTTAGATGTTTCTGGGAACCAATTGACAGGTCTGAGATTGCTTATATCTGCCCCAAGAGTCAAAATTCTGTACTCTAATAATCCAGCACAACTCCAGTTGACTTTCCTGGGAATTTTGCATTGGGACAATAGCATTCTTCTGGGTGCTTCGCCAGGATGAATTGAGAGCAGTGTCCCCTATCATAATGAAAAAAACTGTTGATGGACCAATAAATCTGACAGTTCCTGCATTTAACTATTGCATGTATATCTTGGATTTCAGGATTAGAGAAGAGTTAGCAAATTTCTCTTATGTCATAAAACCACTTAAGAGGGATACAGTATTCTTAATCAGCAAATGCAACTTTTATTGAGACCAGTGGGAACTGTGTGTAGAATGAGGGCAAGCTGAGGACTTTAGGGAAAAATCTGGGAAGAAGGGGACTGTGAGAAGTAACTATTTTTGCTAGGAAATCACTAGTAGTGCCATATTGTACTATCCTTTCTTCTGCTTAAAACTAGGTATCATTATATGTTCCTAGCAAATTATTACAAAGATACTACATATTTGTGAATCTAAGGAATAAAATAAGTAAATTCTTAATTTTATATTTCATTGTATTAGTTTTTCCTCCTCAGTAAAGATAATGGTGCTAATCAGATATTATAATTAGATATATGTCTTAATTACTTGTATTCAGTACAGATGAGCAATCCTGCCAAACGTCTGCAAATATTTTTTCAAAATCTTAAAAATTTCCATTTGGCTATGTCCATGATCCTTTTGTGTTTACTTTCTATGAATATTTGAGCAAAGGAATTTTTGGATAGAAGTGCTTGGTGAAACAGTGCAATTTAAGCAAATACTGAAGAATATTTACAGGATATGAATTCTGAATTATTAAAAAATGGAATATTTACGCTGGCAACCTGATCCTAAAGTTTGTCTATACAAACACTCAGTTCATGACAAGTTCGATGTAAATCTACCTTACACTAGCCTGCTACAAACTAAGTGTCCATGTGGACCTTGCTGTTGCACACTAAAAGAATTCCCGAGGGCACTTGGATCTACCCCATTTTGAAACAGGAGTGGATTAGTGTGTCCACATGGACAATTAGTGCATGGCAGGCTAGTGCGGGATAGATTCATTTCAGCTTGCTGTTAACTAAGTGTTTATGTAGACAAGTCCTAAGGCTTAAGCTCATCCATTAAGGAAACATTCATACCGTGTGACCTATGTGTCCAATCAAAACTAACCAACACATTTCTGACTTTGAATGTCAGCTAATTAAAACAGACTCATAGTCTAGGTCAAAAGGCCATCATGATAATCTAGTCTGACCTCTTGCACTTTGCAGGCGACAGAACCTTGCCCACCCACTCCTGTAATAGGCCTATAACCTCTGGCTGAGTTACTGA
The DNA here is from genome assembly GCF_965152235.1 of Eretmochelys imbricata. Taxonomy (NCBI): domain Eukaryota; kingdom Metazoa; phylum Chordata; order Testudines; family Cheloniidae; genus Eretmochelys; species Eretmochelys imbricata. Next base: position 64,227,663 of record NC_135579.1, read on the forward strand.
AGTCTTCAAATCATGATTTAAACACTTCAAGTTACAGAAAATCCACCATTTACACTAGTTTAAGTGCAAGTGACCCATGTCCCATGCTGCAGAGGAAGGCAAAAAAAAACCCCAAAACCCCAGGGTCTTTGCCAGTCTGATCTGGGGAAAAACTCTAAACATTTAGGTAAGAGCCACCAGCCAGACACCTGGGAAAGAATTCTCTGCAGTAACTCAGAGTCCTTCCCATCTAGTGTCCCATCACCAGCCATTTGAGCCATTTGCTGCTAGTAGTTGCAGACTGGCTACATGCCATTGTAGGGAGTCTCATCATACTGACCTCTCCATAAATTTATCAAGCTCAGTCTTGAAGCCAGTTAGGTTTTTTGCCCCCACTGCTCCCCTTTGGAAGGCTGTTACAGAACTTTACTCCTCCGATGGTCAGAAACCTTTGTCTAATTTCAAGCCTAAACTTGTTGATGGCCAGTTTATATCCATTTGTTCTTATATCCACATTGGTGCTTAACTTAAATAACTCTTCTCCCTCCCTGGTATTTATCCCACGGATGTATTTCTAGAGAGCAGTCATATCTCCTGTCAGCCTTCTTTTGGTTAGGCTAAACAAGCCAAGCTCTTGGAGTCTCGAACTGGTCATGCTCAAATAAACTGGTTAGTCTCTAAGGTGCCACAAGTACTCCTTTTCTTTTTGTGAACTGAACATGCACGCTGTACAGACCTAGCATATTTGCTGAAGTTATTCAGTGACTAATTTCAAAAACTGGATAGAAAAAATCATAAGCTGTTCATGGACAATTTGAAACAAGAAACAAAATTAATCTAAAACTATTAGCACTAATATAAACTCCCATTCACCATGGGAGAGGGGAAGAGGAAGAAAACTTGAAGTGTAGCAGTTAGAAAACATCAGACCAAGCCATTTTTCTGGTATGCTAATAGAAGGGGAGCTAAAGGACACAGCTAGGACCTGATCCTGTAGTTATTATCCATAAAAACTCCAACAATCATAACAGAACCAAAATTTCCTCTTTCGAAGTAGTAGAATTAAAATATATTAATTACACCAAAATGAAGACAATTAATATTATATTTATGTTATTTGAATGTCATGATCATGGTCAGGTTTGGTATTTATGAATAATCAGTTCCTTAAAAATATCAGTACCAAGCAGTCACGAAAATACACCACTCATGCACCTATACTGAAACTATTAATTCAGATAGTTTGTTCCTTGTAACTGTGAACACAGTGTCTTAGGAGTACAGTAACAGAATGCCTAGTTTCGTTCAAGGCTACCTATAACAATTAATTATCGCAAGATCAAAGGAAATATGATCCCTGGAAAAAATTGCTTTTGAGAATCCTAAAGTACTAAGTAGCGGGAATTAGTTCTAAATCTATTCTCCAGCCTTTCAGCCCTGCATACTATGCCTTTTGGGACTGTAAAACATGCCATGTCTTGAAAAAGATCTCCCTGAAAAGGCTCTAGTTTAGATGCCGTCACTGGGTATTTACAAGTTTCAGAGTAGCAGCCGTGTTAGTCTGTATCCGCAAAAAGAAAAGGAGTACTTGTGGCACCTTAGAGACTAACAAATTTATTTGAGCATAAGCTTTTGTGAGCTACAGCTCACTTCATTGGATGCATGCAGTGGAAAATACAGTGGGGAGATTTTATATACACAGAGAACATGAAACAATGGATGTTACCATACACACTGTAATGAGAGTGATCAGGTAAGGTGAGCTATTACCAGCAGGAGAGAGAGAGAAAAAAAACTTTTGTAGTGATAATCAAGGTGGGTCATTTCCAGCAGTTGACAAGAACGTGTGAGGAACAGTGGGGGGGAGGGAGGGGAGAAATAGTTTTACTTTGTGTAATGACACATCCACTCCCAGTCTTTATTCAAGCCTAAGTTAATAGTGTCCAGTTTGTAAATTAATTCCAGTTCAGCAGTCTCTCCTTGGAGTCGTTTTTGAAGTTTTTTTGTTGAAGAATTACCACTTTTAGGTCTGTAATCAAGTGACCAGAGAGATTGAAGTGTCCTCCGACTGGTTTTTGAATGTTATAATTCTTGATGTCTGATTTGTGTCCATTTATTCTTTTCTGTAGAGACTGTCCAGTTTGGCCAATGTACATGGCAGAGGGGCATTGCTGGCACATGATGGCATATATCACATTGATAGATGTGCAGGTGAATGAGCCTCTGATAGTGTGCCTGATGTGATTAGGCCCTATGATGGTGTCCCCTGAATAGATATGTGGACACAGTTGCAACGGGCTTTGTTGCAAGGATAGGTTCCTGGGTTAGTGGAGAGGTTTTAGCTTCAGCCGCCAACTAAAACCTCTCCAACGCATCATCAAGGACCTACAACCTATCCTGAAGGATGACCCATCCCTCTCACAGATCTTGGGAGACAGGTCAGTCCTTGCTTACAGACAGCCCCCCAACCTGAAGCAAATACTCACCAGCAACCACACACCACACAACAGAACCACTAACCCAGGAACCTATCCTTGCAACAAAGCCCATTGCCAACTGTGTCCACATATCTATTCAGGGGACACCGTCATAGGGCCTAATCACATCAGCCGCACTATCAGAGGCTCGTTCACCTGCACATCTACCAATGTGATATATGCCATCATGTGCCAGCAATGCCCCTCTGCCATGTACATTGGCCAAACTGGACAGTCTCTACGTAAAAGAATGAATGGACGCAAATCAGACGTCAAGAATTATGACATTCAAAAACCAGTCGGAGAACACTTCGATCTCTTTGGTCACTCGATTACAGACCTAAAAGTGGCAATTCTTCAACAAAAAAACTTCAAAAACAGACTCCAACGAGAGACTGCTGAATTGGAATTAATTTGCAAACTGGATACAATTAACTTAGGCTTGAATAAAGACTGGGAGTGGATGGGTTATTACACAAAGTAAAACTATTTCTCTATGTTTATTTCCTCCCCCCCACCATCCCCGGCTGTTCCTCAGATGTTCTTGTCAACTGCTGGAAATGGCCCACCTTGATTATCACTACAAAAGGTTTCTTCCCGCCCCCCGCTCTCCTGTTGGTAATAGCTCACCTTACCCGATCACACTCATTACAGTGTGTATGGTAACACCCATTGTTTCATGTTCTGTGTGTATATAAATCTCCCCACTGTATTTTCCACAGTATGCATCCGATGAAGTGAGCTGTAGCTCACGAAAGCTTATGCTCAGATAAATTTGTTAGTCTCTAAGGTGCCACAAGTCCTCCTTTTCTATTTATATTATGGCTCTACAAACGCGCAACATAGCTTACCCAAAATGTTTCCTTTAAATAATAACAATAAAAAAAGTCAAAACCAAACCACTGGATTTTTTTGTTTTGTTTTTAGATCAAAATAATTGAGCAAATCTGATGGGAATTCATGAAATGTTTTCGATGAACTGAATTTGTTTGATGGAACTAGTTTCATCTGAACAACGTCCCCCAGCCCTACATGGCACGGTTTCTCCCTGCCCAGGCAAAGAAACAGTGCTCTGCATCCTGCAAAGGGTAGCACTGGCAGTAGCACGATGCCAACGGCTTTAAAAGCCCTTTTGAGCCCACTGGTGCAAAACAGATGGAAGCAAGAGCAGTCTGGTTACATCTAAGCAAAGAATGGAAGTGGAAGAGGAAGTGCCAGAAGAAAGCAGTGACACTTAGGAGGTTTGTGTTCTTGTGCACTAGCTTGCAAGATACTCCATGAGTTAATGAGCAGCACCCTTTCTCTCATTGTCTCAAGTGCTCCTTAATGGGGAGGGGAAGCTGTGAGGGTGTGTGATGCCAACTTAGTGCCTTTGAACAAACACACCACATTGTGACTTGATAGGTAATCAGTGTGTGGTTGTTTTGTAGGAAAACCTGTCATATTGTCAGTGTGTTTAGTATAATCGGTAGCTGTTGCTGTACGGTGCTCATAGGAGGAGGCAGGCTGGGATTGCACAAAGATAAAACGGTAGCAACAGAAAACAATGGAAAACAGTAACAGCCTTCATGCTCGGGGAGCAGTGTCACATTAGCATGTGCTTTCAGGGCTCATGGAAGAATAATGAAATGAAGGCACCCATTTAATAGCCAATTCTGTAATTTGAATCACAAATGTCTTTGATCTTCAAGTGTTTCCTAAACAACATTTTCAAATTATAATGCTTTTCAGTAGTTACTGATATACTAATATGCCTTGCATAGTGCTTCTGCTGTAGCAAATATGTTGTTAATTTAGTTTCTTTGTTTCTGCCGATGCAAGTGCATTTGAAAACAAAATTGGCCTTTTCCATGGAAATTGAATGTTTTGAATAACTGACTTTTTTTTTTTTGGTGGTGCTGGTTACTATGGTAATAATCTTGATTCAAGATTTAAACCTGCCTGTGGTTTCTATAACAACATGATAGGATGCTTTGGAAACACAACTGAAGTAAACACATTCAAGAGACCCTTAATCTTAACTCTTTTATGACCAAATGGTTAGCATCTTCCTAGGGCTCACTGGCATGTGCTTGCTTGTTTGACAGAAGCATGTTTAGACCTTCTGAAGTACGGCACTTATTTCCAAAATGAAACTAAGTAAACATTGGGTATTAATTCTAAATTGTGCACAGGCTCTGGACCAAGAAAGTCAGGTCATAGAGAATGGCTGAAGCATGAGGAAGAAGGGATGGCATTTCTTTGGCTCTCATCAGGTGCCTGAGTGCTGATCTGGTCTCCAGAAGAAACGTAGAGTGGCAATGTAATTAAACTGTTCATTGTATTAAATGATGGAGCACAGCTGGGAAAGGAGGAATGGGACACAGATAGAAATGGGAGAGAGAGATGGAGAGAACAGTAGTTGTGAGAGCTATATGACTTAGGAGAACTTGAGCGGTACTGAGGGAAGGTAGAGGTTGGACCCCAGACAATGCTAGTGGATGAAGTTGCATTGGTGGTGCCTTGTATCTCTTGAGGTATTCCCATCCATCAGTACACGTTCCTATGGCTTCATTGGTGTTGTACCTACCCCCTTGGCATGCTTTCCTTCCCCCATGTGTTGATCCAATCATAACATCCGTTCCTTCAAAGTCATGCTAAAGATGTCCGATACAACTCAATCCCTGTCTCTTTGTTCTCCGTATTATGCTTCTGTGGTCTCATATTCACCAGTGCTTCTTTAAGTGCCACCAGTGCCACCCCAAGGTTTAATGCATATGCACAGCCAGAGCCTTCTAGGGCTGTCTTTTCCAGGGAGTCACAGCATAGTTATGAACCACATGTTTTCACTGGCACATTGCAGATAAACTGAGATATGTCTAGGTATACCAGAGCTAAGCACTCTCCAGTGCAGTGCTAAGCACTTTGAGCAATGCAGATACATCCACTTAAATGCTAATTCTCTCAAAACCTTACTAGGACCAGAGAACTTGATATTTCAGTGACAGGAACTCATACATTTGTGTTATAATCTCAGTGACAGATTTGTTTAAACAAGAAATGAACAACAAATGTTGAAGGATGGTTCTGACTCCAAACCCCAGGGACAGGACTAAGCAGCTACTCAGGAGTTTGTTGTACCAGCACTTCTCTGCTAGCCTTATCTGGTTGTAAAGGAAACCTTCTGAATGTGAACCAATGCCATCTACTTTTGCTAAGTCACCTGACAGACTGAGAGGCCAATGGTGCTGTGTTTATCTCAATGCACTGTCACCTCTAAAAGCTAATGAGGACTTTCCACATGTCAACATAGTTAACTATTCTGCTGCTGATCATTTTAGCAAAAAATCCCAACCCATATGGGCAGGGACTGTGGGTTGTACTTGAGTGGAGCAGCACGCAATTTCTTCTACTCAAATATAATCCCTGCTCAACACCACTTGATTAATAATTAAGGAATTAAATAGTTATGACTAAAGGCACTTAAAATTGAAAGTCTCAGCTATCAACTAATAGTCCAGTATGTGTGCTGCAGCAGGACAAAGAACAGTAGTACGTGTTAACACTTCAGTGGCAGGTATAAGGCTAAACATTCAAGCCTTTGACAATGTGTTAGGCAACACTAGGGGATGGTGCTCCCCTCAGATGAACCATGTATAGTGATGCACAGCTGGATCTGCTCAATATGAAACAAAAGGTCTGGGCAAGGACAGAATACCAGTCTTCGCTTTGATCTCCCTTGCCTATGTTAGTGTGTGTGGTTGTTACTTAAATGTGTGTGAGAGAGAGTCACAATAATTTAAACTTCCTGATTTTAATTTAGCAGACAAGTGAAGAACTAGCTATATGTTCAATAAAGGGGAATGTGCAGCCAATTAAGTCCCCTGCCAGGCACCATGCGCTTGTCAGTGCTGATGACTTTAAAATGTATCCAGGATCTAGTTGTCTTCCGCAGGGGAGTTCTTCTCCTAGGAAATATACCAACTGCTTTGAGAAGGTCAGAAAATGTCTGTAGATTACATGAGAGGACCCTACAGCTGTTGGTGCTGAAAGCACCAGTGAAGATCAGGCCCTTCTTTCTCCAAGAAAAAAAAAAGCAGGCTCTACTGAGGAATCGGTTTGCTAACAACAAGCATCTGCAAGCCGTGATGAACTAGTTAGCACAGTCCAGACGTGACAATAGTTCACCTGAATGCGATGAACTAGGCCCTTAGTGACTGAAATTTAGTAAAAACTCCTGCCTCGAGTTACAGTATTTAGCTACCTTATGGAAATGTGTCCAGAAAGAACATTTATTTGGGATTGTGTATATATATCAGAAACAACCCAGCAGAATTCTGCGGGCCAAAGGATGTGTTTTTCTTCTCTGACTACTACCTACACTTGTAGGGCTTTTTAGAGGAAAAAGAAAAGGAAAGAAAAAAAAACTCTTACCTAATCATCTTATCAGTAAATGATTTACATTTATTAAGTGTTGAGATCCTCAATGGAAGGTGCTATAGAAGTGCAAAGTATTATGAAGTGCTGCTATGGTCCAAGCACAAAGACAAGTCTCCTGACCTGGGTTCCAGGCCCAACTCTGCAGCTGACTCAGCCTGCCACTTTGGGCAAGTCATTTATTCTCAGCACCTTTCTGTAAAATGGGGATAACGATACATACCACCTTTCATAAGCACTATGAAATATGGGGATGAAAAGCATTGTATAAACATGTTTTAGTATATTTTAAATGCTAATAGCCCAATCTCAACAGCCTGTCGCCAGCAAACAGTCATTTTAGCAAAACAATGCTAGACACTAGGCAGAACCAGGAGCATAACCAGCCATGGTGCTGAGACAGAGAGGTGGAAAACAGTGTGCACTCAGAGCAGCAACTTTTGCCCTGATACCCTAGATTGTCCATATCTATGCCTAAAATTTGCCAAAGTACAAAAGCCTAAGGGTCACGGGGAAACAACTTTGGGAAACTGATTAGTGTGTCTATATGCTGGCAAGTCTCTACTCACCTATCATATGGTGACAGGGACCAAAGATAATATTTTTTGCCAGTATATTAAAAAAAATCACCCTGGGCAAGGTGGGGCTGTGGAAAGGGCTGAACCCCAGCTTTGCAAAGATTCTGAGACTAACTGGAATCAAAGATGAGATTATACCGTATCCACCTTCTTCTCTACAGGCAAAATTCATTCCCATCTGACTTATTCTGGGAGCTACTAGATAGGAACAGGCCAGGTCACTCTGCGAAGCTGACTAACAGCTGTGTGTCTATTGGGAGTGCAGGTTGCACTGTGCAGTGCACAGCTGGACAAGTGAGTCAGTGCTGGGATTGGAGCCCAGTTGATCAGGGGACAATAGGATCCTGGATTCAGAGTCCTTACCAATATATGCAAAAAGAAAAGGAGTACTTGTGGCACCTTAGAGACTAACCAATTTATTTGAGCATAAGCTTTCGTGAGCTACAGCTCACTTCATTGGATGCATACTGTGGAAAGTGTAGAAGATCTTTTTATACACATGAAGCATGAAAAAATACCTCCTCCCACCCCACTCTCCTGCTGGTAATAGCTTATCTAAAGTGATCACTCTCCTTACAATGTGTATGATAATCAAGGTGGGCCATTTCCAGCACAAATCCAGGGTTTAACAAGAACGTTTGCGGGGGGGGGGGGAAGGGTAGGAAAAAACAAGGGGAAATAGGTTACCTTGCATAATGACTTAGCCACTACCAGTCTCTATTCAAGCCTAAGTTAATTGTATCCAATTTGCAAATGAATTCCAATTCAACAGTTTCTCGCTGGAGTCTGGATTTGAAGGTTTTTTGTTGTAATATAGCAACTTTCATGTCTGTAATCGCGTGACCAGAGAGATTGAAGTGTTCTCCGACTGGTTTATGAATGTTACAATTCTTGACATCTGATTTGTGTCCATTTATTCTTTTACGTAGAGACTGTCCAGTTTGACCAATGTACATGGCAGAGGGGCATTGCTGGCACATGATGGCATATATCACATTGGTAGATGTGCAGGTGAACGAGCCTCTGATAGTGTGGCTGATGTTATTAGGCCCTGTGATGGTGTCCCCTGAATAGATATGTGGGCACAGTTGGCAACGGACTTTGTTGCAAGGATAGGTTCCTGGGTTAGTGGTTCTGTTGTGTGGTATGTGGTTGCTGGTGAGTATTTGCTTCAGGTTGGGGGGCTGTCTGTAAGCAAGGACTGACCTGTCTCCCAAGATCTGTGAGAGGGATGAGTCATCCTTCAGGATAGGTTGTAGATCCTTGATGATGTGTTGGAGGGGTTTTAGTTGGGGGCTGAAGGTGACTGCTAGTGGCGTTCTGTTATTTTCTTTGTTAGGCCTGTCCTGTAGTAGGTGACTTCTGGGAACTCTTCTGACTCTATCAATCTGTTTCTTCAGTTCTGCAGGTGGGTATTGTAGTTGTAAGAATGCTTGATAGAGATCTTGTAGGTGTTTGTCTCTGTCTGAGGGGTTGGAGCAAATGCGGTTGTATCGCAGAGCTTGGCTGTAGATGACGGATCGTGTGGTGTGGTCAGGGTGAAAGCTGGAGGCATGTAGGTAGGAATAGCGGTCAGTAGGTTTCCAGTATAGGGTGGTGTTTATGTGACCATCGTTTATTAGCACTGTAGTGTCCAGGAAGTGGATCTCTTGTGTGGACTGGACCAGGCTGAGGTTGATGGTGGGATGGAAATTATTGAAATCATGGTGGAATTCCTCAAGGGCTTCTTTTCCGTGGGTCCAGATGATGAAGATGTCATCAATATAGCGCAATTAGAGTAGGGGTGTTAGGGGACGAGAGCTGAGGAAGCGTTGTTCTAAGTCAGCCATAAAAATGTTGGCATACTGTGCGGCCATGCGGGTACCCATAGCAGTGCCGCTGATCTGAAGGCATACATTGTCCCCAAATGTAAAATAGTTATGGGTAAGGACAAAGTCACAAAGCTCAGCCACCAGGTTAGCCGTGACATTATTGGGGATAGTGTTCTTGACGGCTTGTAGTCCACCTTTATGTGGAATGTTAGTGTAGAGGGCTTCTACATCCATAGTGGCCAGGATGGTGTTATCAGGAAGATCACCAATGGATTGTAGTTTCCTCAGGAAGTCAGTGGTGTCTCGAACGTAGCTGGGAGTGCTGGTAGCGTAGGGCCTGAGGAGGGAATCTACATAGCCAGACAATCCTGCTGTCAGGGTGCCAATGCCTGAGATGGTGGGGCGCCCAGGGTTTCCAGGTTTATGGATCTTGGGTAGTAGATAGAATATCCCAGGTCGGGGTTCCAGGGGTGTGTCTGTGCGGATTTGATCTTGTGCTTTTTCAGGGAGTTTCTTGAGCAAATGCTGTAGTTTCTTTTGGTAACTCTCAGTGGGATCAGAGGGTAATGGCTTGCAGAAAGTGGTGTTGGAGAGCTGCCGAGCAGCCTCTTGTTCATATTCCGACCTATTCATGATGACAACAGCACCTCCTTTGTCAGCCTTTTTGATTATGATGTCAGAGTTGTTTCTGAGGCTGTGGATGGCATTGTGTTCCGCACGGCTGAGGTTATGGGGCAGGTGATGCTGCTTTTCCACAATTTGTGTGTGGGGAGGTGGGAGGAGAAAACCTGGATTTGTGCTGGAAATGGCCCAACTTGATTATCATACACATTGTAAGGAGAGTGATCACTTTAGATAAGCTATTACCAGCAGTAGAGTGGGGTGGGAGGAGGTATTTTTTCATGCTTTATGTGTATAGAAAGATCTTCTGCACTTTCCACAGTATGCATCCGATGAAGTGAACTGTAGCTCACGAAAGCTTATGTTCAAATAAATTGGTTAGTCTCTAAGGTGCCACAAGTACTCCTTTTCTTTTTGCGAATACAGACTAACACGGCTGTTACTCTGATACCAATATATGAGTATAAAAGGGGATGCTGGGTGAAGGTTAAGGAGGAAACCAGCATGTGGTCTATAAACAAGGTGGATGTATAATTCAACTTACTGGGGGGCAGAGGTTGTTCCCCATTGAGCCTGAAATCGTTCATTTGAGGGAGATAAGAGCTGTTAAATAAGACCTGAATAGGATCAGAACTGAGGGAATCATTTATTCTTGTGTCTGTTAATTTTTTATGTTTAAAAACCCCCAAACCCATGAAGCACCTAGCTCTGAATAGGACAGATATTAGAAGAAACTGATCCCTAAAGCAAAAGTATTAAGAGTGACCTAGGAGCACAAATCCCATTGAAAGTCCATGGAACTGTGCCAAGTCACTTCTGAAAATCCCACCCTAGAATCTTCCTCTCTTTGTTATTGTTCTGTTGATTTAACCTTAAAGGGTCAAATTTGGCCCTCAGGTGCACATGGCTGTGCATTCACAGCCTCATAAATAACATTGTCTTGTAACATCACGAGGGTGGATTCTGGCCACTGAAGCAGAAATCTGTAAGAAGAGAGAGCATCATACATTTTTCAGTGTTGATTGGTAATATGCTCTCAATTACACAAGTGCAACCCTGTTAACTTTAGTGGACTTAAACCATCTTATCTGAATGAAGATATGGCCCCTTTATTTCTAAAAAGTCTCTTAAATGTGACTAGTTTCTTCTAACTCCATCTCATTAATGTTACAGACTATTTACACCATTTCTAGTAGTATGGGTGATAACCAGTAGGTGGCGAGCTTTACTGCAAAGAATTTAGTATAGAAACTCAGAGAATCCAATATATTTCATCTTCTATGAAGTGTACTGCCAAGCATTTCACATCAAAATGCCTTAACCATGGGGTAAAAGGTTTGGCGCTAATTTCTCTAGTAATTAGATTAATGTGGTGATGTTTTAAAGAGACTCAGATAATTACTTCATGTGTCAATCAGTCTAAATCTAAAGTGATCAGTGCTTTGTTTGAATTGTTCTAATGTTAAAACATTAATTTTAAGAATCTCTGTCAGAGCAGGTCACTGCTCAAGTGATCTTAATTGGTTGAGAATGCAAAAGGTTCATTCTCTGCAGAGTTTAGTTTGGAACATGTGAGGACACATAAGGTGATCTCTATATAAAGCTGCCAAAATCTAGCTCCCAAGAACATTCAAATGTTTCGTCACTTGCCCTACTCTTCTTTCCTACTATGTTAAACTGAGACATTGTTCTTCTGATAGCTACCATGTAGCACTCAACCTGAGCCATCCTGTACACCCGTGTGCCCTTTCTCCTGGGCATGGGCTACTCACACCATAGGTCACATCCTGCACAGGTAAGTGGGGAGTAAGTAGACCCTTGACTCTATTCTCCCCTACCCAGTATGCACTCACCAGCACACCTGAGCTGGGCAGAGGGGGAGAAGTAACCTGCAACAGGAAGAGGGCTGTGGCATGGAAAATGGTGGGCGTGGGGGGAACTAGGACCATATTGTGACTCAGAGGGTGGGTTTTCAAAAGCACCTAACTCACTTAGGAGCCTTGAGAATTAATGGAATTTGTGCACCTAAGTTGCTTATGGGCTTTCAAAATTCCCACCCTTTGAGTCACAGCCTGGTCCCTGCTGTGCTACTGGGGAAGCATGGCTACATGATGCCCCTTATTCAGAGCAATTGCACAGTGCCAATCTAGCTTGTAGAGAGAGAACATTGCTGTGTGTCAAATTGAAACTGGAAAGGAAAAATAAAGTGTGATTATACAGTCTGGACAAATACACTAGGGGCCAGATCATGGACCACACACCGTGGCAAAGAACCACAAGGAGGGGCATGCAGATCTGTTCTTCCCCAAGGAGAGCTACAGGAAGAAAGATGGTAGCAGTGCAGATGCTACAGCTTGGTAAGAATCCAGATACCTGCCTTCTTAACAGGAGAGGCTACCATCAAGAGACCATTGTGCATAGTTTCTTCCAGGAGCTCCAGTCTGCCTATGCTGTTAATGCAAATTCTTGATCCTGGTCGGCAAAGCCATCCGAAGGGCAGGACCCATCCTAAGCAACGACAGCATCTCCATCCAGGACTGCTTTTATGCTCCTTTGGACTATACAAATAAAACCCAAAGCCAAGCACATGAGAGAGAGAAAGTGCCCAGTTCTTTGTGGCCCTAAGGGCCCTTTATGTTGCTCTGACATAAACCAGACAGAAGCGTCCCCCTGAGAATCTCCCCAGCTGAGCTGTTGACCTACCCCTCTTGTAGCCTGTATAGTCATAGCTAGATACAATTGCTAATTACTTAAACAGCCTAATTTCTTCAGATATATCCTAATCATACCATTTCAATTAATGTAACTATATAAACAGTTTGAAGAATGCATTATTGTGTTATTAAGATCATATGGTCCTAAGAAGTGCCTAACATAGATGCTAGTTTTCTTAAAGAACCCAGCTTCATTAATTCTAACAAACTAATTAACAGATTTACTTGTAAATTCTCAGATAATGAATTCTATACTCAAGTAAGTTTGTGAGGATCTGCTTCCCTCCCTGCCCCTCCATGTTCATAACTGGGAGGCTGAAATCATTCTATAAGTGCAAAAGTCAACCTTAACTATGGTGTCACAACCAGGGCCTCCATAAAAAATTCCTTCCCATCCCAGATTCTATTCACAGACTGATTAAAACTCCCTAGTTTTTTATTAGTAAAATTTAGTTCATTTGGATAATTCAGGGCTGGGGGGGAGGGGAGGGAAGCTCCTACTCTTTTTTCCATAATCCTCGTAAATGGGGAAGTAAAAGATTTGGTTTTCATGATATTCTGGGAGACAGTGGGAGGGGAGGAATAGGTGGCTAGAAAAAAAAACAGTTTAAGAAGCAAAACCAACTCTTTTCAGGTCTTATTTATACATCATAATAAAGAAACAAAAAGGGATAAAACACATGTTTTTCATTTGCAGGATACCTTAAAGGCCACTACTGGTTTGGGTCAAATCATGGAATCATTGTTAATATGGTATATAATATTCACACACAGGCTTCTTGTTTCATCAGGCAATAATTAGGCCTTTGAGTCAATAAATATATCCATCCCTGCGTATGTGGGACCCATCCTCCAAATTAGTATATTTTATTTTCACATATACCCAGAGCTCCTCTGCACATCTCATAAAGAGGAAGCCACATGATGAGGCACAGCTCACCTCTCTGATGTCCAGATGTGTCACTCTGCCACAGTTCCTACTATAGGCATGCTTTCCTGGTAAGATGATCTGAGGCTTTGTCCCTCTGGCCCCAGAAAAAGTCCTCTCCTTGCAGGAAAAACCAGAGAGTCCAAACTAAATAAGTCCTCCTGTATCCTCCCTCAAACAACAAAAAAACCAAACCAAAATACTGTACAAGCCCTTTTGTCCTCTGTGACTGGCCTCATTGGTCTTTTTTTCTCCCCAGATTTGTTCTCCTACGCCTTCCATCTCAGTGAAGAGGTTCCCCAAGTCTCTTGTATTACAGGCTGACCACTGTTCCATTGCCTTCCTAGGCTAAAAAGTTTATCATCTACAGAGCTCTGTAGATAGTCGACCTCCTGTCAGTGGCAGATTTCTCTCTCTCTCTCTCTCTGGACTGATTGTGTCATTATATCAGCTCACACTTTCCAGGTGCGACAGCTGAGGTGTCAGAGAACCTCAGCTCTCCTTTTCCCTCAGTTCCAGTCTAGGGACCCTGAGAGTGAAGTGGCCATCTCATTCACTAACACCCCACCCTGCCTCACTTCCCCCAAGCCACTTCCTACACTGCCAATCCCTTCCTTGGGCCTTCATAGCCAGTTCCCTCACAGGCTCTGTTCTTGGCTCCCTTTCTACAAGGAACTCCCCTGGCTCTTGGTGCGTGTCCCCAGTCTGCCATTATTCTACCCCAGGAATCTCTCAGCAGTGAACTAACTATCACTGATCTGTCTCCACAGCCCAGTTATTGATGAGCCTCCCAGCTCATTGCTTCTCCTACCAATACCATCTGCCCCACCCCAAGAGCAGGCTGCCTTTTACATATCCTAGCTGGCCTGCCTCTCAGTCACCTGCTCTCTGGACTGCCAGTCCCAAGACCCAGGAATAAATTAGAGACAGATGATAGCTGAGCCTGAATTCCCTTTAAAGGGACAGCTCACCCACATACAAGGAACAGCATATTATTAAATAGAACATTCCACCATTCGTTATCAAGCAGCTACAATACAACAAATGTATACTGCCTACTTCTAAAACAGGGCTCCAGAACAGAAACTGAAAGGGGGGAAAAAAACATAATATGATGCAGTCAGACCAGGACTGCAACACAGATAGTTTAATATAATATGCATTCTCCAGCACACATGCATGTCTTTTGTCTCTTGACTGAAGGGTCCATTCAGCTTTATTTAGTAGCTTCTCAGCCATGGTGTGGCAGCATCTTTTTTTCGACGTATGAATACGGATTTTCCCCCTCCAGTAGTATACTTTTTGTTTATTTAAACAGCTTTACTGCTTTTATTCTGACTCCAGAATGCTGCACAGTTCCAGGAGCACTATATTGTCATCACTGAAGAAATTCCGTGCTACTCAAATGTTCACTAGACATGACAGTATTTGTTCATAGCATGATGGCAATTGGTTACAAAAAAAGTTGCATTGGATAAAATTGTAATCCTAATATTCTAGTAACAGTTTAAATATTATACATGTGTTAAGCTTTTAACATTATTTCTACATCTTCTGTTTTATTTCATGGGCTGTGTCAATAACTAAACCACCCCTCCTCCTCATTTCCACTCATTGGTCGTGACCGGATGTGACATTTGATCCATTATTGTCTAAAGTCTATGTTAGGATTGCCTACTGGCTTAGTAGGAGGCAATCAGAGAATTGCTTCCTCAGGCCCCAAGTCAGCAGTCCATCCCTGTTCAACAAAGCACCTAGGGACAGGCTTACGTGCTTTGCTGGTTAGGGATGAACTTAAACATGTGCTTAAATGTTTTGCTGATCTGGGGCCAGGGGTAACAGACATCCTGCAGCAACAGGATCATCTCTGTTGACATCTCTCCAATGATCCTCTCAGACCTTACAAACTAAGCTGTGGGTGAGTCAGGTCAGACCTGAGTGAGAGAACTCTAAGGTGCTCTAGGAAATGGTGCTGATGATTCCCTAGGTGGTATGCTTTCCTCTGAATTGGTCTTGAAGTAATGCCCTGTGATGATAGGGTCAATGAGCTGTTTCATTTTGGAAGAGAGAGGTCTTCTAAGTCCTGACTATTAATGAGCAAGAAAGATCACATAGCATTCTGTAAGAAGACAGTATTAACCCAGGTAATTCAGCTAAATTTCTGTTTACGTAAATTCCTTGTGCTGTTTCAGTTGGATAAATTATTCTTCACTTGTTGCCCTGAACTGATGCTGTGCTCAGTTAAATAATTGCCATGTCTCCCTTCTCCCCCACAAGTGGCTGCATCCACTTGGTCCGACCCAGTATGGCTGTTCTTATGAAAGATGCTGTATACATGTAAGACTTTATTATCCCTCTCAAAAAAATCAATTTAGGATCCAGTGTTCCACATCATATGCATTCCAAACCACTGGCTGACTGTACTAATGTTCAGTGATGGTTGGGTCACCATTTTGTTATTGGTATTAGGCGGTGAGTTTGCAAATCTTGCCGCTGCTGACAGTGGTCTCTGGAAGGGATGGGTAATAGGAAATTACACTCTGTTCAGGCTGTGGTACTGGTTTTTTCATTTTTGTTTGTTTTGTATTAAAGAATTCATTGCCACCACCTCCCCCAACTCCATTTTCTTTTCAACAGTGAGAATTACAAGAGAGAGGTGGAGTTTAAAACAACATTATACTAAGATTTGTAGTTCTTTCTTATTTAAACTGCTCTGGAAGTTTCTCAGTAATTTTTGTGTTTCCTTCCTAGAGTCACTTAGCATAAGAAATGATTCCAGGTGCCTGTCAAACTCTTGCCAAAAGAACTCTACATGTGATGCTGCTGCTAAGGACGATTCCTGCCGCTGTGCGGACACAGTTGATATTTTGGGGGAAGACTGCAATAAAACTGATGATCCTTGCTCCTCAAACCCTTGTCTTCAAAATGCTACCTGTTTAAGCACTGCAGGAAACCTCAGCTTTACTTGTGAATGCCCCACTGGGTACAGCGGAACTACCTGTGAAACAGCCATCAGCCTTTGTGACACAAACCCTTGTAGACATGGAGGCACTTGTCAGAATGGCTTGGCTGGCCCGACCTGTCTTTGTAGTGCAGGATACACGGGCATGCTGTGCGAGACTTACTTCAATGTGTGCATTTCAAATCCATGCCACAATGGAGCATTGTGCAGGGAAGGAATTGACGGGTACTCCTGCTACTGTGTCCCAGGCTACCAAGGCAAGCACTGTGACCTGGAAGTGAATGAATGTGATTCAGATCCCTGCTTGAATGGGGCTACGTGCCTGAACCAGATAGGCAAGTATGACTGCATCTGCCCAGCTGAGTACATGGGTAAGCTCTATTAAAGAGATCTTTTTTCATTTTGACATGCAGAGCAACTTTATGTTCCAAGCTATCTTTCTCACTGTTTATTTACTCACATTTTCATAACAAAGTTGGATCAAGTTCTCTGCTGAGTGCTGCTGCTTTTTGGGTTATCACATCAGTTTTAGAGATGGAAGGATTCAGGAAGTTTCACATTACACAAAATCTACAGAACATTTGACAGAGATCAACCTACTTCACAGACTTTGAATAACTTTCCTCTTAAAGCAACCTTCTTAAACTGGATGTGCTCAGAATGCTACACCATGTGTTTTGCTAATCAAATAAAATCAGGTGTATTAGATCTTCAGGCATAGAATGTTTCAAAACTTCAGACTGAGATCCCCTGGACTGGATTTATCTGCCAAGCTCTTTGGCCTTTGCATTTGCTTTTCAGGATCCCTTTCTTCTGCCTTCACAGCCCCTTCTCTCTCACTTTCTCCTCTGCTGAGAGTTGGGGGTTTTTCAGACTTTTTTCAAATGCTTGATTCAAACTTTCTTTCTTTCCCTCTCTCCATACCCTTGCTCCAAGTCATCTTTCTCCTTCTCCACTTTTTTGGACCTCCATGTCCACTTGATTTTTCAGTCGATCACTCTCACCTACTGCACTGTACATGACTTTATTGTTTACTTCTAGTTTCTTTCTGTGGTCTCTCCTAGTCTATGCAACATACTGATAGCATATACTCGATCCAGTAGTTTCCTCTACCACTCATTTTCCTGCACCACTTCTCAGCCAGCACCTGCAACCAGTTATGTGGCTGGCTCGCCAGTCAAACACCCTTCCTCAAAACCATGGGAAAAGATTCTGAATGGAACACAAAGCTCAGAAAGTTCCCTCCAGCATGGAAACTGGGAACAGTAGTTTAGTGGGTCCAATGTATTCTAAAATGCATTTTTCACCCTCCTCTCATAAGTAGTCAGGTTGACCCTTTAAGTGATGCAGACATTTTATATTTAGAGAGTGCACTTCAGAAGCATGGACATTTGTCCAATGGTCATTAGCATTATGTTTGCCGTGCAAGAGACCTAGATTCATTACCCATATCCAGTTCCTCATTCTTCAAGCTGCTAGTGGTTAAGAGTGTTCGAGAGGCAGCTTACTCCGCCTTTGCTGGCACCTTGCATCTCTGAGTTAAGACTATTAACAATGGGCCCTCTTGATCAGATTTTGCCCTGGTGTCATAGCACCTAAGTGTGGGTTAAAAGCCTTAGAAAGATGATAGATGATTACAAAGGTTTAAGAGGAAGATCACTGTGATAAGCATCAGGCTAGAGGAAGTTCTCTCTGTAGGACTAGGGGAAAATGTCTTTTACCTTTGAAGAAAAATAGATATTTAGAGCCAAACTTTCATCCTTCCACTTTGAACCTACAAAACAAAATTGTGCATTCATAGTGTCTACAAAACCCACGTTCTTTGCACATTCAGTGGCTGCACACACTTTTTTTGTACTTGCCATTTAGCTCCAGTGCCTGAAAAAATTGGCTTTATTGTTAAGGTTATTGAAAAACTAAAATCAATGAACTCCCTCATTATCTAATTGGATTTCATTTGACATCTTAAAGACTACATGGAGTTAGATAACAAAGCCACAAGAAAAAAACAAAACACCACTGTTGGGTTCCAGCACAGCATTTTGAAAATCAAGTGATTTTTTTTTTTCCTTGCTTATCATGTAATTCACTCTATGGGGAAGCACTTTCATGGTTCCAGGTCATTGCTTTAGTCGGCATTCTGATTTTGTGTAATAAACAGTCTCACAGAATGCAGAGCTCTGTTCTTGGACGGCATAGGGGGAGGGTTAGCACTACCAAGCTTTAAAAAAAAGCAGCCAGCGAGATTAAGTGGCTGATCTGTAGTGAGGTAAGGGGAGAAAAAAAAAAAGGAAAAAAAGCACTAGACAGTATAAAAAATTATAGCAGTTGCTTCAAGCGATTCAAATGAATAAGAACTAAAAGATGTGGTTTAAAACCCCATCCAAAAACTCCACCAGGGAGTGGAAGTCAGAAGGTAAAAGCAGATTTCTATTGCTGACACAGAATTCATTTGGAAGCCAGCCCTCAGTTAATATCCTTCATGTGCACAGAGAATGTTATTTAAAGGAAGCTTGTTGCCTTCCTGCCACCCTGCTGCTATCAGTGGGTGTCTCAGTCCAGGCCAAGGGATGAGAAAACTACAGAACTAGGGGAAAGCCAAAGAGGAGAAAGAAGGAAAAAACCTATTAGCAAGAAGCATGGCTATTCTGAAATGATCAGACTTGACCCGGACCTCCTGATGTACTCAGGAAGCTGTATTTGTTTAACCTGTGCTGTTAGCTCGATCCAGGGCTGGATCTACAGCACAGGAGATCTGCTTGAAGGAAAGAAGATTGTCACTATAGAGACAAAGGGAGGGAAAACATAAGAAAGAAAAAAGGAGAGAAATGAAGAATTAGAGCAACACAGATTGTTGGAGGAAGCTCACTCTGCTGGAGTCGCTCTTTTTATCTCAGAGCTCTGCTGTTTCCCAGGCTGAGTCTCTCTGCTCTTCCCAAAATCAGGGACTATCATTCTGATGGAATGTCTACACTGCAATTAAAAACTTGCGAGTGGCCTGTGCCAGCTGGATCAGGCTCACAGGGTTCAGGTTAAGGGGCTGTTTAAATGCGGTGTAGGCATTCAGGCTCAGGCTGCATCCCAGCTCTGGGACCCTCACCCCCTCCTGCCCCCCCGCAATCAGAACACTAAAATTAAAAGAGTTAATAGGTGGAGGAAAGAGGTGGAAGCTAAGGAAGGAAAAGAGGTCTTGTATACAAAGCAGAAGAAATTGCACCGTTCTGATGTACAGCTCAGGCATGACTTCCAGCAGTAGTGAGGCTAATAACAATAATTCTATAAAGGAGTAGTTGGCTGTTCCTTCAGCAGTAAAATGCCAGCTTTAAAGCCCACTTAACCAAATGATTTATCAGAAGCCATTTTTGTTATTTTCTGCACCTTGCTGTGAGTTGTGTTAAATGCATAAGCCAGAGGGATTATTGGATGAAAGCCCTGAGGTGTCCCCACTGGTAATAAAAATCCTCATTTACTCTGTCAGAGGATCTTGCCAACTGTTATTATCCTGGCCTGACACCATGAATCACAGTGGGAAGTCATCCAACCTCATCTCATTTCCCTAGGATGTTAAAGAGGTTATAACTTTTGATACATAGGTGGAGATTGCACAGTAAATCTACAGCGGTAATGTTAACCAAATGCTTGAGTTACTGGCTTTAGTTGCTACCAGTTTCATGGGCTATCACTGCTACTTTGTGTGATTGGTATGTTGCATGCAATTCCTAAAATAGCTGAGAAATTTCTCACATAATTCTTACACAAATGGGAGAGGTTAGAATGTCTAAAGAGCTGAAGAATTGAAAATGTAGCATGAAATCTCTATTTTACTATGATAATGCACTGCATGTGTGAAATTATGTACAAGACATGTCATACAGCTGTTAAATAATAAAGCTCAATTGGTTTGTCAAACCTTTGCTGGATATGCTGGCAAAATGTAATATTTCTCCATTGTACTAATTACACTTTCATTTCACTTAAGCAAACAGAGCATGGTATAAGAGCCTGCTCCTTGCTGATAGCCAATCACATTTATTATCTAACTGGACACAGTTGAAACCATTGCCAGTAGGTGAACATTTAAGTGTAAATTATCAAATATGTATACTGTGGTTCCAAAAATAAATCCTATTCAGAGACAACAGAAAAGGCCATTTTGATTGCACTTGGCAACAGATCAAATAGATCTAATAGGCCAAATTCATCCTAGGTGCAATTCCATTTAGTACAGTAGAATTATACTTGAGTTGAATTCAGCACAATGTGAGGATATTATTGCATGCCCAAAACTAAGTCCTCACCCTGCCTTTTTGCACTGATGTAATATTTCCAGCAGTAGTGGACATGCCACGCTGGTATTTAGGGTAGCTTTATAAAACTCCATCCTCCTTCCCTGTTGTGTCAGGGCATTGCAATTATGATGCACTAAATTGTCCACTTGTAATGATGTGTGATTGCACACATGTATTGACACTATGATTGCTAGGATATATGGGCAGTATGGTTTATGACCTACTGCTCCAAAGACATAGAACTCCTCTGTTTGAGCTAAGAGTTTTCTTTTAATTTTCAGTCGTTCAAGAGGTAGGATCCACTTTTCAAGCCAGTCACTAGAAGGTAAGATACTGACACAGAGAGATATGCTACAGGAGCGCTGATATAGTCCGTCCAGCACAGGGTAGTTGTACTCTCCCATACAAGTCAGTTTATAATGTTTGCCCATTCTTTCACTCCTGCCATGCTTGGGCAAAATGTAATTTGAAGGCCAAAGTTTCCAAGTGACTGAATCAGTTCCAGAGGTGCTGAGAACCCATACAGCTCCCACTGAGGTCAGAACAGGAGACAGGAGCACTCATCACCTCTAAAAAATCAGCTCACTTATGTGCTTAAATAGGGACTTAGGTGCCTAACTCTGAGCACCCACCTGTGATGCTTTACAAAGCTCCACTAAACATTTATCATCTTCTCCTGAGCTCCCTCTCTCTGACTGGGGCTGTGCATGCAGGTGAATATTTGTGTTCATTTTTGTAATTAGCTAAGAACAGAATGAATAATGGACCTGATTCTGCAGAGCACTTATGCATGTGATTAACTTAAAACACGTGAGCCGTCCCAATGATTTCAATTCAGACTACTCAAGTGCACTGAAGTTAAGCACAGGGTTAAATGTTTTGCTGGATCAAAGGCTAAATGTCTTTTCTTTTATGGGTTAGGCCTGTATATTATGAATAGAGGTTTCTGTTGCTGCGGTTTTATTTTAATTGCCTTTTTACCGTATTTAGGGCAGCATTACAGTTAAACACAGGTACACACCTTTCTTTTCTTGTGCTTAAAATGTCATGCTTCTGGATGTCAGCCCCACAATGTATATCATATCATGTTGGGTAGATACATTGAAGCAGGAGAGGAGTTTCCTTTTGAAGCACCTGGACACTGGAGTTGATGGACCAAAGGCATGACCCAATGTAGCAAATCCAATGTTTTTGTGGTAATAATCAGGCATTCTCTGGCCTGTAATTTTAAATCTGGTTGAAGTGAGACTGTTGCACTAGTTTCATTTTGTCACATGGTTTCCAGTGTTTGGAGCAATCTCTTAATGAACTCTGGCAGATTTATGATCACTAGACATAGTTCTGGAAACACAGTTTTTACAAGTTCAATTATTCATAGGGCAGCAACCATGGAGGAGTTCCTTGCTGTATCTGGTGAAATACACATTACCACAAAACCTTAGGAGATCATTCCAGTTGTAGGACCTAATACCACACTCCTCAGATACACAAAACTCCCTCTGAAATCAGTGGTTAATTGAAGCAATGAAGCCTCAGAATATTGTTGTTTTGCATACATTGAAGACATGACCTATTATATTTTTAGAAAATATACTTCAATAACCTCTGATAATAATCCTAGTTATTTTATGTGCCAGTATGTTTTTAAAGAACATTTTAAACCACCAGTGTTAGCATTTACTACAACTGTATCGAAAGATCCCATTTTCAAGGTTTATTCTGATTTATTGTGATATCTCTGGCTCTAATACAGAATTTTACAAATGTGCTGCATTTGTTGTTGGCCAAATTAAGTCAGTGACCAAGTCATACAGAGTTTAACACTAGCAGCCTAAAGGTTTGGGGAAAATACTCTTAATCAAAGTGTACATATCACTCAGTGTATCATATACACTATCTGTAAATACATAGTTATTTTAAAACTGAAAATTATTTACAGCTAATTGAGAACCTTTCATTTTATTTTATTTTATTAAATGAGTACCTATCCATTGTGCTAGGTTTTGTACAGATATTACAAAACATATATTTTGTAACTATGGATAAACAGTATCAACAGGTTGTTTTCAGTTACCCCAGTATAAATTTGGAGTAACTCCAAAGAGTTTTAACCTGGATACATGTGGAGTGATTGACAGCATAATTTGGCCAGATACATCTATGTAGGCAATTTTAATTGTTAAATGATACTTTATATGGAAACTAAAAGTATATATTTCTACTCTGCAAAGTAACTGTAAAAATGCCAGCCTTCCTACCCTGTGAATTTTCAGGCATAGCTCATTACTTTAATGAAGAAAAAAATATTTTTTATTGCTATTAATACTGCAGTAACAACACAGCTACAGGAGAATAACCTGGATGCCATGTATCATCATCAGCATTATTAAACGAGTAAATATGATATAAGGTAATTGATTCAAACATGGAACCCCACAATGCTATTTCTGTAGGGCAACCTCTCAGATTATAACTGTGCTTTAAAAATATATTATGGCCTACTACCTGGGAAATTTTCATTTATGAACCAACAGAGTATTTTTAGTGCAAAAATAGTCCAATAATATAAAAACAATAATAGATATTTTCTTAAGTGTATGAAAATATTTTTCTCTGGATCAAATGTTCAGAAATGGTCTCTAAAATTACAATCCACCATTTCTGATTCCAAGGTTTTCATTCTCAAATTGGGTAGTTTCACATAATCACTCAATGTGCATCTGCAAATACAGTTTGCCCTTGCAATACTGAGTTTTGCATATGCAAGTGCTGGGAAATCAAATTTTCATGTTTAATTTTAGAGGTTTATAAATATTTGCTTCTAAATTGGAAGTCTGAGCATTGATTGAATATGAGTTAGAAGGAAAAATGTATCACAAAAAACATGATAGATTTAACCCAAGGTACATTATGTTGTGTCTGAATGTAACATCGTGGTACCCACCTCTTGCAAATGCCCCCTTCTGGTTGGGTGTGTCTTCAGTCTTTAAACTGTCCCAGCCCTAGTATTGAGCTATCCCTGGAGGCAATGGTTTTATTCTCTCTGGGCCCTTCTGATCCCAGCTCTCCAGCTAGGCCTCTTAACAGTTCAGATCCCCTTCTGGAGGTTTATCACTCACCAATTGTCAGCCACTTCCCCAGTGGCTTCTGGGGGGTACCCAGGCCTGCCCACTACTCTGGGTGCCAGCCCAGGGACCCTAAGAATAGCAGCTATCCAGGGCCATGTCCTTTTAACTAACCTGCTTTCAGCTCCCTGGGCCACTTCCCCATGGCCCCAGCCTTCGCCAATGCTTCACCCTTACCTCAAGACACTTCTATGTTCAGGCCCAGCAGCCAACCAAGAGCTCTTTCTTACTGCTCTGGTCCCTGCCAGCACTGAGCTGTCCATGGTGCTGCAGTTCCCTTTGGCCAGCCAGGAACACAAACTACACTCCTTTGGCTCCAGCAAGGGACTGACCCTGGTTTTCACTGCGGCTCCCTTTATACTAGCCTGCAACCCTCTTATTGGCTAGCCCCTTATAGCATCCCCTCCTGATTGGCTGCTTCCTGTGCAGTCCTTCTAGGCCTCTTAGAGGGCTTAGCTCCACTGCTCCTTTCCTGGGACAGGTGTGACAGGACCCTGAGGCCTCCAGCACCAGTAGCTCCACCCCACCACAATGAATAAAACCCTTATTAAATGTCAGATGTTGACTATAAATACTGATGGAAGAATAGAACATCTTGTACATCCTGCCTTATACAATTTAGGAAACTGTATAAATAATAATAATCATCATCATTATCATCATCTGTGGAAAAGTGAGCTTTTATGCCTTCCTGTAGTTTGCAGAGCAGGGGCTCCATTTAAGTCAATGTGTGATAGGAATGCAAGATTGGGTACATTAATATTTAATGCAGAGACTAAGGCTATGTCTACCCTGCAGAGTTTTGTCACAAAAGTTATACTGCTTTAATTAAACCACTGTTGCATGTCCACACTATGCTCCTTGTGTCAGCAGAGTGCATCCACACTAGAAGCTCTTGCATCAACACCGAGAGCAGTGCACTGTGGGTAGCTATCCCACTATGCAACTGGCTGCAGGGTGCTTTGGGAAGGGTTTGCAATGCCTCATGGGGCAGGTACAGTGTCACATGATGCAGGTTTCTCAATCCCATCATTCCATGGGCATCCTACTAGATTGCCAGCTGCTTTTCAACTAAAGTGTGTGTGTGGGGAGAGTGTGTGACAGGGAGTGTGAGTGTGGGGGGAGGGGAGAGACAGAGTGTATGTTGGGGGAGAGTGAGAGAGTGGCGGGAATGAGAGAGACAAAGCATGTCTTGGGGGAGTGTGTATGTTGGGGGAGAGTGAGTGTGTCAGCATGCTGTCTCTCAGTTCAGACAGCTGCCGGAAACAACTAGTCGTGAGGCAGGGGAAGGGGGACACCCCCGACATCAGCCCCCACCTCCCTCTCTGGCGCTGCACAGCAGTCTCTTTCTCTCTCTCTCTCTTTCACACACACACAAACACCACACATCTGCCCCTGCCAGCAGCTGTGTTTCTAGTGCAAAGGAGAACAGGAGGATTCCACATTAATGATTTGCTCCTTGTTGCAGGAGCTGAGAGGCAAGCTCAGCTGTCAGAACTTCCCAGAGCTTTGAAAGGGGAAGGGTGCATGCCTGCAGGGCAGCTGAGTTCAAAACAGTGAGCAGAGCAGTCACACCAGGCATTGTGGGATACTAGGGGAGGCCAGTTATGGTGATATAATGAACAGCAGCATCTACACTGACACTTTGTCGCTTTAAGTTTGCCACAGAAAGCTTTATGCCTCTCGTCAAGGTGGTTTTATTTTGTTGCTGAAACGGAAGAGTTTTGTCGCCAAAAGTGGCATTGCACTGTATCCACCTCCACTGTTTCATTGCCAAAAGCTGCCTTTTGGTGACAAAACTCTGCAGTGTAGACAAGACCTAAATGGTGCTGATGCTATATATTTCACTGATTCTTTTGGCAGAGCTGGGCATGAGTCTGGAACGAAACTTCCCCAAGGTTCGGGTATGTTCAGATCTGGAATTTTGTATGTTCTACAACCTGGTTTTAACTCTGACCATTGATGGAGGCTATAGAAAGCTTTCCAAAGTTATCTTAGCAAACAGGGGACTATGACAAAACAGACTATTTGTCCAAGGACTATTTTTGGTTTTCTAATCAAGCCTTCAAAATGCCCTTGAAATGTCTGAATTACCCCTTAGCACACACAAAAAATAATGTTTTAAAACGCATTGTCTTTATATTGCAAATGTTGCCATCTCCTGACCCTACATTAATTTTCTTCCTCTCTGTGTCTGGCTGCACTGTAGCATTTTGGTCCTTTTCAGAATCATATCTCTAGCAACAATTTTTTTCCAGTGGGAGTTTCCCATCATATAAGAAATATTAATGCTCTTTAAAGTCATGATATAAGGCATGCTGTTAGGGTTGATAATTAAAAGCAGGATACTTGCTGAAAGTGATTTGATTCATATTGTATGTGCCTGTCTGTGGAGCTCTCAAATGCCACAGATTTGAATACAAAGACACTGCTATTTCGTCTGTGAGCAAATGGCAAGGAGATAAGCAGCTGGAGATCAGAGCACTGCACTATTCTCACTGCTGCTTCCAGTAAGATGAGTACAGACAACACCTATCATAGCTAAAATGAAGCATACAGCCCTTCTGGAACTAAAGAAAAAAAAGCAGCAAGTATATTTGTGGAGGGAATTAGGATTCTATGGGCGGTATTTGTATGATGTTTGCAGAGACTATAAAACGTGTTCTTGTCATAGCAGCACAGGCCTAGCTTCTGTTCGGGGCAATGTCATGAACTTTTGGTGTGACCCTGGGTAAAACTTGAGTCATTCAGGCTGATAGCTTGCAATCCTGCTCATATTGACTTTAATAGTGGAGGATCAGGCTGAGGTGGCATTTCGAGATCCTTGAGTAGGTGCTACCAAACCCCTAGTCATTGCTACTATCACTAGCTATTGAATCA
This sequence comes from Eretmochelys imbricata, assembly GCF_965152235.1. NCBI lineage: Eukaryota > Metazoa > Chordata > Testudines > Cheloniidae > Eretmochelys > Eretmochelys imbricata. Next base: position 64,254,443 of record NC_135579.1, read on the forward strand.
AATGTGATTTTAAAATGGACTTAAATAAACGGAATTTATTTATTGTTTTGCAACAATATTTGTGGTGAACCTTTGGTTTAACTGGGCATTGGGCTGAGTCAAATTCAGCCCAAGATCAAAGTTCAGCAAAAACAAAAGTCAACGAACTGTAAATCTCAGCAAGCAGAAGAGTGTACATGAAAACTCAAAGGCTGGGACCACTCTGAGGGAAATCTCCTTCTATTGCTCTAGTCCTGGTCCTGGCAACGGTGGGAGCACTGGAGTAGAAATGCTGCCGGTGTTATCATCACTATGTCACCAAAACTCACGTAGAGCGCCTACCCTTGCTAGCACCAGCAAAGTCGCAACAGTAGTTGAGCACAACTAAGCGATTTCCCTGAAATCCTCAGCGCAGACAAGGTCACAGCACTGTGCATCAGGGAACAGAACTGAAACAAGAAGGATGATCTCACCTTCAGCTGGCTGCGTGCACAGCCACAACAATAGCCCAATCCCAGGTGTCTGCCCCCTCTGTATCTAGGCATGGCCACACAAGGACTGAAGACGCAAATGGAAGACAAAAGGAACTCCAGTCATTGATGAGCAAACAAGGGATTTGTTTTACCCCAGGCTGTTGTTTTAAATTCAAGCCCCTGCATAGGTAGGTAATGGGGAAGACGGCCGAAGGCTCCACCTCACGCAAAGGACAGCCATAGTGTGGCTGAAGAGCGGAGACCACACTCCGTCCTAGTGCCTCTACTGGCATTGGCTGCCTGAAAGGGAGCAGGGCGAAGGAGGGGCAAGTGTGGAAGATGGAGCATAGCATGCCCTCTCCAAGGGTGATGTAAATGCTACACTGGTGTATGCTGCTGGGGAGTCCCCACAAGGATTCTTACCCCCTGGCACACATTGCATCTCCCTCCAAGATGCCCATGCAAGCATCCAGGTCATACTCTAGGCCAGCAGCATTAAATCAAGATGTAAGCAACATGCCCCCAGGGGTCAGTGAGGATGGAACATGGTCTCTGCTCTTGAGTCCTTATGCTCTACCTGCCCCCTTCTGGAATTCTAATGTATTGGGTGACACCAAATACCATGAATCAACAGGAACTCCGGTACCTAAGGGAGTTAGGTGACCAGCTCCCACTGAATGCCAAAGGGAAGTGGGTACTTAAGTCTCCTAAGGCCCCTTTGAGAATTCCAGCCTCAATTCTCAAGAGACAAAATCCACATTGGCTTCAGTTTTCAACAGATGAGCAATGCCCACAAGCAGCAAGAGAGAGAACTTTGGAATTATAGATAGGTAGGTGATCCTATACATATACAATAAGGCCCTGATCCTACTGCTACTGAAGTCAAAGGCACAGAACTCCCAATAACTTTAGTGGTTCAGAATCAAGGCCTACAGGCCCAATCCTGTTTCTATTGAAGTTAATAGAAGTTTAGCCTTCAGTTTAGACGTGAGTGTTGTTATTATTGTGTTGTGGTGGCACCCAGATATCTTAATCAGGACCCCACTGTGCTAGTCACTGTACCCACAATTAATACAAAAAGACAAAGAGCGTACAGTCAAATCATATGACAAGGGAGGTGGATCAAACAGGCAGTGAGGAAGGGAGAATGACAAGGTAACAGTAACACAGTTATGTTGGGTATAAACCCACGGCCTCAGCACACCAATTATCTAGCCTGGCAAAACTGTGGGAGCAGGAGCAGACTTCAAGTACTAAAACAGGCAAAGTTTGTAATTTGAAAATAGATGGGCTGAATCCTTATCTGGTGTAAATTGTCATAGTTCTGATTTGCATGAGCTGAATATCTGCCCCAAGGTTGTTGTTTTTTTTATGTACCTGAAAAATGTGAGGAGCAGCCCTAATTTGTAGGTGAAGATTCCATAGTCTGATTTAACAGTTCTTAACACACATATCTATACCACAAGTAAAACCACGTTGTGTTTAGGGACACCTTTTTCTAACACACATTTTATTTCTCATGCGGAATGGACACTGTCACTATGTTAGAATTAATAACAAAGGTCTTGACCATGAAGGCTGGATTCTGAACGAGACCAAGCAAGACAGCAAATTGGATTTGGACTTTGACCTTCCTCACCCCCAACAAAAACATATGCTTTCTCTGAATTACTGTTAGGAGCAAGGAAGCATTTCATTTTTCTGCAAAGCCAAATAAAGGGAACACTTTGTAGATGTTGCTCTGGGTGCCAGATTTTCTTATTTTTATGTACTTCTAATTTAATTTATTTAAATAATAAATATTATTTTTTCTGATGGTTTTAACCTGCCAACTGCAAGTGTTCTGCCAGCTACAATATCGCCACTGAATAAATGTGAGTTGCCAAATTTGGATAGCAAAATCACAGTTTTCAGTAGAATCTCCTGCCCTCCATTTAGCTAAGAAGAAAGCAATAGTGCTAAAAAGGTATTTTAGGAGAATTTCCTGCTCAAAAGAAAAAGATAACTTAGCAAATAATACCAGCATCCTTTGGAATAGGTAGAAGAGACTTTCTTTTAACCTGCATGGTATCCTAAATATGGGTAAACAGACTTCAGAGTTGAGCTAACTTTGCAGAACATCCCAGAGGAGCTATTACAATACTGTATTGTAACAGCCCTTCTGTTGTCAACAAGATATCACACACACCAGCGTATTTATGAATTGCCAAGGCAAAGACCAACACAATGAGACAATCTTCCAATTAATTCAACTAACTGTAAGGCCTACCAATATTGACAGAGTCCCTTTAAGTGACTGGTTCCTCACAAATGCTATTAAATACAAATGTAATTGTAACATGGTGTAAGTAATCTGAAAATTAAAGGGTTTGGTTTCCATGTGAATAGTTAAATAATAAGATGTGATTGTAATTATTCCTTGTGAATGAAAGCTGTTCTGTTCTCTTCTGTAAATTCCCCCAAATCTGCAAAAATGTAATCTTGCAATCCCTACTGAAGAGGCAAATGATTTTCTAAAAGAGATACTTGCTTGAAGAAAGCTTACATAAATATGACATTTAAAGTGTTCCCAGAGAAAACCTGAAGAATTAACACTTTGCTAAACTTTTTTTTTTAAAGGTATAAACTGTGAGCTGGAAATTGACGAGTGTTTGTCACAGCCTTGTCTAAATGGTGCAACCTGTCATGATACTTTGGGTAGCTATTTCTGTTCCTGTGCACTTGGATTCCTAGGTGAACTCTGTGAAATCAACATTGATGAGTGTGCCAGTCAGCCATGCCTCAATGGAGGGCAGTGTATAGATGATATCAATAGGTATGTATCCTAGATCTAGGGTAACTTATACACAAGAAGGACCTATGCTCTGTAACTTGAACACTAATAGGTTGAAATAACATCTGGTTAGCTGAGTTGTCAAATTGTTGATTTCATTTACTAAAAGAGGACCCAATCCTGCACTGTCCTGAGTGTAAGTTTGGGTGTATTAAGAAATGCAAGATTGGGCCCAGAGCTGGTAAACCAATGGGAGTCTGCTGCAAAGACTGATTGCTAGGTAGACTCCTCATATTTGGAACTTTACAAAGTGCTATTTAGTCAGCGCTGCACAACTATTATTTAAAGGTGAATTCTGCACCATTTTGATTAACCAAATCTTGAAAATCATATTAATCTGCCAAAACTTCAGTTTCTTAATCAAGATGAGGACATGTACAAAATATAACATGTTGGCATTGTTCAGCTGTCCACTTTGAAAGAATAGAAACATTAAAGAAAAGTGAAAGACAGGGTAATAGTAACCATAATAATAGACATCACTAGAAAATGTGCAAGACATTTTGCAGATATATAAGGCAACAGATCCCTGACCCAAAGAGCCTACAGTCTGCCTAGATAAAGGACAGGAAAAAATAAGGAAAAGGGACATGACTTACAAGCAAGTTCCTTTTGCTGAAATTAAATGATCCTACAAGGAGATTCAAGACTAGATGATCATAATGGTCCCTTCTGACCTAAATATCTATGAATCTATGAATCTAAGTGCAACCCAGGCAGGCCAAAAACCAGGTCTCGGCTCTTTGAAGATAGCATTGCATACTGTACATGTGATTCCAAAAGAGGGGAAACTGTGCAAAAGTAAAGTCTATATTATAGAAGTTAGGCTGGAAAGATTCAGTTAGTTCAGCTAGGTAATTCCTCTGTCAGTACTGGATTGTTCCCTACCATGTGAATTCCAATTCTTAAGGGGCTATTTTGAAGATACCAGTTATAAAGAAATCCATCAGAAGAGCCATGTCATCAAGAGCCTGGGCTTGACTTTAATTCACAAGAGGAGAAAGATCATGTTCCAGCAAAGAACTTTTGCACCACATTGCAACATTACGCTAACCTTGTAGAATTCCCTTTCTGTAGTCCTGAATGACTCTGAGCAATACAAAGCAATTCTCGATTTTCCAGTGCAGTTCAAGCATAGTGGAGTGAGAGAAAGAGGTCGCCTTGCATCTGACACCCACTCAGCAGAATCATTTAGAAAGCCTGAGACCTTTTGAGGGCACACACATATTGTGAGCAGCAATAATGCTCATTCTAGCCAGACCAGATCACACTCATTTACCTACTGGAGACCAAAACTGTGGCACATGTAGGAATGCTTTGAAGTGACTGATTATACTGCAGTGTTTCTGGAGGTCAATTTGGTAATCATAATGAAAAAGGATCTGCTCCCTAATTACTTGAAAAAGGGGCTTGGACAGCAGAGCAAATCTGAAATGTGAAGATAGTTAGCCAGTCATTTTCTACCATCCCTCATCTTATTAAGATGTTTGAGTTAGAAGAAAGCTTTTATTCGTCACATCCTCATTTCTACTTTCTACCTCATCCTGCAGTGAAGTTATAATCCTTTGATGGGACAATCTGCTGCTATGAACATGAGTGTGAAGTCACATATTTAGCATTATGAGCTATTTATTCAAACACTAGGCCAAATTCTGCCCTAATCTTCAGTCCTGAAGCCCTGTTGCTTTCAATGAGGTTACATGGGTGTAACATAGGGCAGAACTTGACACACTGGGCCCAACTCTCTTCTGAAACCAGTTTTAAATTTTACATTGACATCAGTAGAGCGTCTGCTAATTTACACTGGTACCTAACCTGCACCCACAAAATACCAATATGTGTACACAAAAATTATAGTTGTGTGTGCTCAAAGGACCTGATCCAAAGCCCATTGAAAGCAATGGAAATACTTTCAGAGGGATTTGGGTCAGGCCTAAAATAAGCACTGCTATGGACAAGTGGCTATTTTGCACATTGTGAGATCTGAAGCAGGGTGCCTCCAGAAAGATAGGTCTGGTGGCCTGTTTAAGCGTACACCAATGAAATCACAGCCCTCTGCACTAGGAAGTATGGGTGCGGAATTTAGAGTCTCACTGGGCTTTCTATCCACCCTGCCCTCCTTTTATTAATTATGCAAACCAAATCCTATATACAAGTTAACCTCAAGGATTCCCTAGCAAATCACTGCAATGTGTAACAATTGCGTGTACATGAGAAATGGGTACATATGCAGATTTGGCAGTGCAAGCAACGCTATTTGAAAATTCACTGTGACTTCATTTCTGGGTCAAGGGAGAAGAGAGGATGGGCTAAACACAGATCTTCACCAAGCAGAAAATGTATCAAGGAAACATATGAAAAACTAACAAAAGAAATGACATTTTTCTGTTCTGAGAACACTTTTAAGAGTTCCTCTCAGGCTGAAAAATTATATAATTGATCAGAGAAGACCTTCTCACCACATTTGACTTCCCAAATTCCATACACACTGGACCAAATTCATCCGTGGTCTAAGTCCACATGCCCATTGGTTTTAGCGGTGTTACACACATTACGAATGAATTTTCCCCATTGTGAATTTTTTTCCCTACCATCCAAAGAAATACTGTAGAATGTTAATACTATAGTAGAAATGTTGCATTATGCTCTGGTGTTCAACAGCACTACTTGCTTCTCCAGAATAAGGCTTTGGAGTTAAACCCTGACATCAGAAAAGAAGTGTAGTCTTTTTATCTCAAGGCTAGAGATGTCATGTTCAGTCAGAAGTCTTCATGGTTTTAATTGCACAAAAGCCAAGGGATTTTTTTTCAAAATAAAGGAAATTTAATATAGTAGCTGAATTAATTTACTTTCTGATGACATACACAGATCCTCTGTTCTTACTAGATAAAGATGAAATGCAAATCACCCCAACAAGCATATTATAACTCAGCCATTTTGCAGAGGCCTGTCGTTTTGTATGACATGTGTTGCATTAGGTGATTGGATCATGCCAGAAACATAGGAGGTATGACATATCACGGTGCGATTACAAGATACTGTGTGTAATGTGACACAGTTGGCATTTCTGAAATCAGCACAATGGATTAAAAAGCAGGCACTATTGATTGCCTGCAAATAGTTCACTACTGCACATATTCAGATCTCATCTTCAAGCACAAGCTACTTTATTTCTGAATAGAAAACAATAGCACTGTTGCCAAGTTAAAGAGATATTAGTATTATTTCTCTTACAATATCACACAGAGGCCTCATTGTAAGAAGCAGTCCCTGCCCTGAAGAGCTTATAGCTTAAATAGACCAAGCAGACACAGGCAAGTATAAGAAAGGAAGCATCGTTATCTACATTTTATAAATGGGGAACTGAGGCACTAAGACTTGCCCAAGGTTACAGGAAGTCTGTGGTAAATCTAGGGATTGAACCCAGATCTCCTGAGTCCCAGTCCAGTTCCTTAGCCAGAAGAGCCAAGCCTGGGAAAACAACCCTTGTTGAAAGTGTTATGAGTGTGTCATTTAGGCTTGCAAGGCATTGTGCTGTTACATAATAATAAGTACTATTATTATTTATTTCCCATGATGCCCACAATGTGCTAGGTGCTGTACAAACACAAGAGGAGGCACAGTGCCTGCCCTGATCTTTCAACTTTAAAAAAGCGTTTTCATTTTAAATGGGTCATCTCAGCACAGGATGCTTTAGAAAATGTTTCCCCTGTAAAAGCACTTCAGTCCAAAGATCATATATGAGTCATCATTATGACTTCTAGTTGGCCTCACTGTCAGCCTTTTGTATTGTAGGTATAGCTGCAACTGTACCAGTAGTGGATTTACGGGCCTGAACTGTGAAATCTTAATTTCCTTATGCCAGTCACAACCATGCCACAATAATGCTACCTGTGAGGACAGCGCTGAGAATTATACATGCCACTGTTGGCCAGGTAAGCTCTGTATTCTCTTACAAGCATTCATAGAATATCACGGTTGGAAGGGACCTCAGGAGGTCATCTAGTCCAACCCCCTGCTCAAAGCAGACCAATCCCCAACTAAATCATCCCAGCCAGGGCTTTGTCAAGCCTGACCTTAAAAACCTCAGAGGAAGGCGATTCAACCACCTCCCTAGGTAACACATTCCAACGCTTCACCACCCTCCTAGTGAAAAAGTTTTTCCTAATATCCAACCTAAACCTCCCGCACTGCAACTTGAGACCATTACTCCTTGTTCTGTCATCTTCTATCACTGAGAAAAGTCCAGATCCATCCTCTGTGGAACCCCCTTTCAGGTAGTTGAAAGCAGCTATCGGGATCCCCCCTCATTCTTCTGTTCCGTAGACTAAACTATCCCAGTTCCCTCAGCCTCGCCTCATGAGTCATGTATTCCAGTTCCCTAATCATTTTTGTTGCCCTCCGCTGGATGCTTTCCAATTTTTCCACATCCTTCTTGTAGTGTGGGGCCCAAAACTGGACAAAGAACTCCAGATGAGGCCTCACCAATGTCGAATAGAGGGGAACGATCACATTCCTCGATCTGCTGGCAATGCCCCTACTTATATATCCCAAAATGCCATTGGCCTTCTTGGCAACAACAGCACACTGTTGACTCATATCCAGCTTCTTGTCCACTGTAACCCCAAGGTCCTTTTCTGCAGAACTGCTGCCTAGCCATTCAGTCCCTAGTCTGTAGCGGTGCATGGTATTCTTCCGTCCTAAGTGCAGGACTCTGCACTTGTCTTTGTTGAATCTCATCAGATTTCTTTTGGCCCAATCCTCTAATTTGTCTAGGTCCCTCTGTATCCTATCCCTACCCTCCAGTGTATCTACCACTCCTCCCAGCTTAGTGTCATCTGCAAACTTACTGAGGGTTCAGTCCACACCATCCTCCAGATCATTAATGAAGATATTGAACAAAACTGGCCAGAGGACCGACACTTGGGGCACTCCGCTTGATATCAGCTACCAACTAGACATGGAGCCATTGATCACTACCCATTGAGCCTGACGATCTAGCCAGCTTTCTATCCACCTTATAGTCCATTCATCTAGCCCATACTTCTTTAATTTGCTGGCAAGAATATTGTGGTACACCGTATCAAAAGCTTTGCTAAAGTCAAGGAATAACACGTCCACTGTTTTCCCCTCATGCACAGAACCAGTTATCTCATCATAGAAAGCAATTAGATTAGTCAGGCATGACTTGCCCTTGGTGAATCCATGCTGACTGTTCCTGATCACTTTCCTCTCATGTAAGTGCTTCAGAATTGATTCCTTGAGGACATGCTCCATGATTTTTTCAGGGACTGAGGCTGACTAGCCTGTAGTTCCCCGGACCCTCCTCCTTCTCTTTTTAAAAGATGGGCACTGCATTAGCCTTTTTCATGTCATCTGGGACCTCCCCGATCACCATGAGTTTTCAGAGATAATGGCTAATGGCTCTGCAATCGCATCCACCAACTCCTTTAGCACCCTCAGATGCAGCGCATCCGGCCCCATGGACTTGTGCTCATCCAGACTTTCTAAATAGTCCTGAACAATTCTTTCTCCACAGAGGGCTGGTCACCTCCTCCCCATGCTGTGCTGCCCAGTGCAGTAGTCTGAGAGCTGACCTTAATCGTGAATACAGAGGCAAAAAAACCATTGAGTACATTAGCTTTTTCCATATCCTCTGTCACTAGGTTGCCTCCCTCATTCAGTAAGGGATTCACACTTTCCTTGACTTTCTTCTTGTTGTTAACATACCTGAAGAAACTCTTCTTGTTACTTTTAACGTCTCTTGCTAGCTCCAAGTATGATTTGGCCTTCCTGATTTCACTCCTGATGCCTGAGCAATATATTTATACTCCTTCCTGGTCATTTGTCCAATCTTCCACTTCCTGTTAGCTTCTTTTTCGTGTTTAAGATCAGCAAGTATTTCACTGTTAAGCCAAGCTGGTCGCCTTCCATATTTACTATTCTTTCTACACATCGGGATGGTTTGTCCCTGTAACCTCAATAAGGATTCTTTAAAATACAGCCAGCTCTCCTGGACTCCTTTCCCCCTCATGTTATTCTCCCAGAGGATCCTGCCCATCAGTTCCCTGAGGGAGTCAAAGTCTGCTTTTCTAAAGTCCAAGGTCTGTATTCTACTGCTCTTCCTTCTGTCAGGATCCTGAACTCGACCATCCTTTAAAGCAGAAATGTCCTCACTTCCCTCAGATACAAGAAAACACATATCTACTGTCATAAATATAAAGGGAAGGGGGTTAAGAAGCTCTGATACAATACTATAAAATCCTTTTACCTGTAAAGGGTTAAGCAGCTCAAGTAACCTGGCTGGCACCTGACCAAAATGACCAATAAGAGGACAAGATACTTTCAAATCTGGGCTGGGGGGTAGAGGCTTTGTCTGTCTGTCTGTGTGATGCCTCTGCCGGGGACAGATGAAGAAAGCAAGCAATCCAACTCCTTTAGAGTTAGTAGGTAATCTAGCTAGAAAATGCGTTAGATTTTCTTTTGTTTTTGGCTTGTGAAATTTGCTGTGAATGTGTATCCCTGTTTTTGTGTCTTTTTGTAACTTGAGGATTTGCCTAGAGGGATTCTCTATGTTTTGAGTCTGACTGCCTGTAAGATTATCTTCCATTCTAATCTTACAGAGTTGTTCTTGTATTTTTTTTGTTCTTCTAATAAAGTTCTGTTTTTTAAGAATCCGATTGGGTTTTTAGGGTCCTAAAAACCCAAGGCTGGTCTGTGCTCATCTTGTTTATTCTCAAGCCTCCCCAGGAAAGGGGGTGTAAGGCTTTGCGGGATATTTTGGGGGAAGAGTCTCCAAGTGGTCTCTTCCCTTTTCTTTGTTAAGTTGCTTGGTGGTGGCAGCATACTGAATCCCAGATACGGGGAATTTTCTGTCTTGGGAAATTTTCTGTCTTCTAAGCTGGTAGAAATAAGCTTAAGGGGTCTTTCATGCAGGTCCTCACATCTGTACCCCAGAGTTCAGATTGGGGAAGGAACCCTGACACCTACATACATTTAAAAATATTGTTTGTGACCAGCCTTGGAAAGTGTTCCTGGGAGAGAACCTCAGTATAGCTCCATTGGCTTCAATGGAACTCTGACAGTTTACCCCAGCTGAGGACAGATGTCCCCATATGAGGTCAAAATGAACAAAATTACAGGTCTGTGTACTCCACAAGTACAAAGTATTATTAAGTCAAGTCATTAGCACAGTTGGAACTATAATCTGGGGTTTACTTCCCAATCGCATGCTTAATTCATCAGCCCATGGGACATGGGAACTGTTGCTGCTGCCGCTGCCAGGTTTTCCGTCTTCACAAAAGGGACTTTTCGATTGAAATGAGAACCCTTGTGCTCCCACACAACATGTTGAATGCTCCAGCTGGAAATAAATTGAGCTATAAGTGGATTTTGGAAACCAATCTCCTGTGGTCCTCTGAGCGCAGGTCCTTACAGGTTAGAACAAGGGTCAGCACACAGGGTACAGTTTCAGAGTCACATACACCTTCCTGCAGCCATGTCCTGCTAAACTGAGGAACTGCTTCATAGTCAGTTGTTTGAGAAAACACTTCTGCATCCCCAGACAGGATGCAGACACTATAGTTTCCAGAGAGACTCATTGTGGTTAGTCTGTAGGCTGGTAGATTGTTTTCCTGCTTACTACAGTGTAGTGGGAGCTCAGATAATAAGGTGATTGTTGCATTAGAAATGCATCGATTTGACAGAATTCTTAGAATTATGCAGGATTCTCAGGAATAACAAGTCTTTGCAATTCTGTAGCACCTTCCACTCAAGGAGCTAAAATCACTTTACAAATATTAGTTTATTTGGCCTCCCTACACTCCTGTGAAGCTTGCAGCCAAGCCAAGAACATGTTTCCTGATTCCCAGTCCTTTGCCTTAATCACAAGACTACCATCCTTCTTTTATATGCCCTGCTATTTTTGAAATGTGTGTACAGTTGAACTGGCATTGAGGTAAAGCTGAGGGTTCTTACTTTTCTCTTTTCCTTGAGAGATTTTAGAATCTGAGTGGTTTCTTTCTAGTCTAGCTGCATCTGCTACTTGCTTATTACCAAGGTGTAAATGGTGTATTTGGAAAAACCGAACCAATAAAACAGAAAAAAGCAATGGTTGGAAAAGGCCAGCTGCTTCCAAGTAAGGCTCCTCTTAGGCAAAGAATACTAACTGAACAAACAGGCATGTACAAACTGAGAAAAGCGTGGAATAGTAATGGACAACACTTAAAGGTTTGTTGGAAGCTAATCACCTCAAAGTGTGGATGCTTACTGTAAACATTTATAACCTTTTGGGTTTGTAAAACTTGGCAAAAAATGTTATAAGAATCATCTCTTTGTCCTTAGTTTACCAGTACTTCCTTCTTCTAGTTAGCACCATGAAAATATCCCCTCTTGCTGTGGATTTTTGGAACCATAAAACAGCAGCAGAAAGAAAACAGTTAAAACAGAAAACATAAAAAGGCTTAGCTGCACCTTTTGAACCACATAGGGCATTCAAATCCATGGTTCCAGTTTGACACATTGTAAAGTTTGATTCCAGATTTATCCATGGTTTATAGTGCTCAATATTTTCAAATCCAGAATGTTGGTTCTGACTACTCTCTACCATCACACTGGCCATGGAGATTGTTTGATGATGACATATTCTTGTTGTGGAATTAAGGGAAATTAAAGGAGGAATAATATTCTCTCAGGTATTTGTTATGAGACAACAATTTTGGAAGTAATATTTTCCCATGGAGAATTGAAACTTTTACAACACATCTTAAGTGGCTTACTTATCCAGGGAGACTCATATGTTTTTCAAGACTGAGTCAAACACCTGATTTCTGTTCCACAGGGTATGCAGGTTCCCATTGTGAGATTGATGTAAATGAATGCAGCAGTAATCCGTGCTTCTACGAGAGTGAATGTGTGGAGCGGTCCTGGACAACCTGGTATGGACGTATTCTAGAACTGCCAGCAGATTTCAGCTACAACAGAGCATCAGGTTATGTGTGTAATTGTCGCCCAGGATTCACAGGTAAACCTGTTGGGAAAAACTGAAGATATAATCTGTTACAGTATCCTATGGTTTAGAATAGAGTTACATGTTGTATAGGCGACATAGTGCAAAGGGTCCCCCTGGTGGTCATAGTAAATATGGATTTTTAGCAGAAATATTGAGGGCAAGGCTCCCAATTCTACAAGATAAAAAAAGCTGCCACACACTTCAGTAACAAAGCTACTTAAGAAAAGCATCAGGCTGCTTAATTTAAATGAATGGGTAATTACCAAGGGACTACTAATTTATTAAAAAAGGAGTTGTGAGGGTAGCAAGTTACCAGGAGTTGCTAAATTTGATATCCAAACCAATCCCTGAGCAAGGAGACAGAAAGAGAGACTTTGTGTCTTCTGCATTTTTGTGCTTGGAACACTGTTGCTCTTATTGCATGAGTTTGAATTTTACTAAAAATTCCTTTTGGTAGGGTCTTCTTTTCTCATCTGTTTGGGGATCACTGTGCACACTTATAACATTCCACAGTGGGCATTTTTCTAAATCAGACATGAAGTAAAAATTCTACTTGACAAGTTTACAATTTCTCTCTCAATCTCTGCAATCCTAATGCACTCCATATTGTAAAATCTAGGTATCAGTGGTAACCCTCCCTCACAATGACCCAAATGCAACTCCGTTGATACATGTAACATGTAAGGCACTGGTGAGCTTCTACATCTTAAATGAAAATTAACTTCAAAGGAGTTTGTATGTTTAATAAAAATCTTTTAGTGATAATCATAATTCTATAATAGAAAAGTAGGTCTGTCCTGAGATTCATGTTCAGTTATCTAATGTATTAATCCTTTAAAAAAGCCCAGCAGTGTAAGGCTATGGATCTACAGTCTGGCCCTGTCAACTCCACTCTCCTATTCCCCAAGAAAAAAGAATGAGTCTTTAAAAACAGAAGGGATGAATTTTACCTATCTTCAATTTGACATTCCGTTCACCTCCTGAGTGGTTTATAAAATCTGCAGTGTCCTCCAGTGGGTAGCATGACTGACCTCTCTGACTCAGCAGGTACAGAAAATGATTTTTCTTCTGCAATTCTCTTCCTCTGTCTGTCTCTCTGGATTTTGGATGGCTTTCTACAGAGTGGTCATGTGAGCCTAAATGATTCTGCTCCATTCTTTTCCCTTAACTATCCTTCCCTGTCCTGTCACCAAGTATTGCTATTGCACTTTGTTCTGTCTGAGGCATCCATCCCTCCCCCTGTATATTCAGCACCCTCACTCTCCTCCCAATCCCTCCTCTATCACCTTGCATCCCATCCCCACCTTGCATCCCTCAGCTCTCTGTTCCTCCCTGATTAGCCTACTTTAAAAATTCACATGCTGTTCAATATGGCTCCCATTATTGTTCTTTGGTTTAACCTTCATCCCTCCCTTCCCTACCACTCTCTTTTGCCTGTTCCCTTCTGTCAAGGTTCCTTCCCCACTCCGAACTCTAGGGTACAGATGTGAGGACCTGCATGAAAACCTCCTAAGCTTACTTTTACCAGCTTAGGTTAAAACTTCCCCAAGATACAAACTATTTTACCTTTTGCCCTTGGACTGCCACCACCAAACATTTATCTGGGTTTATTTATTAGGAAAGCGTTGTTTGGAAACGTCTTTCCCCCCAAAATCCTCCCAACCCTTGCACCCCACTTCCTGAGGAAGGTTTGGTAAAAATCCTCACCAGTTTGCATAGGTGACCACAGACTCAAACCCTTGGATCTTAAGAACAATGAAAAAGCATTCCGTTTCTGGAAAGAAGGATTTTAATAGAAGTAAAAAGTAAAAAAGAATTACCTCTGTAAAATCAGGATGGTAAATACTTTACAGGGTAATTAGATTCAAAACATAGAGAATCCCTCTAGGCAAAACCTTAAGTTACAAAAACATACACAGACAAGAATATCCATTCTATTCAGCACAGCTTAATTTCTCAGCCATTTAAAGAAATCATAATCTAACGCATTTCTAGCTAGATTATTTACTAAATTCTAAGACTCCATTCCTGTTCTGTCCCTGGCAAAAGCATCACACAGACAGACTAAGACCCTTTGTTTTTCTGCCTCCTCCCAGCTTTTGAAAGTATCTTGTCTTCTCATTGGTCATTTCGGTCAGGTGCCAGCGAGGTTATCCTAGCTTTTTAACCCTTTACAGGTAAAAGGATTTTTCCTCTGGCCAGGAGGGATTTTAAAGGTGTTTACCCTTCCCTTTATATTTATGACACCTTCATATGTCAGGTTTGCCTGATTGAGGCTCTGATTTTGCCAACCTTACTCCCCGGGTAGTCCCACGAAAGTCAATGGGACTACTTACAGGGTCAGATACTGCTCAGTATGAAGAAGAATCCAGCCCTTACATCAGAAACTCTCTAGGGACGGGACAGTATATTTTGTATTCTCTGTAAAGTTTGGCATTATGTGAATGTTTAACAACAATAAATAATAATAGTTGCTGATATCTGCTCTGTGGCCTAGATGACATTGGTGCTTGGCAGATACTCTCTTCCCTACAAAAGCTTTGAGCAAATGCTAAGTCTATTGCACAGCTGTATAATTCCTGTGTGAGTATATGCAATATGGGCACATGGAATATAACACGTTTTCAATAGTTAGGATCCTAAATCCATATTTAGGCACCAAAATTCATTTTTCAAAAGTGCTGAGCACCCAGAGCTCCCATTGACTGTGTATGAATTTAGGAGCATCACTTTAGACTGTTTTTGAAAGTCCTTGCTAAAGTGTTTATATTAACGTAATCATCCTGTAGAATGTACCATGGGGCAAAAAAGCAAGTCAGAATGAACAGAATCACTCTTTGCACTTAGTGTGATAGGGGACTGGCTAGACACAGGAAGAAGGTATGTGTAATAAGAAAGGTTGCAGAAACTGCTGCTGAAGAACCATTCAGCAGCCACATGTTGTGCGAGGCAGTGGCAAAACAGGTTTATTCTCGTTACTCAGGACAGTTCAGCTGCAGCATCTGGTTCTCAAAGTGGTCCAGCTTTTAGCCACTTTCCTAGCTGGATTGGCCAAGGTACAAGGAGGTCAAGTGTCTTGCTCCAAGTCACACAGTAAGACAGCTGTTCTGCTGGAACTGGATTGTAGGATCCCCTGGGCATCCAGTGCTTTGCTCTAACAACTAGAGAAAACTGTCTGCTGGAGTTAGAGATAATGCAGTGAGACTGATTTGAAAAGGAATAAAATCTGAGTTAGTGCTGATGAATGTGGTGCCCTTAGTTGCAGTGCTAGTAACCACACCAATTCCAGTCTTTTGTGTGTGTGTGTGTGTGTGTGTACATACCCGCAGACACTATAGTCAGAGGCAGAATCTACATTCTATCATATATATATTCTTGAAAATGAATGTACTCAGAATCTGCTTAGTATGTCAAAAAGCTGCTTAGTATGTCAAAAATTCTGATGCTAAAATCTCCATGAGACTAAAATGGAAACATTCACTTCTAGGGGTGGTAAGTCATTTCTCCAATTAGAGCCAGGTACCCAGGCTTTCAAATAATAAATCACACTGTTCAGTAGGAATTAAGGAAGACTGGGGTTGATCAAGGTCTGTAATGGTTGCACTGCTCAGTCTGGAGATAAATCCATAATGAAGTTCACACACGGGAACATATTGGCTGCTGGTTTGTGTATGTGTATATAAATATACGTACAATTGCCTTCTACAGTATGGAATGTCAGATGCTGTCGTCTGCTGATCAGTTCTATGAACTGGCTAAACTAAGTTGCTTTGGCTTGCTTGTTAAAGTCTGTGTTTTTGGAGCTGAAGATCTTGAGTTCTTCTGACCTTAACACCTAAAGATCCGTGTATGTTTAAGTACATTGTATGCAGCCACAGATCGCTATCAAAGCAAAGGATCAGTAGAATAAAGCCTGTTCTCTTTAATAAATAATCTTATACATTTTATTATACCCATTTTATTACAGTGGAATGTAAATTAAACTTGTGAATTCAAATAGCCAAAAAACCCCACAACACATAGTAGAGCCAAATTTTTCCCTTGAATACATGGCACTACCTGCTAGGGTCAATCATTAGCTGGAGTAAATTGGAATAACTTCAGCAGAGCTACACTGATTTACCCCAGCCAAAGATTGGGTCTCCATTCTTCTATTGGGGCACAGTTTCACCATTCCTTGCTGCAATAAGTCACATACACAGCAGTGAACATTTATAGTTGTACTCTACTGTCCATTGGGGAGCGGAGAGAAATACCACCATATGTACTGTGAGACTACCTAAGGGTCTGATCTAAAATGAAGTCAACGGGAGTCTTTCCATTGACTTCAATGGCCTTTGGATCAGGCATTGATTTTGTAAATGCTTCTAATATATACCCTTGAAATACCATAGTTAGATATATAAGGTTAAAAGTAAGTGCTGTAACTCAGTGGAAAACTGAGACTCTCTCCTTTTCGAAGGTATGAAATCCCATTTTCTAGTCCAAAGGGTCAGAAGATAATGAACTTACTTCAGGGCAGAATATTGCTCATCTTAGGCCTCAGGACATCTGTGTGGGAGGTAAAGAAAGAAACAGTCTCTGGCAGTATTGTCTTTTTGATGGTGGTTGGTTGAGTGAAATAGGTCTCAACTGTACAGTTAAAATGTTGTGTATGGACACTCGTACCCCCCAGAGTTGGAGAGGGAAAAAATCCCCCCCCCATATTTGGATGACTTGAAGCCAGCTAAACAGATCTGAATTAAAATGCACCAAAAAGATTTGCTTCTCAGCTCAAAAGAAGTCTGGGGAATTTAATCCCCAAAGAGGATTTTTTGGGGGAGTTGCAAGTGATTGAAAATAGAAGCTTAAGGCCCTAGGGAGGAGCAAAGTGCCCGCAAAGAGGCTGCAAGGTGCCAAGTAGCTCCTACAAGGTGCTGAGATCATCAGCTCCCTTTTAAGCCAATACACATGGAGGATGCTCAAGTTTCAAGAGGTACCAGCACTTTGTAGGATCAGGCCCTTAGAATGTGGATGTTCTCTCTGACTATAGTGTCTGTATCCTAAAGTACTTTTAATAGGTTGGCTTTTCTTTTTATTTAAGATAAAATATGTTTGCAATTTGCTACCTTTGTCTGAAGACAATTATTGTACTAAAATTTATACTTTGTGGCCTTGATTCAGCAAGGTACTTTAGCATATGCATAACTTTAAGTGAGTAGTCCCATTGGTGTTAAATTAGGCTTGTACTTAAGTAATTTGCTCAGTTGGGACCTAGATGCATAGCCATTTACATGTGGGTTTCACCAGTGTAGCTGCTAACGTGCTGGCTTGGAGACATGTGTGTACTGTATGGCTTAGTACTACATGTGTTTGAAGAATGCTGTTGGCTGAAAGATTAAACTTTTCACTTCCATGCATGGAAACGTTTAATGAAATATTTACTGACATTTCAGCAAAACCACCTTTGTACAGGGGGACATACTATTGATTTGCTAGTGACTTGTTGCACTAGATAGTAACAAAAATGAAGCCCCCAGGCCAAATGCATACATTGGAGATTAGTGCATCACTGATGTAACCACTTAAATGCTGCAGAGCTTGCTAGGTTTGTCCAAGCAGGCACATTCTAAAACTGAATTGATCCCAGAGAAAGGTTAACATTAGTCTCAATGAGAGCGGGACTGACTGAAAACCATCAGCAAAACCCAGCAGTTTTACATTAATAAACCTATGTAAGCTGCAGCGAGAGTAGTGACAGCAGAGCTAACCAAGCTGTTTGTGATTATGCCCAGCACCTGCTGCCAATTGACTTAAAGTTGAGTATTAAGGACTTTACCATTTACGGTGGCTTTCTGACATTAAACCACCTTGCCAGTTATGCCACCAGCACTGTTGCTTGCTTTGGCACACTAAGTTCCCAAGAGGTTTTTGGCACAGGAATTTTTTTCATTTTCTCTTTTCTCCTTTTAAGTCTCCTTGGCCATTTTCCCAGTATGTTGGTGCAACACATGAGAAAATGATGTGACCAGACTGGTGTCGTATGTGCATTCATTGCTTAGCACAAGTGGTTGGATGAGCAGAGGAAAGAGAACGAGGCTAAGCTGGCTGCAATGCACCACTGCCAAGCCGCCTCTCAAGGCAAGCTGCTTATGGAGCCCTGGGTAGATTTTACAGCTGTTCGCCTCTTGTAAACCCCCTGGCAAAGGGCAGCAACAGCAATACCTCCTGGAGGTAACTCCTCATTTTAGTGCAGCTGCTCCTGTGGAAGCAGGAGCTGCAAATTAAAGTTCCTGCCCTTGTGGATGAATTAGGCCCAGAATATTATACAGAGATAAATATTATTTGCGGTATATAGTAATGGGCAAGATACTATACGCAGGTTGCCAACCCCAAATCTCAACAACCATGAATCAGAAACCCCCAAATCATTACAGGCCCAGTATTGCAAAGTTGGAAAGGGAAGGCGGGGGAACAGAGAGAAGCCAATACATTTCTCACAGGAGGATGGGGGAGGAGGGAACAGAGCCACCTTGAACTGCTGCACACTTTCTGCTTCCTCCTCCCGCATCAAGCTGTTTTGTCTCCCACTTTTTCTACCTATAATCTCCTCTGTTTTTCTGATGGGAAAGGACAGAGCTCTGGCTGCCTCCTGCAACAGCTCTGATTGGCTGTTCTTCCTCAGAAGGTGGACAAGATAGGGTTCTCCCCAATGGCAGGGCTGAAAATTGCCTGCAGGCTGCAGCTTCTCATACTCCAGCAGAAACCAAAATTTTTGTCTGATAAATTTGCAAGAGTTGGTAACGCTGAAGACAGACAGACCAGAGAGATTAGACAGACAGCTCAATGGTTGATCATGCCAGGCTAACTTTGACTTCCTATTAGGCTAAGCAGAGCCTGGGAAGTTGTAAAGGTGGCAAGAACCTGTCCAAACTTTTCGGAGGATATGAGAGAATGGCCTGTGGTGCGCAGGGATCACTTTGAAACAAGGAGTCTGACAGAGGTCTTAGTTCTAACTGATCAGGACTGTGTAACATGGGCCTCTGCATAAGATAATAATGGATTCCAACTAGCTCTTGCCAGAGCCTCTTAAAGGTACAGTTCCCCACATGGCTGGATGATGTGTGCCTATTGGTTGGCAAAGCAGCCAGTAAGCAATTTTGTGATAATATGGGCCGAGGAGTATGACAAACATGTAACCAGACATGTTACACAAGACTAATACATTTGAATGTGATGGTAATACTGTCAGTTGTGGGGGGGTCATAGAAACAAAAGTGAAATTCTGCATATGTAAGAATGGCCCTGCTGTTGTGGGGAACTTTCCTAGCTTATACACTACCCTGGTGAAATGGGCTAGCAAAAGGATCTGAGTCCTCGCTCCCACTTCCTTTACCCAGAGCCCTGCCTGACCGAGAGGACTCCCCTTCCACTCTTCCATGTGGCAGAGTCCTCGTAACTGCAACAAGGCTGGGCCCAGAATTCCTGGGGGGCTTGACCCCCAACCTTGTCGTGGTCACTTAGGGCAGGGGCTAGGGTGTCCCCACTCCAGGGTGCTCTCTCTGCACTTGATGCTTCCCTGACCCACTGAACATTACATACAGTTCAAAGCAAATACAATTTATTAAACAGCAATCAATTTTTAAAAAAACAAGGAAAAAATGGGAAAGGTTAAAGGAAAACGTCACCCTGCTCCATGGCACGGGGACATCACAACCAGCATCTCCGGAATATAAGGGAAGTTCCGTCTGATCCTCACAAGTCCCAGGCCTCCTTCTCGGGCCCTGGCTGTGCTTGCAGGAATACTGCAGGTCAGGCACTTGCTCTGGCGGTGGCGACACGCCCTCTGGCTCTAGGTGGCAGGACCCTTCTTCCAAGCGCCGCCCCTGCGCCGTCGGGGTTACAGTCCCCCTCCAAGTCTGGCCTGCAAGGCATCTTGGCTGGGGGCATCTCCCTGTGCTGGGCCCACTGCCCCTCACTCTCCCCAGCTGCTCACCGCACTCAGCTCTGGACTGCTCCAACCCCAGCTCCAGTTCTACTCTGCCTCAGCACTGCTGCTTCTCTGCCTCCAGCTCCCTGGGCTGCTTCTCTGTCCCCTGTGGCTCTGGTTGCTGCAGCTCTCTTCCCAGGACAGGTCTGTTCACTTGGCTGCTTCTGAACTCTGCTCCCAGCACTGACCTGCTTCCTGGGCTGCTTTTCTGGCCCCTCTGGCTGGCACAGCTCTGCTCCCCAGATCAGATGTCTCCTTAGCTCGGCCCCACTCTGTCTGACCCAGGCAATTCCAGCTCACATGGAGGATAGGACCCCCCTGGCCTCCTAACTCCCTGATTAGCCTGCCCATCCTGTCAATCAGGCTGACCTGCAGCACTGGCCTCTCACCATTGTTCCTGGGGACTGTCAGTCTCAGGGTCTTGATTTCCCATCGACCCTTCCCCTTTCGGTACTGGGAGCTAGCCAACCAAAACACCCCCGCTGAGTTTTAGTAAGGGCACAACATTCCCCTTACACAAAAATTCATAAGCCTCTGACCC
Organism: Eretmochelys imbricata; assembly: GCF_965152235.1. Classification (NCBI taxonomy): domain Eukaryota; kingdom Metazoa; phylum Chordata; order Testudines; family Cheloniidae; genus Eretmochelys; species Eretmochelys imbricata. The sequence continues at coordinate 64,275,248 of NC_135579.1, forward strand.
CTCAATGGCCAAATTAGGTCAGGTCTCGACAAGATCTCTTAGGCCTCTCAATGAGGATCAGATACCACATGGTAGCTATGGCATGCACTTGGAATCAAAATTCCTGGTAGACTTGCCACACCAGATTCTGGACCACTATAAGACTGTGTGATTCTTACTCAGACCAGAAATGATCTTGTTTCAATTCAAGGAGAGAAGAATGCCCTTGTCAGGCATGCACACTAGCTAGACTTAGGTGGAAGAAGGAAGAAGTCCAAAATCTAACACCTGAGACCATTACCTCTACTAAACAAACTCCGTTGTTTACCTGATAGTCTGGCATGGTTCCAGTTTGTATGTAGTAGACCTGATTCTTCTCTCACTTACATCAGTGTAAATCAGGAGTGACTCCACTGCAATCTTTGGAATAGGAACAGTGTTAAAGATCAACCACAATGTACCTAAGATATACTATGCAGCATTAGGACTTGATTCTCATTTACTCTGAGGCCCCCTTTACACCACACTAGCAGTATAAAGAGGCCTTAAAATCAGGGCATCTTTTCATCTGCTCCATCCTAATTTTATTAACACCCATCTTTACACTGTCAGAGCAGTTTAAAGGAGATTCAGTGGTAATGAGGGTCAGGCCCTGTCTACACTAGGGCAAAAGTTGTACTGGCAAAAGTTCTGCTGCAAGCCCCCTTCTTTTTTCTAAAGACATTTATACAGTTCATGTCCATTTCAGTTTCAAGGGTGTAATAACCAAGTTCGCTCAGTCGCCACTTTTGTATGTCACATGCATTACTCTGCCCAGAAACATGTGGGGCAATAAGGAAATTGTGCTACTACGACCAGTCAGTCTCCAGCATCAGCCTGCACTACAGGACTGGTGTATGCACGTGTTGTACATCAATACACGGCACCCTCAGGGCCTGGCAGGCACTCACTGCCTGTAAAATCCCACTGCAAAAAAGACAATTAGCACTCTAAAGTACTTTTCCCTCTCTCCTGAAGCCTCTGATCTTGAAAGAGCATTTGGACAGGCTTTAAATAGATCTTATAACACTTCTTTTCTCCAATGCTTTTAACCTTTCGTCAATCCTTAGCATCCTAGTACAGGAGCTGTTCACTCTGTCATCAGCTGTGCTCACAGTGAGCTGATTATTCTGAGTCTTCCTCCTCCTGCTGTTTGTTTTTAATTCCTGAAACCTAACAAAGCGTTGAATTACATATGCTGTTCCATTAGCCACTTCCTCTGCAAATCTCCAGTAGGTGAGTGTGAAAGTGCTTTGCACGTATTCGGGAGTGCATAGATGCATCTGTGTTCAATTCCAGTCTCCATCTTTGTTTACTGTCAGTCCAACCCCTTTTCTTCGAGAAGATTGAGAGTCATTTCTCAAAGTACGCTGAAAATCCTCTTATCTGAGCATGCTGGGCCCAGATTGGTTGCTCCTTGCAGCCTCTCTAGGCTTCTTGGAGGATTTACCTCTACTGCTCCCTGCTGAGGTTAACCCTGGATAATCCATCAGAGAGGAGAGTGCTGCCACCTCCCTTGTGCCAGGGTGATACTACAGCCCCCAAAGTGGGTGGCACTTGTGGGGTGTGAGCATCACTGGGGAATGTAGCAAATAAGCACTTCCTTCTATAAGTTTCCACCTGCAGAATTCGTATGGCACTTCAACAGGAGTTTAATGCCGCACCCCTTCAGGATCCATGAGGTTGTGCAGCTCTGGAAACACCACTTGCTCTCCCTTGGGGTGAATCCCCAGCATGGTTTCAGCACCAGGGCCTCACAGGTGCAGGAAGGTATAATATTCACCTTCCTGCGCCTGTGTCAGTCACCAAAATGGCTAAAGACTAACGGCATTGCCTTTTCCAGCTCCTCCCTGATAAGCCTAAATTGGTCTCTTCTCTGAGTTGTGGTTGGGGCAGTACTCATTTAAATATGAACACTTTTTTCTGTAGCACGTTACCTAGGATTTATCATAGGCTAAGCGGGTCCGTGTTTGTAGGAGTGTCACAGGGCGCATCACTCACCGCCAGTCTGGCACCTCCTCCTGGTCACTGTGGTGATTAGCTTGAGATCAACGCCCTCCAGTCCGCGGTTTGCACGTCATCGCTCTGTCTCTGTTGAACTCCTGCAGCCCCTCTCGCAGCCTCAGGAACCGCAGCATCCTCTTCGTGACTCGGCCCTCCAGTCATGTCACCATCCTTGTTTCCCCCTTCCAGGGGTTAGTGTCTCAGTCTAATAATCATGCCACTTCCCCAGTGGCCTGCCCACTACTCCAGATCCCAAGCCAGGGACCCTACAGATAGCAGCCTTTTTTGTGACTCTTTTATGTCTCCCAATATCTGCTGCTATATCTCCCTGGTCCACTTCCCCATGGCCCCATCCAGGGCCAGCCTTAGGGAATATGGCACCCTGGGTGAACTTGTATTTTGGCGCTCCCTTCCTGCATCACTCCTGGCCCCCATGGGCTCCCTGGGCTTTCACCCCCACCCCCTCACCTCTGGGCCCTGCTGCCTATCCCAGTGTCTAATTTGTATTGAAAGAGATGCCAAAGGCTAGAACTCAGCCCTGGCACTGGCAGAGCAGCCTGACACTGGTGGGTGCTGGCTGGGCATCCAGCTCTGAAGGCAATGCCACCACCAGCAGCAGCGCAGAAGTAAGGGGGGCCTGGTATAGGGTGTATTGCCACCTTTCGGCGCTGCTGCTGTGACTTGTGGTGCCTGATGCTCGCCATGTGGCTCAAGGCGGGCTTCATGCTGTCACATGGGAGCTGCATCTTGCCAGAGCCCATGGCCCTCCTGGCTCACCCAGGGCATCATTTCAGATTTGCAGGGGGTTGGGGGGAGGAAACTTTAACCATGATTCCAGGGACTACTGAGGCACCTGAAAACTCTAAGTTTTTTGCGATAACAACTTAGGAATTGGCTGACAGGAGTACTGTTTCTAATTGTTATATAAAGAAAGAAAAAATATATACAAACTCCAATTAAAGCCACATTTAAAGTTTATATGTAAATTTAGAACAATCAGGAGAGAATACAGCAAAATATTCCCAATCCCAAGCCTCGAGGTATCATTTCTAGAGCTTCAACACAGATATCAGAAACACACGTTTGATACTCTGTACACTATCTTTATCAGAGATACATAAAATAAATAAAATCTGCTGAAAATCTGTGTTACTGCCATTATCTACTCTATTTTAGTCAATTGTTTTTCACTGACAAATAATTGAAACATATGTAATTACATTTTTCCCCTCTTTTATTAAGAAAGAGAATTTATTTTTCCAATTATTTTGGCATTTATGTTTACCAATCACAATCATGTACGTGACTCACTAACATTGGACTCCATCATTGCTATTGGTACCATAGTTGGAACTGCATCGATTTTCATGGGAATTTTAAGTTATTTTAACAGATATAACTAAAAATACAATTTGAAAATAAGCAACCTTCATTTGTCCAGCATCTAAAGTTATGTGTTTAGCTAATGTTTTTTAACCTGGCACTGCTAAGGTTAGTACAAGCTAAAGTTACATTCTAGAAGGATACTATTATTTGATTGTACCATTTGAAATAATGAATGACAAAGCACAATATGATAATAAAAGTAATAATGATAATTACTCCAGTCAGGACAGGTTAGGAATTTTAGAACTCACTAATCAAAGAATTAAATGTAAGCATGAGAGAGAAATAAAATTAGGAAATGCACAGACCAGTCAAAAAACTAAGATAACAGCACTTTGAAAGAATAAAATTACCCCCAACATATATGCATTGCAGGAAGTACCAACACGTAACAACAGCAACATAAGTATGTGTTGGGGGGTGAGTGTGAAAGAGACAGCGTGTGTGAGCTGGGGTACTGTGAGAGCTGGGGGAGTGTGAGAGAGACCCTTTAAGAGAGCAGCACTCACCAGCCTGAAGGAAAGTTCCTTCAGACACAGCAGCAGCCCCCAGCAGCTCCGTCCATCTCTTGGTGAGCCCTGTCCTCACATGCACACACACACGCACCCCGCTCTGTGGAGATGGGATACATGGGGGAGAGGCAGGGGACACCCTGACATCAGCACCCCTCCTTCCCCCCACCCCCTCCGTACAGCAAACGGGAAGCTCCCAGGAGCAGTTGGCCAGGAGCATCTCCAAGGCAGGGGGCAGAGCAGCAGGGCTGCAGATGTCAGCAGAGCAGCAGGGGAAGGGGCAGCCATGCTCTGGAGGTGCCCCATTAATAATGGCACCCTGGGCTTTCACCCAGTTCACCCCTATGTAAGGCCGGTCCTGGCCCCAGCACCGTTTTCTCTCTTCCTTAGGGCATGCAACTCAGTCCCAGCAGCCAGTTAGGAGCTCCCTCTTGTTCCCCTGGTCCCTGCCAGCAGTAGCTCTGTCCAAGGTGCCGCAGTTCTCTCAGCCTGCTAGAGACCCAATCCTCACTCACAGAGCTCCCAACAACAACTGATGTTGGCTCTGCCCTGCAGCTCCTCTTATCTAAGCCTGCTGGGCCAGATTGGCTGCTCCTTACAGCCTCTCTAGACCACTTGGAGGAGTCAGTTGGAGGACTGCTCCCTGCTGAGGTTAACCCTTTTTACACATGTGAGGCCAAGCCCCATCACAGGGAGCCTTTTGTTAAGGCAGGGCATCTCTGTGTAACAATATATTTTGCTTTACTACTTTCTTAGGGCACTTCTATACTTATCTAGATACTTACTGTAGGTGGCTCCTATTGCCCATGGATCTGAGCACCTCATGAGCGAGAGTGAATTTATCCTCCCATCACCACTGGGAAGTGCAGAAACATTATTATCCTCATTTCTCAGCCACAGCATAAAAGCAGAGTGAGATTATATGACTTGCTCAAGGTCTCACAGGGAATCTATGGCAGAGCCAGATCTCCTGAGTTCCAGTCCAGTGCCTTAACCACAAACCTCCTTCTGACTCTGACTTTCATCTGAGGATATCAAAGTGCTTTGCAAAGATTAATGAAGTCTCACAACTTCCCATTGAGGTAACATAAGGACATTTTAGTCAGACCAAGTTAAGCATGCTTGATGGGTCCCTACGTTTAGAGTAACAGGAAAGATTTTTTAATGAAGTGAGAATTGACTTTGCAAATGAATTCAGCCTGACTATGATATTCCTGATTTAGAAGGAAAGTTTGTTATAGAACTGCAAACAGGCAAATACAGACCCATTTGCAATGATGATCTGTGCTGCAGTCATGCCAGGGCTGAACCTTGGTAATTCAGGAAGGAGCTCTGGAACTTTTCATGAGGACACTAAATAAAAATATGGCCCCAATTCATACAACTGCTTTGCCACACTGAAGATAACATTTGGGGCTCTAACATGGCTGTGTATGTTTTCCTCATGCAGAATATGAATTCAACGAGAGATGTGCCACTCCCAAAGCCATCTCCCTGGATTTCTTCCTCCTTGAAAATGCAACAGGAAATTCAAAATTTTCACAGTAACAGGCATCTCTTCAGCAGAAAAAAATGTATAAATATTCAATTTTTTTTTTCTGAGTTGGAAATGCATAGGAAATTAAAACCCAGGGAGCTTCTACTAACACTATTTTCAAACATCTGCAGAGGTTTTTGCTTTAGGATTTCATAGCTGACCCATCATTACTATGATCCATCTTGTCTGGTTACATTGTTATGCAGTGTTATATAATGTAGTCCGACATGACTGACAGTGCCTGCAAGCAGTGGATATTTTGAATCTGGCACATCTCTCTGTGTAAAACATCGCTGTTCATAAACACTTTTTAGCAAACTTGTTCCCTTAAAGGAGGGAGGCAGGAGAGAGAAAGACAAGTGTCTTCTCAGCCATAAGCACCCAGAGTCTGGTACAGATAGGATACTTAGAACTGTGGGAGTCCCAATATCCTGTACTTGGGCTGAGCAAGTTCCTATGGAAAGAGAATTGTGTATTATTGGCAGCAGGAGAGTGTTTCTCAAGTGTCTATGCAATGTATTTTCCAAGGACATCTTTTCCTTTCTCTCCTTGCACCCACTGCTCGTGGACTATTCCATTATTGGATGGATACCCTGTTTGAAAATATTCCAAATATCAAGAATTTTTCCTTTTGAGGCTTTTAGAGGCCATTGCTATTTACCTTGTTTCTTCTAACTACCAGGAATAATTCTTCCCCAGCTTTTTTTCTAGTATATTAGATATTTATAGTGTGTTATGTCCCAGTTTTGTCATCTCTCAGCTAAACTGAATGAATCTAGTTACTTCAGTCTCCCCCATATAGAATATGCTCTCTAACCCTTTCATGGTTGTATGGCCTTTACAGTCAGTTTAACTGTACCTGTCCAGTTTAACAGGTTCCATTCAGTATCGTGCAACTGAGACCTGAACACAAAACTCAAACTGTGACCGTCCTATGACTGAATAGAAAATATTTATCAACTCCCTAATACAGCCAGAGACTGGTAAGATCTCTTTCCTGGAACAATGTGGATGCTGATCTTGGTGCCTCTTGAAACTCATGGCATCCTGTTTCAGCTAATGATACATATTTTCCTAACTAGATATTTCCTTCCCCCACATGTCCGACTGAGCTCTTTGTCTAAAGAACAAGTTTGATTGTGCATGGCAGACTGAAGACAAAGACAATTCTATCACTGGCCATGGATGGTAAAATTGTGCTGTGTTATAAGCAGGCAACACCCCCTCTGAAGTCAATAATGCCGCACATGCGTAATTGACAACAGAAAGTCACTCAGCCTCTGTTACTTAATAGTCTGCTTCTCCAGCTCATGGAAAACTTTAGTTTGTAGAGTTGATGCTTTTCAGCATAATATTGTACAAGTCCACTTTGTACTGGTCAAATTTACAATCAGGTTGCCAAATTATGACAGATGCACAACCTGTCATATGCTATGCTTTGGATAATAAAACTTGCAATGAGACAATGAACTGGAGCATTATATAGTCTCACAGGTCCCTATGAAAATCCTGAAAGAGTCTGACATATACAGAGAAGAAAAAAGAGGAATATGTTGGATGTGTAGGACTCATACATTTTACATGCCCCATATATTCTAGAGTATGAATGGGATATTTAAGATCAGACTTTAAGTAGTGAACAAAATGACCCAATGTAATGGTTCAAAAATGAATGTAAAAGGATCAAATCACATCCTATACAGCCCAACTAACTTCACTGAGTGCTGCACCAACTTACCTCAGCATTAAATTTGTCCAAGTATTAGATTTTTAACAAGAAGTTTTCTTAACATGCATATTTTGCTGTTTTGAATTTTGAAAACAGCCCTATAAACTCACCATTATAAAACCTATTAAGATACAGTGTACTGGGCATTCAGGAAATTAACTTTATTTCGATAAATACTTTTAAAGACAGACGGCCTGATTCTGATCTGTGTAAATCAAGCATAGCCTTGCTGAAGTCAAAGAAGTTAACATAAGTGTAAATCTGGGTAGAAATTAGACAAATGGCTACACAGTGCTGTGCTATATATATAATAATGTTCCTGGAGTTACATTATTGCTTTATTTACAGAAAGTCTTTCTTGAATAGCTATGATTGTTAATTAAAGTGTTCCAAATGTTCTACATTATCTGTATTAAACTGCACAATCTCTCTTGGCTGGATGGATTGCATTTTGTGGTAAGAGAAAAACATTTGTCATCATTTCACTTCTCATGATCTATGGCATGTGTGTGTGTGTGTTAGTGAACCAGAATTTATTTTGCTCTTCTTTACAAATGAGTTAATGTAATATTGAGGTTTCAGATAACAGTAACCACGTCATGTGTATGCAGTATTTATATATTTGCTATGCCGATAATACTGGCCACTATTCAGATGTCAACTCTGTATTAATCTTGATTCTTAAATGTACAAGAATACAGCCTAGCCAGTATTTTGCTGTTGCAATAGCATTAAATGTTGTAATTCTCTCCTCAATTCACTCTGTGGTGCTTAGATCCTTTAAGGGTCACAAATTGCATTTAGTTAATATATTTCTTTTACTCTACTGTCGGCAGTATCCTCTGTACACTTGAGAAGATTTTATGCTCCTACTTGTTTTGGCCCATTACTTTGGCAAATGTTATTTTGGATTTTTCAATGTGAAATTCTAGCTTGAAATTTACGTGATGCTTTATCCTTTGCTTATGAACCAGCATCACCACACTGATATCAGCAGAGCAATAGGAAAATTCCCCATATTCCCTGCATCTGCTGAGCCAGCAGAGGGAGCATAGTGTTTTATAGATGTGTAGGACCTTATAAACATTGTCAATTGTTTGATTTTAGATTTAGCCTGTTATGTCCGAATGGAGTTTAGCCTGTTATGTCCCAATGGAATAATTAGAGCTTACTCCTGTAGATTGTACTCACTCTTTACAGTCAAGGACTTTTGGGTGAACTCAGGTCCTTAGTGTCAGCATTTTCTTAGGCTTGCATAATGTGAACACTGGGCCTCAGGATTCAGGAGATTATGGAAGTTGGGCTTTGGTGTCGTGTTGATTCACACAGACCTGGAGATTCTATGAAAAATCAGGAGCTGCAGCTTTGTGTAGACATGAAGAAGTAACTTGATAGTTGAACCGAGGCTAACATCCACTGAAAGGTGAATAGGCCTCTGATGCTTTCACACAGGAAAATAACATGGTACTTCCATTCCTGTGTGCTGTGTCCTGTTGATGGGGAAGGATGTCTTATTGATTTAATGACTTCATATTTAAGATGGACACTGTGGAAGGAAGTGTCAAAGTGCCAGATCCCGAGCACTCACAACACACACTGCAGTCTCAACAAAATAAATATTTTGAGTATTTTATATATATATATATATATATTATACACATACACACACACACACACACACTCATGTGTTCTCCAGATTGTTAAAACAGCATTAAAGTAGGTTAGAAACAAGTATGCCGTCCTTTAATAAGGTTCCCATAGTACCAGTGACATAAATGATCTCACCTTTTGAGCATAATGGGCACCTACATCTAGGCTCTGAAATGTCAAGGGTAATTACAAACTTTGTTTTCAAATACATTTAATAGTTTATTTATGGTGTGAAATGCTTTTTTACCCTTTTGAACTTTCAGATTTCCAGGCTAAGCAAAATTGTGGGCATTTTCCTTCAAAAAATAATTGCATCTGGACTGAGAAATTGTGTGCCAAGATCCAGCCTGAAGTAAATTAAGTGGGCTGAGCTAACAGGCTGGCTGGTGGTAGAATTCAGTACTTCCATGCAAGAGATGTGAGTTTCAGTCGAGGATGTGACCTCTTACTTCAGAGGCCAACATGGGTGGGAAACACTGCAGAGACACCACACTTATCCTGGGAGAAAGGAATGTCTTGCATGGATGATTCACAAACAGTTAAAGAGATGTAGTGTCAGGCTCCACAGGGAATACAACCTACTTTTTTATAGGTCATCATGGTGTGACGCTCTGTACCTCAGGGGGACACCCTACACCCCCATGTTCATCTTTATAAAATGATTGTCTGGTATCCAGTGCAAAGTTTGTCATGTTGGGTGTCTTCGAAAGGCTCATAATGCACTGAGCATGGTTGTTATAGTGATGTTATTGTATGGTTATAGGTTATAATTACATGTATATAGTTCTGAGGATGAAAATGTATCCTCATGGCTTACAGCAAGCCCAGGCAAAAACTCTCTAAGAACAGAGAGGCAGTTCACACCTCGTCAGGGCATGGATGGGACAAACCCAGCTCAGCCTCACAGGAACAATGGACGCCGGCTTAGGCAGCAACAAAAGAATCTGTTAGCCCCTCAAGGGAGCCACCCCACTTCCTTTGAGCAGTTTGGGACTGCGATGAAGTAATGCTCACCTGACCCTGAAGGGGTAGCGGGGAAGTCAAGAGGAATTAAAGGACTTAATAAAAGGAGAGACATTTTGCCATGTTCTCTTTTTTCTACCTACATCTACAGACACCACCACCAGCACCACCACCAAATGACTGAAACTCTGATCAAAGGGAGAGCCTGACTGAAAAGTAACCAGCCACCCTGTGGTGAGAAGCATCTAAGTTTGTAAGAAAACGATATGCACAAACCTTATCTCAAATGGAGTTCCCAAAACACTTTAATCCAAACACACTGGCATAGATAAAACAATAAAATAAGTTTATTAACTACAGAAAGATTGCTTTTAAGTGATTACAAGTAATGAGGCATAAAAGTGAGAATTTGGTTACAAGAAAATAAAAGGTAAAATGCGATTAAGAACTAACTTAACAAGCTAAATGAATTCAAAGCAAAATGTCTCTCTCACAAATGATTTTGCGGTCTTACTGGGTGGATGCCTTTCATCCAGGACCCCTCCCCCCGTCCAGTGTTTCTTTTCTTGTCCTTCAGGTGTTGTGGATGTCGTGGGCAGAGAGAAAGAGAGGAGAGAGGTACAAAATTTATCATAGTCTCGTAAAAAGGATGAACATAAGGTTACAGACTGTCACACCTGCCTCACAGAAGTGCTTAGATTTAGTTAATAATGCACAGCATTTGAAATTGAAAAGCATTATGTCAGGCTCCCTGATCCTACAAACCACTACAGCTGGACCTCATGCTTCTGTGAGGAAGCTTTAAACATAGTAGGTAAGAATGAAGCCTAGTCATGTTTGCAAGATCAAGCCCTCGTTGCTTGGTTTTATTATTTTTAAGAGAACTCCTACTATTTTATACCTTGTAAAGACGGTTTCTTGCCTCAGAAAATTGACTAGTATTTCAACTACCCAAATGTTCTGTTTTCTGATAAAACTACATACACCAGATTCCCATTGTAACCCATCAAGGACAAAAACCAAAAATCCCCCTGCCTGAAACACCTCCTCCCAAAAAACCCTGTGTGTGTTTTCATGCTTCTTGACTGAACCCAGGAGGTTTACATTTTGCTGACAGTTAATTATCACTGATGAGTCCCATGACTAAGGTCTTCTCAAGTACATGAAAAAGTATGTCACAATACCAAGCAGTAAAATAATCTGGAGAAATGAGTACCAAAAAATTTGTATTTTATGTGGTGTGTCACATAAAAGCTCTTTTACCTCAATTGTTCCCTGTAGCATCGCTCTCTTAATTGTTTTAGTGTTTGCAGGTAGTAAGAACATGAATGATAGTACTTTGCATATTTATATCAGCTCATTTGCACTGCTTGAAGTCAACACTGAAGTGATTATAATGAGGTATGACTTGTTTTTGTTTAGATATGCTTACTGACTCTTTCAGGTGCAAGGAGAAGTTAAAAGAAGCTAAACTAACCTTTTACTTCCCTTAAGGATGCTGATCACCTTTTTAAAAAGAAAATATTTTAATTACCTTGAAAATAGGGACATTGCTGTTTGTTTAGGAGGGAATGGATTAAGGAAAAGGAAAAATGCAGCATAGATGGCTAATTTGTGCTGGTAATTAGTTGCTAGAAATAGATTCATTGGGCCTTGTTCAGATTGATCTCACTCTGGTGTAAACTCTGAGATTCTAGCTATGTTAACAAGAAGACATTATTAGATAGTCATAAAGTTCAATAGTATCATGGATAATACACTGTAATGTCGGCACTGATTTTTTTCCTACCAAAAGAATTTATGCTTATTTATTATTAGGTTGTGTGCATATGGAGAGGGGCTGTGTCTGAGGTTAAGCCTTAGGGCTTGTCTCCATGAACACTTAGTTCATGGCAATCAAGGCTGTGAATTTACCCCATGCCTGTGTGCCATGCACTAAGTGTCCATGTGAACACTGCGGATGCACTGTAAAAGCTCCCTAGTGTGCTTTTTGATCTACCCTGCTTTGTGTACAGCAACACCCATATATAGTAAAATCCATGCCCTTACAATCTGCTGTACCCGGTCCAGAGCAAACCATAATTAAATACAATGGTGAGGACAAAGGTTATTGAAAGTATGTTTCGAGGAGAAGTAGAGACTCATTTTTCCACTTTATATCCAGCATTATATATACATACAGTATATACACATCTATTTTTAGGGCTCTATTCTCCTTTTAGCTGGGTATGCCCTATTAAAACTATCATTTTCTAGCCTACTAGCTTTTTGAATTTATTGTAATATGGACTGACAATGAGGTTATGCAAACACAGTCACTTTTATAGATTGTAGAGATGCACATTGGTTTTAGCAAAACAAAATTTCTTGCAAATCACTGAAATATTTTCCCAAGCTACTATCTCCTTGGGCAAGAGTTAGGGGCAGGAGCAGTTTCACACTAGACAGCACAATGGCTGTACATGCCTATCTCAATTAGAACAAAGAGGAAATGGCCGACAAGAGACAAGATACAAAATTCCTTTTACAAGAGACTGGATGCAGCCAAGACTCTCAATAGCTGTATTCATCAAACAGCAAACGTTCTTAAAAAACCCTTCAGAAGTTTTAGGAGTGAAAATTAATTTATTTTTTTAAATTCCAGAGTGAGGTTTTCTTTAATCAAATGCTCAAAACAGATTTTAAGTCAATGACACATGACCTTGTATGAACCTATTAAAGAGCTCAAAGGGATTGTTTGCTTTAAGATCCCTAAGGATACTTGGCAGTTCAAACATACACAGTATATGTTGGTACAAGTGTGTAATCTACACAAAATACAAAACAGATCATTGATGTTTTGAATTTAACAGTCTGGTTGGGATACCCAGCAAAGTGAAACATGAAAAATGGGGTGAATTGTTAACAAATCTCTCTCTGACATTCTGCCATGGCACTTGCAATTACAGCATACTGCAGGTAGAAAATAAAACATCTTTCTTTGGCTTTCACATGTCTAGTCCGCAGCTCCTTCCAATCAGTTGTAACCCTGTCTCCAGTCCTTTTGACGCCCCTGTCCCACTTATTTCTGTTCTATTTTGGTCCCTATTTTCCTCCACCTTTTGTAAGTTGCCAGTCTGCTTCCCCTCATATGACTGCCTTTTCTCCATTACAAAATCCAATGGCCTCTTGTTTTTCCTAACTCTTCTCTATCTTCTGCCTTTGACACAGCTGATTTTCTCCTCCCTGAATCCACCTTCGATCTTTTTTAGCCTCTTTCTCCCTCCCCCTGTTTATATTCACATACACATATATATAAAATGTGAGCTCACTGTTGCTGAGACAAAATCACTATTCTGCCTCCCAAACTATCTCTACTTGTCTTTCTCTTACATCATTGATGCCATCCTCCCCATCACCCAGACCAGTATTTCTGGTGTCATCTTTGATGCCTTCATCTCCTTTTCATAGAATCATAGAAGACTAGGGTTGGAAGAGTCCTCAGGAGGTCATCTAGTCCAACCCCCTGCTCAAAGCAGGACCAACCCCAACTAAATCATCCCAGCCAGGGCTTTGTCAAGCCGGGCCTTAAAACCTCTAAGGATGGAGTTTCCACCACCTCCCTAGGTAACCCATTCCAGTGCTTCACCATCCTCCTAGTGAAATAGTTTTTCCTAATATCCAACCTAAACCACCCCTACTGCAGCTTGAGACCCTTGCTCCTTGTTCTGTCATCTGCCACCACTGAGAACAGCTAGCTCCATCTTCTTTGGAACCTCCCTTCAGGTAGTTGAAGGCTGCTATCAAATCCCCCCTCACTCTTCTCTTCTGCAGACTAAATAAGCCCAGTTCCTTCAGCTTCTCCTCATAAGTCATGTGCCCCAGCCCCCTAATCATTTTTGTTGCCCTCTGCTGGACTCTCTCCAATTTGTCCACATCCTTTCTGTAGTGGGGAGCCCAAAACTGGACACAGTACTCCAGATGTGGCCTCACCAGTGCTGAATAGAGGGAAATCATTTTCCTCGATCTGCTGGCAATGCTCCTACTAATGCAGTTCAATATGCCTCTAGCTTTCTTGGCAACAAGGGCACACTGCTGACTCATATCCAGCTTCTTATCCACTGTAATCCCCAGGTCCTTTTCTGCAGAACTGCCTCTTAGCTAGTCGGTCCCCAGCCTGTAGCAGTGCATGGGATTCTTCTGTCCTAAGTGCAGGACTCTGCACTTGTCCTTGTTGAACCTCATCAAATTTTTTTTTGTCTAGGTGGATCCTATCCCTACACTCCAGTGTATCTATCTTTCCCTCCAGCTTAGTGTCATCCATGAACTTCCTGAGGCTGCAATCCATCCCATCATCCAGATCATTAATGAAGACGTTGAACAAAACCGGCTCCAGGACAGGCCCCTGGGGCACTCTGCTTGATACCAGCTGCCAACTAGACATTGAATCGTTGATCACTACCCGTTGAGCCCAGCAATCTAGCCAGGTTTCTGACCACCTTACAGTCCATTCATCCAATCCATACTTTTTTAACTTGCTGGCAAGAATACTGTGGGAGACCGTATCAAAAGCTTTGCTAAAGTCAAGGTATATCACGTCCACTGCTTTCCCCATATCCACAGAGCCAGTTATCTCATCATAGAAGGCAATCAGGTTGGTCAGGCATGACTTGCCCTTGGTGAGTCCATGTTGACTGTTCCTGATCACCTTTCTCTCCTCCAAGTGCTTCAAAATGGATTCTCCCTTTACGTCAAGGTCCTCTCCAAATCCTCCTCTTTTTTGCCACAAATTCATCTCCAAAATCTTACCTGCTGTATCTCTGTCACCACTAAAATTATTCTGTTTTCTGTCTTGGCTATTGCACTTCCCCCCACCCCCACCCCCCGGCTTCCTCATAACTCATTCCCCACTTTAATCTGCCCTGTGCTCTCACTCTGACCATGTTCCTTTTAAAGTTCTTCTCTGGATTCCCACATTCTTTGAATTTCATTTCAGACTTCTCCTTAAGCTGGCTCCAGACCTCACTTCTTCGTACAGTCCGTTCTACAGCATGTGCAGAGCCTCAAGCTGCTTTCTCAGCTACTCCTTTCAGGGCGGACAGTGCCAAATAGACACTGACCCTCACAGGGGCGTGGCATAGGGACACATCATTTCAGGGGAAGCCCAGGAATGATTGTTCTTCATTGCACAGGCCTGGGGGTTGTTGTGTGGGGAGCTTGATGCAGCTGACTGAAGAGTTGGGGATGCTGAGACCAGTATTGTGTCTCCACTACTATTGCCACCCTCCTTGTCCCAGTTGGTCCTTTCTGGCTCATATCCAACTTGGGATCAAGGACGGGGGAGACCGAAAGGTCCCTGAACTGTCTGCTCAGTAGTTGCCAATGTGTACCCCAGAGGCCAGGGAAGTAACTGGATGACAATCTATCTGAGCTATGGACAAGCATAATAGGGTGCTGTGGGCATGAGTGTTATGCCATCTCTGCTCTTAAAAAATGGAACTATTCAATGTCTTCTGCACACTGATTTGGTGATAAATGTGTAAGTCAGTGAACTAGTAGCAATGTCTGGTGTCTGCAGCTATTTACAAACTGAGCTATGTTCCTACTGGCTATCTGAAGAGGACCAGAGCAGAGAGAACATGAACATCACTGGTCCGTGGCTAGAACTGTTTAAAATCATCTGGAAATATAGAAATGTCTGAAAATGAGAAAAATAAAATAAAATAAGCAAGGCAAAAAATACCCCCCAAACAAATCTTAGTAAATGAGTATAAATATTAGCTGTGTCCTCCAGAAGACACCTTTTCATCCAACAGATACAAACAGGCTAACATATGTGGATATAGACACCCTGCCCCATAAAAGTGAAATGCAAGTGAACTAATCAGTTCTACAGAAGTAGGGACATGGTTGGGGCTTGAATTGGTTGCCATTCAGGGGAGGCATGGCATTAGTAGCACTTGTTTCTCCTGTTTTTCTGATTAAGGCCCCAGTCCTATAAGCAGATCCACATGGGCAGGCTCAGGGGGGCTGTCCAAGTGAATCTAGAGTAGGCCTAGGGGCAAGCAGCAGCTATGCCATGCTGTTCTATGAGAAGGCTTCATGCTATTCTCAAGCCCAAGAGTTGCTAGCCTCTGACCATGCTCTACATAGACTATTGAGTAAGATATACTGATGCCTAGCAAAGCAATCTCATGAAAAAAGCCCAGCTGAAATGACTTAGAAGCTGATGCCAGTGGTTAAATAGGTTGGCTGTTTCCAATATTTGTAAAATAAAATAAACAGGCCGGTCCTCACTACACAATCACCTACAGCAGGTATTTTTGTTTTCAAATGAAATCTATTTAAGGTGTTACCAAACATCTAACAAATGGAAAAAAATGTCCAAATGCTGTTGCGCTCAAAAAGGTTTAATGATGTAAGAGATTAAGGCCTTTTCCCCCCCTGCTTAAAAAAAAAATCCATGAAGGCTGAAAAGTTCAAACCAGTCTATGAAGTTTCAGCCCAGTGCAATTTAAAAAGGTTGAGTTACAGCATATTATACCAAACGTAGCACATTATGAATTCCATATTCCCTCAGCAAGAGTGGCATATTTAATGAGTAAGCCAAGTCATTCAGCTCTGTTTCCATTTTATGTTTTTCCCAAAATTGTATTAGGCTAAAATGGACATTTCAACTGGCAAGAGGAAAAATAGCAGAATAATGAATTTGTAGGCAATAAAGCAATAACTAACAAGTTACTAGGACTTTACAAAACGTGTGTTCTATGTGAAAGGTATCGTGTACATTATCTCAATGTCAGCAAAAGCTTTTTATAATGCAGTTTTAAACAGGGTTTTCAACTTTCCACGTGCGTCAGCCCTACCCTGTATTTCGTCTTTTGTACTATATGACTTTTTCCTGCTAAAACAGCCACACAAGATTTGCCAGAGCATATCTGATTGCTGGTTGGATTAAGACCAGCATCCAGCAAAAGTCTTTTTTTTACATTCCAAAAGTAAGAGAAAAAAAATCCTTTAATTCACCTCACCAGCTCTGCAGTGTACGAAGCAGTAAAATTTCCCTCCTGACCCCTGTGGTAACTGATTTACACCCTGAAGCATGAGATTTAATTACCATTATTTGAGGACAGTCGATTTCGCTTCCTTGCACTCTCTCACTCATAAAGGTGCATTTCCTCCTTCCAGCAAAAAGTAATTATCTCTTTGCAATTATCAGCACAGATGTGGCAAAATTTGAATTTTCATGATTATTCAATAAGATTTGGAGCACTGAAGAATATGTACCCAGCGAGATCATTCAGCTGGCCTCAGGATTAATGAGCCTCTTGAATAGAAGATGCTGCAGAGAGTGAAGGGGCTTTTATAAGAGACTGTTCCAATACAACTGTTAAGATGGGTGGGGAAAGGATAATTACAGATTCTTCCCTGTCCATCCCCAAGAATACATATTTTTAAAGGGCACATTATCATTTAGGTTGCTGCAAGGTTGACTCTTATTTGCATTAGAGTTAGCTTCATTTACACTTTAGACACTGGGAATTATTCAGCTTTGTGAGAGAGATGAGCCAAAACCAAAACACCATATCTGAACTCTTTGTAAGGTTCTGAACCAAAACCCTCAGATCTGAGCACTCTTGAACTTGGAGTTTGAACCCCACATCTGAGCCTTCCCAAGTTGCAGGGTGCTCAGATTTGGTTCATGATAGTGTTAGCTTCAAGCTGCAAACTGGAATCCAGAAACATGGTTTTCTTTCATGCCCATCTCCCTGTAGAACAAATGTGTAGTAGATAAACTTGAATTTTCTGGGTGTGGATGGCAGAACTTCCTCCATAGGTGGAGCAAGCAGAAATTTGACCAACTGTAAAAGCAGCTGCTCGGGCCTTCAGTAAGGATTCAATGCTGATTTTAGCTGACTGGTTGATTGTATTTGACTCCCCTTGCAAGCAGCTACGGAACAGGTTGTTTGACCTCTCTAGCTGAGATCCTGATTCTCAAAATGTGAAACTTTTTGCTTGTACATTGAGCCCATTTGTTAAAGAAATAATCCAGTGACAGTAGCAAACTCCCAAGTGCCATTGTACCAGAGTGACTTTTCAGTAGAGAAATGCACTTTGAGCCTTGTAAAGTACCCAGATACCACAGCATGAGCACCAGATAAATGCTGATAATAATCTTTAGTCATAACACGTTACTAGTGTTTCCATAATTTTGTATAAGACTTCCTGAGTTACTTCTGAAAGAGTCTGAATTACTCTGTTCCAAAGCATATGCATTTGTTATATGCATGATCACACTATATACATAACTCTTTTCAGGCTGAAGGGGGTGGCTTAATTATTTAAACATCAGGTTGCAAACAGCCAGGTCCTATGGCACTCTGGATTCAAATGCTGGCAGGGTCATCTCAGCCCTTCAATCTGTCAAGGTAGAGCAACTGAGTTTCCTGTATATGGGCATCTTTGAGACCATAAAAGCCATATGCCTGAGACACAAAGCTCTGACAACCCTGATACTGGGTGTGGGCACTCAAAGCCAGTCTGCGTAACCACTAGACGGGGCGGGGGGGAGGGGGAGTTGCATGTCCCAGGCACTCAGGGATGTTCTGATTTACCATACCCCAGACAGATTCAAATGCAGGGCTCCTGTAGAACTATGACCACCTTTTAAAGGTGCCCTCACCCCCCAAGGAGTGTGACAGTGCACATTTAGATGGGGCATTATAAGTTATAGCTTGAGAAAGAGTCCAAGTATACATGTCTACTGCGTAAGCAGCATAATGAGTCTTACATTAAGCCCTACTGATCTGGCTTGGGGAAAATACACTGTCAGCTACATCAGCAAACATAGTACATACATGGAACAAGCTAATCCTGGAAAAGAAGCCCTCATTTCTAGAATTGTTTCAAAATTTACAGAAACTTATTTCATGGACCACATAAATATTGTAAGATCCATTTTACTGCGGAAAAAAATGATTGCAACTAGGATGCAGGCTTACGCTGTTATAATGACAGTATTTACAGGTAATTGGGGTTTCTTGTTGTTGTTGCTAAACTGTGTCTTGGCTCAGACCTCTCAGTGTTTTCTGGCAGTTAGACTGTACTAAACATACCTGAATAGTACTTGCATAATATTTAGAATGCATTGAGAAATTGAGATGGGAGGGGATGGTAAATGGATTTCTAAACAAAGACGCAAACAAATGTTTAATTCAGATAATAGCTTTAATTTTAATTATTTAATGGAGTGAAAATTAATGGACACTTGGCAGAATTAAATTTGAATAATTGCTTTTGTCATTCAATTTCTGTGGCAATCACTTGCTACTAATTTTGAAACAAAAAGCTTAATTTAATATTTTAAGAATTTGGTGAGTAAACAGCTTTAATATCTTAATAGCACATTAAAATGCAAAGAAATTATCAGTTTTTTCAAGAACAAGGTCAAATGGACACATTTCATCCAATTTTTTAAATAAATTGCATCATCTCAGATGGGGAAAAATTAACATATGGTATATGAAGAAAAACATTTTTAAAGTATTCGTGATTTCAAATTGTATTATGAAATAAATGGTGTACAAAAGAAGGCTGGCTAATTTTACTTTTAAAAGAATGTACAATGTATTTAGCTGAGCAGATGCTTATAACTACCAAAACAATTAGCTCTGAAGTGACAATTACTATTCCTTCTTAACTAATTTTTGGTCTGTCTCATGGCCTACCTGTATGCAAACTATTTTTTACATGATGACTTGTACACCAAACTGAGATTGGTGAACCACATAGGCAGTTCTATAAATATTGACTAATCCTTTTATCTTGAGTGACAGTGGTTCTTGCTTGCACAGCCAATTGGCAAATAACAAGCAATATCAGCCAGTGCTTGTAAGGAGGTTTAATTATTCTTTTCAGAGTAACAGACGTGTTAGTCTGTATTCTCAAAAAGAAAAGGAGTACTTGTGGCACCTTAGAGACTAACCAATTTATTTGAGCATAAGCTTTCGTGAGCTACAGCTCATTTCATTGGATGCATACTGTGGAAACTGCAGAAGACATTATATACACAGAGACCATGAAACAATACCTCCTCCCACCCCACTCTCCTGCTGGTAATAGCTTATCTAAAGTGATCACTCTCCTTACAATGTGTATGATACTCAAGTTGGGCCATTTCCAGCACAAATCCAGGTTTTCTCACCCTCCCTGGAAATGGCCCAACTTGATTATCATACACATTGTAAGGAAAGTGATCACTTTAGATAAGCTATTACCAGCAGGAGAGTGGGGTGGGAGGAGGTATTGTTTCATGGTCTCTGTGTATATAATGTCTTCTGCAGTTTCCACAGTATGCATCCGATGAAGTGAGCTGTAGCTCACGAAAGCTTATGCTCAAATAAATTGGTTAGTCTCTAAGGTGCCACAAGTACTCCTTTTCTTTTTAATTATTCTTGAGAACTAAACAGGGATTTAATCTTTGGCTTTTCGGTGGGGCTTGCATGTATGTTTTATGTTGATCTTAATACAAACTAGAATATATATTGTTTTTTATTATTTTTGAAATCTCATATAATACTGCTTAAACAACAGAGATTCACATTCAGACATTGAAATTCTTATGAAATAATGTTTCCTAAAATTTATCCTAACATGCAGGTTCTTTACATTCCAGGGTTTTTCCTTCTGTAGGCAAAGGAACACTGTAGTGTGGTTTCATTCTTGGTCATACATCACCATTAGTAAATGTTCTATTTAATTTAAAAAGTGGAAATGTATATGATTTACAACCAAATGTTCTTTGTTCATGGAATTATTTTCATTACTTAATTTTTATACTGATGTGCACTTAAGGCCTGATTCTCTGCTGCTTTGTACCTTCTGTAGTCATTGACTCCTACACAAAATAAATACAAAGTGTGTGTGATTGCTACTATTCTGACTTCATACCCACTTACCATGGGTATGAATGACTACACTAACTGCAAAAAGTGGAGAATCAGCCCTTTTTTGTGATACCTTTATGAGTGGCAGGAAGGATAAACTGGAAGGATAGACTCAATGATATATGTGCAGGGCTCAGACAGGTGAAATGGGGATACATAAGTACCTAGATAGACCATATATTGTGCCGTCTACTTTGCCAATTCACGCTATGAAAGGTGTAGTATGAAGTTCTGATCCATACATTGTTAAATGAATTCTGAAGATTCTGAGGGCATACAGCTCTTGGCATACTTAAGCACCCAGCTGATTCTACTGCTTCAATATTACATACATTTTTAGCCCTGACACAAAAACCCAGTGACACCTAAAGGGCTACAAAAGCAGTACATGATTGAGTTGTACATTGTACACTTGTGGACACTTCATTCGTTATGTTAAAGGCAGAAAAAGTGGGCTACATCAGGAAGATGATGTATTAAAACATCGGCTGAAGCATAGCAGCTCAATGGAACTTCACTTTTCATATAGTCAAATAACTTCTAGTGTAGCAAAAAGCAGGACAGGACTACAGCATATAGATTACTGTAAACTGGGTAAGGCAGATATTGTTCTGGCCCCCAGTCAATGAAGGTTTAGAAAGTGAACTTGACTTTAAGAAAGTCGGTCCCAATTATTCCTATTTCTGTCAGGTGTCACTACACATTAATGTACAAATAGACATCTCATGATGGAATATTTATAAGCTAGCTGGGAAACAGACAGACTACAGCAGTAATAGTCCATTGCCAAAACATAAGAGATAGTACTGGCTGCATTTGATGATCTGAAGTTTCATCTGGAAACTTCACACCATAATTTGAGAATGATAAATGACAAGGGTCATTGCTAAGACAGGGGTCTAGCTTTGATAATGATTGAGTAAAGTGGACAGACAATGAATTAGTATGGCTGCTATTCCAAACTAATCAAAATAGTTTAATTTGTTCCTATAATTTCCCTTGGAGGACGTTTGTGTTTTGCTGTAGTAGGTCAATCTCTTTATAGGTTTACATTCAAAGACAGGTACAGTATGTGATAGCAAATTATCTTCAATGAAGGGAATAGTTTCTTATCATATGCTGTTAACTACACTACAGAGTTCTTATACAGTTCCTGGAGAGCCAACATAGACCCATCTAAGCCAATTTAATTTCAGTGGGAGATATTTGAGTTCAAACATTATTTTGGTTAATTACTTCATAATGATCATACGTTGAAATTATATTTCAACTAAAGAGCTCCAGACATTTCATTTCATTCTCTGGAATAAAAACTGGGGAGGAAAATGGAATCTCTGTGTTACAACGCATGTGAGTTTTCAACCAAAAATCCCACTGGGATCTTCTGCAGGCCTCCATGGGAGTGTAAATGGATTTCCCCTCTCCATTGCATATGTACTGGTCACTCGTGAATGATGTGGTTCCTGGCTGTTCTGCATGAGAAGGGAAACTGGGGGATATAGGCCCCATTTATTAAGTTTCAGATCTATGTCAGATATGTATTGTTAGCATCAGAGTGAATCTGTTGAAGGAAGGGAAAGGTCACTCCCGAAACGTCGTGAAGTGAGCACTGAATATCAGTACTAACGGGTCACCCTGGAGAAAGCTGAATCTATAAAAGGAGGAGTGGGGACGTGATTATGGGAAAGCTTTTTTCTATTTAAGGTACATATATGGCCTCCATCACTGTAGTTTCTCAGCACTTGACAATCGTTCATGTATTTATCCTCACAATACCCCTGTGAGGCTGGGAAGTGCCAGTATTCCATACCTTACAGATAGGAACAGAGGCACAGAGAGACTAAACAGCTTGCCCTGGCTCACACAGGATGTTTGCTGCAGAGCTGGACTTAAACCAGGTTTCCCGCAGCCCAAGTAGCGCTCTACCCACGGGACCATCCTTCCCCTCAACTGAATGAATGTAAATGAGAAAGAAGAACTTGCAGTCTCTGAGCTATGTATTATTTTATTATTCATACATATTAATGAACAGTTCTTGGCTTTTACCATGTGATAAAAAAAATGTATTTTTCCAGAAGAATTGCCACTTTCACACCCACTCTGCCATGGAAAGCAATTTGTTGGATCACATCTTCTCTCAATTTGATTACACTGCCATTCAAGACAAATTTGTAGCTTGCTCTTTTCTTCATCACTTACTTACCACATGTACAGTGTATGTACAGAGCTTAGCACAAGGCCCTGACCCTGATTGGCACCACTATACACTACTGCAGTACAAAACAATAACAGCATCTATTCTCATTGCTGTCAACCACTGGGGACCAACCATCCCTTGATAAACAGATTCCCCCCTGTAATTAGAGTTCATTTTATTAAATATCTAAAACAGTTTGAGAAAAACTGGCCTGCACTTATCCAATCAAATCTTCTTCTTTTTTTAGGTATTCACTGTGAAGAAGACATTAATGAATGTTACATGAACCCTTGCCAAAATGGTGGCACTTGTGAGAATTTTCCTGGAAATTACACTTGTCATTGCCCATTTGGAGAGAAGGAGGGGATTTCTTTTGGTGGCAGGAACTGTACTGAGGTCCTCCTTGGCTGCAATGACCATCAATGCCAAAACAGTGGTTTATGTATCCCACATCTAAAAAATGGCCACCATGGATCCAGCTGCATCTGCCCACCTGGGTATACTGGAACACACTGTGAAACAATAACCACCTTTTCTTTTGAGGGAAATGGTTTCCTGTGGGTGAACAGTGACATGACCGCTGTACAGGGATCTTTCTATAACATAAACCTGAGGTTTCAGACTGTGCAACCTACAGCTTTTATATTTCACCGCGGGAAGAAAGATACGTTTGTCACGTTGGAGTTACTGAACGGCTACTTACGCTTATTCATGCAAGTCAATAACCAGCCACAGGTTCTTTTGCATATTTCACATAATGTCAGTGATGGAGAATGGCATTCTGTGGAGGTAACCTTAGCAAGAGCTGTTACCCTTAATCTACTTGACAGCTCTTGTATAGAATCATGTGTCAATAAATCTACTGCTGCAATAGATAGTGATCAACTGATGTTTGCATTTCAGAACATATTTTTGGGTGGTTTACGAGAGGGAAACATGAGCAGTGACTTTCTACCTAACATCTATAATATGCATTCGGCACCTTCATTTGTAGGCTGTCTTCAGGACATTGAAATAGACTTGAACATTATTACCCCTGAGAACATATCAAGTGAAACATCTTTAAATGTCAGATCAGGCTGTACGAAACAGGACAGGTGTGAAAACCACCCTTGTCAAAATAGGGGACGCTGCATCAACTTGTGGCTGAGTTATCAATGTGACTGCTACAGGCCCTACACAGGGCCAAACTGTTCAACAGGTAAGATAATGTTTTTGGCATTAGTGTATTAAACACCAGCTCAAAGCATATAATCACAAATAACAAATCTGTTTATATCAGTGATGAAATGCCATGACCCTTAAGACCTCCGCTGGTTACTTTCAACTGGTGAGAAAACACAAGAGGTTAGTAGAAGCACTTGTTCATTATTTTCTAGTTCTCTCTATAGGAAGCCTAAATTTCAATCAGGCAGCAAAGTCAAGCTAAATTGATGGGTTCTGCTCATCCAGTGCTTTAATTTTTTTTTAGTTTTAATATGCCATTAAACTTTGGGAAACTCAGGTTTACTGTAGGTGTAGCACCCAGTGACCTAAAGGCTATGTCTACACTCTAAGCTAGTGGTGTGATTCCCCTGCTCATGTACACATACTTGCCCTAGCTCTCATCCAGATAGAGTGAATATAAATAGCAGGGAAGCCACTGTAACACTGGTATCAACAGTGGAAGCACAGCTGAGCCAGGCTGACTACAAACCTCTCTGAAACTGGGCTAGCTAGCTTGATGACAGCTAGTGTGAGTACATGTCCATGACAGGGGAATCACATCACGAACTTGTAATATAGACATAGCCTTAGGAGCTTAAGTCCTATTTTTAAAACTCACTTAGGTACTAGTGAGTCTCAGTATCTGTATGTAAAGCAGTACTCCTGTTTTTGAGGGTAAATGAAGAATGAATAAAATATTGAACAAATGAAAAAAATTAGACATTTAAAAAAAACCATATCTGAGCTTTCACCGGCAGATTAAGCCTGACAGTCAATAGCATCATTTTACCAACCAACCTAGGGAGAATGAACAGCCTGAGGATTGGTAATCAGATCTTTGGTTAGCTGGTTGAAGTCCATCCCAGGGTAAAAGTTACCAATAACTGATACCATCTGAGAGCTGCCTGGTTGCCTCTGTGAAATGAGTCAATTTCCCACTGAACATGCACCCACATCTCAAAAACCATTTAACTGGCATCCTTATGGGCAGAATCAGCAGAAAGGCCAAAACCTGAAATTGAATTACCCTCACTTTCCTCCACATTAGGCTTGCCAGTCCTCCAGGATTGTCCTGGAGTCTCCAGGAATTAACAATGAATTTTTAATTAAAGATTATGTCATGTGATGAAATCTCCAGGAATTCATCCAATCAAAGTTGGCAACCCTACTCCATGTGATCCTCCACGTACGAGCTGAGGCAAACTGGAGGGACAATATGAGGTCCCTGTATTGCTGTCTGCTATGCTCTACCGGCTATGTGGATAAACAGAGTGCGCCATTCTCCAGGGTTGTAAATATAGCACCTTTCTGGAACACTTTGAACTGGACCCTCCCCTCCTTTCTCAGCAAAAGCCTACTGAGCTCAGACTGGGAGTTTTGTCTGAGGAAGGTGTGCAGGATTTGGCCCTGTATTCACACACAAATGCCCCCCACCCCTTGGTACAAATTACTAAGTTTCTACTAACACATGATAATTTGGGGATGAAGAAAAGACAGTTTATTTTTTAAACCAGGCAGTCTGGAAAAAAATGAAGAGCATCAGCAGTGCCCTAGCTAGATTCAAAGGGCCAGATCCTCAGCTGGTGCAAGTTGGCATAGCTGCATTGAAGGCAATGAAGCTACACTGATTTATACCAGCTGAGGATCTGGTCCCAGGGGGTTATTGGATGTATTTCACCAGAAAGCTGCATCTTGAAGTCCCTTTCAAAATGTTTAAATATTATATCATTTCATGTGCTGTATTTAATAGTTATTGATACCTTATTTCTTTTTTTTTTAATGTAAAATGATAAAGTCTGAGAGGTAATTCTAACAGACTGCTTTGAACTCCAGCTGTAATTTATCCAAAGGTTTGAAAAGCAACTTTGGAGTGTAGGAGAACATCTGGTAAATATGTTTGACTCTTTATATGAAGTGAAATGAAAACCATTCAGGGCCGGGAGAGGCTTATTCTTGCATTAGAACTGTTGAGAATGATTAAAAAGTATTTGGTATTTTTTTCTGCTAACCACAATATTCCTTGCAAATCATACCACCATGCCACTTTGATACATGGATGTTAGATATATGCAGGACTTAAAACAGTATGGCATTGGGGAGGAAGGGACTTGTGGCGAGGGATAACATAAGAAATGCTGGTGTCCTTTTGAAGAAAAGTTGCTGCCAAGGATTTAATTGACGTGAGGCAATATTTTCACTACATATACAAAATAACAAACAGATGTTGACTTATTTTGATCAGCATCCAGATGTAGAGACACAAGAGGTTAATATTGACCAAGGGGATGCTAAGTGTCCCATCAAACCCAAGATCAGATTCAGTATTTTTTTGTGTGTGTGTGGCAAAGTAATAGAAAAATTTCAAGTACAGTATTACCTTTTTCTAAGACTCACCCGTCCTTCGGAGGTTGCAAGGCTCCTATGCTCCAGCTCCTCACTCCATTAGAAATGCTCGCTTTTTTTCACATGGAAAATACTTAGTTCTCAAGGACTGCCTTCTAGAGAGGGTGCACTCTACAATGCTCTCATGCCTCAAAACACCCATTCCAGCAAAAGGGAAGATTTATTTCTACATGTCATGGTTTTAACAAGCAGATAAAGAAAGAAACGTGGATAATCTCTTTCATAAAATTAAAATATTTCATACGTAGTTATTTATGAAATTGTCTATTCAGGAGCAAGTCGGGGATTTATTCCCCTTACTAAATAATATTACTGTGGCACATAGTAACACCCTGGTTGTTAAAGGATTGTTAGGGTTTCCACAGTCAATCCCCTATTTTCATTGGTTTTATAACCAAGTCATAAAAAAAGTCGTGCTGCAGGCAGAAACTTGACATATGAGTTTTACTGCACAAAAGAGGACTCTGACTCTTTAGTTACAGGAGCGATTTCTTTCTTTAAACCAGGTTGACACTTTTTATGCATTTGACATGCTAAAAAAAAATAGCTCTTGAAAGTGTTTAGGCAGAAAGCCTACAATATGGAGAACAAGATTTTGAAACTTAAAAAATGTAAAACGAATAGAAATACTGTGGTTCAAAAAGCTGATGCATCAGAATAAATAGTTTCAATTACAGTGGTTTGGGAGACATTTCTGTTCTTAATTAAAAATCCCTAGCTTCATTATGGAAAATAGAGAGTGACAGAAAGAGAGGAGTTCTGGTTTAATCATCTTAACTGATAAACACAAATTTTTTAAAAAGTGTCTTGGATTCTAGATCATTTGCCTACCCCGGAGGTACAGCAGTGTCATGTGTTGGCAGAGACTGATCATATATAGAAATGACAATTTGGGAGCCAGAGTCACTGATGGATCTAGGCTGATGCAGATCAGCATAGGTGTAATCTGCCAAGGGAATAAAGGGCTATCATAACTCCAGAGTGGGTGGTGATGTGTAGAAACCAAAGAGAAAATAAGAGCATGTGCTAAATCAGCATATGCTCTTATCAGCCTCTTTGTTTGGAGACCTAGTCCTGATTTAACATTGTCCACTTTCCTTGATGGGAATGTTTAGGGAGTATATGTAGGGGAAACATTTCCTGCCCTCCCTGAGGATAAATCTCTAATGGTGCATAGGGGTCCACTTGGAATGGGTTACACTTCCCTACGCCAGCAGTAGTGCATATGGTCTTGGGGTGAAATCCTACCCCCGCTGAAGTCAATCACAAAACTTCTATTAACTTCAGTGGTGCCAGGATTGTACCCTTGGTTTTTAGGGGATGATAACAGTTAGGTTGGGCTCAAAATACACCCTTCTTATGACCAGTACAAATAACTGTGCTGGAGTCTGCCCTGAGAAACCATCTGGATAAACATCCTCACAAGATGTACAGAAGCTGCAAAAGGGGAAGAATGTGGTATAATAATGTACCTTATAGCACCAAAATAAAGCCTAACCCTGCTCCCATTGAAGCCAATGTGAATTTTCCCATGGAAGCCACTCAGACCAGAATCAAATCCTTATTTTGTCCTTAAATGCTAGCAGGTGCCTCTCTATTAGTGGTAGATGTTTGATCATTGTGCTGCCTGCATTAGTCAATTAGTCTTAAATTATTTTATTTTCTCTCTCTTTCCCCCCTCATTTCAAGAGTACATGCCAGGCCGATTTGGACGTGAGGACTCCTCGGGGTATGCTGCTTTTTCTGTTGACGCTGGTCAGAACGAAAACATGACTATATCAATGTTTGTCCGAACACGGAAGTCTTCTGGCTTGTTACTAGCTGTGAGGAACAGTACATCTCTGTATATAAGGATCTGGTTGGAAGATGGGAAACTAGTCATGTTAGCCTCAAATTCCACCAAATTGTTCGGCACATGGACTGTGAGTGATGGAAATTTTTACTTAATATCATTAAAAATACAGCCAAATAGGGCTGAATTGTTCCAGTCATCTCAACAGCTAGGCTACATTTCTACTCCAATACTAACAGTCCAAAGTAGGGATATTCTCTATATTGGAGGACTACCAGACAAACAAGAAACTGATATAAATGGTGGGTATTTTAAAGGCTGTATCCAAGATTTAAGACTGAATAACCAACAACTGGAATTTTTCCCCATTACCACATCACTGTATTCTGTCATCAACCGAACACTGATCAACGTGACCCAGGGCTGTACTGGTGACAATCTTTGCAAGGTGAGGATGCCATTTCTCAAAGCATGTTTCCATGTTTAGAGCAAGGACTCCTCTTTTGGCCCATGAATGTTCCCATGCAATATGTGACAGTAATGACATCTTAAACAAATAAACATGCTGGTAAGAGCAGATTTTGCTGAATAGTGCTGAACATCGTGGGCATCAGCAGCAAAATATATGGGGTTATGAAAGGTGAGGTAAGGATAACCATTTACTAAACCTGCTATCCATGCATGGAACCTGTAAGGCTTTATAGCTTTCAATCCAAAGTAAACACAATTCCGTTTTATCCCAAGGAATCCTGCCTTCCCTTGTGTGGGACTCCACTGCTATTTGCTAACACTTTGTCTCTACTCTTTCCATTTAGTCCAACCC
Source organism: Eretmochelys imbricata (assembly GCF_965152235.1). Classification (NCBI taxonomy): domain Eukaryota; kingdom Metazoa; phylum Chordata; order Testudines; family Cheloniidae; genus Eretmochelys; species Eretmochelys imbricata. Next base: position 64,304,393 of record NC_135579.1, read on the forward strand.
TTGCCACAACGGCGGCATTTGCTATTCTATCTGGGACGACTTCACTTGCACATGCCCCCCAAACACAGCAGGGAAAGCATGCGAGGAAGTTAAGTGGTGTGAGCTCAGCCCTTGTCCTCATGAAGCACAGTGCCAGCTGGTACACCAAGGATTTGAATGTAGGTACATTTCTATCATCCCTATAACCTCTGGGAAACTGAAACAACTTCAGATAACGTTGATTTTCATGACCTGTTCAATTAAATCAAGCATTCCAATTCTCATGCAACCCAGCAGAATTTTGTTTGTTGTTAATGATGATAATATAAAATAATAAATAATAGAATCTTGATCACTGCTATTAAAAGTATTATGAATGGAATAATGGGATACTAAAATTCAAGTTTCAGCCATCATCTGTGGCTGATCACAAATTAAGATCCATTTAATCTTGGGCCTCTTTTTTAAAATTACCTTTCCATTTTGAAAGCAATGGAGTGAGGATTCAGATAATATTGCCTGTAGGGGCTTTACTCTTCAGTTAATCAATGCATCTACTTGGCATGTTTATAAAATAGACCACTTTGTTCCATCAGAGCACCACTGCAAGGAGATAAGAGGATTAATCTTAAGATGTTCTCCCTCCTCCGGAAAGACATGCCAGATGACATACTCCTGCACACTGCTTTATTCCATTTTCTTAAAGTGAAGGATCTTTAAAAGCTATCTTAAGCATCCTAACACTACCAATGCATTTGAAGGATAGTCATTTCAACTGGTATCTTAATAAAGAGCATGAGAATTCCAAGAAGCTTGTTCATTTGAAAATTAATGACCACTACTTATCATAAGAACATTTGCCAATGTGTTGGATATCGCTTTTCTATTTCCCCTCCCTTGAAATAGCATGGAATTTAAAAAGCACGCTGAGATTTTGTTATGGTGTTTTCCAAAAAGCATCCTTTTTTCTCCAAAAATACCCCCATGATGCTGTGAAGCAGGATTACTGTACACAAAGTGCAATGGAAGCAGTTAGAATAGCTGACTCCTAGGAACTGAAGAGTTGGTCAGCAAAAGATTTCTAGCATAGACGAAACGGAGCACCCTGCAAATAGATCCATATGATGCAGGTTATTGTTGAGACAGGAAAAAGAGGTCAGTCAGAGTGAGTATTAAAACACATTTATATTTTAAAATACATAGTTATATTTATATCCTAAATAACATATTACACATTCTCTTTTATTATAAAAATCTAATAGGTGATATCTTATCAACAATTTTAGCTGATTATAGTGGAGTATAAACATATGGATGGGAAGTAATTGCACTGTTTCCTTTTGCTAAAAAACAAGGCAATCTACATCTTTAGCAGTCTTTAACTTTAGATCTCAGTGTTCTTTTATGTGGCAATGGTAAGGGGTTGCCATAATGGACATTCATAAACTCCTGGGAGACAGATAGGTTATGTATCTTTAATTATCTCTTTGTTTCCATGCATTAGTTTCCAAACTTCTATGTAGACAGACATAATAATATTCCCCTAAACTCACAGACAATAGAACTGAATCGGTTTGTTGTTATTATTGTTTATTATTAGTACTGAGGTGTGTAACAAGGGCTTCCACTCGCCGCTAGGGTAATGCCTCCTTCTGGCCACTCTGGGGATTAGTTCGCGAGGTCAACGCCTCTCCTAGTGGTTACACACCATCGTTCCATCTCTCTCTCTGGTCTGCAGCCCCTCTCTTCCTCCAGGAACTGCAGCATCTTCTTTGTGACTTGGCCCTTTGGCTAGGTCACTCAGCGTTCCACCCTTCCGAGGTATAGTCCGTCAAGTCTCTACAACATGCAGCCAAGGTCTGTTCAATCCCCAACTTTGCTGCTTTCTCCCTGGGCTGCTTCCTACTCTGGCACTACCCACTTCTTTGGTGTTTGCCGGCCTCTCTTCTCCCTCATCTTAGTGAGCAACTGTGAGCTACTTGTATCTATAGCCCCCAAACACACCTCCCTTCTGCCAGGGAGCGACTGCAGACTACCTCCCCACAGCTGCCTTCCTGCTATCAGCTCCCTGGCTTTATAGAAGACCTGCCTGTTCCTGCACAGGTGAGCATCCCCTAATTAGGGCTTTCCTCTCGGCCTTCAGCCTAATAAGTTAACTGGCCCATCTGGCGTGCATTAACCCCTTCAGGGCAAGTGTGGGGTGGACACCTAGAAGCCCACAGCTGGGGTCCAGCTGTGATAGGTGCTATACACACATATAATAATTTCAGATCCTGCACTAAAAAGCTTGCATTGTAGGTCTATGATGAAACACAACAGGTAGGTAGATGTGGGAGGCAATAAGTAGATGTGGGAGGCACAAGGTAAGAGACAGATAATTATGATCACTGTCACAAACAGGAGTAACAGCACACTAGCCAGCTAGTCATTGCCAAGTACTTAATAATGTCCACACAAGAGTGTTTTTAAGTTTTTGATTTAAAAAATCTTAGTTGGTTGTCTCTCTGAGAACTGAAGTAAACTTTGAAAATACATACATTACAAACACTGATGTTTCCAAATGCCATAAGTTATGCTAGGAAAACTGTTTCTATTCACGTTCCCATTTTATGAGGCACAAGAGTTGGTATGCCAAGAGACATAATGGTACATCCATTGCCTTAGCATTTAGAGTACGCAGGCATAATGTTATCATTCACAGTGCTTAGTGTCTATATCTCCATTCCCAAACTATTTCAAATAAACTTATTTTCTAGTATTTACAGTAAAGTGAAGGCCAGATTCTTTTCTTGTGAGGTTTCCCATTAATAATCCCTTATTGGTAATCCCAAGGGTTATTTCAGCCAAAATTTGCCACAATTGGGAAAGAATGCCCACAGATATCCTAGCAATCTGCTTTATCTGACCACCACAGCTCTCACAAACCCTAACACCCATACAAATTTGAACTGAAGCATGAATAGGAGACATTTCCTTCTCTCTCCCCTCCCCCTATATCAGAGGTGGGCAAATTACCGCCCGCGGGCCACATCCAGCCTGCAGGACCATCCCGCCGGCCCCTGAGCCCCTGGCCAGGGAGGCTAGTCCCCATCCCCTCCCCCGCTGTCCCCTCTCTCCTGGAGTGATGCTGCCGTGGGCAGCGCGGCTTGTGCCCACCCATCTCCCAGGCTTTCCAATAAGCCTGTCCTGCTGCTCTGAGCCACATGGTAAGGGGGCAGGATGTCCCGGGGGCAGTTAGAGGACAGGGGGCGGTTGGATGGGGCGGAGGTTCAGGGAGGGGGTGGTCAGGAGACAGGGAGGGGGTTGGATGGGGGGGGTTCTGGGGGGGCAGTTAGGGACAGAGGTCCCGGGAGGGTGCGGTCAGGGGACAAGAAGTGGGTCGGGGGTCCTGGAGGGCCTGTCAGGGGGCAGGGGTGTGGATAGGGGTCGGGGCAGTCAGGGGACAGGGAGCAGGGGGGGCTGGATAGGGGGTTGGGTCCCAGGGGGATGGTTAGGGGTGAGGGGCCCCGGGAGGGGGTAGTCAGGGGACAAAGAGCAGAGAGGGGTTGGATGGGTCGGAAGTTCTGAGGGGGGCAGTCAGGGGGCGGGAAGTGAGAGGGGGCCAGGCAGTTTGCGGTGGCACAGCCTTCCCTACCCAGCCCTCCATACCGTTTCGTAACCCCGATGTGGCCCTTGGGCCAAAAAGTTTGCCCACCCCTGCCCTATATAATAGCACACACCCTGAAAAAGCCTGGAATGCACATTTAAAATCTGACTGTTTTTGTCTATTAAAATGGACAAAATGCCAATGAAAAATGTCAAATATATGTGTAAAGATCAGATTATCAGGCCCTAAAAATGGACACAATTCTGTTCACTAAACTACACTCACAGCCCTATGCGATTAGGGCTATATTCCCCTCCAAGTTCCATCAGTGCAGCATCACTGAAGTCAGTGGAAATATGCCAGTGTGAAATTGAGGGAACATCAACATCATGGGCCTGAATTTCCTTACATTAGTTTTACACTGGTTGTAACTCCACTGACTTTAGTGGAATATTCCTGATTTGTGACAGTGACTCACAATCAAAAGTTGTTGCTTTATATAATCATCCTAAATTGGTAAACCCCCCTAAAGATACTTTTTCACAAAGGAGAGAAATGGAAGTGGGAGGGTTTCTATTTTTTCTGCAGTTCTGGAACTACTGGGTGTTTACAAAGATTGTAAATTCAGGCAAGTACTGTATCAACAACACATGAACTAATTATTAGACATTCTTTGTAATTCCTACCATTGGCTAATACACCTATTTACCATCTCGGAAAAAACAACACATAAATTAACACCAGCCACTACAGTTCTATTCAGCCTGAATTTCACAAACCTTTACAAAGTTATTTCCCCAGCTCAACAGCTGTTGTAAATCATCCCAGCTCCATTGATTTCAGGAGAATTATGCTGATTTTCACCAGCTGAGGATTGGACCTTTATTATTGTTTATTCGTTAAGTGTGGCACGAGACAAAGAAATAGGGCTTGATTCTGATCTCACATGCATTCATTTTATACTAGTGTTTCTCTACCGCCTTCCATGGAGTTACTCCTGATTTGCACAGCCTTACATGAGATCAGAATCAGGGTCACAGTTGCAGCCTAAGAGAGAGTGAGAGTTTAGACAAAAACGCTTAGCATGCCGCAGAGGTTACAACATTTAGGGCTAGATCCTCAGCTGATGAAAATCAGCATAGCTCACTGACTTCAGTGGAGACAGGGATTGGCATCTTACTCTTATTTTTTAAAATGAGAAGCCAAGAGGCATAATATTGACACTGATTAGAATTTGCATGCTTCATGGAACGAAGTGGAAAGATTGAAATTACAAGAGGCAGGCAGCCTGGCACAGTGGAGTAGGAAAAATGTTGCACAGGTATCAATCATAAATTGGCCTGCTTTCTCAACGGATATTATTATCTTTGCACAGGTGTTGCCAATGCAGTGTTTAGCGGCAGAAGCAGTGCAATATTTTACAGAACCAATGGGAAGATACGGAGAGACCTCACCAACATTGTCTTTGGCTTTCGGACTAGGGATGCTGATGTGATACTGCTGTATGCTGAGAAGGAGCCAGAGTTCATTACCATTCGCATTCAGAACACCAGGCTAGTGTTTCAGCTGCAAAGCGGCAACGGCTTTTACGTGCTGACCCTAGCTAGTTCACAGCCCGTGAATGATGGGAAATGGCACCAAGTGATTCTCTCGATGACAGAACCCCTATCCCAGTCGTCTAGATGGCACATTGATATAGATGATAAAAAAGACACTGCAACGAGTACAGTCGCCACAGGAAGCCTCAACTTCCTAAGAGAAGAAATAGATATTTATGTTGCCGACAAAGCTTTTGACAATCTGGATGGCCTAAGGGGATGCATGAGCACTATAGAAATCAGCGGCATTTATCTCTCGTACATTGAAAATTATGACGGTCACACAAAAAAACCTCAAGAAGAGCAATTCCTCAAAATATCTGCAAATTCTGTTGTTACTGGCTGTTTGCAATTGGATGCCTGCAGCTCTGATCCCTGTATGCACGATGGGATATGTGAAGACTTATATAGTTACTATCGTTGTACGTGTCCCAAGGGATGGACTGGCATGCACTGTGAAACCAGCATTGATGAATGCTTTTCAAACCCCTGCATTCATGGAAACTGCTTGGATAGAATCGCATCCTATGAGTGCAGATGTGACCCTGGTTATACTGGGGTAAACTGTGAAGAGGACATAGACAACTGCCGTGGTCACTTGTGTGCAAATGGGGCAACTTGCATAGATGGAGTTAACACTTATTCCTGCCTGTGTGCTGGTAACTTCACTGGAAAATTTTGCAGGTATTATAAATAAGAAAGCTTCAGAAGCTAAAAGAAAGGAGTACTTGTGGCACCTTAGAAAGCTTCTGCTCAAATAAATTTGGTAGTCTCTAAGGTGCCACAAGTCCTCCTTTTCTTTTTGCGAATACAGACTAACACGGCTGTTACTCTGAAACATGTCAGAAGCTAAAGAAACTCCTGCCATTGGAGCTCACCTGTCAGATGTTTTCCAAGTTGTTTAAATTAAACTGAGAAAAGATCAACCCCTACATCAATCCTACATTAATACTGAGGCCACACTTATACAATGGGTCCTACAGCAGTATAGCCATGGCACAAAGCTGTGCCACTGTAGTACCACAGCATAGATGCAAAGAAAGGGTTTTTCTGTCACTGTAGGTACTCTACCTCCCCTAGTGGTGGTAACTAGGTCAACCGAAGCATTGTGCTGTTGACCTGCTGTTGGCCAAATCTACACCAGCGATTACGAAGGCATAGCTACAACACTCAGGGATGGGAATTGTTCACACCTCTGAGCTCCATAGTTATGTCAACCTAAATTTAAGTAGAACAGGACTTAGGTTTTCCCTGCAGAATTATTACCCCACAGACATTCACATTTCAAAGGAATCTAGGGAAATTGTGCAGATCTTGTATTCTGTTGGATCACCAATATAATGTGTACATAGTGTTTTATTCAGGTAAATCCAAATAACATGTACTTTGCATTTGTCTCTGGGTAAAATTTTCAAAAGCATCCAAGTTACTTAGGAACTTTGGCTCCTAATTCACATAATTTTGTTTGTCTGTTGGTTGAAAAGGCTCTTTTAGTGTCTCTGGAAGCCATTTACGGGGCCAAAATAATAGGAAATTGCTTTCCTCACAGAACTTCCACCATCCAGAATTGAAATGTAATGAGGAGACCAGAGACGGCTTTATTTCAGCCCCATACATGGCTCCTTGAGATGACAGAAACTGACTGCACTGGGAGTTTTGCCTGAGTAAGGACTTGCAGGATTAGTCCAATAAACTTGAAGACAAATAAAATACTGGGTCCCTTTTGTTCTTAATTGGTACAGAGACTGGACCATAAGGAATTATAGTCCATTGTCTTCAATGGAGTTACACTGATTTGCACCAGCTGAGGATCTGACCCTCTAATTTCATTTAAAACTCAGACAAACTTGAAAACAATATATTTTGAGCCATTACCAAATTTTGTTTTTGCATTTGACGTACTATGTCCTATACACAGATTCTTTCAGATAAAGTGCTAAATTATATTGCTACCAAATAGCTCCAAGACACTCACCTAAACAAAGGATTTGGCCCATTTTTTGCCTCAGAGTGAATTATTAAATTCGTATTACTGGAGCTTGGGAAAGCCAGTTGAACTGATGTGAAATTAAGTTTTTGAGATTCACTGTTGCTTGGTATCACACTTTCCTTCCTTTGTAGACACCCCCTTTAGTAACTGAATTTCACTCAGCAGCAAAGATAATAAGTATGCCAGATAGCAATTGAATAGATGCATACAGGTCTGGAGCGTTGTTCCCTGCAAGAAAACTGTGCAGACCGTAGAAGATGTCTGTCTACATGCAGTGCATCCTTCTAGAGATTCACAGCTGTGTGCTGATTTACAGCCAGATTGTGCCACCCTTACTCACATTGAATAGTACCTTACCCAAGGAGCCACTGAAGCTGATAGGCACCTTTGTGAAGTAAAGTACAGCTTACTGTGAGCCCAATGACAGGTTTCAGAGTAGTAGCAGTGTTAGTCTGTATCCGCAGAAAGAACAGGAATACTTGTGGCACCTTAGAGACTAACCAATTTATTTGACATGTTCCATTCTATGCATGCGATGAAGTGAGCTGTAGCCCACAAAAGCTTATGCTCAAATAAATTTGTTAGTCTCTAAGGTGCCACAAGTACTCCTGTTGTTTTTGTGAGCCCAATGCTATTAGAATTTGACCCTTATTAAAGCAATTCATCTGTAAAACAGAAAACCTAAACGCATTCAACTGAAACAGACTAGCATTTTAATATGGTGTTAAATAAATGAATGAGGGAAAATTAGATTTTACCTGAAATAAATAAAGAGATATTAATTGCTGCTGTTGTCTCTTATTCATCTAGGCACATCAGGCTTCCTTTTTCCGTCTGTGGGAATGAGAAGAGAAATCTCACTTGTTACAATTATGGCAACTGTACTGAGCTCAAAGGCGAGTTGAGATGTATGTGCCTGCCAGGCTTTAGTGGAGAACGGTGAGACACTTCAGAACTTTATGTGCACTTTCCTTCAGCAGGTTATTGTAGGAATATTGGATTGTCTTTTTCCAACATGAGTTCCAGAATGGCTCCTTTTTGGATATCCAAAATTAGTGATTGAAATGGTACCTCACCTGCTGCAGACTTCCTGCAGTGATGAGACACAGTTCAGTCTATTCAAAATGAGCTAGAGTTAGAACTGGGCAAAATGTTTTTGATTCATGTTATTTGCAAAAAAAACAACAACAAAAAACAGTTTCAGGTCAACTGAAATTATTTTTGAATTCAGGTCAAATTTGCCAAATAGTTTGGCTGGAAATTTAAAATAAAAAGTTTGGAAAAGTCTAAACATGTTGTTTTGATATTGTTAAAATGAAACATTCCAATTTTTCATTTTGAAACAACAAACGTTTCATTTTGAAATTTGCCTATATTTTATTTATTTTTAAGTGTTAAAAAACTCAAAAAAGAAACAAAATATTTTGTGTTGAACAAAACAATGTGGTTGAACCAAAACAATTTTTTCCCAATATTTTGGTTCAGCCAGCGAACCAAAAATCAGATATTTGCCAAGCTTAATCCTCTCTTTGCTAATTATGACTTCCAGGGTTTCACAGCATGAGAATCTGATTTCTACAAAAGTCAATAGTCAAAGGGTCAAATTCATCCCTAGTGTAACTCCAATTACTTCAATTACAGATGAATTTGACCCAAGATGCTTTTTTTCTTAAATAACATTCTACTGATCCCATCTCCCTCTGCGTACAAATATTCCTGGCTTTATGTCGGTTTCAAACACAACAAAATAGAATAGTATAATTATTTTATCTCTCTGTGTATAGACACTTAAACACACAAATCCTCATATAATACACAAATAGACAGACATAAAACTAATGGTTTTATTTTAACTGACATCCAATGGAAATACAAGAAGTGTACTCTCACAGGGGAAGTGTTATGCACAGAACACCCACTCATATTGTATCTTGCCAGTTTAGAATCAAATTCTAAAACAATTATAAAAACAAAATTGGTTAACTTCTTTTATATATATATATATATATATATATATTATACTATAGGGCAGCTCTTAGCACGAGGACCCACCAACTTCACTCGTGACTAAATTTGTAGTGGATGGTGTACACCTCCGCAACCCATATTTATTGTCTATTATATTATTCCCAATTCTCTATATTTTCCTGTATCCTCAGTCAAGACTGGGGGCCCATTGTTCTAGGTGCTGTACAAACAGAGGAAGACATGGCCCTGACACCTATAGGTTATCCCGAGGTTTGTTCAGAAGCATTCAGCTGATAGCAAGAGAGGAAATACAGTACAAAGAAGGTAGAAAATATAAAACAAATGGTTTTGCTCTCTCTCTCTCAGCACAATGAAAATTAAATCAGTGGTATAGAAAGTCCAAAGGCCCAGTGGGCCTGCAATATGTAGCCTTAGCACATTCAGAAAATCTTTTAAGAAAAGGTTTCTCCCTCTCTCTCTCTTTAACACCCACTGACTTTGTGGAATCACTGCAGTAAGTCATAAATGATGGATGAAATAAAAAATTGTGGCCCACCCAGTACAGAGTGCACTTGGCAACTGCTGCTGTGCTGTAATATTTAATTCAGGCATCCAGAAAGGCCCCTTGCCAACCCCAGAAGATTTGGAGAAGAAAAACGGTCTCAACCACTTTTTTGGTGTGTATTTATCTTGGAGCTTCAGGGTAGGAGGAAAGTGCTTTTTCCTTCTTCCTTTCACTCTTAGGCATCTTGCTAACTAAAGCTTTAGAAATAAGAGTCCTTCTTTATATCCACACACACACTGGCTGGCAATAACCTCTATTTTATGGTTCCCAAGGTCCTACTACTGAGTGGTGATCCAATAGTGAGCATACTGCATGGTAACATACCACTGCAATGAGACATTCTACACTTTATTCTCTTTTTTAAATCCTAAATAGCCACTGTATTTATTCTCCTTTTTTCCGGGTTGCCAAAATGTTGTAAGGTAAACTAGCAGTGTCTTTCTCTTTGAAGACCTTTAGTAAACTAAATCAGACAGAACACACACAAGATTTATTTTACCAGAACAAATGCAAACTATTTCACATAATGGGATATTAAAAAATACACCATCTCCATGATTGATTGGACTGATATTACAGATATTTTCCTTTAAAAGTATAACTAATCTCTAAGAAAGGGTTTGATCTACAACCTATGGAAATCAGTGGGTGTCTTTCCACAGAATGCAATGGACTTTGTTTGAGGACCAAAAGAAAGAATTTGATAGTTGTTAGAGATGGACAAGTTATTCCTCAGTAGAGTTGGTCAAACTGTTTATTGCAAAGAAATTATTCACTGAATTTAGGCTGGGATTTTCAACTTGACTAAGGGACTTATGTTTCCGGCTTACACAGCTATGGCTCTTTTTCCTGTTTGTGAACCAATCTTGATTTATTTTTGTATGTATGAATTCATTTGTATTCGTAAGTATTTGCCAACTAGTTTGATGAACAATTTTTGTTTCAGATTTTTGAGGACTGTAATTGATCCACTAAGTAAGATAGTATTTTTTCTGTTCCTGATTGGTGAATGTAGAAAATTCAAATGTGACTGTTTGATATGAAAACCAGCCCTTCCCCAAATGCTTATGCAAACAAACTTGTTGGCATGAATGTTTGCAGTTGGACATGACTTTGGTTAAACTGAACAGCTTTTAGTAATTTGGACAAAAATCCACACACTTACATTTTCAGGAACAGACCAGGTCTTCTAATCAGATGTTATTAAGGCTGGTTAATTGTCCTCACTAAAAATGGGGAAAATGTAGTCACAGCAAAAAATACTGAAGTCATAATTTTAGTTTTAAAAGTTAGTCCTGGCACACTCTTTTAATTAACAATACATTGTTTTTTGTGATGGTGTTGTAGCCATGTTGGTCCCAGGATATAAGAGAGACAAGATGGGTGAGGTAATATCGTTTATTGGACCAACTTCTGCTGGTGATGGAGACAAGCTTTTGAGCTACACAGAGCTCTTCTCCAGGTCTGGGAAACATCACAACCACCATAATCTCTCTGCCACCAACAGGACAGTCCCTGAAATCCAACCACCAAATAGTGATCAAATCCACAGACAAAAGGGGCATTGTCATAGTCCTCAACTATGAAGACTACACTGACAAGGCCAACTGACAACACCACCTATTATAAAGAACTCAGAGATGACCCCATACCACAGTTTACCCAGAAATATAAGGATATCATCAAATCCTTCCCCAAACAACTCCAAGAGAAACTCTACAACCTCATCCCCATGAACCAACCACAGGGACTGTCTACATCCTTTCTCAGATATACAAACAAAGGAACCCACAGCACTCATCATATCTGGCCACAACACTCTTACTGAAAAAATATCTCAACTCATGGAAGCCATCCTCAAACCATTCACCACCCAAAAGGCCAACTTCCTCTTGGATACAGCCAACTTCCTCCAGAAACTCTGCAACATTAACAACCTTCCACAGAACACCATTCTTGTCACCATGGATGTCACTTCTCTCTACACAAACATTCCTCACAATGATGGCATCATTGCCTGCCTCAAATATTTACAAGATAACGAACAACCCTCAGATATCCACCCCAAACATATCGCCAAACTCATCCATTTCATCCTCACTCGTAACAGTTTTACATTTAACAACAACCACTTTGTCCAAACCCTGGGAACATCCCAATATACCAACCTCTTCATGGGCCACTTTGAAGAAGAATTTCTGGACAATGCACCATGAAATCTATGATATCCCTTGATGATCTTTTTATTTTTTGGACAGATGACCTAAACTCCCACATAGACTTCCACCACAGCTTCAACCACCAACCATCCATTAAACTCTCTCTAGAACACTCCCACACTAGCATCAACTTCCTGGATGCCATGATCAGCTTCAGCAATGGAACCCTACAGACAGTTATATACAAGAAACCCATAGACCACCACACCTATCTTCACAGGTCCAGTAACCATCCCAAACACACCAAGAAATGTGTTATCTAAGCCATAGACTGGTGACTCCCCATACTGGGGAAGGGGCACAATCTAAAGGGGAGGACACGTGACCTCCCCATGTGTCTCCTCCACACCCCACCCCTGCCAGGGGCCTGCACACTCTCCCTGCCACCTTCCCACCCCAAGTTATCTGTGGGGGGAAGGGGCTCTGTCCTTCCACTGCACCAGCTCCTCCCCTGGCACGTTCAGCTGCCCTCCCTGCTGCTCTGTGCAGTGAAGCAGCTGCCTGAGAGAGATCCTGGTTGGGACAGGTGCCATGCATGCTGGCTGGTGGGAGAAATGGGGCTCTGGCTCACTCATCCCCTGTCCCCAGAAGCCAAGCCTGGGTGGGAGGCAACCCGCCGCTGCTGCAGGCAGCTACTGCGCTGCACCAGGCAGCGTCCCAGCAACCAGAAGAGGCTCTGGCCCTGCCCCTTCTGTTCCCCACCTGGGCCAGTTGCTGAGTGGGCTCTTGACCCTGCCTGCTCCCCCCAATGTGTCACCTCTGTCTGCAGCCAGGCTGTCAGATACCACAGAATATGCTCCAAGGAAAAAGCCAGGGATATAAACCTTACCACACTTAAAATTGCCTTCAGCAAATGAGGACATTCCACCAGAGAAGTAGGTCACATCCTGGATTGGGCTCCCCAAATACCCCAAGAGAACCTGCTTCCATACACAAATAAAATCCTGTACACCTCTAGTTGTCACCTACCACCCCACACTGGAACCCGTATGGGGAATCATCAAACAGTTAGAGCCCTTACTCCATGGGGACCACATCCTGAAAGAAATTTTACCTGAAGCCCCACTTCTGGGCTACAAGCAACCAGCCAAGCTCATCATCAGAAGTAAGCTCAAAATCAAATCAAAGGGGCACCAGACCCTGCCAGAACAACGGATGCAAACCTGCAGACATATCTCCACCATTATGGCGATCAACTCCCCCCACAACATATCTTTCAAGATTCATGTTTCCTACACATCCCTATCACACAATGTGGGATACCTCATCCAATGCACTAAATGCCCCAATATCAACAATGTGGGTGAAACAAGACAACCACTACATTATTGAATGCACTAACACAAAAAAATGATAAAAGACAAAAAACTCCCCGTCACCTGTGGGAGAACACTTTTCACAAAGTGATCGCTCTATAACTGACCTCACAGTCCACACCCTCAAAGGAACCTTGCACAACACCTTCAAAAGATGAGTCTGGGAGCTCATAATCATAACTTTGCTAAATACTAAAAATCATGGTCTGAACAGAGACACTCATAGGTGCCAACTCTGTGGGTGTTCCAGCCCTGGAGCACTCACAGAAAAAATTAGCGGGTGCTCAGCACCCACCAGCAGCCAAGCTCCTCCCTCCCCCCAATGCCTCCTGCACACCATGGATCAGCTGTTTCACAGCATGCAGGAGGCGCTGGGAGGGAGATGGAGGAGCGGGGACAGGGTGCGCTCAGGGGAGTGGCAGAAAGAGGTGGGGAAGAGGCAGGGTGGAGCATTGGGGGCAGGGGTTAAGTGGGAGTGGGGATGGATGTTTGGGGTAAAGGGTGGAGTGGAGGCAGGGCCTGGGGCTGAGCAGGGATTGAGCACCCCTGGGGAAACTTGGAAAATGGTGCCTGTGGAAACACTAGATTTATGGCTTATTACAACAATCTGTAACCCTCTTAAACTTCCCACTCAGCCTTCTCACCATATGACTGGAGAGGTATTAATGGGCCACTTAACCTTGAATGTTCCTTGAAATATGTGTTAACTACTTATGCTAAACAATCTGTTCCACCTTGTATTTAGCTGTGACACTCTGGGTATGTCTACACTGCAATTAGATACCTGCAGCTGGCCCATGCCAGCTGACTTGGTCTCACTGGGCTTGGGCTAATGGGTTGCTTTATTGTTGTGTAAACATTTGGACTTGGGCTGCACCCTGAGTTCTGGGACCCTCCCACCTCACAAGGTCCTAGAGCCCAGGCTCCAGTTTGTCTCCCAGCATCTACACTACAATTAAATAGTCCTTTAGCCCAAGCCCCACAACTCCAAGTCTGCTGGCCTGGGCCAGGGTCAGGTTTTTAATTGCAGTGTAGACATTCGCTCTGAGTACATTTCCCAGACTTGAAGAAGAGCTCCATGTAGCTTGAAAGCTTGTCTCTCTCACCAACCAAAGTTGGTCCAATACAAGATATTACCTCATCCACCTCATCTCATTAATAAATTATTTGTCATGAGAAGTGGGATAGCCCCTATTTTATAATAAATATTATTTGAAACCATTAAATAATATTTAACTAAGCCTTTAAAATCTGGTACAATGCTACACTTGACATACTATATTTCCTGGTATTATGGTCCTCAACTAGGCCAGCAGAAGAATGTTATTAGGAGTCTAATGGGATTTCTAGTAGGCAATAGGTATTTGGATGCTCACATAGGACTTAGACATATGAATAGATGATCACAATGGTCCCTGCTAACTGTGGGATCTATGAATTGATGAAAATGTGCATTTTTGTGCCTTAGGGCCCAATTCTTCAAGATGCAAAGTGCCTTAAACTCTCATGGATATCAGTAAGAGTGGAGGGAGCACAGTTCTCTACAGAAGGTAGCCAAGACCAGCCTCTAAGCATATGCCTACTCAGGGATAAAAGACCCGTGGCACATCTGCGGCTGGCCTGGGTCAGCTGACTTGGACACATAGGGCCCGGGCTGCAGAGTTAAAAATTGCTGTGTAGACCCTCAGGCTTGCCTAGAAACCAAGCTCTGGGACCCTCTACCCTCACAGGGTTTTTCATCCCTGTGTAAACAGCCTAAGTCACAAATGCCCATTTTACATGCCTAAGTGCCAATGTGAGCATCAAAATGCCACAGATATGGGATTTCCCATTTTTGTACCTATAAAACAACACAAGGAATCAAAGATGTAAGTGTAGCTGGTAATGTCTGTTATTTTCTAGACAGTGAGAAACCCTTGTCCGTTTAATGTTATCTAGTTGCTACCACAGTTGCTTAGTGCTTTTGGTCTTTTACTGTAGGTGTGAAACAGACATTGATGAGTGCAACTCTGATCCATGCATGAATGGAGGCCTCTGCCAGAACCTACTTAACAAATACCAGTGCATCTGTGATGTAAACTATGCTGGCGATCACTGTGAGGTAGATGTAAGCGACCTCTCCTTTTTTGTCTCTTTATTATTGTGGCAGAATCTCTTTCAGCTTCTCTCCTACCTTATTCTGCGAATGGATGATGATCCAGCAGTTGAGTGGGGTGAACAGGAAGATTATTAGCAGTCTGTACACTCTTCGTATTTTAAAGCCATTGAAACACAATGGAAGATGCCTTGAATGAACAGGAAACTAGTTTAGCACTCAGAAAAGCAATAAGAACCACATTTTTAAAATCATTTACCAATGTTTTGAACATATTAAAATATTTTATTGTAAATAATTAATTCTCCAACTATGGCTTTAAATGCAGAAGCTAAGTTTCTAAGTAGCATCATATTTCTTTGTATTATTTTGTGTAAAAAATGAGAGATAGAACTTTCAAAAGTAAACATTCAGATCTTGGTTCTCACCTATTTAGGAATCATTTTCACTCTACTTTGGTTCCTTTGCTTAATTTTGGAATGGATGCTAGTAGATAGTGAATATCAGTCTGAAAATACTGCTTTAACCCATTTCTACTGGGGTATTGCCTGGTCTCTAGGTTTCTTACAGTGTAATACATAAGACTACTCCATGACAAAATATTCTAAGAGCTCAGGGTGAAATCCAGGCTCCACTGAAGTCAGTAGCAAAGATCCCATCAACTTCAATGAGACCAGGATTTCACCCTTAAAATGTAAATATATCACATCCCACATTATTCACAGCTGTTGATTTAGAAGTTTGGTTCAATGTCTGTGGAATCAGATATGTCATAACAGTGAACAATGTGAAACTATTTTGGATAAACCACTGGCAATATACCAAGCCCTGTCCTGTTGGAATCAATGGAAGAATTGTCTTTGATTTCACTGGGAGTAGGATTAGGACTACTATCTGTACATTTCATTTGAATAAAAAGTTTACTTGATTAAAACAAAATGCAACTATTCTATGAATTCACATGGAATGGTTTTCAAACATGCACTATGGTATGAATTTATTCATTTTAACCAAAGCTCCAATGAGGATATCATATTTCAAATCCACAGGCAGAATTTGTTAGTTGCAATATTGCTACCACTTTAAGTAGATCTATTTTATCTGTGAACTGTGTAATACATAATTCCAGGCAGAGGAATATGCTTATTTTTCACCTCAGGAATCAATCACCTTGCTCACTGATGGGTTGTGCATGGTTATCCTTAATGAATGAGGATTAAGTACATGATATTGCTCACCATTGTAGATCAGGCCTGATTCAGCAGAGTACTTAGACACGTACTTGGCTTTGAGCACACGAATAAGTTGAAGTCAATGGGATTTAATCACTTGCTTAAATTTAGTCACCTCCTTTAGTGCCTGGCTGAATCTGGGACAATATGTTCATCTCGTACTTTGTTCTTTCTGGGCAGAGTTTTACAGGACAAGTACATTAATGAATTGTGCAGTTGTTCATTTGAGTAGTATTACTCATGTTATATTAGTACAGTGTTCAGACCTACAAACACACATTTTACTAGTCCTCTTGAGTTCAGTATTCACAAGAATAAGTGTTTACAGGTCTGTGTTTCATTATTATTAAGTGATGTGGCAGAGTTATGGGATGAAGGCAGTTATGGGAAAGAGATCTTTGTTAAGTATGCTGAGGCTCTACAGTTTGAGAGAGACAGCAGCTTGGCTTCTGCTTCAATCCCTAAGCCCCTTGGGGGTATATCTACATAGGGATAAAAGACCCTTGGCACTGCTGCAGCTGGCCCTTGTGAGCTGAATTGGGCTCACAAGGCTTGGGCTCAGGGGCTAAAAATTGCTGTGTAGATGTTCGGGCTTGGGCTAATGCCTGAGCTGTGGGACTCTTCACCCTCACAGAGTCCCAGAGCTCAGGCTCTAGCCTGAGCCCAAGAGTCTACACAGCGATTTGTCACCCCCAGAGCCTGAGGCCTGAGAGCCCAAGTCAGCTGATCTTGGCCAGCCAGGGTTTTTTATCCCTGTGTAGGCGTGGCCTAAGTGTCACATGCATCACATCCCAAAACTGACACCTGTCTCTCTTTCTCAGATTCTATTCATTACTGTATGTGTGTGCAAAATGCTGTTATTTGTCTCTGTTACATGTAGCATGTTAATGTCTCAAGGAGCTGCCCTGGTCTGAAAACTTAAGTGTAATACATTGCTGTATAATAACTGTATTACACCAAGATAATCTCTTTATCATCTTTCTTTTACTAAAGAAATGCCTGAGGTAATTTTGCTGTTGATCTCCTGTAAAAATGTTTTATTCCTCTCTTGTGATTTATACATAACCACACTTCTGTGAATAGAATATAACAAAATATGTTTCATATTGCAGATGAAATTATTGTAGCAATATAAAAACATAAACACTACGTGTTTTATTATATATATTATTGGATTATTTTAGATCAGACTAGAATTATTTGGATAATATGCCTTTTAGCCAGTTTAGACTATGGAGGCAAGCAAATATTCAATTAATGGTATTACACTTATACAACATAGGCGCCAATTTGGCAAAATACTTTGGCACATACCTAACTTTAAGCACATGCTTAAATTAGAGCTGATTAAAAAAATTATATGGAAAGTTTTCCCACTGAAAAATCTGGTTTAACTGAAACTAACACTTTTCACAACAAAATGACAAATAGGACCACCATTTTGATTTGCCTACAGGAAATGTCAAAATGAAAATTTTCATTTGAATCAACACTTCGATGTTTTGGTTTCAAAATTCCAAAAGTAAACAAAACTAGTTCATTTCATTTTGACTTAAAATGTAAATTTCTTTTGGCATCTTGAAACTTAAAAAGAAAAACAAAGCATTTTATGTTGAAATGTCAGTTCAAAATGGCAATTTTTATTTTGTTTTGATTTAAACTGTTGTTTTGGTTTTATTGAAACCAAAACATGAAAACAAAATGACATTTCAAGTCAAAATGAACATTATCATACTGTTTCAAGATGTTAATCTGAAACAAAAACATTTAATTTGAAACTTCCAGCAGGAAATCTGAAATTTTTCAACTGAAAAATTTCTAACCAAGATTTTTTGTTCAAAATTTTGCACAGGAAAAATTTTGGTTTTCCAAGCAGCTCTCGCTTAAATCCCATTGAAATTAATGGGAGTTAAGCACCTGATTAAGTGCTTTGTTGCATAGCAAAGTCTGCTGAACATCATGCCACGAAGCTGTCTCAGACAATTGATTTCAGTTTGCTCTTAGTGAAAAGGAAAGCTGGGGAAAGAGATACATCTTATATTAGTGTTCCTAGCATACTGTATTTATAATGCACCAAACAAGAAATGAAAACCAAAGAATATATGCATGTATACAGATTTCAAACACACTATTTCTTCAATTCTAGAAATGTTCAAACGCATAGATATATACATTATACCATATATATTATATATGTATTACATGTTACATAAAAAGTTACACATTTCAAATATATTAAATAGCAGTGCAGCAATCCCCGGTTCTCTCCCCCTGTTTACATATCACTAATGCCACTATATCCACTGGGATTGTAAATGACTTCTTTCCTTCCTCTAATGCCTTGTCATCATGAAACATTTCCTGATTCAGAACTGCTGCTCCTTCCTCTTTGTACTTCTATATTCTCAGCTACGTTGTGTGTGTACATAGCTTTCCCATCGTTATACACAAAATAAACCTTCTGCCTTTGTCTCTTTATGTATACTTTTCATTTTTCTGCTGAGAACTGCTTTCATTTGCTTTAAGCGTACCATGATTTCTGAATGTTTACACTTCACTCGTGTGTTACACAAATATATAAACCGTAGCTCTTCTGCACTGTAATGATACCCTTTTAACATATGCGGCCACTTAAACATCTCTTCAGACTGATGCCATTTAGTCAGAGGAGCATTATTCTGCACCCCAGGACAAGCATCCTTTATTTCTTATTCCAGAATATATTGGATGCCTGCTATTTTGATATCACCAAATGTCATCAGCAAAAGCATTCACTTGGGACTTCCCTATTTAAACCTGAACCTTGCTCTTCCCCAAGTTTCTGATGCTGGAAGTTTGCTATGTTTTAGAGTAACAGCTATAAACAAAGTATGCCGTGGGTTTTAAAGGAGTAGCACACAATGAGGGAACAATAGCTGACATAGTGTATGCCAGATAACACAAACTACTCCAAATAATTACTAGGGTCTTTACAGCAACATCAAGATGTGTAAATAATTGAATATGTCCAAATTCCTTACTTACTTACTCTATTTTTCAGTTATTGTTCTATTAAAATACATGGAATTCCAGTAAAATTATTTTAAGGTAACAGAGAGAAGAGATGAATGGCAGAAAGCGTCCATAGATACTGTGCATTTGATTCAGACAGCTTAAAGTGATCCACAAAGGATTTTTAAAGAACTGAGCTTTGTTCTTTTATGTTTCTTTCTTAAAAGCTTTTTGAAGAAAGAAAAGCAAAAAAACCAAAAGATGATTTTTTTGGTCTTTTCTTTTTACTTTAGAAATTCAGGCTTCATCTACTCTGGAAGACTGTGTGGTGACTGGAAAACTATTGAAATTATGAAATCCCAAGAGACCAAAATCTGAGTACTTCAGGAAGGCAGGGATTTTTAGTCAAGCCATTAAAAAAAAAATTAATTACTTTGTTAACCCCCATTTACTTTCAACATCCTAATAAGGATGGGGTTAGGATGTCTTTGTTAAAGTGTAAACATACCATCCCCTTCCATTAAAATATGATAGCCTATAGAATACATCTCTGGGGCTACCCCATACACAGGTTTCCAGTGAAACTAGGGGAGAGCAGACTTCATAGTTCAAGGTTTAAAAATTACGATTTAAAAAAATTTATAAATATCATATAAAATAAGCTTAACAAAGTAATTTTTTTTTTAAAAAAGGATACTCCACTGCAGGTCACCTGTAAAGGGGCACAGCTAAGAAAGCAAACAGAACATATGGCTGCATGTGTCAGGAGTAAAAGCACCACAATGTACTTAATTACACATGATTTCAGAGGCTTTTTGAGGATTTAAGAGGCTCCCTCCGCCTTGCAGAAAAAGACTTATAGATATGTAGACTTTAAGGCTGGAAGGGACCATCATGATCATCTAGTCTGACCTCCTGCACATCGCAGGTCATAGAACCTCACCCAACCTTCTTCTGCAATAGGCCCATAACTAGCTGAGTTACTGAAGTCCTCAATCTTGATTTAGAAACTTCAAGTTACAGAGAACCCACAATTTACTCTAGTTCAAACCAGCAATTGACCTGTGCCTCACGCTGCAGAGGAAGGCGAAAACTGCTCAGGGTCTCTGCCAATCTGAGGTGGGGGAAAATTGCTTCCTGGCCCTTTACATGGCTATCAGAGTCTAGGTCCTCCACAGATCTCAGCTCTTGCTATTTGATTACAAGTCTCATGATATTTCATGTTTTGTTTGAAGCCCAGCTCCTGGAGACAATTGCTTATGTGACAATCTCAGCTTTCATTTTTTTAAAAAGAGCAAGTTCAGAGAGGGGTGTGAAAATGTGATCCAAGTACCTCTAAAGGCTTAGAAACCGGAGGAGAAATAAAAATAATTTAAATTAAAAAGATAATTTTTAAAGAACCCTCATGATTTTTTAACATTAAAGGTTGGCGACATCTGATCTCTTTTCTCCACTTTGTGCTCTTAAGGTATGATTTCCCTCACCCGATACAAGTAACTAACGCTCACAGAAGACAGTGGGTAATGGGATACAAATAGGCCCTAGGATTCAAAGGGAAAGTAAGATTTCTGTCAAGTAGGGAGAAGGAACCATTACTGGTGATAATGGGGATGGGAGGAGGACTCCGTATTTGCAGTGAAAAATTATTTAAGATTCCTACATCAAGAACATGTTACAAAACCATCAACATGATGGAATCAGTATAGCCCCGACGTAGTGCTAGTTGCATTGGCAGCATGGTATTCAATAAAATATTATCTGAAATACACCTCCAGGAACTTAGCATAAGGTGGGGTTTGGCTGGTCATTTCCATTTATATTGCCGTAGTGCCCAAAGGCCCCATTAAGGCTGAGAGCACATTGTGCTATGTAATCATAGAAATGTAGGACTAGAAAGAACCTCGAGAGCTCATCTATTCGAGCCCCCAGCACTAAGACAGGACCAACGTGACAGGTGTTTGTTCAACCTGATCTTAAAAAACCTCGAAAGACTGGGATTCCACAACCTCTTTTAGAAGACTATTCCAGAGCTTAACTATCCTGATAGAACATTTTTCCTAATCTCTAACTTAAATCTCCCTTGTTGCAGATTAAGCCTATTACTACTTCTACCGAATACATCCACACAAAGGAAAATATGGCCCCTGCCCTAATTAGCTTGCAGTTTTGTTTGTACTTTGGAAAGTTTTCTTGAACAACAACATGGATTGCACCTTTGGCACAGTATTCACGCACAAAAGGTACCCTGATTGTACATGTACAAGTAATGCAGAAGTGGTGGCTGGATTCAGGACACAGAGTTTAAGTTCTGCGTTATGATGGCTAGAGTTCCCCTCCTCCCTCACTCACACCATTGCGACTTTCATAACCTCTTCCAGCTGGTACCACTTTACCCTCCTGAGCAAATGGACAAGTGCCACATGCTGCATGGTTACACGTCACATTAAATTTCATTAAAATACACTAAGAAGCATGTATGATACGTTCAATATTGAGTCCAGATTCAACAAAAACTCTGGCTTCCATAGGGTGGAAGCTTGGGACTGTGATGGAATCTGCCCCTCAGTGATTAGTTAACATATTCATTAACTGCAAGTGTTAGTAATATGAATGTATCTAATGATACTTATTTACAATAATTAATGCGTGATGTCTCATGAATAATGTAATCGCCAGCTATTTGCATTTTCATACTTATGCAGTTATTCATGAGTAATTATCATATTGACTAAAAAGCATGGACATCAGGAAAGTAACAACTATATCATCTTCTCAATGTTCACTTTTCTCCCCGCTCACCTGTCAACCCTCCCTCCCAGCCCACCTTTCTGTCTGGTTCCTGTATAGCATGTTGTTAATGCAGAAGGAGATACAATGTATTTTCCTTTTTTAAGAGTTTTAATGCAATGCTTTGATACATATGGGCCCAGTCAGTCACACATGGTTTCAGACTGAGCCAGCACCTCATCTGGTGGCCCCAGTAAGACTCTGCAGCTTGTCAGCTACCACTGAAAAAGAAAAGCTTCTAACTCTTAGGGTGGCAAAGAAAACTTCCCAAACCTTAAAAGATGTCTTTGCATCTCCAGATAGCCTGATAATTCTCAGAGGGATTTGGCCCTAAGGATTTTGTTCTCTGGGAGTTTGCTTTGGTCCAACGATTTGAACACACAAACCTAAATAGACTAGACTGGGAATGGAAACAGAAGCCAAGAACTTATGTGAGTTCTATTCCTGGCTCTTACACTGGCTCCTGCTGTGCACACGCAGAAGTTGCGTAACTGCTCTATCTGTTCCCTCATCTGTAAAATGAAAACACCAGCGATGCCAGCACTTGCAATTTAATCTTCAGAACCTTAGTGTTGCTGAAGCCCCAACTCCAACACAAGAATCTCCACTTTCACAAGTTTCTAGCCCTCCTGGGTACGAAGAAAAACTTGAAAAACATGACCCCCTAAAGGTTGAAAAACCAGAAAGCAAATAAAAAGCGCTCCAAATTGATTATATTTTTAAATGTCATGATTTTAAAGCCAATCTCATGATGGTCAAATGGCCTAATTCATGATTTTTGAATGCATGGGGCTGGCAATACTGGGATAATAATATTCACCTGCCTATTTCAGAGGATGTTGTAGATAAATTCATGCTTGTTCAGCGCACTGAAAGTTAAAAGCACAAGGGGCTTGATTTTCAGATGTGTGAAGCAACCACAATTTCACTTGAAGTCGACAGGAGCTCAGGAACACGGAAAAGCTGGTCCTAAGTGTTTTTGATTTCAGAAGGTTGCTGGTGAGTCTTCCATTTTTGGACTGCAGCCCTGGATTTCACACAGGAAATGATGTTGCTGAAGAACCTGCAGTTAAAAGTATCAAGTTGGGGGCCTGCCTACTGGTACTATTTGTAGTATTGGAAATAGGCAGATGTAGGCCCACCCCCAACTAAAGGCCCAGCCCCTCAGTTAATGGGGAGGAACCACTTAGCCCAAGCTACAATTGAATACTTGAGACAACAAAGGAGCAGGAGTAAAGTCAAAGGTTGAAAATCAGGGATCCAGAGGGGTAAACCAAGCAGAGAACCCACAGCAGCACCCACTGCTCCTCAAAGACATCTAGGGAATCAATGGACACTGAACATAAAAATGGCCATACTGGTTCAGGCCAATAGTCCGTCTAGCCCAGTATCCTGTCTTCTGACAGTGGCCAATGCCAGATGCTTCAAGCGGAAATGAACAGAACAGGACAATCATCAAGTGATCCATTCCCTGTCATCCAGTCCCAGCCTCTGGCAGTCAGAGGCTTAGGGACACCAAGAGCATGGGGTTGCATCCCTGACCATCTTGGCTAATAGTAATTGATGGGCCTGTCCTCATGAATTTATCTAGTTCTTTTTTAATCCAGTTTTGGCCTTTACAGCATCCCCTGGCAACAAGTTCCACAGGTTGACTGTGTATTGTATGAAGGAGTACTTCCTTTTGTTTGTTTTAAACCTGCTGCCTATTAATTTCACTGGGTAACCCCTGGTTCTTGTGTGATCTGAGGAGATAAATAACACTTCCTTATTCAGTTTCTCCACACCATTATATCATATCCCACCCTTAGTTATCTATTTGCCAGGCTGAACAGTTCATCTGTTTACTCTCTCCTCATATGGAAGCTGTTCCATTCTCTGCACCTTTTCCATTTCTAATATATCTTTTTTAGATGGGGTGACCAGAACTGCACACAGTACTCAAGGTGTGGGCGTACTATGAATTTATATAGAGGCATTATGATATTTACTCTCTTATGATCTATTCCTTTTCTAATGGTTCCTAACTTTCTGTTAGCTTTTTTGAATGCTGCAGCACACTGAGCATATGTTTTCAGAGAACTATCCATGATGACTCCAAGCTTTCTGTCTTGTAACAGCTCATTTAGATGTCATCATTTTGTAGGTATAGTTGGGATTATGTTTTCCAATATGCATTATTTGCATTTATCATCATTGAATTTAATCTGCCATTTTGTTGCCCAGTCCCCCAGTTTTGTGAGATACTTTTTTAACTCTTTGCAGTCTGCTTTGAACTTAACTACATTGAGTAATTTCATATCAGAGGAATTCTGCCTGGAGGATTGATTGGGCAAGGGACTGAAAACAAGCCCCACAGAGCATTCCCTCCACCTTGTTCAGGCTCCTCCTCCTCGAACAATGGATGGCCACCTTGGCCAGCCCCAGGAGGAGAAGGTTCCACAACTCTGGAGGGGGGGGCCTACGGATGGGGTGTTCATAGGTCAGGCTGTGTGCAGAAAAGGGCAGCCCTCACCTTCTAGAGCACATGCCAGGGGATACATGGGGTGGACAGCCCCCTGTGCTGGCTGAGCGCCACAGGGTCCCCCCAGTCCTTCCAAGTCTGCTGGTACCAGCCAGGACCAACATCTAGCGCATCAAGGGGGACTCCACCACCTGCAAACAGAGATGAGGAGTATGAAGTATGGGTCGTATGAGGAGGTCCTCCTGCTTGGTGGTTGCTATGGATCTGGGCACTGAAACCAGCTTCCAGATCCTGAGGATGTCCTGGAAAAAGATCAGCAGCTCAGACAGGTCTTGTGGGAGACTTGTCAGGTGAAGATAAAAGAGATGCCAGCTGTATCAGAGTCCTTGGAGGTGGTGGAGGAAGGCATACACGAGCACATTCCATGCCAGATTACCTAAACGGTAAATAAGTCTCTGAAGGGCCTGAAGTGGACCTGACTGTGAATATGAACCAGGCCATAGTCAGAGCCCAGTTGAGCTTGATCAGGCACTCTGCAGAGGCATAAAAAACCCCAATCCCCCCAAAGTGGAGCCCAAAGCCAAATGCCTGCAGAGTAGCCAATAAGATACCTATTATTCACCCTGTCAAATGCCTTCTCCTGGTCCAGGGACAGGAGGGCAAGTGACAGCCCATCCCTACATGCTAAAGCAGGGATGGGCAAAATACGGCCCGTGGACCAGATCTGGCCTAACATTTCTGTCCAGCCTGCCATGACTAACATTTCTGTCCGGCCTCCTCTGCCCCCTCACGATCTCCAAGTCTGGGCCGCTAAAAGTCCCAAAGCACAGTGGGGTGCTCAGGCAGGCTGCCTGCCTGCCGTGGCCCCACACCACTTCTGGAAGCAGCCAGCTGTTACTGGAACATCTCTGCGCGCCCCTGGCCGGGGGGAAGCGGCTCCACATGCTACCCCTAGCACTGTCCTCACAGCTCCCATTGGCCGGTTTCTGGCCAATGGGAGCTGCGGGGGCAGTGCTTGCAGGCAGCACACAGAGACCTGCTGCCCCCCTCCCCCTAAGGGGTGCGCAGAGACATGCCAGCAGCTTCCAGGAGCGGCATGGGGCCATGGCATGCAGGCAGCTTGCCTGAGCCCTGCTGTGCCACTAGCCGGGAGCCGCCTATGGTAAGCACCTCCCAACCAGAGCCTGCACCTCACACCCCCTCCCGCATGCCAACCCCCTTCTCCAGGTCAGAATCCCCTCCCACATCCAAACTCCCTCCCAGACCCTGCATCCCCTCCTACATCCCAATCCCCTGCCCCAGCCCAGAGCCCCCTCCTGCACCAAACTCCCTCTCTGAGCCCACACCCCTCACCTTCTCCTCCATCCCGACATTCTGCACCAGCCCGGAGCTCCCTCCTGCACCCAAACTCCCTCCCAAATCCCGCACTCCCTCCATTAATATAGGAGAAATGTGCGGCCCGTGATGACTTACCAAAATTCATGGAGCAACCCCCCTGCAAAAATTATTGCCCACCCCAGTGCTGAAATAAGTTCCAGACCAAATGGAGATTATCAAAGATGGTCCAGCCCAGGACAATGTAGGCCTGGTCAGGGTAGATCATGTCCGCCAGCACAGGCCCCAGCCACAGCAAGATGGCTTTCACTGTTATCTTGTAGTCTGTGCTGAGGAGCAAAACTGCGTGCCAGTTCTTGAGTTTGCAGAGGTCCCCCTTTTTAGGTAGCACAGCATGCCAGCACAAGGGGGGAGCACCTCATTCCCCAAGGACTTGGCCCAAATGGTGGGAAAATGTGACCCGAGTACATCCCAAAATGCACAATAAAACTCCACAGTCAGCCAATCGATGCCCGGAAAATTGTTGGTGGACATCAGATGAAGGGCTTCCAAGATTTCGGCCAGAGTGAGAGTTGCTGTAACTGGTCCTGGTCACCCACACTGATGGAAGGAAGTTTATCCCACACCACCCTGCAGGCATTGGTGTCCCCTGGATCTGGGGAGAGGAGGGTGGCAGCTGCATCCCCACCAAATCCATGAGGGGATGCTGTCCTCTGCCAAGAGGCAGGGCTCAGCCCTGTTTTCTTCAGGACATAGAAGTAGGAACTGTAATCCATCTCCTGAAGGATCTGAATGTGAGATTGAACAAAGGTATATGCTATACCTTAATGCGCAAAAACATTGGTCATTGAGGGCCTGGAGCTCATCCCACTTCTCCTGACACTCACCGCAGAAATATGGATTCCCAATATTAGCAATCATGTGCCTCTTCAGCTCCAAAACCTCCCCCTCCAGCTGCTCTGTCACCACGCACATACTCCAGCTGGCCCCTGGGGTTTAGTTGCGGCAGAAGAGCCAGGCACTTACCTTCCCCTTGTTCCACTACCTCTGCACTGAGGGAAAGGTCATCTCTGCCTCCTCCAGGCTAGCCAGAACTTCTGGAAGGACAACTCAAAGCCCACATCCTCTAGCAGGCTGTTATTGAAAAGCCAGTAGGCTGGTCCTGGCCTCTTGGGTATCACAGCCACAGATGGAAATCTGAGAATGGGGCTGGCCTCATGATGGAGGAGTGGGCCTCCAAGATGCATACTGGTGAGGAAGGGAGAGCAGTCTTAGCAGCACAGTAAGAATAGTTGCATCTGTGGCTTTTATCTTCTGTCCTGCTATGGCATTCTGGAGGGAAAGACTAACATTTAAAGGTGAAATCTTTTAAAAATAGAATTGTTTTCTTAGAATTCTTTCCTGTATTGTCAGGCCTTGTGGGAGCAGGATCCCTGCTTTGACAGAAAGTTAACACTATGGGATCTGGGATGCTAAAAATGTTATCATTTGAATGTCCAAAACTGTCATTGTGGTCAGTGGAATTTTGGATAGCCAAGGAATATAGAACTGGCCCTTTCATGTTTAACAAGCGGTTATGGCTTACAAAAGTAACTATGTAAAATTGGATTCATCTTTCTGTGAGCATTTAAGCCTAGACTGTGATATCCCTTCCTCACACTGTGTAGTATCTTATTCTATGTTGTGACAGGGTCGGGCCAGATGGCTATAGGAGAATAACAGAAGGCAGATATATTAGCCCCCGGCTAAGTAGGTCCCTTTTCCCTGGTAAGGTAACAGAGAAGGTTCCAGAACAATCAGGAACCTTCTGGAGACAATTAAGACAGCCTGATTAGAACATCTGCAGCCAATCAAGAAGCTGCTAGAATCAATTAAGGCAGGCTAATCAGGGCACCTGGGTTTTAAAAAGGAACTCACTTCAGTTTTTGGTGTGTGTGTGAGGAGCTGGGAGCAAGAGGCACTAGGAGCTGAGAGTGAGACCGCGGACTGTTGGAGGACTGAGGTGTACAAGCATTATCAGACACTAGGAGGAAGGTCCTACGGTGAGGATAAAGAAGGTGTTGGGAGGAGGCCATGGGGAAGTAGCCCAGGGAGTTGTAGCTGTCGCACAGCTGTTCCAGGAGGCACTCTAGACAGCTGCATTCCACAGGGCCCTGGTCTGGAACCCGGAGTAGAGGGCAGGCCCGGGTTCCCCCAAATCCTCCCATCTCCTGGTCAGACACAGGAGTCGTCGACCTGGACTGTGGGTTCAGAAAAACAGCCAAGCTGAGGGCTGCTGTGAAGCTCCAAGGCGAGCAAATCCGCCAATAAGCGCAAGACCCACCAAGGTAGAGCAGGAACTTTGTCACAATGTTAAGTCCTACTGATATCAGAATAAGGTACTATCAAACATGTGTAAAGTTATTACAATCTGGCTGTTAGTGAAATAACGAACAATGACTCTGACTGAAATAAGTGTTTACTACTTTTGTTAGCCCTGAAGAGACGTCACCACTTTTGGGGGCAGGGGGAAGAGGAGGAGGGGCTTGATTTTGCACCATCAACATAATTGCTAACTCATTATCACTGCAGAATCTTTATTGTTGCTGATGCATGTGACAGCAAGAACCCAGCTTTGTTCCTGTTCTAGACTGAGCGTGGAGTAAGAAAAAACACATCTTAAGATTTGTAAACTGAGTGGTTCTGCTCTGGAAGTCATTGGAAATATCACAATGCCATTTTTATAGTCACTCTTCAAAGCAGAACAGCCCTTTAATGTCCTTTGTTATTTTTTATTAGTTGCATAGTATTCTCTTGATTTAACCACAGTTGTAAAAAGGATATTGCAAGAAATGTAATATTTAATATGTGCTGTATCTTAATGTGCATAAACATTACGTTGTAAAGACAGTAAAGTTAGCTAATGTGTCATAGCAGTAAAAGACAGGAAAGCTCTCCAAAAGGCCAGCATTACTGCATGCATCAGTGAGAAGCAGTTGAATATTTAATGTGTATGGTAAATATAAGCAGAAAAGGGAGTCAAGATGACATATGATAGCATAACACACTGTAATATAGGAATCAGTTCAAGTACAGCATTCACATAACAGAGTTAGTATTCAGACTAACACATTTTGTCTGTACAACATCTCTTACATTGAGGTGGCATTGTTTTCCCTTTCCTCACCTTCAAATGTTTTCGTTAGAGACTCACGTTTACATCACACGGGCATTTATTTTAATAATTTCTCACCTTATAACACATTCATGTAATGCAGCCTTGCATTGTTTATATGTTAAATTTTATATCCTTTTCTCTTATAGTTCATCAGGGTTTAATGTTGTTTTCTCTTTTATTTATTGTTATTACCATTTGCAGACTGAGCCCCTTTGGTGGGGGTTGCTTTAGAAAGACAATTAATTTATATATGTAAATATCACGTATTATTTTTACAATACTCACTCTAATAATTTGTCCATAAAAGCACCAACATTATTTTGCCTTTTCTTTCATCATACGATCATGGATTCAAATATAATTTTCCCAAATCTCTTACGACTTACACTGACTTTCTAAATCTACACCGATATTGTATTTTCTTACAGTCTCCGTATACTGCTATTACCTGAGCACCACATCATCACCATCATAAGCTTGCATTAACATTGCTTTTTAAAATCAGTTAAATGAATGGGGGGTTTTTGTTGCTCTAAATAGCTTCTGATATCTATGTTCCATAGTATCTATGATCTGTTGTTAATTTTCAAAAATGTTCATTTGTACAATTATGGAAATTAAAAAAAAAAAAAACACAGTGCTCCCTCTACAGCAGCATTAATCATCTGCATTTTTCACTTTTAAAAATTCAGATTTTTTTTATTTGCTGGAGAATTGGGCAAAACGCTGTCTGAAACTAGATCCTAAATCTGTACCAATCCCATAAATCACAAATGGCTTAATTCAAAAGCAAACAAACAAAAACCAGCAACTTCACCTTCAAGCTGAAAGCTTGTAGTCCAAGTTTTCACCAGAATGTTAATGAAAAGAACAAGAAAATAGGATATGGGGTAAGGAGAATGCATTTATAATGGAAAACTTAATTCACTTGCAGCTAGGTCATGATGGCTGCAGTCTCATCAGGTGGGATGTCTGTCTCATTTATTGAAAATTAAGGATCTGATCCTGCAATGAGCTCTGTATGGATGGACCCCCCAGTGAAGCTAATGGGACTGACTGTGGCACAAGGGTCTGCATGGAGCTCACTGCAGGACTATGGCCAAAGGCAATTCTGTCTTTAAGCTACCCTGTTTACTGCCATTTTTTAAAAGGCAAATGGTTTTGCACTCTCTCTCTCTCTCTCAAATTAAGTCATTGTTAGATGATCCTTTAATAAATGGCAGTTTAAGGTCAGAGGCCAGCTTTTGTAGCTATTGGATCTTGAGCACTTTTGAAAATCTGGCCCCTTCACTTGAGTGCCTAAATGGAAGCTGAGCTCTTGAAACCCAGCCACTTATTTTGGTTCTGAAATGGGAGTGGAGAGTTGGCACCAGTGGTGCTGGGTGAGAGACACTCCCACCCAACACCAGAAGAGGTGTCTGCACCAAGGCAAATGGTGGTATCGAGCTGAACTATGGTGTCTGCCACCAAAGCAGTGACTGTCCCAAGGGGTGCACCTGTATTGAGAAGTCCTTCGGTGCTGGGCCCAGCATCAGCCTCAACTCCACTGTCTGCAGCCTGTGAGGTGCTTCCCGCCCCCGGCCCCCCGGGTGGCGCTGACACATGGCCTGAAGGTGCCAAGGGCACAGTGGAGGATGAGGAGGAAGAAGCTATGGACTGGAGAACTCCTGCACCAATGGAGAGTCCAGGACTTGAAGACAAAGCCAATCTGATGCCGCTTGATATGTGGCTGGCATGGAGACAGTTGGCACTGGTGCCAATGCTGTCAGCACTGGACTCAGTGGATACCTCATGGCCAGAACCAGAGGTGACAGTACAGGCTCTCAGTGAGCTCAGCATGGTACCAGGGAGCAGTTAGATGGACCAGCTCCCTCCTGCATGCTGGGAGATGCATGGTGCCAGTCAGCACTACTCTTGGAAGAGGACATAGAGTCTGCTTGAGCCCTGGAATGGTCCAGGTTGGATTTGTGGGACCTCTTCCTCGGTGTACCCTAGGAAGGTGAATGTCTTCTTCTCCACCGGAGGAATGCAAACATGGAGGTGCCTCACTAGCTGGATCCACAGTCAACCGTTGATCAGATGCGGCCCTCGGGGCCAAAGTAGGCCTCATGGCCTGCTCCAAATGGTGCTGGTTCAACCCTAAGTCCCTTGCCACCTGAGTCCTCTTTGTAAATGACTTACAGATAGAGCACCCCTCCTTGATGTGTTCCTCGCCGAGGCACAACAAGCACCTCGTGTGGGTAATCACTATCGGGGATAGCCCCCCTATGTAACAGACAATGCTTGAACCCTGATGAGGGCATCACATAGGGCAGCCAATTACACTAACTAAATCTAACTAACACTAAACTAAACCTAAGACACTATTACAACTATATACAAGAAAAAAATCTCGGTAACTGAGACAGAAAGTGTGAGGTGAAAGAATGCCACTCAGAGCTTTGACTCCAGCCACAGTCAGTGAGAAGGAACTAATAGGGGTCAGGGTGGCACCCTTACACAGCTAGGGGAGGTGCTAAGGCCACGAGATGCGAGTGACACCCCTATGCGTACTGCTAGGCAAAGTTCTCCGGCTCCAGGGCTCTCAGTGCATGCGCACCTGCATGGACTACATGGCTGTATCTACTTGAAGAAGAAATGGGGCATAACCTAAAGGGAAAGAAATCCCTGGTCTGAGCTGACCTTGTAGCATTTACACAGCTGCCCTATCCATACCCCCTCCTGAGAGGCAAAGTCCCTTGTTCTGTCCAGCCACAACTACCAAAGAGGCCAGTGAAGCCTTTGTAGATGACATGACATTAGCAGTGGCTGTCCTGATGGCCTTGTGACAGGAAGTTTCCTTCCCAATTGATTAACTGTCATTCAGGGAGAGACTGACTAGATTGCATGGCCTGAGGAAAATACAGCAAACTGACTGCTATGAGCTAGAGCTGTCAGCCGTGGAGCTGGATGGAGCTGAAGATCTCCTTAGCATGGCTATGTAACGGTTATGTCTTCACTTTCTCAAGGTCTGCACTGCTACATTTCTAAGGAATCTATCATCAAGGGCAGCTGTCATTTTGTGAGGTAGGCTGGTGCAGCATGTTACAGGGGAGACTCACACAGTGCTCTCTCTTGGAAACATTTTATTTTTGTTCTCTTTTTGATTTGTTCTTTCCCTTAATTGAAAATAAAAGTAATTCAGTTTGAAAGTATATGTTTTTGCCTTTTGTGTATCAAAAAGCATAATACTTTTCTCACATTGGGAAATTCACTTGGCTAAACTGGCCCATTTCATAGCCATTTACACAGTTGGGAGTTATACACGCTATATTAGCTTGAGGGTTTGGCCTCCTGTGTATGATATTCCCAGACAGCCTTAGCAACCCCTGAGGAGATATCTGAAGAATCCAGAAGAGAGGTAATTCCCAGAGGAGATCCTTGAAACAGCCAGAATATCATATGACATTCATTGAAGCTGCCAAAAAGAAAGCATCTGTGGTGATCCCTGTAGCACCCAGGCAGGATGACAGAAGCAAAGATGCACCCAATAATACTGAGGGGCGTCGGAGCCATAAGAGTGGAAAATCTGAAATATAATGGAGTTGTATAAATCAAACATGTCAGAACAATACTGAACATGGGGAATGTATCAATAAGGATGGCCTCATTATCCATAAATAGTTTTATGCCACTCAGGAACAATGAGGCCCCTCTGTTATAAAGATAAATTGTATATACTTGGTATTGACTGACAATGTTCCTATAAATATACTTCATATTTAACAGAGAGGTTCTGGATTAAAATCACCATTCGGGAAACATTCTTCCTCAAACATTCCCCTTGCAGTTGGCCTGTTGTTTCATACCAATTTGATAATTGGATAATGTTAACCAAAACCTCTTCAGAGTAGCTACCAAATATAATTTTGATTCAGACATATGTGGGGGGGGTTTCTCTAGCAAGATAATCTTCCATTTTGATTCAGTTAGTGCATCATTTGTCCATCTTTGGACAATGTCCATCTATCTAGATACATATATGGTGCCCACAGCGTTAGTATCTGAGCACCCCACAATCATTTTGAGCATATGCTCAAACCAGCACTGAGAGGTATGGAAATAATATTATGCCATCCTCCATCACAAGGGCACCATTTCACATTTCAGTGGTGTGAAGGGGACAACTTTCAGCGGTGGTTCAGAAGCTCCTGGATTTTTCTGAAGGATAAAATGTAAAAATCCATAATCAGCCAGTCCCCTTCACAGCTTCCAAGGGTGAGAGCTCACTGTCCTTTTCCTAGGAAAAGCTGAGACTCTGAAGCAGAAGATGGCTCTCAGCCCACCACTGGGCTAGGGGTGCTGCAATTTGGCACTGGAGGAGCTGGGACCAGTCATGCACTATAGTCCACAGAGTGGGAAATAAGTATCATGGGGTAGCCGTGTTAGTCTGTATCCACAAAAGCAACAAGGAGTCCGGTGGCTCCTTAAAGACTAACAAAATTATTTGAGCATAAGCTTTCGTGGGTAAAAGCCTCACTTCTTCAGATGCATGGAGTGAAAATTACAGATGCAGACACATCCATTAGACTGCATGCCTGGGGCCAGTCAGCAGTGAGGCGTGGCAGTGGATGTGGTTGGAGCAGAGCTACAATTGGGGCAGTGGGGGCAAACGACGTATCTGGCTTCGAGATTAAACTCGATAAGTTTCTGGAGGAGATGGTATGATGGGATAACATGATTTTGCAATTAATTGACCTTTAACTATTCATGGTAAATAGGTCCAATGGCCTGTGATGGGATGTTAGAGGGGGTGGGATCTGAGTTACTACAGAGAATTCTTTCCTGGGTATCTGGCTGGTGAATCTTGCCCACATGCTCAGGGTTCAGCTGATCGCCCTATTTGGGGTTGGGAAGGAATTTTCCTCCAGGGCAGATTGGAAGAGGCCCTGGGGGTTTTTCACCTTCTTCTGTAGCATGGGGCATGGGTCACTTGCTGGAGGATTCTCTGCACCTTGAAG
This sequence comes from Eretmochelys imbricata, assembly GCF_965152235.1. Classification (NCBI taxonomy): domain Eukaryota; kingdom Metazoa; phylum Chordata; order Testudines; family Cheloniidae; genus Eretmochelys; species Eretmochelys imbricata. Next base: position 64,338,672 of record NC_135579.1, read on the forward strand.
TCTTTAAACCATGATTTGAGGACTTCAATAGCTCAGACATAGGTGAGAGGTTTATTGCAGGAGTGGGTGAGTGAGATTCTGTGGCCTGCATTGTGCAGGAGGTCAGACTAGATGATCATAATGGTCCCTTCTGACCTTAATATCTATGAGTTGGAGAAGCGGGTCCCAAGAGCTGGGCTGGCAGGGTTGGGGAGCAGGGGCTCCACGCTGCCTGCAAGGCTTTGGCCTCTGAGGACTTCAGGGAGCAGAGCCAGGCTCTGGGCCTGGAGACTGTGGTACTCACATAGTACAAAGTGTGCAGCGCGGGGGGGGGCAACTCTCCTCATTCCCTCATGCCTTAGCTAATTGGCACTCTGCTTCATTGGGAACTAAGGCAGAGAAAGATAAAGTGACTTGCCCAAGGTGACACAGATCTATTTTAACCATGGTATCCCCCATTCATGTAACTGTGTGTTAGGTTATATTCTTACAGTGTTAAAACCAGCTTCCCTTAGCTGGAGATGGGTTTCAACTGGAACCTCACATCCAACCCCCCAAACTTTTAGGAAAGTTAAAATCTGGATGCAAGCTTTTGTGGCTTGAGCCTCTGTAATTGGCCTGAACTGGTGCCCTGTAACTGCATAGCTCTGAACTTGGAGAAGGTTTGGATCTGAACTTCATGACTATGCCCATGTTTACTCCTCACCCAGAACCAATCCTGACAAGGCAACTGGAGGGGTTCTTCTAGAGACAAAACTGAATTGTTCACACTGCCACCCAAACATTATATAAAGTGCTCAGATATAAAGTTGCCTCCCAGATCTTTCTATAGGATGTGCCAGTAAGGAGTAGTTCATGTCAATATTATTAAGGATCTGTCTCTCCCTTACGTACTACTCCTAATAAATAAAAACAGAAGTCACACAGTGAGGGAAATAAGAACAAGATGATCCTTATTTCCAACACAAACTACAAGCTAAAGCACCAATCTTGCAACACAAAATATGTGGGTGGAGTACTGCACCAACATGAAGGCACATTGGCTTTATTGGGGCTCCACATAGGTGCAGCAGTCCACTCATATGCTATATGTTGCATGACTGGGGTTTAAATATGAACAGCAGTAACAGAGGATGATAATAAAAGAGTAGAACTATAGGCACATTTGACAGAAGGAAAAAGACTTCAAAATAACTCATACAAAGTCATTTATTGTTCTTAAACTTCCCCCTATATTTATAATAGCAACAAACTCTTTCAGAACATTCAAATGTCCTTCTGCTGGGGTCTGCATAGATAATTTGTTGGTCTCCCAGCTCTCACTACTTTCTTTTTCACCTTTGTATTAGGAAGGAGATGAATCTGCTTAGGAATCCAACCTCTGGTTAAAGCTAATCAGGCCATTCAGCATTTCCCCTAGCGAGCAAGTCAGAACAGGTGTCCAGCTGCAAACTAACTGGGATCAGCTGAGCAAATCAGAAAAGATTAGTACAATTTTGCTCTCTCATTTCTCCAAGATACCATGAGGAGGAGTGGTTCATAATCGATAGCATATTCTGAGATTACAAGGTCTGCTAAAGTGGAGTTAAGATTGAGAACATACAGGTATAAGCAATTTAAGGGTAACAAACACTACAGTGTTGCTGTTATTACCCTAAAAACAAATATTACAACTCCAGGAAAATCAAAGTTAAATTTAAAAAGAATCCAAACATATTGAATTCTGGAAATGACTAGTTCAGGCAAACAAAATGTGGGCTCAAACTGGTTTAAACTGATTTTAAAGACACGTTAGTTTGTTTGTTTGTTTTACATGGTGTCATGGCAAAAAATGACCAGTAATCTTTACACAAAATCAGGTAAATCCTATAACATAAGGAAAAGATGGGGACTGAAGAAGTGAATCTTAAAAGTGTTCTGTTTTAATTGTATAAGCAAATCATTGAGTATTTGATAACCAGTGTATCTGGCATTATTCAGACTTAATTCAGGTGAATGCTGTTTAACCAAACCCCTCTAATCCAAACCTGCATTATCTAAAATGTCTGCATCTTTCACAGCTATTTCACTGATGCTAGTCAGCCTAATTTCAGCACCTTTTAATCTCTTAAAATAACCATTTTCATTGATCACAGTAGCTGACTTTATGCCAGTGAATTCTAATTGAGAATGAATTTGACTCACATTTTGATTCAGTAGAGTTTAAATTACAATTAATTTTATTTGTGTGGTATTTTAAGGCTTTAAATTCTAACTTCTCTCTTTGCATAAAGCATAGATATGTGCATTTATTAAGTTAGGCACTATATATTACAATATATGGAATTTATTGGCACCTGTCACAGTCTGTCACTAGCGTACTCAGTCACCTATATATAAACCCCTGATTATCCAAATGCTTTGGATGCCCCTCAAGGTCTTCAGAAAAACCAGTATGTGAAACTTGCATTCAAAATCTGGGGAAAGTTTTAGCATTTTGATTTAATTCCATATTAATCTCAAATTGCACAGTATCAGTACTAAGTCTTTTGTTTATTTCTGTACAGGGCTAATTCCCTTTCTTAGCACACAAACATTAAGGGACTTCAAACGGATCTCAAGTCTATGTAAATGGCTAGTGGCACCTGCATTGCTTCTATTGAAAGAGAAATCAAAAGCACACACACTCTGACTTAAAAGAAACAGGTCTTTATTGGTTTGGGGCAATTACAGATAATGAGATGGATGGGAACAGATCATTTCAATGTCTCTGAATATTTTAGCTCAAAACAAGACCCCGAGGGTGCTATTCAGCACTCTTTACTCAGGCAATATGCCCACTGGAGTGTTGAGTTGGAGAGGAAAAGAAGGACGTGTAAGTTTTCCTAAACAGAATTTACATTAGGAAGAGTGATTGGCTGGTCAGTGTTTGTGATGGAGTGATTGTCCTAGCCTTAAAAATAGCTAACCCTGACCCTTGAGTTCAATGGAAATTTTGTCTGAGTTGGGACTGCAGAAGCCAGCTTGCCCACTGTAATGTCCATGTGCAGATAACTGCAACATTCCTGAAATTCAAACAAAATAGAAGCTTCAGCTTTTACTTTTTTCCCCAAGCAAGAAGCTTCAGATGTCCAGCTGCCACAGCAGCAGCGCTGTAAAATCCCCTGAGCACTCAGTTGTGTAGGATGCATTGACAAAGATAAAATAATACACAAGGTGTTTGTTCCATCACAAATGTATATGGGTCCATTATTCTCATAATTACTGTGGTAGCACCTAGAGACCTCAAGCAGTTTGGGCCCCCTTGTACTAGGTGCTGTACAAACATATTGGAAAAGACATTCTCTGCCCCAGACAGCTTACATGAGAAAGGACAAGACCTAAGAAGTGGAAAAGACAAATTATTCCTCTTATTGTTCTTACATATATTTTACAAGAGAATTGGAATGTTCCTCCTTTGTAGGTAGTGTCGTGTGGGGTGATAGACCATGATTGTTGGGGATTGTGAGATATTTATGAGGGGAGAAATACCACACTGCTTTTTTACAGAGGACATTAGTGATAGCTGAAAGTGGGTAGGCAAAAATAAAATGTAAAAGTGTCTCAGAGCCAGTTCACCTCAGTAGGCAAAGATACCTTTTGATCTGACACAGAACGAAGTAAACAAAGCCTATTCTGCCCCCTCCCCCCCCACCTCCCCCGAGGAGCTTCCACTCCATTTGGCTAAGATGAGGATCACATTCAAACTTGATACATGTCCACTGAGGGACCAGACTATTTTCTGCTTTTACATGGAAATAGACTCAATTACCTAGCAGTTTTTTTACATCTTTAACTACTATGATTTTCAATACGTCTCTAAGGTCCCTGGAAACACACAAAGGAAACTATTGAACATTTTGTTATTACCTTCCAGTAACTAGGAGTAAATTCATATCATTTGCATTGTAACATATATTCTAATATTCGTAACGGGCAACAACAGTTATCTCTAGGTGGTTGTGAGGTTAGAGCACGGAACTAGGAAGTTAAGGGAGAAGTCTCCCGAATTTCTTGCCACCCCCATCACTGTTTACAACATACTGGGAATACTCCATCAAGCATTCACTTCTATCTCCAGGTGATAGCAAAAAGCAACCTGTACCCCAACTTCATCCAACGCACACTCAATCGCCAGACCATAACAGCAATGTCTGTAATGGTAAGATAGAATAACATTTTATATGGGTGGTATGTGTGATCATCAGCCATGCCCAGTATTTAATACAGGAGACTATGTGGTCGGAGTTCAGGTTGTGTGTCAGACAGAAAATCACACATCTTCCTGTCAGCAACAAAGAGGTATACCAAAATCCTAACATACCCAGAGGCAAATCAAATCTCTGAATCCAGAAAGGGACTATGTGTAAAGGCTGGAGTTCCAGCCGATGATAATCAGGATATGAAAGGCCAGGAATATATATTTTATATTGTATTTTATTTATCCTTTTCAAATATGCATTTATTTCAAAATTTCCTTCAAACCTAGTATTTGCTGCTGTTAGTTCTCCCTCATCTGGGCACTAATTGACTTTCTATTAGGAAACTGCTGACAAGATAAAAATATACACAAACTTGTTAACGAGAACTATAATTAACTACATATCAGAAAATAACAGTGGGGTGTCATGTGGTGAGGCCAGTAATATGTAGCCAATAAAGGTCTATCTTTTACCATTAATATTTACAGTTGGAAGCACTAGATGGCTGCAATCTAAATGCTGCACCAACAAACAATAGCTATTAACTTGATACCTTGTAGGCTGACAGTGTAAAATATTCACATAGCTACTTTCTTAATCATCACTTGACAGCATCATGGTAATGCTAGGTAGTACCACATGGCTGTTTTGCAGAAGGTCAGCACCAACCGGGGAAACAGGTTCTCTGGATATTGTTTGCATTATTATACTTTTTTGATTAGCAAATTTGCACTGAGTTGAAGTACTCATGGGCATTCCAGACTGCTACTGACTTATATGTTACAGGGACAAATCACTTACCGTCATTCTGTGCCTCAGTTTCCCCATTTTACAAATCTTCCCATCAGAGTTGTGAGGCTTAATAATTACAAAGAACTGAGAAACTTGGACAAAATACAGTCTGTTACTGTAAACTATTAATCATCATTATTTCAGAAATCAGGATATTATACAATGGAGATATGTATAACAGGTACACTCTGATCCTAGGGAACGTAGTGCAATGCACCAGCTTTGGGTCAGATTGTGACTAGCACTTGGGTAGATGCTCAGAGGAAAAAGGCTCAAGAAGTCTCCCCCACTTTGTGAGATCTATACCAGGACCAGTCATGCATTCTACCCCAGAGAGTGTGGGGAGAAGTAGGACCAGGGCCTCACCTCCCTCTGCAGAAGCCCATGGAGAGGGATGGCAACTCTAGGGGGTGACCTCTGGTAGCACTACCATCAACATGGACCAGTGCCAAAATAGTGTAATTTGGTCCTTTGTGTATGTGATGATGTTCCCCTGCAGTGACTAGTCTAGTGTTGAACTCCAGTGATCTAATTTCAGAGACAATAAAGGATCTACTACTAATATCATTTAAGGGACATCTCCTTTAGCTCAAGTACTGGAAATTTTGGAGTTTCTAGTCTTAAGACCCAGTAGGGTTAGAGAATTATCTCAGAATTGCATTGTTGTACACAGTACTGCCATTTGTTATATTGTGTGTGGGGGGGGGAAGAGTGTGAATACACCACCCACATAAAAATGTGTTGTGATAATGGAAGCCCTCAAACATCTCAACACTCTGCAGTGTGAAGTGGTGGACAGTGTAAACCTGCCATATCAGTAATGATTATAATGAGATGTGGGGGGAGATATGGAAACACTCCCTGTCAATATCTCTCTGTGACCATTAATGGAGGCCTCACTTGAAGCTAAGTGCAAACCTTTTGCTTCACATATGTATCTTGTCACTCTTCTCGGCCCAAAATTGTTGTGAGGAGAAGGGGCAGGGGCATCTAGTTAGAGGTGAGCAAATAGCAAATACAATGTACAATAGCCACATGGAATATTCACACTTACGTCAAATGGCAAAGAGAAGATGTTCATTTTGTTTGAGACTTTCAAAGGGACCTGTGAGAGGTACATGCCCAACTCACACTGAAAATCACAGGAGTTGGGTGCCTCTTTTCCTTGGGCCCCTTTGAAAATCCCAATCTTAAAGCCTATTATGCCCATATGCGAGTAGGTGAGCCCTTGCCCAAAAGATGATGAGCACCTTCAGCTCCCACTGGCTTCAATGGAAGATGAGAATGCCTAGTGCTTCTCAGGAGATGCTCAGCATATCACAGCATTGGGCCCTACCTTTGTGTAGGGTTTTTTTTGTGCTCACTGTGACCATATGCACATACGCTGGCTGCATACAGAAATTAGTCACAGCGAGGTCATACGTTTCCCATAGCATTCTTCTATTTTTATTGACCAATGGCATTTGTTCCTCCGTCAGAACTCGCTAGTAACAAACACAGTGTCCGCACATCTTTTGGAGCACAGCATGCCTTGGAATTGCAGTGCTGTCTGCAGGATCTGCATTGGACAGATCTTTCACTGGAATTGGTCAGAACAAATATTCTTCATTCACAAGGTAAATTATTTCTACAGAGAGACTAGTGACTAGGGGCCAGCACTGATCGTACTGTGCTATTTGTGCCACCATAAACCAAGTTATAATGATATGTAATAACTAGAAGCTTTACCCAAACGGGAGGAAATGTCAATCCACAGAAACTGACACATTTACTAAAACATGGTGTCTTATTGTTTGCCTGGTCTGAGATTTAGCAACTGTGGGCCAAATTTGTCCTGAGCCTAATTTCATTTAGTTCAGGGGGTTTACATGAGGGGTGCATTTTCCCTCTTGTGTTTTTAAATTGCAGCAGATGGTTAAGTTTTACACCAGAGGCTGTCAGTAGAATTTTAAAAGGCATCTTATAACAACACACTGAAGCTGTACAGTCAATCTGTGCAGCACCAACAGAATGGTCCTGAAGAGAATTTGAGCACATTTGTAAAATTAGCATTGGCAGTTGTTGCAAAACAGTATCAGTTTGTATGCTAAAAGCCCACTCCTTAATCATGGCTTTTCTCCTGAAGCAGCCAGTTGAGGCATTCTGCTCCAGACATGGAGAAGTGATGGTGAAGGAGAAAAGGCATTTCAGACTCAGTCCTATGAGGTACTGACTAAAGCATTTAACCATGCACTTAAGGGACTACACACATGCTTGAAATTAAGCACGTACATGATGGGAACCAGAATGTTGAGCACTCAGCATAGATAACACATTGGAACCAGTGATCCCTCTAATTTTTGACAGGCCGTGTGCGCAAAAAATTTCTTCTGTGCAAATTTTTGTGCTTCTGTGCAAATTTTTGTGCACGCAGTGTTTCGCCGTGTGTGCAGGGTTTAGGATCTGTGTGCACGCGCACACGCAGTTTAGAGGGAACAGTGATTGGAACCCCTCTAGAAAAGATCACTCTTATTAGGTTGCCTCCTGTCTAAACAGACCACCCCAAATAATCTCCAAATATACCGAATGCAATGCTGCATCATCAGACCACCTCCATTAACCAACCAATATTGTACAATGAATACAACATAAACAAGATATTAATATAGCAAGCAGTTACAGAAAATATACTTTAGATCTATTTGTCCTTTGTTACATTTCCTATAAAGTCATTCATTAGAGTCAGCTACTGAGTTCAGCAAAGCTGGATTTCCAAGGGCTAATAATGCAAATAAAATGTTAGTTGAACTGACTATTGCTTCAACCAAATACTGGAATTTTGGAGAGAGTGGCTTGTTTTGGTTTACACATTGCACCATTGTTAAGAGCTCTAGGAACACTGATGATGGCCCTGATCCTGCAGTTTGAATCACGTGAGCAAAATTCCATAAGGAATCCTAACTATGCAGATCAGATGGCAGGACTGAGGCCAACATTTGTAAATGTTTTAGCTGATGACATCTGCCTCGCTGTTAATATGAGACTCCTATAGGGCTCAGTCCTCAACGTCCCTTAAAATCAGTAGGTGTAACCTGGCCTCACTGCAGTAAAGATTAGTTTTGCCATTGACTTCAATAGGGCCAGAATTTCTTCCAGTGAGAATGAATGTTCTCAGTACCTTCCAAGGCTCATTCTTCACCTTGCTAGGCTAGATTACAATACACAGCTAAATCCACAGATTTCAACCATCTGCATGTGTGCTCGCTTTATAACGGGAGGTCACAGATGAGATGTTTCTTGTTTGAAAAACCAGACTATTTGACTGTAAATTAGAAAAATACAATCCAGTTTAGCAATTGATCACAATAGCTACGACCAGCTGTCCCGACATTTACTTGTGAAATCCCCAGCCCAATTGGCTGTTAGACAACTAAGTTTTGACAGTTCCAAGAAAGTAATTTACTCAGATTATGCAATGCATTTAAACCATTCAACCTATGTTCTGTACTTCAGTGGAGAGTTGACAGTGATGATTATGATTAGTTACTTCTGAGACTCTTTTAAGAAAAGGTTCAGAGAATACCATTCAGTGAGAAGACATTGAAGGTATTATTAAACCATAATATACATGAAATAAAATTAAGTTTTAAATGATAGGTTGAAGGAATTAGACTAATGGTCATTACATGAGGGAGTTAAAGAAACAGCTTGTCACCTCCAAAAGTCTGAGCAAGATACAGCTCAAGTAGACATGGATCCATTAAATTCAACTGAGTCCATAGTGTCTATTATTTTAGATAGACAAACCAACATACAGGTCTGCACAGCTCTCAGGCTCTGCTGATTGATGTTTAATATTGGAACAGCAGCTGTTGATTCTAGGTGATTCTAGCCAGAACAATCAGTGTTCATTTGTGAATGTAAAGAACTCACAGCATTTTAAACAGGAAAAGGAAAATTCATTTAGCCCTGCATGTGTTGCTAATTTAATGCCATGTTAAGATATTGGGACAAAGTCAAGGTATTAATTTATTGCTACTTTACTGTTGTTATAAATAAAGTGAGGCCTCATATGCCCCAAGCCAAAGGTTATCGGTGCATCACATTATGGTAGGTTTATGTACAAGTGGCTGGATTTCTTACTGAACTACTGGGGCTCCCGTTGGAAACCAACCTTAGAATGATTTTCTGATAAGAAGGTTGCAAATCAAGATCAGTGTATCTATGGGCTTTTTAATCAATGTTATGGCTTTTCTTTGACTGGTCAAATTATCGATATATGCCCTCACCCCCTTTAAAGTAATTCTGACCTGGATTAGAGCTACTCAAGCCAATAGTCATTCAGTACTATAGCAAATGTTTTTTGATTTCTAGGCAGTAAACATGAAGACATGGACCAGATTTGCTTCACTAGGAATTAAGCGATAAGCTGACCAATAGCGTCAGGACTCAAGGTTACTCAGCTCAAGGAATGCTGGTGGTGCACATCAGCAGCCGCACACTTCTAAGCAAGTGATGCAAATGGCAGTGCAGGGAATGTTCCAGAGGCTTTACAATTCCCCATATTGTAAAGCTGCCAGTGATGTTTCTGTCTTGTTAAACTGCCCGATTATGGCTGTTCCTATGCAGGTGCTGGAATAAAAGGGGACCACTCCCTGTGCTAGAGGTAGCCAGAATCCATCCATTTGTGCTTTCTGAGTGTAAGCTCCCACTCGTGTTTCTGGACACATCACATGCCCCAACAAAGACATTTATTCTCAGGCCATGTCACTACTTGCCCTATGCAACAGCAAGCACCACGATGGCAGCACATGTGGCCCCTTTTGCACAGAGGCAGCAAGAGCCATTTTGGCCTGCATTCCCCAACCCCCTCCCCGTACCTGGAGACACAGGGCCCAGTTCTCTGATCACTCATGTTTGCATAAATCAGGATTAATTCCAGTGAAGCCACTGGAGCCACAGTAGTATAAAATGATGTGAGAAGAGAATGAGGCCCATAATGCCTCCCAGCACATCTCCTCAGGCACTACCCCCTACAGCCCACCGCCCCAGCACTCCACTGACTCCCAGAGCCAGAATTCAGTCAAGCATTTTAAAAATGTTTTCCAGTCAAAATGTGTTCTCCTGGGGCAGCCTCGCCCCATTCTACACTACTAATTTTCAGAAGGGAGCAATTCCTTTGCTACAAATTTTCTTCAAAGAGTGAGAAGCGATTACAAAAGAATGGTGTGTGTTATGTGACTTTGGCTTTGCAATTGGGCCCTGCTTATCCAGCAGTCTGCCCACACTCTACACAATGGGAGCTGGGAACTAAGTATGTACATCTAGAGTGCATTAACAAAATCACCTGCGTGGTAATCTTAGTAGGCCTTTAAAAGTTAAAGGACTTGATTCTCCCCTTTCACCCGAGAGGAGGGTGCATGCCAGAGCTGTCCTGTGGACAGTTCATACATAAGCCTTTGGAATCTGGGGAATGTAAGTGATTATTGGTTACTGAGAATAAGGTTGGTGTTTAGCCTTGCTTGCACTGTCAGGGGAGCTGTGGGCACTCATCACCATGCTGGTGATGCCCTTAAATTTCAACTGTTGTCTCCTGCTGCTGTGTATGTGAGTTCCACAGTCTGTTAAGTGCAAACTGCCAGAGAAGGTTTGTGTGCATATTACCCCACAGCAAGCAGCTGCCATTTAAATGACTTACCTTAGCTTTAGCATGCTCTAGATGAAACCAGTATTTTTCCTTCACTTCACCATCCTACAAATCCTCAGCAATAGCACCCAGGAAAACAGGACACCTCTGGGTTAACTGCTCAGGGAAGTGTAACTGTTTCTTAGATGTAGGAGATCTGGGCTGATTAGATTTCATAGTTCCGTACTTTTTAGGGAAGTATTATAAGGATTATTTGTTATTGTTTTCTCAATACTGAATGGAACCGACATAATTCTGCAAACACAGCAACAGTTAGTATCCTATTTCATCCAGTCTGGAATTTACAATAGCCATTCACAAACCCAATTACAGAGTTACCAATGGATTCAAGTAATTTATGTTAAAAATCTCTAGCCCAGCTTAGTGGGTGATGTAACAAACATCGAGTTTCTTTTTGCTTAAGTCCAGTAGCTAAATTAAGAGCAATTTTCAGCAAGAACTAATTGAGTAACATTGACTTTTATTATTTTCTTGCTTAAAAAGGTATAAAAATACCATCTTGCACAAGTTTTTCTTTGACTCACAAAGCAATGAGCCCTGAGAAGAGGTTTATTGATGATTGTTACCTGCAGTAGGATGAAGTGCAAAACGTAGCAACAGGTGTAATTCACCAATAATAAAGGCTAGGATTCAGAGGAGCCCTAAGGAAATTAGGCACCCAACTCCCACTGAGCATCTCATAGGCCCCTTGGAAAACCTCAGCCAAACACAGCTCTTTTTTTGCAAGACTGATGTGAACATGAAGATAAGGCTATGACTCCCAAATGCTGGATACTGAGCTGCTGGATACTTATAGGCAGGTCCTGATCCTGAAAGCTGCTCCATGCTGATGGACCTTATGCCTGTATGGTGCCTTTGTGAAGTCATGGTGTTTCATTCAAAGGCTGCCACCATGGAACAGTTTGCAGGATCCAAGCTTTATAGTATAGGCAAAGAAGTTAAGAAATTACCTCACCCATTCAGGCACTATGCTGTGCCCATCACCATGGTGTCTGAGTATGTCAGAGTCATTCCTCCATCTATAGTGGTCACCATTAAGCAGCAAGCATTTGCCAATAATTATTCATATTGGGAGTGGAGACATCACAGATCATGCCTATAAATTGATCACCATTATAATCTTTTCAATATTACCTAACATAAGTCATTTAATATTACATCTGTTCCCTACATACAGTTAATTATTTGTAAACAGCACTGTACTTGGATTAGAAAACAACTGTGGCAACTGTGTGGTATCTGTTAGCAAATATTGAATTTTGAAAGGCAGCCACTGAGTGTAACATTCTGATAACCAGCTGTACCGAAGAATAATTTTACAACATGCTCCTATTTAGGAAGTTTCCAGGTGTTCTGCAGCAATTTGTTTGTGCTGAGACGTAATAAAATATACCACACATCCTTCCTTGCTTCTCAGGATATTTTTTCTCTCTGCTCTTAGTGCTCTAGGGAAAACTGCTTGTGTTGGATCCCATTACAGCCCGTGACAAACCGATTAAGCATATTGTATAATGAAAGCAAGTGGCCATGACCTAATGCTCAGATCAAAGATGGAGCTCTTAACACAGCTATCATGGGAAAGTTGGCATAGTATAATAGCAAAATGTGATACTAAATTGAAAAGTGATGTACCGCTGTGATGATCTGTGCAGTATTCAAGGAGACATTACCCATACATTACTCAGTGCCTTAGTACTGCAGGAGTCTTAGAATAGTGGATGACCTTACACGTATCACAGGCCAGTGAACATCTTACTCCTGTTGGTAAGCAGTTACTCACGTGAGGAATCACATTAGAGTCCAAGGGACTAGTTATGTGGGCAACTGCTCACTAATGCAAATAGGGGGCTCACAGTCTGGCTCCAGACAAAGTGCAAGGCAATAGCCAGGGAAAATAACAGGATGAGTTAAGACAGAGTTGTGACTTTAATTCTTCATTTCCTGCTTTTAAATCCAGCTCCTACCATTATTCAAACATGTTTTTATTGTGGGTTTGTTCATTGACACCACCTCCCCTTAAAAAGCAGGACAATTATGTTCCTAAAGATGCTGGTCAGGGCTTCATCTTTCCTGGGTCCATGAACGATTTTTTTTTAATGTTTCCAAGTGTTGTCATCAACACCAAATATTGTGACACGCCAATCCCGATGCCCACATCTGAGATTTCGGATTCTTTTTTCAGACAGTACAATTTGTATTATGTTTTCCAAATTAAATTAACTGTTCAGCAATCAATTAGTGAAGAAACAGTTGATCCTGATGGGACCAGACTACAGAACCTTCTGGCAACTCTAGATCAGTTCACTGCTAGTGCTAATCAGGCTACCCGCACTGTAAACCTGAGCTTTGCTATGAGAGCTGACAGATCAGGAGGACAGCCTATGACCCAAAGTTTTTAATAGCTCAATAGGGCCTAGATGAGTGGATTGTGGAAAAGTATATTTTTTTTAATATTGGAAAATCAGCAGTGAACACTGAACAGAGAAGTAAAGTTGGTCAATATGTCCCTTTATGATAGAAAATGGCTCTGCAGATCTTACTCAAAGCTGTAGCCACTTGACAGATTGGATCAGGTTGAGATATTTTGACAGGTTTCAATTCTAGGAACATCTGCAGGTCTACTGGCTTCCTCAGGTGTTGGTCACCATCCAGTCAAGAATGCTCCTAAATCAACCACAAGAGGCATACAGACGAGGCAGTGTTCCTCTCCATCATAGCATTTCTATAGTAATTTTCTATTGCACTAGACTAGAATATCCAGGCACTGAATGGCTATGCACAAAGATAAGAAAGGTGACAAATTAAGCAGAATGACTACTGTGAAACGACGGAAATGTATTTCTATACTGATCAGTATACAGTACAAATGCAGCTTTGATAATTCTGACATTTATTCCTATTGTATTTGTGTTTTTTGTACGTATAAATTATCATACAATTTGTGTTTGTGAGGAATTAAACCTCATCTCCAAAAAATTCAGTGATAGGACATGAACTTAGAATCTACTGTTGATTCAAGTCTCTTCCTAGGTGTAGTTATGGTAGGATTTACACTGTTGCTGACTGGAAAAACATCAGACAGATTCAAAGAGTTTAAGATGAGATGGAACCATTAGGTTACGTAGTCTGACTTCTTGTCTACTGCAAGCTATTAAATTTAAGCTAGTAACCACTGTATTGAGCACAAAAACTTGCACAGATGGTCTCATTCAAACCCAGGAACACAGAGTTAATTGTGAGTGAGGAGAATGGATAAACTAGTGGCACTGCCTGGGATGCAGGAGATAGGGCAATTAACTTAATCCACCTGTGCCTTGCTTCCCCAATCTGTAACATGAAGGTGATACCTGGTAGGGTGTCCTAAGGATAAAAATCCATTCATGATTGTGTGATGCTCTGGTACTACGAGGGCCATATAAGCACGTACAGACACACACAGAGAGAACTGGATCTCCAATAGGAATAGAAAACAATATTTTTAAATGCCTGCTGAAGAGCTTATGAAATGACATTCTCAATATGACTCAATAATATAGTAGACTGACATGTTCTGTGTCGCCTCATCTCAGGTACTTGGGTACTGTGTGATCTGTCACCTGGAGTAGGTTATTTCTATACAGGAAAATTAATGATTTTTTAAATCATAGAGGAGTCATATTTAACAATCAAGGGCAGAGGAGAGAGTAATTGCAGCTGGTCATAAAGCCCCCTAGGAGAGACCTTGAGCCAAACTTGCTTTCATTACTGTAGCTGGATTTTTTAAAATCCAGAAATAAAAGATTGTTTTAATATTTTTCCTGTGGCTCTGTCATTGTATTGCAGAAGAGTCTGAACAGTGGGGTTCAAGATGTGTATATTTGACATTAATAGGAATTAATGCCCAGCTTAGAGTATCCCTGTTCTGAATGCAGTATTATCCTCAGCACTAGGACTATCCCTGCATACTCCTTGGGAATGACTACTAAGCAGATCACTCAGTGTGGGTAATAGTATTCTGTAACAAGCTGTACCTAACTCTCTGGGAAATGGGATTTGAGTTCTGACCTGCTGTTTTCTGTTTCTAAACCTTTTGGATTTGAAAGTTCTGCCGCAAGCACATGTGCATCTACAACAGTTCAATTGTCACTTGTAATACAAATCAAAAGATGATGGCAAAATCTGCCTGGAAGACCAATTCCTTGCAGGGTGATTCTGTCCATAGGGACCACTTTTCCATGACACCCACATCATTTCAATGGCTTCCATGACTGCAGAAAGACTGTTTTAAACAAATGTTTTCATCTGCCAAAAATCCAACACTAAAAGGTGTTTCTGGCAGATTTGTTTGCATGTACATGGTGCATGTTGTTGTTATTACGTTTCCCATTGCTGTATGAAAACAGGGTATAAAAGAATACAATTTATATATCCATCCTGCACTGTATTGCTTCCTGAAAAGGAATTATGGAAACATGAGCATGTCTCCATAATTAAAGACGCAAGCTCTGTACGATCTGTGTTTTCTGTGAATATTTATTGATTTGAATTTCCCATCAAATGCATTTCAGTTATGTTCATGTGTGTCCTTTGTGTGTTCTCAGTCTGAAACCTTCCTACACCACCAGACATCGTTTAGGATCCAAACAAGGATCTGCCAACCCTATTGTGTTTATTGTGCTGTTTGCTGGAATAGCTACCTTGTTGTGTTTCTACCACTTTTTTAGGATAAGTTGTTGATCTATCAATCATTCAACCCCCAACCAGGATCAGTGGGCTGCTTTTCTCTGGTCTCTACCCTTAGACCTGTCTGGCTTAGGGGGCCCTACCAAAATTCTCATCAGCATAGGTCTCAGGGTCAGTGAAATACCCAAGTCTTTCCACTGCCTGAAGATGCAGTCCCCAGGGAAGGTTTGTGTGTTCGCCTTATGCAAATATTCCAGGAAACAACTGTACTGGCAGGAATGTTCAGAGAAATGGTGTGTTTTACAAAAGTATTTATGGAAAGCAAAATCTGAAATTGTAAGTGCAACTCTTCACACCAGAAACCTGATTCATTCAGTGAAGGAAATAGAAATGCCATGTGCCTATGTATCCAATGAAAACTGTTAAAATTTAAAATATCAAAGACTTGCAATGAACTGCTTGTGAACAACCTATGGACAAAGAATTGTTAGTAAAAATTCAGCAAACAATTTCTGAATACTAACTCTGTTTGTGAAAAACACAATCTGCTCACAAATAATTTGCAAACAGAAAGAAAGTTGTCACATAAACTAGTCATTATACATGATTCACTCAGCTCTGGGTAAGTGCTCGAAAGATAGCATGCTGCAATAGGTTTACTTTCCATAGGACCTAAAGCACCAAACTTTGGAAGGCTAATCTACTTTTCTACTAGCAAATATGTTCTTTAAAATATTAGATTTTACATTATATTTGAAATGATTACTCTAGAATGTTTTCCTTCCATGGTAGCTCCAGTGTACGTGCCTCTATGTTCTTAACATCAATTATATTGCAATTATTTCAATCCTTTCAGTTGACAGCTGACTTGATCTCGAACATATTCACCGCCATTGGCTCAGTGACGTTAGCCTTATTATTGATCCTCTTCTTGGCAATTGTGATTTCCGTCATAGCTGCCAACAAACGGGCGACTCAAGGGACCTACAGCCCCAGCCGGCAGGAGAAAGAGGGATCCCGTGTGGAGATGTGGAACATGGTGCAGCCGCCACCGATGGAAAGACTGATATAGCAGAAAAGACTCCTCTGTGCTACACACTGGCAGGCATCTGGCTGAAAGGAAATAGAGTAAATATGATGGAAATGGTTGTTAATTTTGTTTTTGATACCAAGGAATATGTGATGACTTTAGGGGCTGTTGAAAATATTTGGCATTTAATCCAATAACCTTAAGGGTCTTCAGTATTTGAGTGAACTGATGCCAGCTTCTTGGACTTCTTGAACTTGGACCAGCTTCTCAAAGGACAATTTTGCTTGCACTGGAATTTTCAGCCTTGGTAATCAGCAGTATGCCTTACAGAGTGTAATGGCTTCTGGGATACATGTAAGTGCCCGTCTCTCAGATACACAGCTTCTGTTTTGCTTTTTCCTTTGACTGCCTAGTGATCATTGTTGCAGAAGACAATGCAGAGAAATAAAATAAGCCTGTACAATAAGTTCATCATGATTATGTCATGAGAGGTATTAGCATTAGAACTGTGTCTCAGCACATCTATTTTCATTCTTTAATCAGGGATTAAAAGGAAGGTCTGGGGAAGCTCCGGGGAAGCTCCCCATGAAGCGAAATAAACCTTTCAAAAGTTATTGGCTTGCTTCCCTTCAATGCACTAATTTCACCTGCTGTTTCACCACCCTTTTCTAATGCCAGTAGCCTCCTGTGACAAACACATGCCGTTCTTTAAGTGTAAGGGGACTGTTGCCCCCTTACTAACATTCAGTGGGGTGTTTTAGTTGCTAGCTCCCAGTACTAAAAAGGAGAAGGGTCTCTGGGAAATCAGGATCTTGAGACTGATAGTCCCCAGGAATAATGGGGAGAGGCCAATGCTCCAGGTCAGCCTGAATGACAGGGCGAACAGGATAATCAGGGAGTCAGGAGGCCAGGGAGGTCCCATCCTCCGTGTGAGCTGGATTTGCCTGGGTCAGACAGAGTGGGGCCGAGCTAAGGAGAAAGCGGGGCCCAAGCTAAGCTGGGGAGCAGAGCGGTGCCAGAGCCAGAGGGGCCAGAAAAGCAGCCCAGGAAGCAGGTCAGTGCTGGGAGCAGAGTCACAGAAGCAGCCTGCAGAGAAGAGCAGAGCTGTAGCAATCAGAGGCAGAGAGGCCAAAGAAGCAGCCCAGGGAGCTGGAGGCAGAGCAGCAGAGACAGAGGGATGGAGCTGGGGCTGGAGCAGTCCAGAGCTGGGTGTGTTGAGCAGCTGAGGAGAGCGAGAGGGACTTTGGGCAGTGGGCCCAGCACAGGAAGACGCCTCAGCCAAGAGGCTCTGCAGGCCAGGCTTGGATCATAACCCCGCCAGGGCGGGGGCGACACTGGGAAGAAGGGTCCTACCACTTAGAGCCTGAGAGCGTGTGGCCACCACTAGAGCAAGTGTCCAACCCACAGCCAGGGCCTGAGAAGAAGGCCTGGGACTTACAAGGAACAGGCCGTGAACTGCCCTGACATTCCAGAGACACTGTTTGTGATGTTCCCTGCCACAGAGCAGGGTGATGTGTTTTCCTTTAACCTTTTCCATTTTTCCTTATTCTTTTTAAAATTAATTGTTGATTAAATAACTTGTATTTGCTTTAAATTGTATGTAATGGTCAGTGGGTCAGGGAAATGCCCAGTGCAGAGAGAGTACCCCGGAGTGGGGATACCCTAGCCCCTGTCCTAGGTGACCACAGCAGGGTTGGGGGTCGAGCCCCCAGGAATCCTGGGCCCAGCCTTGTCAGGGTTATGAGGACTCTGCCAGACAGGAGAGTGGAAGGGGAGTCCTCAAGGGCAGGGAGGCCACTGGGTAAAGGAAGTGGGAGTGAGGACTTAGATCCTTTCGGTAGCCCACTTCACTGGGGTAGTGCAGAAGCCAGGAAAGTTCCCCACAATAGCGGGACTATTCCCCCGCTTACACAAGCATCAGAAACGACACTCGAAACTGTTAAGGTGACACAGGTTATTTAACCAGACCTCTTTCAATGCATGGAATCTAAACATCATTTCAACCCTGCATTCCCCACTGTCTTGTTCTGACTACATCACTACACTAACGTGCACTACTAGCCCTCATGCAACCCAGGTCATAAATATACATTAAGTACAAAACAGACAAGCTTGCTCAAAAATGTGTTGCCCAAGATTGCTGGAAAATATCAGAAAAGGAGAAGAATTGTCTTCTACCAAAAGCACCAGACTGGGAATCATGAGATATGGGTTCCCAGCTCTTCAACAGATTTCACATGTGACCTAGGGCAAGTCATTCACCTTTCTGTGCCTCGGTTTCCCTCCAATGAGGGATGATACTATTTGCCTACCTCATTTCCGTGATATGTGTCAAAACTTTTGTTGGAAGAGCTAGAGAAACGTAGAATATAAATGATGGAGCAAAGGAAAGTTTGGAAAGTCTCCGAACAATACAGACACAAAGGGGTAATTTTTCAACAGGACTTAAGGCTCAACTACCCCATTGGTGGGGGTAACTAGCACCTGCCAAAATGCATTGTCAAGGTTCCTCCCCGACTCTGAACTCTAGGGTACAGATGTGGGGACCTGCATGAAAAATCTCCTAAGCTTATCTTTACCAGCTTAGGTCAAAACTTCCCCAAGGTACAAAGTATTCCACCCGTTGTCCTTGGAATGGCCGCTACCACCACCAAACTAATACTGGTTACTGGGGAAGAGCTGTTTGGACGCGTCTTTCCCCCCAAAATACTTCCCAAAACCTTGCACCCCACTTCCTGGACAAGGTTTGGTAAAAAAGCCTCACCAATTTGCCTAGGTGACTACAGACCCAGACCCTTGGATCTTAAGAACAATGAACAATCCTCCCAACACTTGCACCCCCCCTTTCCTGGGAAATGTTGGATAAAAAGCCTCACCAATTTGCATAGGTGACCACAGACCCAAACCCTTGGATCTGAGAACAATGAAAAAGCATTCAGTTTTTTACAAGAAAACTTTTAATAGAAAATAGAAGTAAATAGAAATAAAGAAATCCCCCCTGTAAAATCAGGATGGTAGATATCTTACAGGGTAATTAGATTAAAAAACATAGAGAACCCCTCTAGGCAAAACCTTAAGTTACAAAAAAGATACACAGACAGAAATAGTTATTCTATTCAGCACAATTCTTTTCTCAGCCATTTAAAGAAATCATAATCTAACACATACCTAGCTAGATTACTTACTAAAAGTTCTAAGACTCCATTCCTGGTCTATCCCTGGCCAAGCACAGCATACAGACAGACACAGACCCTTTGTTTCTCTCCCTCCTCCCAGCTTTTGAAAGTATCTTGTCTCCTCATTGGTCATTTTGGTCAGGTGCCAGCGAGGTTACCTTTAGCTTCTTAACCCTTTACAGGTGAGAGGGTTTCCCCGGCCAGGAGGGATTTCAAAGGGGTTTACCCTTCCCTTTATATTTATGACACGCCCCCCAAATCTCAGCTAGGGTGAAACACTGGCTGGGATTTCTTCCTGGAGCTCTAGGAAAAACAGAGTTAATAAGACACATGCATCTCTAAATATACTACCAAGTACATAAAGACTAACAATATTTTCCACATCTTAAGGACGATTTTAACCAGTTGATTCTGGGAAACTTTCACGGGAGAATGCATCAGCCACTTTGTTAGAAGCTCCTGAGATGTGTTGGATGTCGAAATCAAAATCTTGGAGAGCTAAACTCCACCGAAGAAGTTTTTTGTTAGTTTCTTTGACTGTGTGAAGCCACTTCAGTGCAGCATGGTCGGTTTGCAGGTGGAAACGCCGTCCCCAAACATATGGGCGTAGCTTTTCCAGAGCGTAGACAATGGCATAACATTCTTTTTCAGTGACTGACCAGTTGCTTTCCCTCTCAGACAGTTTTTTGCTGAGAAACACTACAGGGTGGAATTCTTGATCAGGTCCTTTCTGCATTAAAACTGCTCCCACACCACGCTCGGATGCATCTGTGGTTACTAGGAACGGTTTGTCAAAGTCTGGGGCCCTTAGTACAGGGTCAGACATGAGTGTCGCTTTAAGCTTGTTAAAGGCCTTCTGACACTTTCCGGTCCACTGAACAGCATTTGGCTGTTTCTTTTTGGTTAGGTCTGTCAGTGGGGCGGCGATTTGGCTGTAGTGCGGTACAAATCGTCTGTAATAACCAGCCAAGCCTAAGAAGGATTGAACCTGTTTCTTTGACTTTGGGACAGGCCACTTTTGGATAGCATCCACTTTGGCCTGTAGGGGGCTGATAGTTCCTTGACCCACCTGGTGTCCAAGGTAAGTCACTCTGTTTAGGCCTATTTGACACTTCTTAGCCTTAACAGTTAGTCCTGCCTCCCTTATGCGCTCAAGGACTTTTTGTAGATGTTCCAGGTGGTCTGCCCAGGAATCCGAAAATATGGCCACGTCGTCAAGGTAGGCGACTGCATATTCTCCTAATCCCGCTAGGAGACCATCTACAAGGCTTTGGAAAGTGGCGGGTGCATTTCGCAGCCCGAAAGGGAGTACATTAAATTCATACAGCCCGAGATGTGTGATGAAGGCTGACTTTTCCTTGGCAGATTCATCTAGCGGTACCTGCCAGTACCCCTTGGTTAAGTCCAAGGTAGAGATGAACTGGGCCCGTCCCAGTTTCTCTAATAGTTCATCTGTGCGGGGCATTGGATAGTTGTCTGGGCGAGTTACAGCATTTAGCTTACGGTAGTCCACGCAAAAACGTATTTCCCCATCTGGTTTGGGAACTAGAACCACTGGAGATGCCCATGCACTTTCAGAGGGGCGGATTACACCCATCTGTAACATATCCTGGATCTCCCGTTCTATAGCAGTTTTAGCTTGAGGAGACACCCGGTAAGGTTGGACCCTAACTGGGTGAGCATTACCTGTGTCAATGGAGTGGTATGCCCGTTCAGTCAGTCCTGGGGTGGCTGAGAACGTTGGCGCGTAGCTAGTGCACAGCTCCTGGATCTGCTGTCGCTGCATACGCCCAAGGGTCATGGAGAGGTTCACCTCTTCCACACCACCAGCACATTTCCCTTCATAGTAGACACCTTCAGGCCACTCAGCATCATCTTCTCCCTGGGCTGTAAACTGACAAACCTTTAATTCTCTGGAATAAAAGGGCTTTAGAGAATCAATATGGTACACCTTAGGCTTTTGGTTGGAGGTGGGGAATGCTCTGAGATAATTAACAGCTCCCAGGCGCTCCTGGACCATGAATGGCCCTTCCCACAATGCTTCCATTTTATGGGCCTGGAGCGCCCTTAAGACCATGACCTGGTCTCCTACTTTGAAGGAACGCTCTCTGGCATGTTTATCATACCAGGCTTTTTGCTCTTTTTGAGCATCCTGTAAGTTTTCTCTAGCAAGGGCTAAAGAGGTTCGGAGGGTGTTTTGTAGGTTGGTTACAAAGTCCAGAATGTTAGTTCCTGGAGAAGGTGTAAATCCCTCCCATTGCTGCTTCACCAACTGCAATGGCCCCTTAACCTCACGGCCATATACAAGTTCAAATGGGGAAAACCCTAAACTGGGATGTGGTACAGCTCTGTAGGCAAAGAGCAACTGCTGCAACACTAGGTCCCAATCATTGGAGTGCTCATTTACAAATTTACGTATCATGGCCCCCAAAGTTCCATTAAACTTCTCCACCATGCCATTTGTTTGATGGTGGTAAGGAGTGGCAGCCAAGTGATTTACCCCATGAGCTTCCCAAAGGTTTTTCATAGTTCCTGCCAGGAAATTAGTCCCTGCATCGGTGAGGATGTCGGAGGGCCAACCTACCCTGGCAAAAATGTCTGCTAGTGCCTGGCACACACTTTAGCCCTGGTGTTGCTTAGAGCTACTGCTTCTGGCCATCGGGTGGCAAAATCCATGAAAGTCAGTATGTACTGCTTTCCTCTGGGTGTCTTTTTCGGAAAAGGACCCAGAATATCCACAGCTACTCGCTGAAATGGAACTTCAATGATGGGGAGTGGCTGGAGAGGGGCTTTGACCTGGTCTTGGGGTTTTCCCACTCTTTGGCACACCTCACAAGACTGGACATAGGTAGAAACATCCTTGCCCATTCCCTCCCAGTGGAATGATCCCCCCAAACGGTCTTTGGTCCTGTTCACCCCAGCATGGCCACTAGGGTGATCGTGGGCTAAGCTCAAGAGCTTGGCCCGGTATTTAGTTGGAACTACCAACTGTCTCTGAGGATGCCAGTCTTCCTGGTGTCCACCAGAAAGAGTTTCCTTGTATAAAAGTCCTCTTTCTACAACAAACCTGGATCGATTAGAAGAGCTGAGAGGCGGTGGGTTGCTCCGTGCCGCCGTCCAAGCTCTCTGGAGGCTTTCATCTGCTTCCTGTTCGGTCTGGAACTGTGCCCTTGATGCTGGGGACATCAGTTCCTCATTGGATTGTGGACCTAGGCTTGGTCCCGCTGGAAGCGATATAGGGGATGGAGCTGTTTCTGTTGACTGCGAACCGCTCTCCGCTGGTGCACTATGTTGGGACTCAGGCTCCGGCTGAGCCTCTTGTGTAGGGTTATCGGCTGCTGCCAGTTCAGGTTCAGTGGGGCCCTCTGGTGTTGAGGTTGCAAGTACTGGAGTCAGTGCTGGCATGGGGTCTGGTGTTGGTTGTTTGGCTGGTTCCGGTTCTGGGACTGGTTCCGTCTGGGTCTCTGGGACTGGATCCGCTACTGCTGTTGCAGACATTGGCCTGGGGTCCGGGTCCATCACCTCTGACTGGGTCCTGATAGAAGTTTCCGGAACAGAGCTAGGCCTCACGGCTTGTTTAGCCTGGCTGCGGGTGACCATTCCCACCCTCTTGGCCTGCTTCACATGATTGGCCAAGTCTTCCCCCAACAGCATGGGAATGGGATAATCATCATAGACTGCAAAAGTCCATGTTCCTGACCAGCCCTTGTACTGGACAGGCAACTTGGCTGTAGGCAAATTGAAAGAGTTGGACTTGAAGGGTTGAATCGTCACTTGGATCTCTGGGTTGATTAAATTGGGGTCCACTAAGGAAGCATGGATAGCTGACACTTGTGCTCCGGTGTCCCTCCACGCGGTGACCTTCTTCCCGCCCACACTCACAGTTTCCCTCCGCTCCAAGGGTATCTGGGAAGTATCTGGGCCTGTGGACCTCTGGTGTGATTCCGGTGCAATGAACTGTAATCTGTTGGGGTTCTTGGGGCAGTTGGCCTTTACATGCCCCAGCTCGTTACATTTAAAACATCGTCCAGCTGACGGGTCACTGGGGCGAGGAGGGTTGCTGGAGAACGGGGTGGCAGGACGATAAGGGGTCTGGAGGGTTCTTTGGGAGGTAGGTGGGGCCTTGGGCGGCCCCCAGTAATAGGGTGTGATCTGGGGTGGTCCCTTCTGGTCTCCGCTCCAACTGCGACCAGTTTTCTTCTTCTCTGCCACCTCCACCCATCTGGCTCCAATCTCTCCTGCCTCGATTACAGTTTTGGGTTTCCCATCTAGGATGTATCTTTCTATTTCCTCAGGAACACCCTCTAAGAATTGTTCCATTTGCATTAGGAAGGGCAAATTTACTGGAGATTCAACACTTGCTCCTGATATCCAGGCATCCCAATGTTTCACAATGTGGTAGGCATGTCGGGTAAATGACACGTCTGGTTTCCACCTTAGGGCTCTGAACCTCCGACGAGATTGCTCGGGTGTTATCCCCATTCTGACTCTCGCCTTGGATTTAAACAGTTCATACTTGTTCATGTGTTCTTTAGGCATTTCAGCTGCCACCTCAGCTAAGGGTCCACTGAGCTGCGGCCTCAGCTCTACCATGTATTGGTCAGTAGAGATGTTGTACCCAAGGCAGGCCCTTTCGAAGTTTTCTAAGAAGGCCTCAGTATCATCACCTGCCTTGTAGGTGGGGAACTTTCTGGGATGGGAAGTGGTACCTGGAGAAGGATTGCTAGGGTTTGTTGGTATATTCTGCTGGGCCTTTATCCTCTCCACCTCCTCCACATGCTTCCTCTCTTTTTCCTTCTCCTCCTCCACATGCTTCCTTGCTTCCATTTCCCTCTTGTGGGCAGCCTCCTGTATCTCCTTCTCCAGCCGCATGAGTTCTATCTGTCTTTCATGTTCCCTTTGTTTTTCCTCAGCCTGAAATTTGGCTAATTCCAGCTGTAGTCGAGCTGAGGATTTGGTCATTCTAACCTCTCTGTTTTTAACTAACTTTACACCCGAGGTTTAGAAATAAACAAACAAAACTTGGCTGTAAAATTTTGCTGTGCTGGAATAGAATACCTATTCTCTGATAGTGATTGTCAGCCTACAGAAAAAGACAATTCCCTTGTCTCTGCTCTGGGCCCAAATTAAAGCAAAAAACCTCCAACTACTTGGAAACCTGCTTACCCAGCCCAAAGAAAAAGCAAATGGGTAGAACACACACACCCTATTTACTTTTAGGAAGAAAAGAAAAAAAAACTCTGGGTTGGAAGACTGTGAATTTCCCTGCAGGAGTTAAGTACCCTGCCTCCAGGCAAAGAAAACCTGCAATTCACAAAGATAATCCCCTTTTGTCTCTGCTTGGCCACAGTTTCAGGTTTCAGTTTCAGCTGCTTTCCAAAGGAAAAAAAAATTTCCTTTTTAAAATCTGTATTTCTAGTTCAAAAAATCTCAACTGGATCTCAAAATGATTTCAGGTTAATCCCACCACTATGCCACCATGTCAAGGTTCCTCCCCCACTCTGAACTCTAGGGTACAGATGTGGGGACCTGCATGAAAAATCTCCTAAGCTTATCTTTACCAGCTTAGGTCAAAACTTCCCCAAGGTACAAAGTATTCCACCCGTTGTCCTTGGAATGGCCGCTACCACCACCAAACTAATACTGGTTACTGGGGAAGAGCTGTTTGGACGCGTCTTTCCCGCCAAAATACTTCCCAAAACCTTGCACCCCACTTCCTGGACAAGGTTTGGTAAAAAAGCCTCACCAATTTGCCTAGGTGACTACAGACCCAGACCCTTGGATCTTAAGAACAATGAACAATCCTCCCAACACTTGCACCCCCCCTTTCCTGGGAAATGTTGGATAAAAAGCCTCACCAATTTGCATAGGTGACCACAGACCCAAACCCTTGGATCTGAGAACAATGAAAAAGCATTCAGTTTTTTTACAAGAAAACTTTTAATAGAAAATAGAAGTAAATAGAAATAAAGAAATCCCCCCTGTAAAATCAGGATGGTAGATATCTTACAGGGTAATTAGATTAAAAAACATAGAGAACCCCTCTAGGCAAAACCTTAAGTTACAAAAAAGATACACAGACAGAAATAGTTATTCTATTCAGCACAATTCTTTTCTCAGCCATTTAAAGAAATCATAATCTAACACATACCTAGCTAGATTACTTACTAAAAGTTCTAAGACTCCATTCCTGGTCTATCCCTGGCCAAGCACAGCATACAGACAGACACAGACCCTTTGTTTCTCTCCCTCCTCCCAGCTTTTGAAAGTATCTTGTCTCCTCATTGGTCATTTTGGTCAGGTGCCAGCGAGGTTACCTTTAGCTTCTTAACCCTTTACAGGTGAGAGGAGCTTTCCCCTGGCCAGGAGGGATTTCAAAGGGGTTTACCCTTCCCTTTATATTTATGACATGCATCCACATTGTTTTGTGCTTATAAGTTAAATGTAGGTGTAGGTGTTGTAAGCACACATCTGGCTAGCTGATTTGCATATATAGTCAGGTAGTTAAAGCGTAACTAAGCTTTAAGCTCCCACAAATGCTCGCAGAATGGAGGCGAGGCCAGTGAAAATTTGCCCCCTTCCCCAAATTACTTCTCCTGGAGTTCCAAGTGCATAGCATTTTTCATATCCCCTCAATCCGTCCCCAGATTTTGACATGTAGATAGCTCAAATGGTTATGCCAGTACTACAACTGAGATCAGCTGGGATCTACTACTAAGCATCCCACTTTTTAAATGGCTAAACCACAGTTCTCAATGGGCTACTGAGGACCAAATCTGACCAAAGCTTATATTCTTTATGGACTATCAGCTGATCACAGAGAACAATCAGGGGAGGAAGGGCGGAACAAGCTGCTGTCCAGCCCTAAAACACCTAGTGAATTAGGAAACCAACAGAAACCAGCACAGAAGCTCCTTAGTTACAACTCCTACAGCTCCACTGAAGTCAAATACCTTGTACTCAATGGAATTGCAGAGACTATAAAGCTAGGGTAGAATTTGCTGCACCCTGTATTTTGAATGAGTAAATGTCAGTTATCTTTTAAGCTGCTCCTGACTTCAATGAACCCAAATGGCAGCTACTAACAGAAAGCAAGAAACAAAAAATATTATAGTAGATACAGTGGAGCTTTAGCTGAGCCGTTGGCAGGGTTTGATTTGTTTATTATTATATTCAGATGACTGACACTGAGGCCCTCAGCACTAGCTTATAACTTAGCTTAGCCATTATGGTATGAGAGTAGTCTTGATGATTCAGACGAATAAGGAACAAAAGGAGATTTGGTATGTATAGAGCTAGGCAAAATTTTTCAGATAAAACTTATTTCACCAAAAAATTGAAGATTTGGATGAACCAACACATGCAACACACCCACCGAGCCCCAAACACAATCCCATCCACCGTTTTGGCATCATCACCGCCCCAAGCTGCTCCTCACATATCTCTAGTGGAAAGAGGTGGGACCCAGTACCTATTAAAGAGCACATACCACTATCCAGTAGTGTAGGATAGGAAGAGATAGTGAGGCCTGCATTCCAGTGAAACTCCATGGAGATTTAAACTAGGCAGCATCTAATTATCCCATCTGGAACCTGGCCAGGATACAAGATTTAATAGAATTATACATTATGACAGTATGTGCCTTCTGCATTTTTTTAAATGTAAAATTAACTCAATTCTCTCTGCGAATATAATTTTATAGCATGGGTGGTACATAATGTTATTATTTCTATGTGCAGCCTTAAAATACAGAAATGGCAAACAAATAGGGACTGTGGCAAATCATGCACAAGAACTGCCCATGTTTTTGTTTTGTTCTGTGGGACTATGTGATCAGACATTTAAAAATAAAATTAACCCCAGGCCAGAACCGTATTTGCTGCTCAAAAATCAAGAAATATTCCGTTTGGAACCAAGTGATCCATAAACATTTACCATCTACGGAAATCATATGAAAGTGCTTTGTAGCTGGGATCTGGGGCTGTCTGCATCAGTCTCCTGCTGCCTACATGGCTTTGGTAATATGTTCATGCTGAGAGGTTGCATTATATGTGTTTAAGGGAAAATATTTAAGACCAGGTGATCAGGTGGTGGAAATGAGCAAAGTTCCATTGGAGTCCATGAAATTATGCTGATTTACATCGGTTGAGAATCTAGCTCTCCATTTCCTAATTGACTTTGGTCTTTCCTGTGTTGTTTCCTGTTTCCTACTCCTGTTGTTACTCACACTAAGTGTGGAATTGGAGAGTAGGTCAAATAGAGATAATTGGGGCCAACTCTTCTTGGTCCTGTGCAGTGCTTAACGGCAAGAGTTCCACACCCACTTTTGTCCCGGAGGAAGAGATGAGCACATTTCACAGCCTTAGGAGACATTCCAATCCTTCATCTGGTGTCTACTGGTCTCTGCTGATTTCTCCTGGAGGGCCAGGAGCCTCAGGAGGCAGCAGACCCATTGCCTCAAACCAAGTAGCCAGCTGGAACTACTAGGAACCCACTGAACATTTTCAGCCTGCAGTGGCATTAACTTCCCCAAGGGAGAGGCTGGGTTACGTTTCCCTCTCTGGGAAATGCAAGCGGCACTCTTAAAAAAGGGTTGCAGTGGCTGTGATTCCCAGCACACTCTGTGATGGTGCAGAGTTCAGGTACACACCAGCCCTGCCTCACAGCCTTAACTCTGCCCTCCTTGAGTGATGCCCCAACCCACCCACCAGATGGATGTTATGGAACAATAGGAGAAACTGTCATACTATGTCCTCACTAAGGAAAATTTGAACGTCAGCTGGTTGTGCCTGACCTATCCTCAACGCCTGCATCTACTTTGCATAAACCACATGAGGGTTGTCAGATGTTACCACCCCATATTCCAAGGTTTCCCTCTGAAATATCATCTCTAACCTGCAGTGCACGGTCCTATATGCTATCAGACGGTTCCAAATTCCCACATCACAAACAGATTACTTTGGTCCTCTAGAAACACAACCTATGTAACTCAGCACAGAAATAAGCCATCTGCAGTCCCTTTGAGTGTAGATGCACCTTTCCTCCTATCGCAACAGGCCATCCCTGCACCAGTCCCTAGGACAGTGAAGGGCAGTTGCAGCGCACGCAGACGAATGATAGAATATAGTTCTGTGGGACAACATACCACATAAAGTGGTACATTTAGTCAATCCTCATGTCAGCTTAGTAAATGGCAGCCCTGGCTAACACACGGAGTAGAGGTAGATTTTCAGGGCAGAGCTGGAGTGTACCTTAACTCTGTATTTCCTGGTTTTCAGAGTTTCAAGTACTGGTGCAATCAACACTCTGGAAGGGTACAAGCCACTGCTGGTCAATCTTAACTCTGTGTTGGACAATGAATACTTTCAAAAAGAAAAGGAGGACTTGTGGCACCTTAGAGACTAACCAATTTATTTGAGCATGAGCTTTCGTGAGCTACAGCTCACTTCATCGGATGCATACCGTGGAAACTGCAGCAGACTTTATATATACACAGAGAATATGAAACAATACCTCCTCCCACCCCACTGTCCTGCTGGTAATAGCTTATCTAAAGTGATCATCAGGTTAGGCCATTTCCAGCACAAATCCAGGTTTTATTGTTTCATATTCTCTGTGTATATATAAAGTCTGCTGCAGTTTCCACAGTATGCATCCGATGAAGTGAGCTGTAGCTCACGAAAGCTCATGCTCAAATAAATTGGTTAGTCTCTAAGGTGCCACAAGTACTCCTTTTCTTTTTGCGAATACAGACTAACACAGCTGTTACTCTGAAACCTGAATACTTTCAGTGTTTCGAGTCACTACCTATTTAATCCTGGATGTCAGGACAAGTTGCAAGCTGAATTAAATCACCATAACTTAAAACCAAACTACGCCATCATACTAGTAACTGAATGCGAAGGGATTCTGATCTCCTCAAAGTAACACAAATGATGAGGATTCACCGCAGTGAACTTTAAATAAAAAGAAAACACTGCCTTGCCTTAAAGTAGCACTGTAAAAGGTGAAATGATAAGAAAATAAAGGAAACATTTTACTGTGTTGCCAAGAAACCCTGAAAGAGTAATTCTCAAGGATTCTTTCGCCGTTCAATAAAGTGTTATTTTACCTGAGAAATTGCTGTGTTATGTGACTTATGTTAACAGGCTACTCTGCCATTCAAGAAACTCCACTTCAGTTTTCCAGCTGTGGCAGGCCATTCTCAGCAGAGTGTCCTTAGATCTGGAAGCCACACCCCTTTGAGGTCTGGCAGAATCCAGGTCTAATAACCTTTTAGGATGCAAGATCCATCTGGTTCATCCGGCCTGTTGTTCAATAGCTGAGCTAGTATTTATTGTCAGTATCAGAGTGTGAGTGCACATGTGAGTGTGAGAGACACCGGTTTAGTAGCCAGTTAGCAATCAATGTTAACTGTTCATTTTTATAAACACCCAGATGATGGACATAATACATATGACAACTTAAATAAAAAAGGTGGTGGTGATTGATGCAACTTAAGGAGATGAGTGAGACAAGCACAAGAAACCTATAGCTGAAAACTTCTACCCTATTCTCTTTCCCCAGCTAGCAAAGCAACTGAAAAATTCTTCATTGCATTTTATTAATTTAAGCCCTGAGCTGGGAACCCACTCTTTTCAGGACGAGCATTGCAGCTGCAAATGCAGAGCCCCAGGAATCATAGGATGCTGGCAATGTTCCTTTTCCCTATTTTATCTGATTGTCTTGCAAATAACAAAACCTGACACTTCTGTATATGATTCAAATAAGAACATCAGATCGCGCAGTGTAAGTCAATAAAGTAAACACTGAGTCGTTGACAAAACTAAAATTTTTGCCTATTACAAAACATCACAGTTGAGCGCACGAAAGGGGCTTTCATGCCCCAATGGAGCATGCACAGCCTTCAACCTACCGGCATGTGTCAAGATGCTGCAAAATGTAACATTTATAAAAGATACATCTGGTGTGTATTTCTTGGGAGCAGAGTAAGGTCTTGTTTAAATTGTGCACATGCATTTGATGTGAAAAATAGGCAATACCCCATGCACCCCAATAAAATCATGTTCTAACCTAACCTCCAGCTATGATGGATGCCATGAAGCGCCAAGGCCTATTGCAGAGTTTAAATTATGAATCAAGGCAGAGGTGGGAATCCCAAAGACCAGAATAAGCATTCTCATTTCATTGGTGAGATGGCTTCCTGCGGATTCCCTTTAAATGTTATTTCTGGAATAAAAAATTATTGGGTTTTTATACTGTAACCAATCCAAACCATTTTGGGTTACATTTCAACTTGGTTTCACAAAAGTTGTTTTTTATTCCTGTTTTTATTATCTTGCAAGTATTTTCCTTAACATTGTTTGGCAAAGCAATTACATTCATCCAACATTGTCTAAGAACAGTAAGATTGACATTTCCAAAACTTTAAATCCTCCTTTTGATCATAACAAACTACGCAGGCATTCATCTGGTTTTGTGCTCTTCATGGTACTGTTCAAAGTGTGACATTTTTCTTAGCTCAGTAGTGTGTATGACCTTTCAAATTTCACCTGTAGTTTCACCAGAAGTGCAATTTTCATTGGCATGTATTGTAATAAATAGTGATGACAAAAGTGTGTGTTTCCAATTTAAACCCACCTAGTTTCATTTCGCACCTGTGCTGAATTTTACTTTTCTGCAGAAATATGAAAACGCTGTCAGCAAAATAGGTTTCGAAGGAGGAGTGCAAACCTAAAGGACAGAAAATTTGCACTGTTACATCAAGTTGTTTGGATGACAGTACTTTCTAACCCTCCCACAATGACATTTTCATCTGCATGAATATACATCTACAGCTTGTTTGCAGTGCATATGTGGTTGCAGCGTGAAGGACTCACAGGTTAAACATCAACTTTATGTCCCCTACAATCATTGGTTTAATGTGTGCTGCGCACCCATGTCACTGCACAGTAGTACACAGAATGTCAGTCAATAGCCAACTTCACGATCACAGTCAAATTGGCAAAGTGCGAGCTTATGTGGAAGAAAATTAATGGGATTTGTTGATACATTTTTGCCATAGTGAAAATGAGCTTAAACTACTGGAAACTGCTTTGCCTGCAAGCTTCTCCTTACTGTGCAGAAACACCACCCAAAGCTGCAAGTCTGTGTGCACCCAGCAGTGATGGGCCACCCTTTCTGCTGCCCTCAGTCAAGACTAGAAAGGTTAGGGCATGACACATCCCACCTAAGGGCAGAAAATACAAGACTTTCCTACAACCCTCTTGAGGCTGCCTAAAGTACTGGTGCCAAATCTAGCAAGACAGACATTTCAAGAATTGGACACAATGTCCAAGTGATCAGAGAACCATTGAGTGAACCACATTGAAAACCATGACAGTCAAACAGAATCTGAAACAGAAATGTTATGAACATATTTGCCCTTCCTTTTCTCTCTCAACTGCTGGATGTTGCCCCTCATTTGTTGTTGCCTCATTGACCCCACAGATGAAAATGTGTTACTCAGTGCCTAGGTGTGTCAATTTGAGAACATTAACCGTAAATTCGCAGGGTGGTGCTCACCTTTTCACCTTTAATGCCCCTCCCCCATACCTCCCGATTTCCAGGTAAACTAGTCAGGTGCTCCCTCTCCCAGAATATCCTTTCAGCCAGTGATCTGTGTGAGGGCTTTAGCTCAATATACCTACCTACCCTTCCCATCAGATGCCAGAGATGGAATCTACATTAGTCTGTTTAAATTAGAGCTGGGCCTGACAAGCATAATTCAGATCCAGCTCTTGATACAGCTGCATTGTAGCACTGATGTAATGTAGCCTAAAGCTGATTTAACCAGCCCAGGAAAACACTACTTTCAGGAAAAACAATGGCTGTTAAACACTAGAAAGAAAAATAGATGGTCCCGCAGAAGATGTGGATTTACCAAACTGTGTTGTGCATGCCAATCAATCCTGAGCTGTATTTTTCTCCGACGGTGGGGCTGAGACATAGAACTGCTGAGTCAGACTTCCTGACATAGATCGGCGTGGAGAGAAGACAAAGAAAAAAAACAAAAAACAGTTACACAAATACTGGTCTGTTGACATTCAAAATGAGACAATGAGGAGTATACAAAAAAAGATATAAAAAATACTTGGCGAGCAACCAAAAGGACCAAAGACAAGTCACAAAATAGGCTGTAACTAATTAGACTGAAATGCCAACATTGCTCAATACATTGTTCAAAGTATCCGTAGTGTCAGACTGCTGCCCTAACCCCCGATTTGAATATGCCAGAGGGAGAGATAGCAAAGGACTGACTCAGTGAAGTTAAATACAAATATTTTAAAATGACATTTGAATTTCAAGCTCGCCATTTTAACATTTTCAGAATCATTAAATAAGCATGTCGCCTATTCTGGGAGCAGACTGAATGTCAGCTGTTTGTATGTTTTATTCAGGTGAACGTTTAAAACACATAATCTTCCACACTGCTAAACAGGTTGTATTATATTAATAGGTTATCCTCATGACAGGGAACAGGTTAGTGCTGAATAAAAGAAATTGCTGATATTAGGAGTTATATTATGGTTCTCAGAGCCCAAGCTGAGATGAAGAGGGGTGCATGAGGGAAGGAAGGGAAAAGTAGTGGACAAAAGTTAACAGTGACCTCTGATTTTTAGAACCCATCTCAAGATATCTTGGGCCCACCTAAGTCTCAGATGATGAGCACTCAAAATTCTAGTTGAACTCATTAACAGCACTCAGCACCAGTGAAAATCAGGCCCAGAGAATCTAAAGATGGAGACCCGAAAGGAGAGCTCCCCGAGTCAGGAGCCATTCTGAAACATTTTGGCCTATGACCTTGAGCTGTCCAGTGCTGATAGCAGCAGCACCCGGCATCCCTTTGAGCACTGGGAATGCAAGCAGCAGCACTATTATTGGTGGAAACCCCTGTGCAGTCCCCCTGCCCAGAGCAGCCATTATTTGGTCCCCAATGGTTTTTATTTCCCTACCACCATCAGTGTACTAGTCTTTAAACAGACAAACCTGGAGAGCTTGCAGTCTAAATTGACAACACATCTTCCTTCAATTCCCTCTGTTGGCTTCCCTTTGCCCATCTTCAAAGCTCTGTAAAAGCACCCCAATCTACAACATGGATCTGAGTTTTCCTTCATCTTCTTCGCTCTGCCAGTGATGTTAAAGTCACCATGATGTCCTCCTCCTATCCCTCATCTCTGCCCCTTCTTCCATGCTGCCTCCTGTACTTGGAACTACCTCCAGCAAGAGCAGCTGCCCATCAGTCCAAACCACTGCTAAAAACTTCCTCTGAGAGGCCCCAGAACGCTGAGCCATGTCAGCCTAATGCTTTCTCCACCCCAGGAAACTGGAAGGAAGAAAAACAAAAAACAAAAACAACCAAAAAACTAACACCTTTCTCTGGATCTCCCAGCAACTTCTTGTGATCTGAGGCCTTGTCTACATGGGGAAGTTTTTTCAGCATAACTCAAGTTATGCATTACACCATGGTGGTTATACTAGTATAGCCCACATGGGGACACTCTTACTCAGGTATGAGATGGTCTCTTTTCTGTTAGCTTATATTTCTTGGGAAGGGGTCTAAGCTAAACCACAAAAAGGCGCTCTTATACCAGAATACAAGTGTACACATGGAGAGGTTACACTGGTATAACTGATAACGCTTCCCCCTGCAGACAAGCCCTGTGTTTTGTGGGGAGGGGAAGTTTAATACTGTGAGCACTACAGGACAGGAGCCATCTTTAATTATGTCTTCCACAGCACTGAGCCCATCAACAGTACTTAACAAATAAGAACTGATAATATGGCAGAAAGGAAGCAATTTGCAATTTGCAGTGAAGTTTAGGGTTTCCTATAACCCTCGTTTTTGTTTTATCATCTATTCACAGTTATTTGAGGGGAGAAGTAGGATTTATAGACCTCATGAAGAAAGCCAATGGAGCAATGCCAATATACACCAGCTGAGAATTTGGCCCTTATACTATAAGAGGAAACTTAAAGGAGAGGGTGTTAAGTCAATGATAGTCTATATTTCAAATGTAGTCCCTAACCTTTATTTTTAGCACTAGCTCTTGTTTATATTTCATGCACAATTTGTAACAGGATTGACAACCTTCAGGGTTTTAAAGTTTAAGAAAGAAGCTGTCAGCATTTTTTCTGATTGATGAAAAACCACAAACTCACTCCCCTTTGCTTTTACTGGATACCAACAGACCCACATCATAACTTGAGGCATTGCTTTTGTTTCTATTGTTGTTAGGACTTGTCACATCAAATACAAATCTAAATCCCTGCATTTGATAAAAGTTACTTTTTCTTTTGGGATCATGAGGGTTCAGGCACTGGGTGTTCTGGAAAGAAAATGAAATGCTTTGCCCGTCATTCACGTATGGTTGCAGCAGCATTGTATATGTGTATGTTGCAATAGCAATGTTCTCAGCTGCTTAAGGAGCACATACGTGATATGGTGGCCATTAATGAATAGCGATTTCATGACCTCCATACCTAAGCAATGCCACAAAATGACTGAATTTTGAGTTACATTTTTTCCTAATAAACCACAATTCTTAATAATGTACCAACCTGGATATTACCTGGTGTGTCCCATCTGACTGCTTTACCAAAGCACTCTGAAAAATTCTTCTTTCCACAAATGTTTGACATAATTTTTCTTGACAGGATTAGAGTAGCCCTATAGTGCTGCTGCTTTAAAATCTGCCACTTTAAGGTCAAAAGATGAGGCTGCTTCACTATCCGCTGTATCCCCTGTACTCCTCTATACTTACTATAGGAAATAACCAGTAATTGCAACATTTAAGGGGTTCAACTGCACCTACACTTTAAAGCAAATGGGCAAGCTGAAGCTGAAAGAAAACCAATAAATCAATTGTTAATTATATTAAGCTATTTTCATACTTGGATGAGTACTTTGCTCTCTCACACTGCATCCAAGAAGCAACTGTCTGCTTGTGGTGACAATGTCACTACAATTCTGACAGGAGTAATTCAAGAGACAAAATGTGTGAGGTAATATCTTTCATTGGACCAATTTCTGCTGGTGAGAGAGACAAACTTTCGAGCTCCACAGAGTTCTTCTTCAGGTCTGGGAAAGGTACTCCGAGTCTCACAGCTAGATTGTTTTCATTTTCATTATCAGAGGGGTAGCCGTGTTAGTCTGGATCTGTAAAAGCGGCAAAGTAGTCTATAAGGTGCCACAGGACTCCCTGTCACTGTTCATTTTCATTGTGTCTTCTGTTGCATCACAACTTGGACAGATGACAAAGATTTTGTTGTTGTAACCGACTGTATTAAGAGATGAATACATGGATGCAACTTTTAAAAAATTGACTGATGATCAATGGTATCAACAATGATCTGGTGGTCTGTATGTTTTGTTTGTATAACACAGCAAAATACTTTTGGCATTCTTTTCCAGTTCAGACAAAGGAATCATTGTTTAAAATCACTGACCAGATTCTGCTGTGTGGCCATTTTGTGTCACACTGCCTGTGTGGATTCTGGTTGTAATTCTACATGAACTGGCTCAGGGAGGTTAGATCCTATGAGAGGCTGAGCCACAACTGTGCAAGCACCTCATGTTATGGTGTTTGGGGGACTGAGGGATTTTCTCTCATTGCTCTGTATCCTGCCATATAGAAAGTGACTAATGGCTGGAAAGAGCTGCCTTTGAGGTCTTTACACTTTGTAGTGGACAGCGTGATCCCACTGGACTGGGTGGATTCAGAAGACTTGGGTTCTACTGGCTGTGACACTGGCCTGCTATGTGACCTTTGATAAGTAACTATACTTTTTAGTACCTCAGTATCCCCATCTGCAAAATGGGGAAAATGTTTGCTTCCTTTGCAAACTGCTTCTTCTGTAAAGTGCTTGGAGATCTACAGATGAAAAATGCTATATAAACACTGGTTATAATTGGCTGGGATTTTCAAAGGGGCCTAAGGGAGTTTGGGCCCCAAATCCATTGGAATTCTATGAGATCTGTGCACCAAACTGTGTTAGGCTCCTTAGAAAAGCCCAGCCCTTATTATTATTATAAATTTAATTCTAAGAAAGAGCACACTGAGGAAATGGGACATCTAATTTCCCAAGAAGCATTAGATAAAGAGCTATCATAGAATCATAGAATATCAGGGTTGGAAGGGACCTCAGGAGGTCATCTAGTCCAACCCCCTGCTCAAAGCAGGACCAATCCCCAACTAAATCATCCTAGCCAGGGCTTTGTCAAGCCTGACCTTAAAAACCTCTAAGGAAGGAGGTTCCACCACCTCCCTAGGTAACACATTCCAGTGTTTCACCACCCTCCTAGTGAAGAGGATTTTCCTAATATCCAACCTAAACCTCCCCCACTGCAACTTGAGACCATTAGTCCTCATTCTGTCATCTGCCACCACTGAGAATCCATCCTCTTTGGAACCCCCTTTCAGGTAGTTGAAAGCAGCTATCAAATCCCCCCTCATTCTTCTCTTCCGCAGACTAAACAATCCCAGTTCCCTCAGCCTCTCCTCATAAGTCATGTGTTCCAGACCCCTAATCATTTTTGTTGCCCTCCGCTGGACGTTTTCCAATTTTTCCACATCCTTCTTGTAGTGTGGGGCCCAAAACTGGACACAGTACTCCAGATGAGGCCTCACCAATGCCCAATAGAGGGGAAAGATCACGTCCCTCGATCTGCTGGCAATGCCGCTACTTATACATCCCAAAATGCTGTTAGCCTTCTTGGCAACAAGGGCACACTATTGACTCATATCCAGCTTCTCGTCCACTGTAACCCCTAGGTCCTTTTCTGCAGAACTGCTGCCTAGCCATTCGGTCCCTAGTCTGTAGCAGTGCATGGGATTCTTCCATCCTAAGTTGTCCTTGTTGAACCTCATCAGATTTCTTTTGGCCCAATCCTCTAATTTGTCTAGGGCCCTCTATCCCTACCCTCCAGCGTATCTACCTCTCCTCCCAGTTTAGTGTCATCTGCAAACTTGCTGAGGGCGCAATCCACACCACCCGCCAGATCATTAATGAAGATATTGAACAAAACCCTTGGGGGTTATTGAACAAGACCCTTGGGGCACTCCACTTGATACTGCCTGCCAACTAGACGTGGAGCCATTGATGACTACCTGTTGAGCCCGACAATCTAGCCAACTTTCTATCCACCTTCTAGTCCATTCATCCAGCCCATACTTCTTTAACTTAGTGGCACGAATACTGTGGGAGACCGTGTCAAAAGCTTTGCTAAAGTCAAGGAACAACACATCCACTGCTTTTCCCTCATCCACAGAGCCAGTTATCTCGTCATAGAAGGCAATTCGATTAGTCAGGCATGACTTGCCCTTGGTGAATCCATGCTGACTGTTCCTGATCACTTTCCTCTCCTCTAAGTGCTTCAGAATTGATTCCTTGAGGACCTGCTCCACGATTTTTCCAGGGACTGAGGTGAGGCTGACCGGCCTGTAGTTCCCCGGATTCTCCTTCTTCCCTTTTTTAAAGATGGGCCTTTTTCCAGTCGTCCGGGACTTCCCCCGATTGCTATGAGTTTTCAAAGATAATGGCCAATGGCTCTGCAATCACATCCGCCAACTCCATTAGCACTCTTGGATGCAGCACATCCAGCCCCATGGACTTGTGCTCGCACAGATTTTCTAAATAGTACCGAACCACTTCTTTCTTCACAGCGGGCTGATCACCTCCTCCCCATGCTGTGCTGCCCAGTGCAGTAGTCTGGGAACTGACCTTGTTCGTGAAGACAGAGGCAAAAGCATTGAGTACATTAGCTTTTTCCACATCCTCCGTCACTAGGTTGCCTCCCTCATTCAGTAAGGGGCCCACACTTTCCTTGACTTTCTTCTTGTTGCTAACATACCTGAAGAAACCCTTCTTGTTATTCTTGACATCTCTTGCTAGCTATCATGTCTGCATATGTTAGCATCCCAAAGCAGGCAGAGTTACGTTTGTCTGGGTAGTGCTACCATAACTGTGTATTTCCTGGGATTTCTTTCTGGTTGTGGTTTGCTTTGTTGAAACACTGATGTTTTTGAAGGGATGTGTGACAGAACTGAAACTGAATGTTTTCTGGTTTTCCAATATTTGAGGGGGCTGTATAATGTAGTCATCTGAACCTGGGGCTAGGAGCTAGGAACTACTGAGTTGTAATGCCTGCTTTGCTGCTGGCTCTCTCTGCGTAGGCTCGATCAAATCATGTAACATTTCTGAGTCTAGCTTGGGGATAATGTGCCTATCAACTGTCTATCTCACAGGACATTGTGATAGTTAATATTTATACACTTTGAAGATGCATTATATAAATGCTAATTATTAATAATAAACACTTGATTAACGTCTCCAAAATGGAGAAGCTGAAATGATCATCCAGCGGGTTGTGAAAAGCTCATAGCATAACAACATCACCATGTTGCTGTAAACTACACTTCTGCTGGAAAAAGATAATCTCACATCCTTTTGCATGAAATAGGTAAATCAGATCACTACATCAAACAAAAACCTGCACACCACAATGGCTTTGATTTTGGTAAATTTTATTTTATAACACAATGTGGGGCACTTCATGGTAATGTGGAGTTCACAAAAAACTTTGCACTGACACTGTAACTTGGAAAAAACACAATTTATAGTACATACACAGTGTGCTTCTGGTAGTAGTCTAAGGTCTGGTCTGTAATTCTGGAGATGACTTCATACTGTAGGCTAAAGTGTGCAACAGCACAGAGTAAAGTCCTAAATTTGGTGGCAGTTTTAATAAAAGCCAGTGACTGATCCTATTTATAAACATCTTAGAACACAGTGTTAATTTATTTAAAAACCTCTGTGATTATTGAAAGGATCAATAAAAGCATTACATCTCAAAACATCCTGTACTTCATGTCTTTCCTGTAGGTAATTAAAGATGTCCCTACTGGCCCATAAGAGCTTTATAAAAACTTTTCCCAAAGATGGCTAAAAAAAGCTCTGAAAAAAAAGTTCTGGAATAATGCCAGGATAGGTTATTACTCTCTGTTCAATGCTGATGCTCTTTCCTTCTCTCTTTCAGACACAGATTAAAAAAAACAGTTATTTCCTTGACCAAATGAAACATTTTTACTTATCCTCTGAACAAAATGGTGAATTAACACAATATATGCTTGTTTGTGTGTTGCATCCAAAACTAACTATTCCATAGTGCTTTATCGCTC
Source organism: Eretmochelys imbricata (assembly GCF_965152235.1). Taxonomy (NCBI): domain Eukaryota; kingdom Metazoa; phylum Chordata; order Testudines; family Cheloniidae; genus Eretmochelys; species Eretmochelys imbricata. The sequence continues at coordinate 64,378,436 of NC_135579.1, forward strand.
CATTCAAGTAAATTAATTTAAACCAGTTCTTGACAGAAGCTTGAAGGTTACAACAAAATGTACATCAATACATAATTTAATTTACAAAAAATTAAAAGGTACTTGCAACAATTGATTTAAGCAATGATTTATCACAATTAGGGCTGCCACAAACTAGATTCTGGATATACATACAGTCACCACCATAAATTATTATCTAGAATTGATTGTATTAATAAGAGACGCTTAACTTGTTAAAAAAATCAAGAGATAAACTAAGCATCAGAAGTTCTAAATGTATAAACAGAAATTACTCCCACTATGTTCTTGTAACATACTGTGAGTAGAATATAGGGATTATTACTTTTGAGTACTTGTATATTAATCATTGCTGAAACCATGTTTATTACTATAGTACAATAACATGACAACCACAATCATTTTCAGTCACATTTGGAGATGCACATTTGCCTGGTGACAACGTGTACTGTTTATGTTTTTATCATACAACCATATTAAATGCTACAAGTAATTTTATACAGTTCCAAAAAATATGATCTCAAGGATCGGCTTGAAAAGCAGATGTGCATATTTGCTGGAACTAAATTACTTTAAAAAGAGAAAAGGAAAAATATTGCACAAAATCCAGTAATTTTTTTGAAAGTCAATACGTGTTCCTCCACATCCAAGTAGCTCCCTTATTTTAACAGAAACATAATTGCATTTTACACAATCAGAATCAAATGTCAATTTACTTGAATTCCACTTCTGTTGTTCCAGGGCTAATACTGTTACTGGACTCTAAATATGAATCCTGTTAAAACTGACCTAAGTAATGTACAAACTAGCTTCCGTTGAGCCCATGTAGTAAAGCCTGGGATATAGTTCATAACTTTGAACTTTTCATCCCAACTACAGCTGGGCAAAATTTTTCAACCTAAACTGGTTTTGGTGAAAAATGCAGATTCAGTGACATCAAAACATTTAATGAATTTGCGTAACTTCACCAAATTGTTTTGGTTGAACCCCCCTAGCCCCCTAAAATCTCACAGGCCCACGATTAGAGCACTCACCTGACAGGTGCAGATCCCTGTTCCAACCCCTTTTCCCACCTCCCAGGGGAGTACCCTAACCACTGTGCGAAAAGTTACGAGAGAGGTCTTCCTCCGCCTCCTCTGGCTGTTCTGTAAAAACTCATCTATGGGGGCCTGATTCAGTGGGCAGTCTTTGAGCATGCCTACTGGATTGGGCCCCTCAGGCAAGTTCAACGCCAAAAGCTTGTTTTCTCCTGGTTTGTACATCATTCTGGGGCTTACGCAGGAAATAGGTGTCTGGTTGCCCACAGGGAAGAAGCACTGTGTGTGCTCAGAGGCAGAAACATGGACTTCTAGGGAACTTTTACTACAAAAACTTAAGTCGCCGAGTGAGTTTAGGTGCCTACAGGGTTTCAGTAGGAATACTGGGGATTGCAGTGATCCCAAAACTGGAGACTTAGGCACCTAACTCCTATTGGGCAGTCAGCCCATGGTGCCCCATGTGACAATAAACATCTGCTAAGTCAGAAACCCCCATGTAAACCCCTTGGAACAGACACTATCCTTTTAATAGTATTGACAGGGAGGATGGATGGCAAAGCTTCCATAGATCAGCAGTTGCGTAGGCTCCTTGCTCCTGAATGGGGTACTAATGCAAGTTTTTATAAGACAAAGGGCCAGATTTTCAAAAGGGCCTCACCCTAGAATCTAGTTTGCCTGCATGAAGTTTTGCTCCTGCAATCAATTACATGCACATAACACAGATTATAGACATTTACCTACCAATATGATTTGAGGGTTGCACAACTGATTGTTCTGTAGAACTGAACCCAACAATTAATTGTGGATGCAAAATTAGAAACAGTTTAACTGGCTTAAAATTTCTTTGCCTAGAAATATATAATTAATAATAACATGGGGTTAGGAAAAACTCATTCTACAGCCTGAAAGAGACACAAACCCAAATTTTAAAATCTTTAAAAAATTTAATAGTTAGGTAGGATTTCAACAGTGCTCAGCGTTGGTCTAAGTCTGCTCCCATTGAAGTCAATGTTAAAATGCCCGTGACTTCCCTGAAAGCAGAGTCTAGCTAATGTTGAGACTTTGTGAAAATCCCACCTTTAGCCAATCAGCAATATCACTCTCAGAATGCTACGTGACTGAAGGTTTCAGTCATGACAGTTATTTCACAGCTTCTCGAATTACACTCTTCCTTCAAAACAAGGCTATTTTGGAAGTGATGCTACCCCAAAACATGGCACTGTGACTGTCACACTGTTCTCAATCATCTCCTGAACAGATCTTGCTCCACATGCATACAGGGAGGGCAGTGACTGGCTCTGCATCCATGGTTCTGTCCATCCCTGGACTTCTGTAAAGGATTTTCACAGTATTGGGGATCTATACATGGAGAGATGGGAAGGCGATAATGGGGGCCACAGATCATCCTTCCCCCTGTGCGGGATTTGATGAAAAGGCTTCATTGGAGTCATGCTGCAAAACAGCTAGAATGAGACAAGGCCCAGGACTCCAGAATACCCACTGAGATCCACAGGTTCTGGGGGCTCAACCCTCTGCTCACGGGTTGAGGCTCCCAGCTGTATCACCCCAATGGAACAATACAGGGAAAAGTCAGAGAGGGGAATCCTGGAGAGCATCTCTCCCTTCTGATGCTCTCACTTTGTTTTTTCCTAAGCAGAATGGGGATATGGCTCACATCATGGAGGCATGGTGCATAAGCTATTAGAGATGAACCGGAAGACCTGAAATTCAAGTCCCAGTGTAACTGACTAGGTCAGGACTTTGTCCCTAAGTATGGATAAGAGAGTGCAAAGTTAAATAAAAAAAATCTCATATTTTCCTCACCGGGGAAAAATAGGAAGCTCAGAAAGATACTGATTCAGCTACAAAACAGGTGCCTCTACTGGAGTCCTGAGGAGCTTTTTCACTGAACTGAGTTCAGCTCTCTCCAGTAGATGGAGATTAATGCTGATGCTTTAGAATGCATTGGGAGAATTCACACAGATGAGAATAGTTGAAAACTTGTAAAATCCTTGACTTGGACACTTTTTCTTACCATGGGACTGTCTGTGACAATCAAAATACTGTAGACGTGGCCTACAGACAGACTGATACTGCGCGAAGAACAGAGTAGAACTGCGCTGACTGGAGATATCAGAGTTGCTACTCTATTTGATAAATTTGGCATGGTTAACTGGTTTTTTTGTTGTTAATATGGAAGATGCTTGGTAATTTTGTATGTTTAAATAAGGCACCAATATTAGCCTTTCAAAAAGATCTTTGATATCAAGTGGTAAAGAACCTAAAAATGTGGCTAAATTTAAATTAATCAAACATAAACAATGAGGCTATATTTTAAGGTATTTAGGGTTCGAAAAGAAGGAAGACACTGTATAGTCAAAATACTGTAAACATTCTACGAATCACATCAGCAATATGCGAAGGATTTGACATTAGTGTGGCAATCCTAACACATTCATGGCTATTGCAATAAAAAATGATTCAAAAAGTTGAATTTTACCAGCCATCTTTTAACTTTCTACTTTAGCAATTTCACTTATCAGATACATGAATATTACTTATAAAACAATAACCCATCAAGGCATCAATGTTGTACAATTCCCAAATCATTTTTTTCAGTGCTATACTCCTAATAATCATTAAAGGGACATTAGCAACCTGGTATGGCTTCCAAATTCTCCTCCACTGAAGTGCCTAAGGGAGTCAGGTGCCCAACTTGTATCAAAAGTCAGTGAAAGCTGATCCATTAGATGTTTTTGAAAACCCCATTCTTAAATCTCATGCTGCATTCCTGAAAGATGCTTTTATAGATTTAAAAGTAAACATCACTAAAATTTCTGATAAGCTTATTTTTTTCTCCGAGACAGAAACTGATAAGTCTATAAGATATAAAAGCATTTAATATATATTAAACATCTTACAAATGTGCATAGCGCTTATTATCCTAGTAGATTCCTAATGTCTTTTCACATTATCTCATTCTGATTCCTCGTAGTTCTACCCCAGAATTCACTTCACCTACTATGATAGGGTGTGCGCACCACACCAGCCCTGATTGGGTTAATGAGGGCCTGAGAAGCTAATTAGGTCACTTGACATCACCTGAGAGAAGGAGGGCCAGGGTAACTGAGAGGGAAGTCCCACTTGGGGAAGGGCTGGGCCAGCACTAAAAAACCAAGAGGCTGAAAGCAGCAGGCCGTGTAAGGAGTCTGGAAAGAGGCTAGGAGGGGTGAAGTAGCCACGGGAAGTAGAGTAGGCTCCAGTGGTAAACCGAGAACCAGGAAAGAGAAGATACAGAAGCTTGGTAGGAAGGAGACTGGGGAAACAGTGACAGGGAATGGGAATGAGGACCTGGATTGCTGGTTATAAGGTCCCTGAGCTGGAACGTGGTAAAACAAGTGGGTCCAGGTTCCCCTGCCAGCCACTGGTATATGGAATTAAGGTTAGCAAAATGCAGTTACACAAATAAGAATGCAACTGAGCATTTCATGTTTCTAGTGTTATCAGAGTAACAATCAAACAAGAAGTGCTATGAGATTGGTAGGACTTTTCTTTTTCCTGTCTTATCCAAAACGCACCTAACAGCACAGCATAACCTACTTGGGTACTGATTCAGGACCAACAAAGCAGCATGCCACTTCCTGACTCCCTGAACCACCTCCTGCAACATCTTGTGTTTTCCTTGGAGCTCCCCCATCTAAACACTGTTCAGACCTGACACTTCCTATTTCTTGATATCTGATAACCCAGCTAAAATGTTTAATAGTTTATGGGTTAATAATAATTTTGGTCCTCAGTAACTCAAACACAGTTTTGCCAAGTGCCCCTTTTTGGGATAACACAAATAAAGATGCCACCTGAATCTCAGATACTATGGTGATATGTACTACAGAAAACCCTAAGGCAGATCAGGATGCAAATCTTACAATCATCCTCAGCACCAATAAGCTGCTGAGGTCCTCTTCAGAAATATATACTGAACACACCTATAAAAACTTTCCAAGGTCATTATATTATGAATTGTGAGTCCACAACCTGACCTTTTCCCTTGCACGTAAAACGGGGCACTTTGGTGAAGGGGCCTCATACCATTACCCAGTAATGTGGCCCATCCCCACCAGTGGTGTGGCTGAAATCTGCCTCCCCCCTCCTTTTCTCCTATCAGAGTCTGTAGTTTGGGATACAAGACCTTCTTTTACAACGCCAGGGATATTGCCAACGAAGTTATGTGAAATGACAAGATAGTATTAGACACTAAATCTCATGGGCAGAGCATCAAACAGCCACCCCTCCCCCCACAACCTCCCTAAAGGGATCACACACCAATTCCCTTGAGCCACCTGACATAACCAATTGCCTGATGCTCGTGGTGATAAAACGGGAAAAGAAAAGCCAAATCACTTTAGTCAAAAGGAAACTTCTTTTGTAAACCCAAACATGGCAACTGGTGTTAACCTGTGCAGTGATCCACTACCAAAGTACTGCAGCCCAACCTGCCTCAACCCCTGACTTCAGCTTGCTCTCCCTGGTCTGTGCTGAGGATACCACTAAGCCGTCTTTGCCACAGAAGAAGATTCCTGCTGTTGGTGAGGAAGAGTGGGAGAGCATTCCTCGCAATGACAAATCCTGTTACTCCTTGCTTTGTGTTACACATGTCAATAGACAGTATTCAAAGTTGCCATTTTTGGCCTAGTGTGGTTCACCCCAGAATGTACTCATTCTGATCTACAGAGGGCAGGGGAAGAAGAGGGGTGGACAAGGAGAATGAATAGATGTGCTCTACTCAGGGAGGAGTCTACTTTTTGAATTTTAAATACTGAAATATCCTCTAGGAATGCTATGTGCTGGAAAGGGGATAAATGTTTATGCCTAAATATAGTACATGCAGCATCCATTTAATTCCTTTCCTTGTAATTGCAAAAAGATTCTCTTGTATACATGAGAGTGGGGTATTTGCGTTCTTAATTGCTGAACCAATTACTTTAGATGTCTAGTGTTATAAGTAATCTTCATTCACTGCTCTTTAAAATACTGCACAGCTCAACAAAACAAAACTCCTAAGAAGCAAAGTGATAATTTAATGTTTCTTTTAAAGGTGGCTTGTAAAAATCAAATGGTCATGTTCAGCAGTGGCACAAATTAATGTTAGTACAGAATTATTAAATTGTAGAAATTTTAAAAACAGCAATAAAATCTATCAATTTCACTTACAGTTTCCTTTCTGAAAATTCCTAGATGAAAACATCTACATTGGGACACTGGATAATATGTCTTTAAAGTGCCTTAGTTGTAAACAGAAGTTAAGTAACTTCACATTATCATTCAGCACTTCACAAGAAAAAAGTATGCACCACCTTTTCAAGGTCTAGAAGACATGGCCACAGTTTCTGTTTATAACAAGCTCCCTATTATTCACAAGAGATCCTTTAGTTTAGAAAAGATCTTTTCCCCCTTTGCTCAAGCAGATACCTGCCATGGAAAATCATTATTACTCTTCTGAACGTTTGCAAGTCACCTTCTAAGATATATAAACCTTTCCCCCAAATGATTAAGGCAATTAACTCATTACAAACATCGATATTTGTAAGTTTCAGACAAATCTAAACTGTTTTGTTCATTTCATGCCCAACAGGATTAATACAGTACCTTCAGTATCTGGATATATGCAAAGATGATACACTTCCTGCTGCACAAAGGAACATTAGTAAGCACCATGCACCAGTTGTATATTCCACATACATACAAACTAGTACCTGATTTAAGAGTGCATTAGTATATTTAGTTCCATCTTGTAGACTTAAACACAGCCAACGAATTAACTGAGAAACATATAAGCAGATGTCTAAATCCATGTACTAATCAAAACACAAGGATTTTAAAACGTAAAAGTAATTATTCCTTTGGGATCTTTTGGTTATCATGTATTACATGGACTCCTGAGTAGTCTCTCTTTAACCTCCCATGGAAATAGTTTCAAAGTTCCTTTATGCTTTATTTCCACTGCTATTACTGGAGTAATTATCCTCTGAAATGTTTAAACTGTGGTGAAAAGCAGAGGTCACTTTACATAATGATACAACTTCATGAAGAAGCCCACTTTCTTCTGGGGTCTCCTTTCCTTCATCCCCGTCTTTTTGCCAAGGAATTAGAATGGATGGATGTTGACAAAGGTTCACAGGGAGCTGATCCTCTGAGGTATTGCTTAGTGTTTCATTCGGTTTTATCTTCCTATGGAAGGAGTCTTCTACTTGGGAAAATTCCAGAGAAGCAAGTTGTGCAACTGATCGTGTTGGAGAAGCTGACTTTACAAAATCTTTAGGGAAATCCACGTGGTCAGCACTAAGGGTTTTGTCACTGTTTTCTTCCTGCAGCACAGAGACAGATTCCATATGGTCACTAAAATCAACTTGCTTCCTTGGTGATGGAGGGAGCTGTTTCCCATGGAGAACACTATCATCCTGACCAAGATTCCACTCCACTGGGTCATTAGTACCACTACAGAGCAGAGCGAGGTTGCTCTCGCTAGGTGCACTAGACTTGTTCTGAAACAAAGAACATGTGTTTTTACAGTTAATCTTACAAGAAGAACCCTTCCTCTCGCATCACTGAAATAAAAATCCTGTTTTCATGAAAGGATATACATCCCCTGAATTTCCCTAGATACAGAATGGCATAGCTGGGAAATTGCAATGCAAGCTTTTTGACACTGCCTCATCCCGACATTTAAAGATCACCTCTAGGAATGACAAAAGAGTTCAGTCTCCATTGCCCATTCAACCTTGACCACAAAGGTATAGCCTGTGTCAGTTGCAATTGTGGTTTTGCATTATGAGATAAGAAATTGAGATTCAGACCCATGGCCACTGTTGGCAGTGTTGGTCCCAGGATATTAGAGAGACAAGTGGGTGAGATAATATCTTTTATTAGACCAATTTTTGTTGGTGAAAGAGACAAGCTTTCAAGCTCCATGGAACTCTTCTCCAGGTTTGGGAAAGGTATTCCCAAGGTCACAGCTAAATGCAAGGTGGAACAGGTTGTTTAGCATAAGTAGTTAAAACACACTGTAATACCTTTCAAGGTGAAGTGGACAATTAACTCCTCTCTAGTCATAGGACAAAAAAGGGGGGTTAGTGGGTTATAGATTGTTGTAATAAGCCATAAATCCAGTATTTTTATAAGACCATGATTTTTAGTGTCTAGCACAGCTATGACTTTAGATCCTGGGCTCATCTTTTGAAAGTGCTGTGCAGGTTTCCTTTGAGAATGAGGACTGACAGGTCAGATATAGAGTGATGACTTTGTGAAAAGTGTTTGCCCCTAGATGATAGAGTGTTTTTGTCTTTTATCACTTTTCTGTGTGAGTGCATTCGAGAGCGTAGTGACTGTCTGGTTTCACCTCATAATTGTTATTGAGCCATTTAGTGCATTGGATGAGGTACACCACATGTTGTGATAGGCATGTGTAGTACCCACAAATCTTGAAAGGTGTGTTGTGGGGGATATTGCTCATTTTAGCAGCAGAGATATGTCTACTGGTTTTGCATGATGTTCTGGCAGGTCTGGTGCTGCTTTGAATTGGTATGTCTGATCTCTGGAGAGCTTGCATCTGATGATGATGTTGGGGGTTGTTTGAAGGCCAGAAGAGGAGGTTTGGGAAATTCTTCTTTCAGGATGTGGTCCCCATGGAGTATGGGTTTTAATTGTTTAATGATACCTCACGTGGGTTTCAGTGTAAAGTGGTAGGTGACAACTAGAGGTGTGTGGTCAGAGGTTCTCTGCCCTGTACTGAAGCAGATTTTCCCACGGTATATCTACTTCCACCTTGTATTTAGCTGTGACAGTCTGAGTACATTTCTCGGATCTGAAGAAGAGCTCTGTGTAAGCTCAAAAGCTTGTCTCTTTCACCAGCAGAAGCTGATCCAATAAAAGATATCACCTCACCCACCTTGTCTCACCCATAATCACTGGGATTTCTATTCTTCGTTTCAGTAATCAGTTCCACACACATTTATTATTAATCTTTTAGTTCACAAACAAAATGGATATTTTATTAATTCAATCCTTGTATTGTGCTTATAATATCAATGTTGATCTGGATTAGCATCAGAGTTAATTGTTCCAGCAAAGGATCGCTAATATGGGAGTGCTTTTGACAACAGCAAATCTTAAGCACCAAACACAGAAGTTGAAACTTAGAGATACAAAAGTCTTTTGACAGTGGTCACCAACACCAGGGAGCTGATCTAATGAAGATTTTAAAGATTCAAGCAAAAGCTCTGATCCTGCAAAAGAATCTGTGCCCTGGGTCCAATGGGACCGTGAATTAGAAGCCTTGAGTGGGCAGACCCATTTGTAGGGTGGAGCCTTAGACTGCTAAACTGAAAATGAAATCGTTTGTAAAGCAATGACTCCTTGGATCCCATGACTTAAACAAGCTGGGAAACTTCCCCAGAGTGATATACTTACCCCTATTTTCAATTGGGGAGTCCAAATTATTATCAACAGCCTCTAGAACGATAACTGAGACCAATTCCTGCCCAGGGGATAGAGGGAGAGAACATAAGACCCCCGTGCAGCAGCAGGGTAGGATTCCCAACAAGCCCTAGATGTGGTTACCGCATCTAATGGCACACCACTGATAAACTGGAAAGGAGTATACCCAAATCCTCAGCTGAGGAGCATTCATACTGTGGCTAGCAGCATGAGTTTGTTAGAAAAACATGCTTCTGGTTTTTGGAGCAGCAGCAAGGCACAGTTGTGACATATGAACCATTCTTCCATATACTGGGCCATACATGCAGTTTCCACCAGCGAGTGCCAGCTTCTATTCTAAATTAATGAGGTTGTTTTACACATGAAAAAGATGACTAACCATAGCCTTATAATCAATATCATCCGTTGATCTAAAGAAATCCAGGCTCTTTGCTCCTGAGAGCTTTCCTTGATCTGAACTGTGTGTGCTCAGCGTGTCCAAAATCTCTCCCAGCAAGTCCATTTCTCCTGTGTGATAAGACATTACTCCTGTTTCACCAGAATCGTCACTATCATAAAAATAAGCGGAAGCTTCCTCGCTGTCTTCAGATGATAACCTAAAAACAATAAACTTTCCATCAGCTAAAAACGTAAAATATTTTATGATGTCAGAATGGCCACTTCTGTAAGTAAATAAGGATAGCTTATTCAGAGGCCATTTGAATTTGAAAGTGGACTTAACCTGGCGTTTGTTCCAACAATTTCACCTGCAAATAAGAACATGCAGACAGATGCAGGTGCAATCAGGGAGTAGGTATCTACATGCCCCAGTAACATACAGAAACAAAAAAGGAGGCCAGGTCTTGTAAAGCCAGCATTAAGTAGTGATGGATTTATTTTATGTGTAGCATTACGAAAATAAAGTTCACAGAGTACAAACAGCCTTTTCGAATATGGTCTACATATTAACAGTATTTGACTGGAAAATGATAACACAGACACCATTAATAAATAAGGAGAAAAATCATGTTGCTACTGGTAGCATGTAGATATTTTTTCTATTCATCAAAGTAAAGGAGATCAGCACCGGCTGTAACTTCAGTCTCAATGCTTATTACCATTCTGGTTAAGAAGTACAGCAGGATGCAATAACTGTAGCCAAGCGGCTGGAAGGAGAGAATGAAAGTCAGCGACTCCCAGCAGCACAAATATAGGTCCCACATCTACTTTCCTCTTAATTTAGGTCCCACATTTACCCCAGTCCTAGCCCTCCCACCCTCTCCACCTCCCACCCTCATCACCACCACCATTTCTACACTCATACTCATTCCCCATTCCTTTGTTTCTCCTTTTCTCTTACCAACTCTGGAATGCTTACTCCATCTCTAAAAAGATCACAACTTCTTCATAGCTGGCTACCTCCAGCCCCTGACTCTCAGAGGGATCTGGATCCCTTCCTCTCACTTTGTCTTTGCAGCTCTCCTCTCTTATGGAGGCCTCTCCTCCTCACAAACTCCCTGCTTTGGATCGTGGTAGGGGTGTTGAGATTCTCCTCTCCTGTTCCTGACACTTCCTTTACCCTCCTCCTTCCCTTCTGGACAGCACTGCATGCAACCTTTCCCTCCTCTCCCCAACTCCCTTTGTTGCTCTCATCTATCATCCACCCAACTCCTCCTCATCAGCCTTCCTCTCTGATTTTGTCTCCTGACTCTCTCTCTATTCTCCTCACAATCTCCCAAATTTATCCTCGGTGACTTCAACTTTGATGTTGATGTCCCACCTGACCCCTTAGGCACAAGTTTCAGTGCCCTCACATCAAACATATGCTGCCTGATTTCACTTCCATGACCCTTCATGATGTATCCCCATCCTATTTATCATCTTTCATTCACTATTGAGATGTTGACTCATGTCTCCGGTTAGCCCATGATGCCAGCCTTCATTGCCCACTCATCATTTTTCCAAACAAATACCTTGATGCTTTCTCCCATGATGTTCCTCCTGCTTGGAAAAAGCCCTTATAAACATAGAAATGCAGGGAGGCAAGGGACCTTGAAGCGAGATCACCCCTGACAGGTGTTTGTCTAACCTGTTCTTAAAAGCTTCCAGTAATGGGATTCCACAACCTCCCTTGGAAGCCTGTTCCAGGGCTTAACCGTCCTTATGATTAGAAAGTTTTTCCTCATATATAACCTACATTTCTGTTGCTGCAGATTAAGCCAATTACTTCTTGTCCTACTTCAATGGACATGGAGAACAATCAATCACCATCCTCTTTATAACAGTACTTAGCATATTTGGAGACATTTATCAGGTCCCCCCTCAGTCTTCTTTTTTCAAGACTAAACATACCCAGTTTTTTTAACCTTTCCTCATAGATCAGGTTTTCTAAACTTTTATCATTTTTGTAGCTCTCTTCTGGACTCTGTCCAATTTGCCTTGCTTAAAATGTGGTGCCCAGAATTGGACACAGTACTTCAGCTCCTGGGGCCTCACCAGTGGAAACTAGAGCAGAACAACTACCTCCCAGGTCTTACATACAACACTTCTGTTAATACACCCCAGAATATTATTAGCCTTTTTTGCAATAGAATCACATTGCTGACTCATTCAATTCATGATCCACTATAATTCCCAGATCCTTCTCAGCAGTACTATAGCCTAGCCAATTATTCTCATTTTGTAGATGTGCACTTGATTTTTCCTTCCTATGTGTAGTACTTTGCAGTTGTCTTTATTGACTTTCATCTTATTTGAGTTCAGATCAATTCTCCAATTTATCCAGGTTCTTTTGAATTCTAATTCTGTCCTCCAAAGTGCTTGCAACCCTCCAGCTTGGTGTCAACCGCAAATGTTATAAGAATACTCTCCACTCCATTATCCATCATTTATGAAAATATTGAATAGTACTGGATCCACGACAGACTCCTGCTGGACCCCGCCAGATACATCCCATCAGTTTGACAGTGAACCACTGATAACTACATATTGAGTAAAGTCTTTCAATCAGTTGTGACCTCCCCTTATAGTAATTTCATGAAGACCACATTTCCCTAGTCTGCTTATGAGAATGTTCATTCCCCATATGCCTTACATTTGTGTATAAAGATCCACAAAACTACCTCATTATTCTTCTTCAAAACCCTCCTAAAAGCTCTCCATTGCTGTGATGCCTTAAAAAGACTTGACAATGGTTAGGCTGGTTGTGCACTGAGATCACTGACTTTCATGCTGACCAATATTGTCTCCTTGTTTCCTTGCCTCCTACCTCATCTACTTGTTTGTATCAGTCTGTTGTCTCGTCTTGCATGTATATATAAGCTCTTTGGGAGAGGGACCATCTTTTTGTTGAGTGTACGGTGCCAAGCACAAAGGGGTCCTAGTCCATGACTAGGGCTCATTGGTGCTATAATAATACAAATAAATAAAATAATAATAAATAATAATAATAAATAATAATAATAATATGCTGCCCTTGTTTCTCTGCTACTAAAAGTAGGATTTTATTTCCATATTAGATACTAGAACATGTAGCAATTTTTAGGTCAGGAGTCACACTGGCAAAATATTCACTCACATGAACTCAACTGGTTTAAAAATCCATTTGTGGGACAGACTGACATACATATATTCTCTCTCTCTCTCTCTCTCTCTCTCTCACACACACACACACAGAGGTTGCTTACTTGCTTGTTCTGTCCATTTCATCATCATCGTCATCATCCAGGGCAGAATCATGATTGCTGACATTGGCGAGGTGTTGGTTGAAACGCGTCTGGAGAGGAAAAATCAACACTGTGATCTTTCTTTATTTTCTTGCCTTCTGATCACTGTTCATTTGGGGTCAGACCACACTCTATTCATTTATTTCAATGAGAGCAGAGGCTCTGAGCACCTACAGGAATTGTGCCCTTGATGGGCAGCATTATGTATTGATAAGAGAGGTCCTTTAGGGATTCTCACAGGAGGACCAAAAGAACTCAAACATCACCGATAAAAGAGCAAACAACACAGTACATTTTTCTTTATGGACATAGATAGCCGAATAATTCATGTAAACCCTTAACACCAGTTGAAGACTGACCATTGAAGATGAAGAAACTGCATTGGAGAGCACGGGCTATTTTTTCTTGCAAGCATCTTGGACAAAGAACTGTGGTTCAAAGTCTCCAGACATGTATTTGTGTGAAGTTCTCAAGTTTAAGTGGCCAACTGTGTATGAGAATAAGTCATTTCTGGGAATAGCGACTATTAAACAAAGCATGAGGCTCTTTATGTATCTTCTTTACCATGTAGAATGCAGTATTCTGTTGAAGTGTTTTACTCTACTTGAACAAATGTCTCAATTACCTTAATAAAAACTATGGGACAGAAATTTTGGTGGTTTGTATAATCGAAAGGGCAGAAACCTGCCTCAAAATTCTATGCAGCTTTAATATTTATGTGACAATTAACCTATGCAGAAGAGCCACAGAAAAGATCTTCACATATCGGAAAACTGACCATTGTGAAATGTATGCAAAGCCAAAGTACCTATGTTAGCTAACTTAAAAAAAACAAAACCAAAATAAACCAACTATACACTACTATAGAGAAGTGCTACTTCCAGAAATCCATACATCATTATGGCAGATGGTTCAGGGAATGTCTAAGGGCTAGTCTACACTATGAGTTTGTGTCAGATTTAGCAGCGTTAAATCGAATTAACCCTGCACCCGTCCACATAACAAAGCCATTTTTTTCGACATAAAGGGCTCTTAAAACGGATTTCTGTACTCCTCCACAACGAGGGGATTAGCGCTGAAATCTACATCACCGTTTCGAATTAGGGTTAGTGTGGATGCAATTAGAAGGTATTGACCTCTGGGAGCTATCCCACAGCGCACCATTGTGACCGCTCTGGACAGCGCTCTGAACTCGGATGCACTGGCCAGGTGTACAGGAAAAGATCCAGGAACTTTTGAATCTCATTTCCTGTTTGGCCAGGCGAGCTCATCAGCACAGGTGACCATGCAGTCCCAGAATCGAAAAAGAGCTCCAACATGGACCTAATGAGAGGTACTGGATCTGATCACTGTATGGGGAGAGGAATCTGTGCTATCAGAACTCTGTTCCAAAAGACAAAATGCCAAAACATTTCAAAAAATCTCTGAGGCCAGGAGGGACAGAGGCTACAGCAGGGATGCAACACAGTGCCGCGTGAAACTTAAGGAGCTCACACAAGCATACCAGAAAACCAAAGAATCAAACGGACGCTCCGGGACAGAGCCCCAGACATGCTGCTTCTATGCTGAGCTGCATGCAATTCTAGGGGGGGGCCTCCACCACTACCCCACTCCTGTCCATGGACTCCGATGATGGTGTACTCTCCCCCATGCCTGAGAATTTTGCAGACGGGAAAGATGAGGAGGAAGAGGATGAGCTTGAGGACAGCACACAGCACACCATTCTCCCCGACAGCCAGGATCTTTTTATCACCCTGACTGAAATACCCTCCCAACCCAACAAAGCCAGGGAAGGAACCTCTGGTGAGTGTACCTTTTTAAAGATAATATATGTTATAAAAGCAAGCGTTTTTTAATGATTAAGTAGCCCTGAGGACTTGGGATGCATTCGTGGCCAGTAAAGCTACTGGAAAAGTCTGTTAACGTGTCTGGGAGTGGAAATCCTCCAGGGACATCTCCATGAAGCTCTCTTGGAGGTACTCTAAAAGCCTTTGCAGAAGGTTTCTGGGGAGAGCGGCCTTATTCCATCCTCCATGGTAGGACACTTTATCACGCTTTGCTAGTAGCAAGTAATTTGGTATCATTGCGTGACAAAGGCTGGCAGCGTACGGTCCCGGTGTTAGCTGGCATTCAAGTAACATCCGTTCTTTATCTCTCTCTGTTATCCTCAAGAGAGTGATATCGTTCACGGTACCCTGGTTGAAATAGGGGAATTTAATTAAGGGGACATTCAGAGGTGGCCGTTCCTACTGGGCTGTTGGCCTGTGGCTGAAAAGAAATCCTCCCCGCAGTTAGCCACGCCATTGACGCTGAGCTGTTTGTGTTTGGCTAGCAGGGATCTTCCCTGATACCAGCCACGCAGTGGGGTAAAGTGATCATCCCAGAGAATTGGATGGGCGGGGGGGTTAGTTTGGTTTCTGCTGCTGCACGTTAACACGAAAACTGCAGCACTAAATGGCCAACTCAACGGGCTTTGCTTGGTATTGGAGAGGAGGGCGCTGCTGTTATGAAGGTTGCAGAAGCCAAAAGACTATCGCTTACCATGGCTGCCTGCAAGCTGAATTCTGTTGCCCGGCACTGAGTGTGTGATCTCTAATAGCAAAGCCACAGGCACTCAATATAAGATGCAAAATGCGACCTTGTACCGAAATCACATGTGCTATGTAATGTGAATAGTGTTGTTCACCATGAAAGAGTATAGCCATTGCTCTGTAAAATGTATCTGTCAAAATACTTCACTCCCTTTTTTCCCTCCAGCAGCTGCAGATGTTTCAAGCCTCCCTCCTCTGTCCCAAAGGCTATCTCAGATAAGGCAGCGAAAAAACAGCACGCGCGATGAAATGTTCTCTGAGCTCATGCAATCGTCCGGCACTGACAGAGCTCAGCAGAATGCGTGGAGGGACACAGTAGCAGAGTACAGGAAAGTGGCCGATGAACGTGAGGAGAGGTGGCGGCAGGAAGATCAGAGGAGGCATGAGGCAATGCTGGGGCTACTGCGGGATCAAATGGACATGCTCTGGCGTCTGGTGGAGGTTCATGAACGGCAGCAGGATCAGAGACTGCTGCTGCAGCCCCTGTTTAACGGCCCTCCCTCCTCCCCAAGATCCATAGCCTCCTCACCCAGACGCCCAAGAACGGGGGGGAGGGGTCTGGGGGGGAAGGCTCCGGGCACCCAACCACTCCACCCCAGTGGACAGCCCAAGCAACAGAAGGCTGGCATTCAAGAAGTTTTAAAGTGGCCTTTTCCTTCCCTCCGACCCTCCTCCACACCCCACCTGGGCTACCTTGTGAGTTATCTCCCTATTTTGTAATCAATTAATAAAGAATACATGTTTTTTAAATGATAGTGACTATTTCCTTTGCAAGCAAGCTGTGATCGAAGAGGGGAGGGCGGGTGGCTTACAGGGAATTTAGAAGCAACCAAGGGGGCGGGTTTTCATCAAGGAGAAACAAACAGAAGTGTCACACAGTACCCTGGTCAGTCATGAAACTGGTTTTCAAAGCTTCTCTGATGCGCAGCGCTTCCTGCTGTGCTCTTCTAACCGCTCTGGTGTCTGGCTGCGCGTATTCCGCAGCCAGGCGATTTGCCTCAACCTCCCACCCCGCCATAAACATCTCCCCCTTACTCTCACAGAGATTGTGGAGCACAGAGCAAGCAGCAATAACAATGGGAATATTGGTTTTGCTGAGGTCTGAGCGAGTCAGTAAACTGTGCCAGCAACCCTTTAAACGTCCAAATACACACTCTACCACCATTCTGCACTTGCTCAGCCTATAGTTGAACAGCTCCTTACTATTGTCCAGGGTGCCTGTGTATGGCTTCATGAGCCAGGGCATTAAGGGGTAGGCTGGGTCCCCAAGGATAACTGTAGGCATTTCAACATCCCCAACAGTTATTTTCTGGCCTTCTTCTATTTCTAATATACCTTTTCTGAGGAGGTATTACTTATTACTGAGTTTTCTATTTTATGGGTGAAATCAGGCAAAGAACCCAGACTAAACTTTACAACGAAACCAATATTTGAGCGTGGAACAGAGTTCTGTGCAGTCAATATCTAATGAAATAGTGGACAGCTGACTCGTCAGTGACTAATGCTACTGAAAGTATCTTTTGAAACATATCCTCTTTATGTTTAGCAGCAGTGACACTCAGTTGTCTAAGCATTTATCTGTGTTGGGGCCATTAAAATACTTTCATTCCATAGGGAATGAACTAATTCTCAATGGAGATTCCCACTGATGTGTCGATTCCGGATAAATTTCTCATTTAATACAAATAAAGGCCCCTGTCCTGCAAGTGGCTCTGCAGAGCCCAGTCCTGTAGACACATCAGATTTAGTTGTTGCAACCATAAATCACCCCAGTGATGAAACAAGAAGTCTTCAAGAGAAGAAGGGCTATTTCAAAATGAAGAATTCATTCCATTTTTAAAAAAATTTAGATGCTCTAGCTCACCAAAAATACAAATTAAAAAGAGCGACTGCAACAGGCTTTTTATACGGAAGCATTAATTCTATCAACAGAATAAACTGCCATGGGATTACACGGACTGGCTCCTAGAAACAAACAGTAAAAATAGTTGCAAACAGTGAATGCATCAGGTTAAAAAAAAAAAAAAAAGGTGTCTCTTTGGGAAATAGGAACTGAACAAACTGATTACAACTGGTAAATGCCACAGGGCTTAACAATTACCCTTGCCTGGGCTCTTTTGAGAGCTCTTCTGAAAGTATTACAGTTTGCCATTACTCTGCACATTAGTGGATAACAGCAGCAATAGAATAGTACATGAGTATGACACAACATATGCCGATGAAGTAAATAAAAATAAGAGAGACATTTCTGCCTTTCCCCTTGACTTTCACTCTCTCTTTGGAGATGGATTTTTGAATTTTTATGGGTGTGGTATTATAGGAGGAAAATTTTTTTTTTACATCCAATTGGTGAATGCTAACACAAATACAATGAGATGTACATAAACAATATTTAAAATCCTGATTAAAAATTTTAAAAGAAAGAAATATACTATAGGCACATTGCCAGGACTAAACAAGCACATTCACAATCATTTAAGGCACCATGAAATAGCCACTGAGACAAAATGCAACATATGTTTTTTTGAATAGATGATTTTCCTCTCAGAGTTGCAATAAAAATGACGAGGAGGGAGGAGTATGTCCAGACTGCTTTGCAAAAAAGAAAAAAACCCTCTTAATAAATTCTAAATGGAGAGCCATAAATCTTTTTCAAAGCTCCACTAGATGAAGTGACATAGTATGTGCACCTGCAAAAGCTGTCAAAGACATTTAAGAAAACCTTCCATTACTGATGAACCCTGCTGTTTGGAGTTATTTAAGCTTTTAATTTCTGTCTTTTCTGCATTTTGAAGTGTGCACACTTTTTATACCATTTCATAAAAAAAGGGACAGACTTTTGTTTCCTTCCTGATCCGAGTTCTAATAAACAGACCTCTTAAATTCATTACCACAAAAAACAAGATCGTAACCCTCCTTTCTTGCTGCACCAAAACTTTATAAAGACTTAATAAACTGCTGTCATAATTTGCTTTATAAAGTAAAACTTCCCACAATTACTAAACTCATATGGCTTCTTCCAGTTGGTACTGTTTATATAATAAATTTAATAATAAAATATTCATAAAATATATATATATACACACACACACAAACACGTTTCATGAATTCTACATTTTTCTTAACTTACTTATAAGAGTAAAGTGAAGGTTTCTCTGATAGATATCCCCACCTCTTCTGGCTCACACAGATTATTAGCTATGTTATCTTTTCCTTCCTCTCTGTGAAATATAGTGTAAGTTCCACAAAGAAACAATTTAAGAAATGATTCCTTGGTGGACTCCATAAGCCATTTCACTGAACCACCCATCAAGCTTAACTGGCCTGTACAGGAGCTATGGGGAAGGTCTAATTGTAGCCAGCATGGGGATGAGTTCAGAGACCCATCTCCAACTCCCAGATGGCATCATGGTGCCAGCTGATGCCACTATAGCTTGAGCCATTCACCCATCCTGGAGCCTCTATGGAGCACTGGAATTGGTGGGCTGGTGACATATCTGTGATGTTGTTGCTTCTTCCCTACTGTCAAGACATGTTTCCTTTCATCAATAATGTATGTTATTTTAATAAAGTTATGACTGTTTAGCCATAATTTTCACAACTCTGTCTTTTCTGGTTTCTGCTTCTTTGGAAAACCTCCATCTTTACAAGGTTTGCTATCTAGAGGACTGAGGTGGATGCTGGCAACTGTGAATAAAGCGAAGATTATAGCAGAAACTATAAATATGGACAGAACCAAATAAAATGAGGAAAGTTACAAAAGGAAAAAGGTTCTCTTACATATGGCAGTGGTTTCATAAACTTGCTATGATGGCCCAAAAATCTCAAAAATGTAGGAGAAATACATAAATACTAAAGGATTTAAAAGTTAAATTGTTACATTTTTGATTGGGCATGAAAGCCAATGTTTGAAATGTCAGCTTTTTAATTTAATATTTCAACTTTCAGGATCATAACTTTCAGGTAATGAGCCCTTATTAATCAGTACAAACACAGGAAGTTTGATAAGGCTACTGCCATTAATTGTCCTCAACGTGAGAAACAAATAAACCTTTGAAAAATGGCAGCTCATATATAGTTTCACATTGACTAACTATTCAATACATCAGCATTTAAAGTTTTCAACTGTGTTTAAAATAAAATATGTGAAGTAAATTTCCTGCTGGTTTATGGTATGAAAGTTACTCATTTAATATGAGAAAACTAGCTAAGGAAAACTCAGTCATCAGAAATTCTATTTCTCTGAGTCTCCTCCTTCTCCCATCCTATCCAATAGCAAGAATTACAGACAGAATGAAGGAGGCAAAAAAATCAGTTAGTTCAGGGTACTATGTAAGCACTAAGCTACCCACTCCTTTCCAGTTAGAGACTTCCAGGCTATAGTAAAGGACAATGAGATCATAGGAAAAATACTTTTAGTTACACTCCTCAACAGCAGACTAGAATGATGCAGGAAATGGGAGGAAAAGAGAGGACTATGACGAATAGGATTACAGTTGAGTAAATTTTCCTTCGTTCAGTGTTCCTCTTCCCCATTATACCAAGCAACCACAATTACAGGCAAATGATATCATAAGAAGTGAGCCAAAGGAGTTATGCTTACTTGACAATAGTGTTCAGAGCACCTAATAGCTAATACATTTCAGTAGGCAAGGACTGATCCAACTGGAAATGGCAGATGCAGATGGGAGGAGATGAACAAATGGCCACTTCACAAATTTCAGTATCGTGTACTTCTGCTCTGAGAGTCTGGAACAGTCCAGGCTTCGTACAAAATGGCATTTGGCTGTTTGCTCTGGACATAAATTAATAGGATATAGTCTTTAATCAGCCAAAACACTGTAGTTGTGGTACCTTTTGCCACTTGTTATAACCATCACAAACAGGAAACTTCTAAAACTATGAGTGCAAGATAGAAAATGACTTCAAAGCTGTGGGAAAAGACACTTTCTCTGCAGCAGCAAATACAGATAAGGGCACAACCTAAGTAAACCAATAGGCTCGTTAACATACAACTCTGAATTAATCCCCAGAACAAACTCAGTGGGAAAGTCAGTGAACTGTCTGGTTTTGAAAGACGCAAACCACCGAAGGAGAAATAATCAGTAAGTTTAATTCCCCCCTCTCTGTGGGATATCTTGACAGCAACTGAAATGCTACCTTAAGAGAACCGTACTTATAATTTCAGGGATATGTCTCTCAAAGTTTGAATGTGGTTCCATGAACCACGGGAAATTTGAAAACTACTTGCTGGTATTTAGGTTTCTGTGAAGAAAGGGAATAAAGAAGCTTTGGGGCATAACGATGAGAATCAATTTCTCTACTTTTAATGGGACTATGAATAGTTCAGAAGGCTGAAGAATGGACCTGGAGAGAATCAATTTAAAGCAGATGTAAAGGTCTTACAGATCTTTCTTGAAATCAGACAGAATTAAAACAATACTAGTCTGGGAGCTGTAGCCCAGATATTAACAAACCTTCTGAAAAACATGAGGACACAGGTTCCTTTCCCAGGGATGATTACTGTTATAGTTAATAGTGGCTCATGCTAAACTAGTTCTCTGTGATGATGTCCTTCCCTAAAAGGTAAACTACTCACCAAGTAGAGCAAGGAATTAAATAGAGTGAAGGATGTGTGTGCGCCAGGGAATGCGGGCGACAGGAGAGTGACACTGGTATGTGTGTAGGGAAACACGGGGAGGAAGACGAAATTTGGAGATGCGGAGGTCAGGAGATTGGGGAACCTGGGATATACAATCTGGCTGTTTTGTGCTACTCTGATGATACAAAACAGCTGTAAACACAGTTTACATGGCCAGAACACTCGGGTTGCTTTGCACTGCTGCTAAGTAGGCTGAAGCAGCCAGAACATATCAGTTAATCTGATCCTAAAATGTTAAAGTAAAGAAAAATGAATTTCAAGTTGATACACCGTACCTTCAAATCATTAGAAATATCACATGATAACATTCTCTTTGGGATTTCTGTTAATAGTTCATATACAAAATTATTGCTAAAGGGGAAATTACCAAACCAAAACCTATGTGAAAATAGAGCTAAGGTTAAGGGTACATATGAGCAATTTGGAGTAAAAGAGATTGCAGGGATGTTGTAATGATTCCCAGAAAAGCATTATACATTCAGAACCCCAGAGCCAAAGGGACCCTGTTGCCTCTGCTAGCTAGAATGTGGGAGGAGGAAGATAGCCTATCAGCTTCAAGCTCCCTCCATGAGGAGAAGAAGGACATCAACCCCAGGAGTGGGAATAACTCTTCCAGAAGGATCATTGCCATGAGAAGCTGGGCAACACCCTGATGGTGGGAACAGATTTCATCCAGTATACATAAGCCCAAATTGGGAAGCATGGAGGCTCTGAAAACAAAGAGGGCTCATATGCTGGTAGTTTTGGCATTAATATTACCGATCCCAAACATACAAAAGTCATGATTTTTGGAGCCCAATGTTTGCAATTGGCTTAAAAACCATTAAGGTTGTTTCCCCCCCACAAATAATAAATGTTGAGTTCTTTTTATTTCCCTTCTGATTTTTGAAACCTGCAGAGGGTTCATGTTTTCAAGCTTTTCTATACAACCATGAGGACTATAAACTTTTTTAAAAATGAAAACTGAGATTTTCACATTAATCACAGGATTCCAGGAGCTGGAGCTTTAGGAACAGATTCAAATAAGACTCACAATAAAACCAGGAGAGTTGACAACATTGCATCAGCTGCAACTCTGTCACACAGACCTACAGGCTCTGTTAGAGCCTATCCAGGTGAGGAATTCTCAGGCTGACTGTGCAATCTAAGAAGCAAATCTGTGTTGCGGGGCAATGAAGTTGAGCCTTAGGGGTGATTCCAACATCATCTCAGTTCAGAGTCCATGAGCAGAAGATTTAATCATGAGGAGGAAATCTTCCTGCTAGTTCCATGTACATTTATCCCTTCCAGCAGCCAACTCTACTAGCTGTAAGGTCTCTTCTGGAAAGGATTTTTCCTGTTGCTCTTCTTCTCCCGGCTTTTTCCATCAGCCATATTCATTGTCCTATAACTGAATCACTTCTTTTTTTCATTGCTTCCCTCTAACGTACAGGAGGTTAGAGAATAGACAGAATGAGAGCTGAAGCTGGAGCCTTAAGGCTGCTCTCTCCGTGCTTCAAGGTCAGGAGGCAAAATTAAGTTGGAAAGGAAGCAGATGGATTGGTGTCTTGAACTGACGGAACTTTTGACTCCTTCCTTCTGCTAGGTGGAGCCATAACACTATCTGTAACTGCTGTTCTTAGGTAGGATGGGAGAAGAGGGCTGCATGGCAAATAAAAGTAAGATATAAATATCAATGTAATTTATCTTGATTAGTAGTCTACCCCTAGTTACTTCAGTTAATTATCAAATATTAAAGAGCTTCTTCTGATTCTCTACAGCATACTCAGCACAACAGTGTTTCTCTTTTAGACCCTTAAAAGAATCCTTTGTTTGTGCAACACTAAGGTTGTTTTTGTGACAGACTCACAGCTGAACTGCCTTTTCATTCATTAGTTCCAGAACTAAAATAGATTGCATATGTCAAAAGAATCCACCTGCCAAGCTTTCACTTTCTAGGTTTCTCATTTGGATAAAGCTGATGCAGTATGTGTTGGTGCCTTTGCCATGAAAAGGCCAAATACTCATCTAAATGCCACAAAGGCCAGCAAGAGCTTCTGGACCAGCTTCCAGGCCCTCCTTTTTTTTGTTTGGAAACTTGATGACTGACAGAGATGGCTCTCAAGTATGGTTTTCCACTGGGGAGGCAAAACCAGAGAAGGGCAGATGTCTTCGATGGAATACAATGAAACATAAGACTACAAGTCAATACTGAGTAAAGGAGAAACTTGCACCAGTAATGCAGCTAGTACCATAAGCATTCTTTCTGTTTTGGTAAGACCTTAACAGGAAGAAAAAATGAATGGGCTGAGAATAGAAGAGAAACAATCAGAGATAAAAATAAAAAGCTTTATGATATCTGCATTGTCTCTTTTTTGTTTTAAATACATTAATTTGCTAAATAAATCACTGAAATGAGGTAGTCCCCCTTCAATATTTTTCATAATTAATTCAATAGTATGGTTACGCCAGAAATATTTTAAGTAAAATAAGGAAACTTATAGATTGTTACTGTTCAGAGAGTACATCTACAAAAGATTGTTCTGTTTGAAGGACATGGATATGACAAATGTCTATAAGTCTGGATACTCTTTTAGATAAGAATTCTATTGAGATAATGGTTACTGTTTTGTTTCTAAAAGATCTTTTGATGTAAAGAGCAAGCATTCACCATATGAGATTGGCTACATATATGCTTGTAGTATATGGGAAGATATCAGGACCACCAGAGGGCAGTCTCGTAATCTATAATTTGAATTTTTTGCTCTCTAGGTTTTTCATTTTTAATTAAAAGAAAAGCTGAACAATTTGCAGAATGAAGAGATTTACTTGACATACAAAGACAAAAAACCTTCCCCATAAATTAAAAAAACTAAAATTGCCCACAATATTTTCAAATTATGCCCTCTTTTGTTCAAAATACATCATTTACTAATTGACCAAACTTTATTGCAGAACAAATATTTTATAGGAAAATTTTCCCTAAAGATGAAGCACACTCTTAAATTATGAATTCAAAACTGTTAATTGTTACTGTATATGACATCTGTCAATTGTAATATTTTATCTACATTAATTTAATTATTCAATGAGGATTAAAGCTACACAAGCTCCATGGAGGATTTTCAGTAGATATGAGGCATGTGGACAGAAGCTGCTATTCTGTTTCCCAAATGTGATCCCAAACATTTCAGCTGAATCCAAATAAAATAAAAAGCATAGAACCACAACTTTTATATTTTTTAAATTATGAAGATGTTTGATTCGTGTTTGATAGTGGGACTCTTTTGCAGTATTTATATTCAGCAGCACTCCAATGGCCCAATTTTGCTCCAGTCTCCTCTTCTCCCATTTCCTTTCTATTCCCACCATGACCCGCCATAATCACCTTTTGCCAGTTTTGGAGGGTAGTCAGGCACTGGAGGCTCTTTGCAGCTAATATTTATGTCATTTTTTTGCTAGCCATTGGAGATGGTATTAATGTATGGGGCATTCGGTATTCTCCTGAAGATGCCAAATACTGCCTCCTCCAGCAAGACTTGCTATAGCTGTTGAGGACGAGCTGAAGTACACATTCTTTCACTTGAACTGTGTGTGTTCTATTTATTATGATATATTGTACTACGTATCTGAAATTCACCTCTATGTTCTGCTTTAAAAAGAAAAGAGGAAAATACTTTTATTTGGTCAATTCACTTATGTTTGGGGAAAGCAAGATAAAAGGTTTAATCTCAACTGGTTTTAGTTATACTTGTTACATAAAGAAGTTTCAATTATAAATGAGATTTTTAAAACATTATATTTAAAATACTGCACAGTTGTGACAAGTAGTTCACCTGGTTGCTTCGATATATATGTAGTAAAGTAGCAGGGACACATTGGGATTCCCAGTAAATCCACACTTACAGTCCAAATTCCCTATTTTTTATTATGGCTACAAGTTACTGCATGCCTATAAGTCTTACGTCTATTTCCTTTGAGACAAGGGTGCATTGGTAGCTTATTAATTATCAAGTGAGCTCATAGCCATTACACAGTACTCTGCAAACCTGCTAGCATGTTTTATAAGCCACTGAATACATAAGGACTATTTAAACCCAGCAATGTTCCCTTTTAAATAAGCCACCAATCACCTGGGATAATGGTTACATATGGTAAAACTACATAGATCATATTCATGAAAACAAACAGATCTTCCTGGTATTCCTCCTTTATTCTTATTGAAACTCCTTTTTTTTTTTTTTTTTTTTTTGGGGGGGGGGGTTTGTATTTTAAGCAATATGGTAGAAAAATAGTTGGGTCTGTGTACACTCCCCCCCACCCGAAATCTGCACTGCATCAATGCATGTAAAGAAAAGGAATTAAAATGAATTCTGAAAAACTGAGTTCTCAGTTGTTTAATTCATGCATTACCAAAAAATGTTGGTAAATAGTAAAAAGACAGTCAACACAGTGTAATTTGCTAATAATATGTGGCACAATAATGTAAACATGGGCTGAAACAATCTCATGTTTTGCTTTAGTTTGTCGTTCAAAACATTTAACTAGAAATTTCTCATACTATCTCAGGTACCTTGTCCACTTAGAATATAGAAAATATCAGAGAAATGCTATTAGTTTAAGGCATGAAACAGTTAACAGCAGTGTACATGCCAAGGTTTTAATAAGGCTTAACAATAAAAAGCTTCAATCCTCTACTTTCACTAGATTTTGTTGTTGTGGTTTTCCCTTGCTTAGGGCAATCCATCTGTTAATGTTGACTTGCAATACAGCTAAGCTCACGCACACACAAAAAGCCCAGAATAGCTAACCTAAGCAAGAGTGGGCTCAAACATATATGAGAAAGAGAGAGAGAGAGAGAGAGAGAGAGAGAGAGAACAATTCTTCTAACACTATCTTACGTTAAGTTGAATTGTGGGTTTTTTTGTGTTTTGTTTTGCTTTCTTTGGGAAAGATTTTCCAAATGCTAATGAAAGGAAACCAATATAATCACTATAGTTTGTGATAACAGATTTAATTATTTATCCTCTGATTAAGCTTCAATGGCTATTTTACATATCATAATTCATTCTGATTTATTATTTTTTTAAAAGTCTAATTTTTTTTAAAACAACCACAGGAGCAATGATAAAGATTAGTAAATATTCATTGTTAAAAATGGCTCTGCATTGTGACCAGTGCTGGTATTCTCACTGGGCCAAACTGGCCTTGTTTTCAATAAAACCAGAGAAGAATCCTTTCCCTGGAGCCCTGTTAGGCTGAGGCTGCAGTTGGAACTGTCATCTTCACACAAAAGCAAAGGGGCTGGGTTTTACAAACGCAAGGCCTAATTGGAAGATCTTCATGGCTGTACCCTTGACATTTATTTAAGCCTCATCAACAAAACAGGAAATAACCGTACTAATTAGTAGACCAGCATACAAACTACTATTTGTTGGAGTAAAAAGCAGATTCACATTCTATTGTACAAAATCTCCTGGTAATGAAACAGTCATTAAACTGATCACTAGAATCAAGAGAACTTCAGCATTATACACTATTTTATAAAAGTTTTTTTTAAATTATCAACAATATTTTTGAATTAATTTCAAATGACTAATTTGACATTTATGATTTACTGGAAAGCAGCAATGGGGAAATAAAAACTCCCAGCCATAGGCCTGACATGAAACAGAAAGTGCAACATTAAATTCTTTATGTTGCAGTACTTTAAAAAGACTTATTGTGAGATGGTTAATAATGAGGGGGTTGGAGGTGGGGGAAGCCCACATTGTCTTGAGGTAAGAAGACGTAAAAATCTAAACTGTCTGGGATTTTAGAAGTATTCTGATAGTTGATTTTTCAATGAACCAATCTTTATCCATTATTTAAAATGTATATTTAAATGAATAAGCTACCGTGTGACCATTAGCACTATCTTATTTTTCAGTTACTACACTGAGAGGACAGTGAGCGGTGCCATTTTAGAAACCTGGACAAAAAGATTAATCAGCAGGAAGGAAAGCTCCAGACAAAGTCCTACAATTATGAAGTGTAGTTATGAATGCAATTCACTTGCTTTTAATAATAAGTAATATAATTTACATAGATGCAAGCTTTCAAAGCCAGCAGTTAGTTCAATGGATCTTGCATTATTGTTAGCTGATGCTAATAGCATCCATGTTTAAAAACAGCACCAGTTATAACACATAGGACAGCCTGAGACTCCATATAGATAATGATGTTTTGGGACCACAAAGCCCAGTTTGCATTTTTTGGAACTGTACAAGACCAAACTTCTTGGTCAGTGATTATAGCTTGTTGTTTCCTGCCCACTGAGTGCATGTGACATTCAGGGTGAGGATGGGGTGGGGACATAGGTCATGCTGCTCTTTCAGCTCGGCACAGATACGGAGCCCTTAGTAAGAGAGCTTGTCTTGTAAACAAACCCCTGCTTTTTAAAGCACATTAAGATTTTCCTTGCTCTATATAGGACAAAAAAATCTCTGCTGTTCTGACCTGATACACTGTATCATTCAGAAAGAAGTGTATGCTGTTTCAAAAATAAAAAGTTGGCTAGTTGGCAGAAAAGATGTACTAAATCTCAGTAGTATACGATTGTATGAATGAAAAATCAGATAAATGTTGAAGTATTCTGCAATAACACAGTCCTTCAGAAGAAACATTAATATCTAATAATAAAATTTACTTTGGTACAATTTATTGATGTAGACTCCAGTACTAAAATTAAACAATTGAAGTGGAACAGCAGACAGACCTGACCATGAAGTAAATTAATAAACTCACAGTTTTTGTATATGTGCAGCATTTAAAAGCATCTGAATGTGCAGACACATATTTTAGCTACATTTGTGTTGTATATTTGCATAAAAGTTTAAGTGAACATATAAACAGATTTGGGTATGTGTTTCTGCTGTGTCCTGAAAAAAGCAGTGTTATGCGACACAGATGTGGTTAAAGAAAAAGTTTCTGTATATTAGAATGACAGTTACCAATTAAAAATAAATATGTTAAGTATCAATTTCTGTTATAAATACTACATTTTTAAAATTCTAAATGTATCTGCATATCTTCTGTCTCAACAGTCAAGATAAGAAATTTAAACTATACAAGGTTCTTGAAAGAAAGGATGCACTGTGTTAGTCTAGGTGAAATACACTGCAGACTTTAGTATTACTGTATTTAAAAAGAAACCTGAAAAACATGTTACAGAAGAGAATCCGCCTGCATAATTAAAACAGATATGCCTAAATTATTTATACCACTGAAACAAATGGCTTTAGTGTTACCATATATTTTCTAACATTCTACTGAGCAAGTCATTGATCTACTCTAATTGTATATTAGTTTCCACAAACACTTTCTTTTTTATCATTCAAAAAACCTGAATGCATGGGCTTACAAAACTAGAATTTTATCATAACATTATTATTATATATAAAGTAAAATAATGTCAATAGTCAGGTAAATACAACTGTCAATTCGAAGAGGTACTCATTTGACCTACAGTACACCCATCTTATCTAAGGAAGAAACATTTGTGGTATCAAAAACAGGAGTCTGTATATATTATTAAAAATATATATTCTTATTCAAAAGAGATCACAAAACCCCGCAAACTGTTTATTACTCTATACAGAATAAAGCAATAATTCGAATAGAATTTGGACATTCGGGAATTAGTATTGGGTTAAAATTGAGATATTACACCTGTTACAGAGAATCAGACCCATTAAAGGAACTGAGAACAGAAAGACAAGACATCTGACACACTGTTAGCTAGTTGACTTAGTAGTAAATTCACTATATGATAATCAGCTTGAGCAAGGTCTGAATTAAAGGCATGCCCTCTCTCAAAATCAACTGGCTTTAGGTAAAGTATTAACACATGCCACTATATTTTAGGGCTGTAAAAAGATAGCTTAGCAGTGAAAATCGGCTTGGGTATATATGAATATACCAGAATTCCTTTATTCAAAAACTAATATTCAAGCCTGATCTGAAATGTGTGTTTTATGCCTATGAAATTATTTTATCTAATGGAAGTCCATAAAAGATACAGACTACTAAGTAAACTTTTCAACAGATCACACCGTCAATATGCCTAGCATTTATCTAACTGTTTTGTACTGATTCTTATAGTACTTTTAAACAGTAGTTATTAAATAATTTTAAATATTTTTTTGAAAATAGTCCTATTTCTAAGAATCAATTGAGATTTCTTTTCCTGCAGATGTACCTGGCAACCTCATCTCCCTGTTGAATTTCCTATTTTTTTCCCTCCAGGAGGATGATATATGATAAGCTATTCTCTCTACGCTCAAAACAGCATATTATGCAAGCAATATTATTGTGAATACTACTTATCATATTTCCTGAATACAGATGGTAATAAAGGTATTTACCATAATATTTTAACACACTACTGTAACAGGAAAACAGTTTCCCCCCCATATTTTAAGAAAGTGAGCACAGATTTCAGGTGACTTACCTGAGCAAGTCTTCGTTTTTCTGAGTTTCCTCTTTTCTGATTGTGTAATGTGTACACTGGCGCACACTGTAGTACACCAGAGCTACAAGTTCCATATTCTTCATCACTTTCCTACACAACAGAATAGATTTAAAATCCCATGTTTATAATATTTATCTACATATCCGGTGTATACTTAGAGTACTAAAAATCATTGTTAATACAGATCATTTGTTATTAAATATCTGTCATAAGATCATATCTATTAACAAAATGAAATACAGCATTCCAAAAAGTTAATAGTTATCAAATGCATCTTTCCCAGTGTGAAGTTTTCAAATTAAGCTCTTAGAATGTATATAAAACAATTTAAATCCGTTCATGTTTATGACATATTTTTTAAAACTTTATATTTGAGAAAAGTATAAAATAACATTGTAGTTAGTTCCCCCTTCCCACAAGGAAAATCGTAAGTGAAGAAATAAAACTCATTAGGAAAACTGTCCTTAAATGCCTAAATCAAGCTTCATTCTGATATTTCTGTGTTACTTTTCAAAGTTGAAATGTTTCTCTATTTTAAAACATTAACATTGTGCTTGGATCTTATAAATCCAAAACAGACAACTACACCTTCTGAATTACATTGTACTGCAAGACTATCCTGTCTTAAATTCTCAGCTTGAAGCAAAGGCTTCAATTGTGATATCAAAGCAATCAACTTTATGAAAACATACATCCTGTTAATGTATCTTTGAAGAGCTCTGTTGTTCTATGATAAAATATGCAAACAATAAAGAGATTATTCAGTGGATGCATAGAATGACAGATAGTTGCCAGAGGGCTCGTTATGAAAAATGTATTCTTGAACAAAGGGCTAAGCATATTTCAAAAGTCATTAAAAACACAAATCTCATGTGATTTGTAAAGTATAAGCTTCAAACTGATACAAGAAGCAAGGTAAGAAAGTAAAATTGTATTACATACCTTGTGTTTTAACTTACTCCTCACTTCTTTTATTCCCTGCTTTGCATGACTTTTTGCCTAGAAAATTAAAACAAAAGGACTTAACTGGTGGTGCAAGAGATAGGCTTTGTTCAAAGAATATGCTGCGTAAGGCCTACTTAATGAGAAATTATTTTTTTTAATTCTATGTGATATAAGGATAATACTCTCTATCACTAATTTCACATGGGCTGTCCCAGTTAGCTATACTAATAGCAGTCAGTTAGTAAGAGATGTACATACATGCCAATGTTGTGAAAACACATTAATTTAGCCAATGTATTCTCACCTATTGCTAAAAATGAACCGTCCTGCTGGTCTCTTGTGTCCATCCCCTTATTTGAGATGGTACTTTAAATCTGAAGTAGTATTTTAATAGCAACTCATGTTGGAAAACTGTTAAGATTTTCAAGCTCACTGCTATAGTGTTCCAGTGTGGTAATTTGCAAGGCAACATCAATCTTAAAAGAAATGAAGTGGTTTTATATGCAGATGGAGAATTTCTTCAGCGCTGCTGAACAGCATAGTGTTGATAGGAGGAAACTGTGTGCATTAAAATAGACAGCCAAGTCCCATGATTGTTCATGACAATAATTTGCAAAGAAAATGGACCCAAGGGCATCCCTCTATTTAGAGATGAATTACCATTCTAGATGACAAGTTATTATATTCTAAGTTTTCTACATTTTATTTTTGCTAGAAAAAATGCTAACCGGTCTTAAGAGAAATAGGAAAGTTTTCCTTACACGAACCGAGTTAGATTCAAGTTAACTTTTAGAACCAAATTTTTAAAAGTAGCCTTGAAAATTATGCCCATGCCTTTTCACATTTAAGGGCCATATATAAAAAATTTCAGAATCTACCCATGAAAATCACAGACATACACATCTCAATTATTGATTTTGCACCCGAGGAGATGTAGTTTGTGGGGAAAGTTATGAGTGTTTCCATTTACAACAACTTGGGACAGTTTTGAAGGCCAGATTAGGGAACTTTTGAAAATGTGACCCTGAAATCATAAACTCAGTAGCTCAATAACAAGCAACAGGGTGCCATGTAGTAGATGCATGCATGTATGGAAGGTGAAAGGAAAAGAGAGGACATATAGACCTGCTCCTGCACTTTGTTCCATGCCTGAACATGCACAGATTCCCACTGAAATTAATAAGGCTTCTTGCACACAAAGGCGTCTGCCGATGCAGAAAAAGTTGTAGGATCAGGGACACAATGGGAAAAATGGGTGGCTGGGAGGAAATCATGAAACTTCATCTAAGATCATGAAAAACAGAGGAGGAGAATAATTTCCTGCTAGCCTGTTAATGAACCATTTTTAAATTATAAATGAGTGTGTTGCTATATAGTACCTTTAATTTATTTACCTGTTTCTTTCCTCATGACTTTTGTGAGGGTTTGAATTGATGTATAATTAAAAATTCTCTTTTAAAGTTTTATTTAAAATCTACTAGCATCACACTGTAGCATTGATTTATTCAGAACTACTGTACTATGCATCAATCTAAAGAGCCCTTGGAAAAGCCAAAAGGAAGGCAGAGAAGATTCTTCCCCTGTGTGCTTTGAACCCAATCTTAAAATACTTAATCATTGTGTCATTTCTTATGAGCTACCACACTGTTTCTATACCCTGGATAATATAATGTAATTCACATTCTTTATAATCTAGGGATATTTAAAGATAATTTAAAAACTGGACTGCTTGTCAGACTGAAGACATAAAACTAGTTAAACAGCGTGTGGTGAGCTGGGGTGTAAATTTTCACTGCACAAGCCTGCTGCGCACTGCCAGTGTGGACCCTGCTACCATGCACTAAAAGTTCCCTGGAACACTTGGATCCTATTCCTGTTTCAAAGCGGGCTAGATCAAAATGCATCAGGTAACTTTTACTGTAGCGTGGTTCATGTGGACAGTTGGCATGTGGCATGCTAGAGCAGTGCAGATTTACACCCCAGCTTCATCTAGATAAGCTGTAAATCAATGGCCAAGAGTGCAAGTCCATAACTTTTTGAATTAGTGCTATTTTATTAACACTATAGCAATAAGTTTAAAAGATGCTCACAACAAAATAAGTAATAGCTTGCTTATGGTGGAAATTTTGGACTGCAATCGTTCCCTGCACACAATATAAATGCTTCCAAACCTACTTTGGATAGGTTACTACTTAGTGTCAAAGTGGAGTTGTTAGGGTCTTATTGTTATTTATACAGAGACTCCTTTACACCACCTAGAACTGTAAACAACATTTATACTGACTTTTAATTTACACTGCCAGGGAGGAGTAAAGGGGCCTTAGTGTAAATGAGATTTAGTATTTTCAGAGTCCGTTTTTAGGATCATCAGCTAAGTAGAGGTTTTTCAGCTGTATTTCAAATATGTAACAGGTATTCAAATAAGAATCTACTGTATATTTTGAATGAAGCCAAAAATAGCATACTGAACCACTCAAAACAGTAACATGGAGTGGTTACTGTTCTCCACAAGATAGGAATAAAAGCTGAAAACAATTTCTTAGGCTGTAATGTTTTTCTGTAATACATATCGGAAGGATACAGATTTTTCAGTTTTTGACAATAACTGGAGATTGTAGGTGGTTTCTGCAATTTTTTATGCACAGATTGTGTTGATCTTACAAATTTGTATGCTGTCTTCACAGCAGGGCTGGCTTTGGTCATCGCTGTGTTGATTAGTGCACCTCCTTTCTGAAACATACAAAAGCATATTTTAATAACCCTTATAACACAGGTTAAAAGTTAAAACATTAGCAAGAAAAATAGATGACAGGCTGACATAAAATAAAGTACAAAAATAATAGCCCTCTTTTTAAATTAGGAAAAATTTCCACAGCTGCATTCTATCTACAACCTACTGTCTACATCTACACAAGGGTTACAGTATGTCATTATCATGGCTGACACATATTTATCAATGCATTCTAACATAATGACGTATTCTCATACCCATGCATGAACCGTTACCATATTACATGTCATATTGGAAGTTTTCCTTGGCTTATTAATGTATATATTGTATCATTTTAAAAAATCTATTTCTATCACATTGAGGTAATCAGGTCTTATTTAATCACAAGAGTTTTGTCAACAGTACTATCTTTTACTAATCCTGCCTAGTAACAACGTTGTGCAACACAGGTCCTCTGTTAGTCAGACTATGTAAAAACATTAATATTAACCAAACTGCTGTTTACTAGAAGTGATAAAATTCCTATCAAATCCTAGTGCCACACCTAACTCACAGTTATGGAATTTAACACAATATAGCATACAGAAAAAACCTTGGCTAGATAAACAGAAAAACATTCTGTGCTTTCCAAAATTTGGCATTTATTTTGTGCATGAGACATTTTCTCATTTTTAAACTAATATAAACATATTGTCATGACAAAGACACTAGTTTATGACAAAAATATTTGGGTAAAAATAACTTCCTTACTAATGTAATATACTTTCTCTGTTACAATAATACAAGGAACACTGCAAAAATTTAGAGATTGCGGCTAATTGACAATATAAAGTCAAATATCCTTTTAAAGCTCGATGTTCAGTATGCTGACTTTTTCAAAGATAAATAAACTAGTCAAATAAAAATAAAATTGTTATACCTTTACTGTATGCACCCACTGCTGATAAGATCTTGAATTTCCTAAGATGTGAATGTAAAATAAAATAAAATAAAATAATCAGAAACACATTCAGCACATTTTTGGGTGTTCCTGCCCCCTCCACAATACACTTTGTATTAAAAAAAAATCCCCATAGATTGTTAAACATGAGTTTGAGCCTTCCAATACTGTGAAGGAGGGAAATCCATGTACACAAAAAGCAAAAATGGGGCTACCCTATTACGAACCCCCTTGTTTTCTTTCTAATAGTGCTTCTTTTTCACCATACCCAATCGTTTTCTCTGAAGAAAACTGCTAACTCTGACTCAAGTATGATGAGAAATTAAAGTCGCCATCAAATATTCAGACTCACTAAAAACCAAAGGAAAAAATTATAAAAAAAAGTCTGAAGGAGGGGTGTGTATATATTTTGTATTGGATATGGTGATTTCCCCCTTTTTACCCAGAACTGGGTTCCTTCCCCTATTCCTCTGGGCAAAAAGAAAAACTTGCAGTGCGAAAATGAACTGCGCTACAGACACTACCATCTTAATATCAGAGGGAAAAGGACTAGCAACAGGAATAAGGACTTTAATATCGCTTCACATCTCCTTTGCAGGGAAACCCACTGTGATTGGAAATGTAAATTACATGTTCTTTCTTTCACAGTGTAGAAGGCAAGTGGATGAGTAAGACAACTAAAAACATAGATAAAATCATTGGGTGCTATTATATTATTAAATTGGCTACAGAAGATATGCTAAAATTTGATAAGGTGGTTGAGGTAGAACTGAAACATCAGTTTCAGAAGACACTTCAGTTGAACATGCAAGACTGACTTTCTTACCTTTGAGAAATGTTAAGAGTAGCTTAATCACTTGAATTTACTAATATTGTGAAGTACAACGACAGTTACTATGAACGAATGCTTCCAAGCAAAAAATCTGAGATCACAAAAATCATGTTGCTCAAAGAGAGAATTTATCAACTTTGCAAAGAACACACTGATATCCTTTGACAAAACATCAGCTTTTTAATAGGAGATTTCACAAGTTTAAGCTCTGAAATAAATCTAATAACTAGAACCTGGATTGGCTGGTGGAAAGCCAAAACACCAACAATCTAGCTCTCATAGAACATGTCTGAGGACTAACTGGATAATCGTAAAAGGTAATACAGCAATTTCTGAGGGAAACAAGTGAAGGGATTTAGCTGTTTGGACTTGTAGAAATGCTTTCATTTAAACATTCCATACCGTTGCACTAAATTCCTTGCAAGCAATTCTGCAATACCCAAGTTCTCAGAAACAGTGCAGTGAGTGAAAGGGATGCCAAGTTGGAAAAGAGAGCTTACTAGAGTTGACTGTGCACTTATCCACAGCACAAGTGCCTTAACCAATATGCTACATTCACAAAGACTGAACAGTTATCTTTTTAAGATTGACTAGGCTCACTAGTTTCAGAGTAGCAGCCGAGTTAGTCTGTATTCGCAGAAAGAAAAGGAGTACTTGTGGCACCTTAGAGACTAACAAATTTATTTGAGCATAAGCTTTCGTGAGCTACTCACTAGTGTTAGTGGAGGACACATAGTATACACACAAAAACTATTTCCTCACCATAAAGTAGAATGTAGCCACTATTCATTCACTAATATAATGAACTTGCGAACGTAACAATTTATTGCTCAGGGTTATGGCAAAGTTAACCAAATAATGACTATGGGCTTGATCAAAAACCCATTGAAATAATGGACTACCATCGGCTCTTGCTTAAGAAAGAAATTTCCGCACTTGAAGTGTGTTTATCACGGCCCCTCTGAATTCCATTTGTTACAAGAGATTACAGTAGATGAGATTTTGTAATTTAATAAGAGGTTTATTAGACCAGTACACTGGTGGGGAGGCTTGCAGATCACAAAGCCTTCCGAGTTCTACCATTTACTTGTGAAGAAAAACAGATACATACTCAACCAGGGAAAACATGAAGCAAACACCATTTATGCTGAGCCAATATCTGAACTACCTCAAATTTAAATAGGAAAATGTTGAATTCTTATTATAAATCTCACATTCCCAACAGAGGTTCAAAGTCTCTTGACTTCTTTACTGTTAAGTAGAATCTTTTTCCACCAGTAGCTCCAAGGTTGTCACCACAACTAAAAAAATTAGTGTACTGATAAAATACGAATGTTTGCTGATATTTTCTTCACTAAATTTGCCAATACGTTTGGGTTATGAAAAAAACCCTCTCTGGATGAGTAAAATGCATCTGTCAAAATTATTACCAAGCCCCAGTCCAAGAAAAAAATAGGTGATAGGTGCAAAGGTGCAGATGGTTTGCTCTTATAGAAGCAGGAAAAATTCCCAGTTAAATTTCTTGCTAATACTTATTTATGTATGAAGGCAATTTGCTGGGAATTACAAGACTTGTAGTTTGTATTTCTGAGCAGCCAGCTGTGACCAGGGGCAAACAAGTTTAAATAACTGTGCGTAAAGTTTTAATTGAACAGCAGCAATGCAACACAAACTGACACTGGGTTTTAGCCTGTTTTCCAATATGACCATATTAAAGAAAGCTCTACGGATGAAATTAATTTCATAGGTTTTGGGAATAAACATGAGATACTTTTTCCATCAATAAAAAATGTTTTTCCATTGTGAAAGGGAATGCAGTGAAGCATAGTGTGAAAGCGTGCAAGAGAAAAAAAAAGAAAAAGCAGACGGCCCAAAGGGAACATTAAGATGATTAGCAATCCTAATACCCCTGCAATTGGTAGGCTTCTGGGAAGTAGGGTGTTGAACACCTGATTCTCAACATTATTCCCAGGCCTTTGACTGCTATGGCATACCGTTCCCCATTCCCTGCCTCTACTTTACATTTACCTTGGAAAAAAATTGATTGAAAAAGGTTTTGCAGCAGGTGGGGATCAAACTTTCTACTAGCTAACAATTGTTTTTTCATGTGGCACACTTAGAAGGTACAATAAGGACTCAACAACTCTGCCCCTCCAGCAGAGCTAACACAGAGTAGAAGAAAAAGGCCACAGGGTGTACTATCAATAATCCTAGCAGTGCACTGAAAATTACATTCGCACTGATGATTCTTATATTTATCTTTGCAGGAGAATGCATGTGACGGAAGGTGTAAACTTGTGAAAAAGTTTTAATGGGAACGGTGCATGATACAGAATGCCATTTTGATATGGTAGACAATTTTTTTCCATCCTTCAGACTAAAAATTGTAGTTTCAAATCACTATATTTAAAGAAAACTCTATTTATAGATATAGAACGGATTAAATGCAAGCATTGCTTCAAATTTTTAGTTAAAATTTCTACATAGTTTAGCTATGTTTGTATTTGTTGGAAAATGCAATAAAATATTAACGAAAATGGAGAGACTGAAAGAAAGTCCTTTCTTTTGACTCAATAGCATGAAAATCTTATCACTGTTCTTCATGATGTGTTCACCTGCCCCTTCAACAATGCATAGGTTACTTTGACTTTTAGTAACCTTTCTGAAAGCAGGTCTCCACCCAGTTGTGTAGTCTTCAACCAATGGCAAAGTTGATGGGATTTAACTATGAAAAATACCACAGTTCTATCCCATTAGTGTCACAAAATGTCACCCTCAATTCCATACTTGTTGCTCTGCCTGCACCTCATAATGACGATGAGACAGCAGCTATGTAAATATTGAATATGTGCCCTAAGCAATTTGTCCACAATGTAGTACAGCTTGTCCGACTTGAAAAGTAAGGATACAATAAATTCTCACACAAAACTGCTAGTGAAGGTGAACATTCCCTCCTGAGCATAGCCAGATAAGACATGTAGTTGACAAAACATATCAATGTAGAGCCAAGAACCTAACTTTATCCAAGTTCTAATGTTATTTCACTGCACCCTTTTGACCTCTTAACTGCAAAGAGCAAAGGAACTTTAAGCACTGACATTACCTATCTGAATGGACATGTCCACTGCATTAAAGCTATTCATAAAGTTGTATGAGTAAGTTGCCCTAAAGGGCAGGAGTGAGAGGGGAACAGACTAAATCTTGTTGTTACTTCCATTCTCTCCTAACCTCTTCAGGAAAAAACAGACTGCAGGCCAGATCTCAGCAGAAGGCTAGGAAGATGGGAGAAAGCAGGGAGCAAGGCCACTTTATAGTCAGACTCTAGACAAGTAGGCTTCTATGTCGAGAGTCCAGGGGACATGGCACAGAATCTCTTATGGTGGCTCTCCAGGACAAATCCTCCATTGGCCAGATCTGCTAGCTTGAGGGTAGCTTTGTAGCAGAAGACTGTCAAAAAGCTGCCCTAAGAGACATGATCTGGTTCAACTCACGCAATTCACATTTATACAAAAAACTGAGGTTCTGCTATGAAAATTGACTGTAAAAATGGCATTCTGGGGGATCACAATTATTGAAGGAAATAGAGCTGGTTTATAACTAAAAAGGTATAACTAACTTGCCATGGAAATGGTTAGACAATCCTGTTGGAAATGCAGAACATGGAATTGTATCCACCTTATGTTTTCTTATATGTACTGGCTTGGCAAGGCTAGCAGGAGTTAAAAGTAGTACAGGTAAAATTTATTTCAGTCACTGAAGTCAATGGATATGACTGAATACAAGCAGGAAATAGTAGATATGCTTAAGAAGAAGATATATTTTTATACTGTCACTTCTTAGACTCGAACTGCACATTAAGATTATTTATTTAAGCATAGTGCATTTTGCTTGAGATAGTAATTACTCATATTTTGGAGAAATTTGACTTCGGTATATTGCAGAACTACATGAGATACATGAAGGAATTTTTAAAAGAGACATTAGAAAATAACTAAATTAACCGTTATTAAAAAGGAAGGGAACTAGGGAACTAAAGTCTTCCAATT
This sequence comes from Eretmochelys imbricata, assembly GCF_965152235.1. Classification (NCBI taxonomy): domain Eukaryota; kingdom Metazoa; phylum Chordata; order Testudines; family Cheloniidae; genus Eretmochelys; species Eretmochelys imbricata. The sequence continues at coordinate 64,417,926 of NC_135579.1, forward strand.
ATTACAAAAAATATACTTTAGCCAGTAAATATCTAACCAGTTATTAAGCAAGCCAATACTTTAAAAACATCTAATAAAATCTCATCTGATCTTGATTTTATAAAAACTAGTTAATTACAGTAAAACAATTCCATTTATTTTCATTTAATGCACTGCAAACGTTTGGCTAAATAGCTAATCCGCTATTCTGCTACCGATATATAACAGACTGAAACCCTGCTAAGAATGAATCAGAGGCATTTAAACTGGATAAGTGCTTATCTGACTATGTTCAAGTCAATATGATATCGTCCTCAACAGCTCCTGTGGAAGAGACAATGATATATCGAAACAAATGTTCCTAAAATAATTCTGTACCTCCACAGAAGCCTCCAGAAGTGATCTCTTCTTCAAAAACATCCGAGAACCCTCTTCCTGCATTTAGCTTTGATAGTCGACCATCAATAAACTGCAATATAAAAAACATGAGTCAAAACTATGTTGGCCTTCCTTAGGTTTCACAATATTAAATTAAAGTATATATACGTTATATGTAAAATATCTATGTCAACAAGAATATAACAGATCACAAGAATGCTGTAATAATTTTGGATAGATATTATAACAATGGATATAAATACAAGTGGCAGAAATATTATCACCATTTTACGAGTGGTTTTAGTATTCTTTTCTAGTGTTGTTTGTTGTGTGTGTGAACAAATATAAAACTTAATATATTTTAAACTAACAAGGTTATTCCTGGAATGAAATTCCAAATAACTTGTTGCTTTGAAAGTATTTTAAGTTGCTTTCTAGCTCATTCTTTTTCACAGGAGATGATGTGAAAGTTTATTAAATTTATTTCATAAGAAATGTTTAATTTCAAGTTTAAAATTATAATCACTTATGGATATTGAGACATTCACTCATGTCATGTTTGAAAGATCATGAACTGGCCTCATGTCATGTCCCTGATGCCTTTCCAGGTAAGTATCATTGAATCAGAAGAAAAAGCTAGTTGAAAAATGAGGAAGATTTGTAGTTGAAATTTGGACACATTTTGACCATCTCTAGTTCAAAGCAAGGCTGAGCTGGGATATCTGATGCCCACTGACTGTGCACTTGAGAATTCTGGCTGAGGATTGAAACTCTTCTGGGTGAGGAGTTATGCAAACTGAGAAGAGTTTGGATCACAATCATTTTATATGGATGGAGAGAAGCTGGTAGTTGCAGCCTTTAAGGAACAGTGGCAACAGCAACAAGAGGGATGGAAGGATATTTTATTTAAATGTAGGAGAACTCAATGCACTGAACTGCCAACATAGAAGCACTGTGTAATACAGAACTATATTTTAAGCTTGACCTCTGCCAGTCTACACCTGACTGTGTGCTCATACTGGTCCATACAGCCACACTTTTCAGGTGCAAACACATACATGCCTGCATGTTTGAAAATTCTAACACCTGCACGTTTGTGTGTATGTGCATGAATCCATGGAAGTGTCAGAATTTTCACCCACAAAACAACTTTCACTTAATGGGATTTGCAGATACAGATTCTAACACATGTCCATATTCAGGTGCATATGCCCAAACATGTCAGAAACCAAGAACGGTGAACATAAAATAAACGATCATCTACTATAACCTCCCAGAAGAAATGAACACATTCTTTTAAAGATTCAGTTTGCCTTTCAGGATTAAGACTAGAAACGCTGGCATTTCTAATATGCTTTCAAGAACTAATCTATGCATTTTAGTTTGAGTAAGCAAGCTCAAGTCTGTACAGAGATAAATTGAGAAAACATTTTACTGATTATTTGTTTTCTAGCAGGAGTTACTAGATATTCCCAGTTACTAAAATAGCACATAGAAGCTAACAGAAATTAATTATTTGGCTGAGTGTCATACAGTATCACAGATTATCCAAACAGTACTGTCAGTGACAATCTGATGCTTGTCAATGGATAGACTGATGACATGAAACAAACACCATTCTTCAAGTACAAAAAATTCCAGCAGCAATAATAATAGAGCACATGCTGTCGAAGATAATCATTCCATGTTCTTTCTTGGCTAAACTCTGTTTTATTTTTTCATTCTGACTCCAAGTAGGCTTCTTTCCAAATGGGTTTGGTTCATGGTCAGACCACTATGGGATCACTGGATTATTTCACAGTAAGAAAAAGAGATAAGAGCAATAAGAGCATCTTTAGCTACTGCTGTGCAGAAAACAGACTTTGAACTGCAAGACATTATCTCTTTGGGGAAAGTTATGAATTCATTCCATGCCATAAACCAACCCATGATTTATGGGCACTCTCATCATTTGGTAAAATATCAACAGAAAATGGAGAGGCTGGCTTTTAGTTTTCAGTGCACGGATTAGTCTAGCAAAACATTTAAAAGTAAATACTGCCAAATATAATTGTTAACAGAAATGATAGAAACTTATTTGAAGGAAGTAATAGTATTATTATTAATTATATTGAGTATCAGAAGTAAGAGTAAAGCCATTCCAGTTTTTGGGGTTTTTTTTGTTTTTTTAAAAGCAGTACATAGCGGAAAGCTTGGGTAACGTTAGTACAGCCCAAGTATAACCAGCATGGCTCTCTGTCCCCTTCTGTAGGATGGACCTCAGAAAGGCTTCTGATTCTGTCTGGTCTTTGAGCTATTAGATCACGGTCTTTTAGTTAAGGTAGTAGAAGCTCATGCTTTTAGATCCACAGAACCTGAGTTTGATACCCACTATTGACAAACCACTCAGTGGCACTGCATAATTAACTCAGAAGGAAAAATACTTATCTGCAATTTTGCTTCTCTGAAGACATCATTCTGATAGGATTCTTCCTTTGGGTCTTAGCTCCTCAGTAAAAGAATAGCAGGACTCCCAGAGTTCTTTAAGAATTTTGCCCTTTGAGGATAAAATATGAGCCAATCCCTTGTGAAACTTTGTGTGCCACTGCCTATAGCGAACAGGAGACGCCAGCCAATTCATTTGGTTGTGCAGAAGACAAAGCTCCCATGATAAGCCAATTCAAAATTAGGTAATGCAATCTAAAAGTATGCTTCAGAGGAGAAAACAATCAGGTATGAGAAAGAAATCGCTTTAAAGAAAATAATTTCTGAAGTGATGTAGGAGAATGAATGAAAATCCTATCGTAAATCGAAAAGGAGGACTTGTGGCACCTTAGAGACTAACCAATTTATTTGAGCATAAGCTTTCGTGAGCTATAGCTCACTTCATCGGATGCATGCAGTGTGAGCTGCAGCTCACGAAAATTTATGCTCAAATAAATTGGTTAGTCTCTAAGGTGCCACAAGTACTCCTGTTCTTTTTGCACATCCAGACTAACATGGCTGCTACTCTGAAACCTATCGTAAATTGTATCTTCAGGAAAGCAGAATTAAAGGTAAGTAATTTCCGCTTCTCTGTAGATATAATCTGTGAGTATTCTCATTTTCGAGGAGGAGGAAGCTTAAGGAGTGACTCATAACAAAAAAATAGCCAAGGTTTAACAGCTTCTGCAAAATCTGGAGGAAACAGTTTCTTTTCTCATGAAGTTGCTGTCTTGGTGCCCCTTCAAAAGGATATGTATCTGAGTCCAGACAGCAGTCCTTATCACCCTGATCTTCTGCCTGCTCTGACTCAAGCAGCTAGAATTCTGTAAGTGAAGTGGGGGCCTGGAGCATCAACAGAACTTCATAAAGCATTCACGCTGATTTTGCTAGAGCCGTTAGGGAGGGTGCTAGCACTGCGTTCCTGATGCTCACTGGTCTTGGCTGACTCAAGCTTTTTCTTTCAAGGGTTTACACTTTGCTCTAGCTGGGTCATTTCGTGGTAGACTTATAGGCGTTTTCCTGGGATGTTCCAAAGAGGCTTGAGAGGTGCTGCCCATGTTTCCTTATCAAATAGGGTGATATCTGAATGCAAATCTAACACGTGTGCACTGGGGTTGACTTCTAGGCACAGTGCAAAGAGTATGGTTGTCTATACTGAATATAGTTCTGCTGCATGGCTTTAAGCTGTGGAGCAGAGCTCTTTCCTCCTTTGAAGATGGGGTACATAAAGAGAAAAAAGATGCTGGAAACACTAAGAGGTTGCTGATGCAACGAGAAAGGAAAATGTACATTGGAACCCCAAAACAATAAACACCAACACACTAAAAAATGCATCTGAGTGCTCAGGCAAAGGTCTCGCAATTCAGGCAACTTGCCAAGCCAGCTGGATGTTTGTAGAAAGAATGAGAAAGATATAAGCAGTGGGAAGAACTGGAGGAAGGCAGAGTTCAGCGAGGAAAAATACCAATATGTTATATAATGGGAATTTATAGTTAACAGTATGTACCTTAGAAAATCTCCATGCTGGTCCAGATATTCCTTATAAATGAGTTATTATTTTCACTGGACACCCATCAAAAATATTTAAGGTCCAAAATACAACGACTTATAGCTGGTGTTTGAAGCTGGGAACAAGCAGTAGCTAAACTCCAGACTTCTAACATGAGGTTTAACAACAGTAATATTACATCATCCTAATAAAAGGAGACTGGACTGGAAAAAAACCCAAAATTAATAAGTCATCCCAAAAGGCTGAAGAAAAGCTGGAAAAGGAGTAACACAGCCGTCAAATCTAAGGAAATACAAGCTGTTGAGCCTGAAGGAAAAATTGGCATATCTGACTTATTTAATTAAAATATGGACCTCTTCTCAGGCACAAAGCTTTATCTACTGAAATTAAATCTCCTCTCAGAACTAAAGAATAAGGCTATCTTGGTTTTAAACATGAAAAGTCTTGATCAGGGCTGAGGGAAACTCTAAAAATCCACAAATGGGTTATAAAAAAGGGCACCAAATGCCGCAGGGCTATGAACCCTGTTCCATATAACATGCTTTTAGTTAAAATATTGCCATGTCAATGGGGAAGTATAGCAGGAGGAAGGCCAGATTCTATGCTAAAATTATACAACTGAGAGGACTTTAATGATTTCGGTACGAAGGCAGCAGTCTTCTACGGATATAATAAAAAACATTCTAGTGGGTCTTTAAAAATAAATTTAATCTGATCTGAGACCACAAACCCTACTATGCATGAATCATAATTGTATTCTTACTGCATAGTGTCACTACAGGGCATAGTGAAGGTGGTTAGATTTCTTTTAAATTTAACCTAACCTGTGAATTTCCAGGATTTATTTATGCTTGATTTGGGTATCATTACAAGACTCCTGTAATGTGTACCCTAATCAAGCTTACTGTATTTTTGTCTTGAAAATATCAGTTTTTAAGCAGACAGACCAATTTCCACCTATGAAATTTTATCCTGGGATTTGAAATCTGTGTTCTCTGTGGCTAATGCAACATCATCTGTAACACAGAATATGTCAGTCAAAGTCTGCCATCCATTACACCAATGCTACACTATTGACTTCAAGAGAGTAATGCAAATGTGTCTGTGGGTAAAAGTTTGCCCTGCAATTGGAGTGTAGTTAATGTCTCTGATGATGAAATAATCCAACTGCCTCTACAACAGATGCAAGGCCAACAGGAGGAAAAAATAGTTTAAAAAAATGTTTTTGTCACTAAAGTGAAAAGATCTGACTTTGGACATACATAAGGAGCAGATCTGCTGAGTAAGAATGTTAAATTTGTACACAGTCACTTCTTAGAGTCAAAGCAGTCAATACATTAATAATCTAAGAAGCTTTAGGAAAAGAAAAAAGGCAACTAAACACAGAATGCTTGCCCTTTTTAGTTTACTTAATTCCAATGGCTTCTTCTTTTACTTCCCCCTTCTTCCTTTTCTTTTCCACAAAACAAATATAGGTATGTCTTGAACTTGTTTACAGATTACTGGTTAAATGTCAGTGTTTGCGAAGTTATCCACTGCGGTAACATAATGTTCAGATACACTTTTGATATGAAGGAACTGCAGTATCTGAGACACAGTTTATGTGCTAAACAAAAGAAAGAAACTAATTACAACAAAAGATAGCAGAGGTGTTAAGTGCAACATTACAGTCTATAGATTCTTCCCCAACCAACCTCAGAGATCTTGAAAAACACACTTCACAACCACTGAACAGTGGACAGGCCATCTTTGATAATAAATGTCTATTACAAAGCTTAATAATTCATATTATTATTCAAATAGTATGTGGGATATAGAATAAGTTTGGTCAAATACATAATAAAGTAAACAACAGACAATGAAGACAAGTGTTTGTTCTGGATAACAAGGAGCTACAGATAATTTAGGTCAGCTATCAGAAGGTGAACTTTACTGGGAGTTAGTATAGTCATGTAATGGTTCTTGATTTAGCTATTCCGTGGTGCAAATCCACCATTGAAAGTACTGCATCCATTGAGAAGTGTTGCAGAGTTTGGTGGTAAGAATGGACCTCAGTTGCAAAAACAAAAAAAGAATAAGTGCCAGGGCAGCACTTCTGAAAGTGGCAGACAAAGCTCATATGCAGCAAAAAAACTGCAGTTAAAACACCTCCAGGCAGACCAGCTGGTCTAGGCTGTCTATAGCTAGCTGGTCTATAGGTGTCTAGGCTGCTTTCAAGAATTATTTTCTGCTAAAAATAATGCTCCGTATCAGGAACCCAGTAAACTCATGTTAGCCTTTGAAAACACAAACAACCTTGAAAGCAGCCCAGTTGTCAGTGGGGAACTGCTGGAGATGAGGCAGCTGTGCTGTGGATTAATTAGAGAAGTGAGAGGAAACACAGCAGATCATAACTAAAGAAAAGGCAACATATTAGCTATTAAAAACATTTAAAATATAATAATTTTAAGATATTCTCATCTTCAAAGGTATATTACTTCCTCGGTATGAAGAAATGTCAGAAAAATAATAAAATTGTTAAGTGTTCTTTAAAATTACATATAAATTACAATTGAACAGCTAGATGGAAACTGACAGAGCTCTAATAACTTCAGTGGAACTACTCTAATTTACTCCATCTGAGGATCTGGCCACAATACTCATATCATAATTCAGACTCTTCGGCATGAGCAGTAGCCTTTTATTGACAAATATCCCTGATAGCTGAAGATACTCAGAAACATGTAACACTGGATCACAGCAATAAAAATAATGATGTTTCCATGTTATATTACTTTCTCTACCACCAATCTTAATCTGGTAAACACTTATAAATGTTTAAAATACCTCTTTTAACACTTCATATAAATGAAACCTTTGCCCCTGCAGATATAATACAGTTAAATAAAATAAATTGGATTCTAAGAGTTGATCCCTGGAGTACTCCATCTATTATTCTATTATTTTTAAAGTCTGTATTTATGTTATTTATTTGTAGGTATTTCCATAATGTTGTCCAATTAGAAAAGTGTCTACCTATGACTACTACAAGCTAGCATCCTTGTAGTTTATAAATCTCTACCTTAGCCATTAATCTTTGATACAGAAACTTGTCAAATGCTTTTTGAAAATCAAAGTATTCTACATCCAATGAATTTTCCTTATCTATTATGATAGTATATCTTCAAAGAACTCTAGCAGATTAGTTAAGCATTTACTCCCCTGCCTGAATTCATTCAGGCTAGCTTCAATCAAACCATGTTTTTTCTAGAAGTTTTCCCACCTTATCCCAGAAGATGTTTTCTCAGATTTGCGCGCAAACAAAGATAAGCTTACTGGTCTACAAGTTTATGGTCGGTCTCTTGACCCTCTTTCAAACAACTAAATTACATAAGGGAATCGAAAGGGAGGACAAAGAGAAAAGCCAGGAGAAAATAGCATGAAAAAAGTGTATCATGGATCGTGCTGAAGCCATGTTGTGTAATACTACAATAGTTATTACTGAGCTGTAAATCCTCCATAGGAAATGTTGTTTTGCGGTCAACCAAACTCAATACGGAGGAATTTTCATGAAACTATTAATTTATTTGTTTGGCTGAAGTCCTGATTTTGAAAAATTCTGTGTAACAAAGTGTTAAGTGCTTTGGTCCTTTGTCCGTTGACCAATAGAGCCTGACTATACTGAAGAGGCTGAAAAGTTCAGCTGCTAAAGTTCAGGGAGCTCCTTGCTTTTTCCTTTTCAAGGGAGTTCTTGATTGGCTCCAGAGGCAGACACAGCCAGTCATTGGCGGGTAAAAGCGGGGACTGTGTTTGTGCCTGCGCTGAGATACAATGGGATTGGGAAGATTCTTTCCACACTTATAGGAGTTAAACATTTGCCATTCCCCCCTCTCTCCTATATTTCCTCTCAAAATGGTCTTCCTGAGAGCTTTCAAAAGCTGACAGGAAATGGATACAGAGGCAGAGAGGACAACATATATGTCTGATATCTGTTAGAAGGAAACTGTTAGATCACGAGGTCAATTGGCCTGTCATACCTGTTTAAAAAGTTGAAGATTCACTGCAGTTTCCAGGAACTGTTTGGTAGTACTTGAACGATGCTTCACAAAACTGTCCTCACAGAAAGTGATAGGCTCTCCCTAAATTTAAACAGAGCGAGTTAGAAGGTACTCCTAGCTATAACCAGTACTGGCACATTTAAAATTCTCCTTCATCAATTTTTCCCCCTTAAAAGTTAGCACGTACAGTTACTGCCCTTCAATCAAAGAGGTATTTACTGAATTCAAAAGGAAAGTAGGCAGAGACAGTGTAATAAAACACTGCAAACACTTTAAAGTTTTCACCAAAATGCATTTTGATGGTGACAATGTTCTGCTTGAGTTATGAATCTTAACTACTGTACAACATTACTCTGATTTAACTGCACTTAAACCAACGGCAGAAGCAAGCAGAAACTCTGAATGGACACCAACATGTTAAGATTATCACCAGATTATTTGTCTATTTGTTGTGCTAAATATAACATTAATGTGTGTGCAGCTAATTTGATTAACCAGGAAATAATTAAGAAAACATAACTATTTTCTGTCACCAATTTCACTGTCAAATTAAAGACTCCTCCTGTCATTTCTGGGAGTTATTACATAGTCATACAAAAGGTTTAAAAGAGGTCAGATGAATTGTTAATGCAGTAAATCGTGCGGCTTTTGGAAAAGAAGGTAAGAATAATATGAAGAATACTGAGTAGACACGTCAAAAACAAAGTGATGAGACAAGGTAAATACATATAGTCTTTACTGCAAGCTAATATATGCTAATCAAAGTAAATGAAAATAGTAAAATTATATAATTATATTGTAACTCCTGTGTTATCCCTTAACTGCATAAAAGAGTATCTATCTCTACTGTATAGTGACCAAATCAAATTACAGGAAGAAGACTCCCTTAAATTATATTATTCTGCTGTTTAATTTCCATAAACTCCACTAGCATAGAGAAGGTTCTAAATATTTTAATACATCAATGTATATTCTGCATATTATTTCCATGATAATGATTCAGAGAGATATACTGCAGGGAGTATTGTCATGCAGGCAAAGGCATATGCCTTCATGGTTTAAAAAAAAAAAAAAATACACCAGGTTGGAGGAGTTTACCCTAGATTTAGGTAAATCAGACAATTTGAGGTCCTGCATAAAATATTAGAATGCACAACTGAATCAGCTAATAGAACATTTTACTACCATGGACTTTTACACATGGTAAAAGCCCAGAATGGGGTAAAAGATACCCCTTATGTGGATCCTTACCATAATGAAACAGAGGAACCTTTCAAACACAAACTGCAGGCCACTTTGAAGACAAACATATTTCTGCCAATGATCACTGCCTCCTCCTGCTCCTATTCCTATTAACTCCGGCAACCTTAGGTACTGCTTTACACAAATTGTCCTAAATTCTAGTTTACAATGTAATTCAATGCTTAAGGATTGAGAGAATGAGTTTCCCTCATGTGATCTGTCAGCACTTTATTGAGTTTGTCCAAAAGTATCCCTAAATCATCTTCAAATGATCTTTATGTTATATTTATTTGTAAATGGTAAGAGTATTATCTAAAGAGATGTTACATTAAAGCCACTGATGTCATTTTAAAACCTTGTTTTGATATTTCCAAGCGCTCCCTTCCATATTGATTTTTCAAAGACTAGATCTTGGATGCCTTAGGCTCCAGTTCATCAAAGCACATAAGAACATGGTTAAGTTCATCCCTATTCAGCACAGCACTAAAGTACATGCTTAATTTTTATTGTACAATCCTCCCTTCTTCATGGGATGTATGGAAGCTGTGGTGCACGATCCCTTTTCAATGCAGTACTTGGAAGCTCACCAGCTATACCACATCTCAGGGCAAACAATTTAAGTTGCCGTAGCTGCTAGGCTGTAGTACATATTAGATCTGAATAAGCGATCTACCAAATATCTTCAAAATGCCACCCTCCCCCCAGGCGCCCCCAATCATCTGCCTCTCTGACCAACCCATCACCAACCAGCCCCCCAATTCCACAGAACCTTTCTTTGTTCAGTAGATTTGTCACAAAAAGATCACAACAGCTGAGATAGCAGAAATGCTTAAACTGAATCCTCAGATTTAAATGGCTGCAAACTGGAAGCATGATGTCTTTGAGAGAGCATTTCTCATCTAGAACTTACTTCCCCCATTTGTTCAATACATCACAAGTACACTGCAAGGTCCACCTCTTTACATAGGCCTTTACCTGAGGAACTGACCTGTGGCACACTTTTGGGAATGGAAAGTTGTTGATTCTTTTCGAGACATTGAGTCAGCTTGTAATGATTACTCTTTAAATACATACGTGCACCTAGAAATTTCAAAGAGGCTTATTTTATAAATAAAAAAAGCATCTAAAGCTGCATGTAGAGAACAGATAGACCCTCTGATGTTACCAACATATACCAGGGAAGTACCCTAGAACTTCAAACTCAGGGCATGACAGGTAAATAACGAAGAAAATTATTTTCAAATATTTTGATTTGAAAATATAAGGTCTAAACTATGCCCCCAATGTGCAAGAGTTCTGAAGAGAGGAAGTGAGCACAAATGAATTTTTCCCTTCCAGTGCATCCATATACAAGAGGCTAGTCCCAGTATGTGGCAGTGTAAAGCATGGATGGGGTGGCGGCGAGCAATACTAAAGGCATTAGCAGCCTAAGAGATGTTGGCTCTAAGGCACCATGTACCTTTGTGATGTGATGACCTCGTTGGGAGCGTGCTTCATCCATATTTTTAAAGCACAGAGAGGGATGTTCCCCAGCAGGCTTTTTCTAGCATCCACGGGGACATCATATTTCCAGTAAGCACTGTTCTATCTGCGCTCCCTTTGCAGTGCAACTCAGATTCACAAGCAGAACAACTGCATGTTAAATGTAATTTTATTTAGATCCATAAACAGTTTACATTCAAAAACAAAAGCCTTTAAGACTACATTAATTTATTGTTATTCTTACCTGTATAAAGCAAGCTTGCTTGAAAAGTTTTACCGTTTGAAAGATTCTGCTCAGGAAATCAAAAATATAGAATAAGAATTCCTTTAGAAGCAGCAGAATTTTTCAAATCAGTGCAATTTTTTCGGGGCATCCCTTGTACTTCTGAAACTCCATCTAGCAATTGAACTCACACCAGAGTTTTTCAAACCCTTATGTCTTATATTTTATTGGGTAAAATATTTTGATTAACATAAGATTGCATTAGGAATAACCCTGAAGTACTGTAATTATAAAAGGACTCTGAAATGCTTTATTACAAAAAGTAGAGTGAATTACCAATTATGAATAAAAATATTTATATCAGTTTTCTGATATGAACTGCACATTTCTAACAGATTTATTTTTACAAATACTATTAAATAAATTCAGAAACTTTGAGTTTTGGAGGAATGTTTCACTGATATTTAACTAGCACACAGTCCATTAGCCCCTTTAGTATTGATCTACAATGTACTTTCAAAGCAAGTTCGATCAAAACGCAGTAGGGATTCTATATTGAAAAGTAGACAGCTAATACTCAGACCAAACAATCTATGCCCATACAAGATATCTGTCCTTTTAACAACAGTTGCTATAGAATTTTTTTGCCCTTTTATGGGTTGCCGCACACAGCAGGAATCAGTTCCTCTAACTTGCATTCACATTTTCATTAAGCTATTTATACAGACTCAGATGAAACATTCAAGTTAAACATAAAACATTAAACTAACCCTAATTGATTATACTAAAATCAAAATCAATCTTGGTTAGCAGAGATATTGTTGCTTTCCAAATCTCATAATATTTAACAACAGCAATAAACACATTTCAATTATTTCCATGCACAGAAGTAGTTCAGAAATTTCTTATTTGGTTTTCTTTTCCTACCAAAAAAGTCTTACACTTGTGTCAGTTACTCATTATTGTTAATATTAAAGTTTATTTAACATATTTAATTCCGTTTTGGTATACAGTAGCTCTATGCTGGTTGCATTATGAGAACAAGGGGAACTGTAGACTCCAAATCTGCATTAACCAAACTCTGAGTCTTTAAAAACCATCTCTACTTTTACATTAAACCATTGCGCTTTGTAACAAGAGTGCATCTAATAGTACCAGGATGAAAATACCACAATTTCTAGCATTCTTAGCAGATAAAGATCCAGATAGTAACCAAGAACAAAGCAGGACTTTATTGTTGTTTCCACTTGCGATGGTGCCAATAAAATTTACAAACAAATGTCTGAGTTGAAAGTCCTCTTCATCAATGTTATTTACCTAAAGCAAAATCTAGATTACCTGGCACCTCCTGGAATCACAACTAAGCCATACTGAAGACCCTACAGGCCCAAAGTATGTTTTCCCTGTAAATGAACTTGTGGCCCTTAATACACTCCTCAAGCTAAAAAACCTTAGTGTGGTGTGTGTTAGGATCAAGCATGAGAGTACTGCACCTAATCAAAAGGCCTATTCTTGCATCAGATTTTCTTTCCTCCAAAAGTGCCTTAGCTGCACGCACTGCCAAAGCCATGCCCAAATTCTGGGAGAAGGGTTAAGGCAAATCAGATCCCATTGCAAGGTACTCTTGCCCTCTAAACTATAACAATCAAATTCTGAAACTTAAGCCTAAATAAACCATAAGCAAATATTTCCCCACAGATAAGTGAACCTGTATGCCATGCTGAAGGTGTAACCAGATAACCTGGCTGCAGATCCTAACAGAATGCCATGGAAGAAGGCATGGTACACATACACTTTGCTGGTTAAAACCAGGGTATAAGAACAGGAATCACCAATCCCAAGCATTAAATATACCCTAATACCAGTCAGCTAATACCTCTTTTCAGGGTATACAAACTTCTTGCTTAACCAGGTATGCCTATCCCCAGTCTGTGTTCAGAACAGGAAAGGTTGTGTAAACAAAACAGGTTGATCCTGGCAAAGAAGAGGGTGAATGTTTGTAATGAATGGGAGTGGAAGTCTATGCTTGTTAAAGACTAAACATGACATCATAAAAATAAGCAATGGAGAAAAACTGTTTACGAATTTGTTAAAAATATTGGAGGGGAATAAACACTTGTGTGATAAAAGTGTAATTCATCATGATAAAGTAGGGGGGGAATAATCTATTTTACATAAAATAACAAAACAAATCATCTTCCTTAAAAAAACATATCTCATTAAAAAAAGAGTTAAGAGTATAAACTGGCATAATTTATTTTCTATGCTAAAAAAAATTCTGGCTTTCTCTCAAAAAGTTAGGCAGCACAGAAAGATTAAGTCATACAAAAGAAAAATGTATTGAAGTTACCTCCCCTTTGGGCGGGGGTAGGAGTGGGGGGAGAATAAACCACTTAACATTAAAACAGAAAGGAAATTGACCCAAACAAAACTTTGAGTAATGATAAGGCTCAGACATCATTTGTGAAAAGCAAATTAAAAGAAAGGCTAACTGTTAGGATATAGATATTCAGGCCTGTCTGTAAAGGCCTATACTCTAAGAATTTAGGTGTATTCCTATCACTTGGCTAGTGATAGAGGTATAAAAGAAAGAATCAAAATCACTGTCTGCTGGTGTAAGGGCCTTCTCTTACTGTGACAGCTGAGGCCCTGTTCTTAGGCTAAGGCCTTTGGCTAAGCAGCAGAGGCAGCCATAAGCTGGGAAGCGAACGGTCACATCCTCACATTCCAAACTAGTCACATTGAAAGAAGGTGCTATTGGGCTGTTAGGCACTATCAGGACAGGATTGTATTCCTATCACCTCCAGAGAAAGGGAAGTGCCTAGAAAATGTAAAAGGAAACTTAGTTTGATAGCACCCTGTCTGGCAAGAACTCACTTATCAATAGCTGGGATGTGAAATCCTCACTTCTGTATTGTTTTGTCATTATAGTTCCCACTTTGCTGTTGTTTGTCTGTAGAATCTCTGTCTGGTTCTGTGATTGTTCCGGTCTGCTGTATAATTAATTTTGCTGGGTGTAAACTAATTAAGGTGGTGGGATATAATTGGTTACATAATCATGTTACAATATGTTAGGATTGGTTAGTTAAATTTCAGGAAAATGATTGGTTAAGGTATAGCTAAGCAGAACTCAAGTTTTACTATATAATCTGTAGTCAATGAGGAAGTGACTGGGTGTGGGTGGGGGTGGGCATGTGGGTGTGAGAGATGGGAACAGGGAATGGGGGTAAGAAAACTGGAATCATGTTTTGCTAAAGGGGAAAATGGGAACAGGGAATGGGAGTAAGGAAGTTGGAATCATGTTTGGCTAAGGGTAGGAATGGGAACAGGGACACAGGTGTAAGGCTCTGTGGTGTCAGAGCTGGGAAGGAGGATACTAAGGAAGGAAACTGGAATCATGCTTGCTGGAAGTTCACCCCAATAAACATCGAATTGTTTGCACCTTTGGACTTCGGGTATTGTTGCTGTCTGTTCATGTGAGAAGGACCAGTGAAGTAAGTGGGTGAAGGAATAAGCCCTCTAACACTAACAGATTGCTCAGTTTCTGAAGACTAGGTGTTACAGTTCTTAAACTATACTTGTGTCCTAGTGCTGCCAAGGAGATAATTTGCAGCTTTGGAACAGGATATCTTGGCAAAAACTGAGACCTGTTCTAATTGGATACCACCCCATAGGAGTCTTTGGGTCAAATTCAGCAGTGGCATAAATAGTGACATCAATTACATATCTGATGCAAACAGTCTAGCAGTATGCATTGCATAAAGTAAGTTTCAAGTGTTGAGGGAAATGATTGCAATGTTCACAGGGTGGGATAAAAGGGCCTGTAGCATAAACACAACATAACAAGAAAGTGAAAATAAAGGGGAGAGAAAGAATCAATTTGTGTGCAAAATTGGTAATGACAACACCTTTATGCTAATTACGCTCCTACAGCCTTTGCATCTGATGTGTAACTCTCATCTCGGTTTACGTAACTGCAATATTTGAACCATTATGTAAAGTTATGGATTGGTATTCCTAAAGGAATATATTCATAAATGATCTGGAAAAAGGGGTGAACAGTGAGATGGAAAAATTTGCAGATGACACAAAATTACTCCAGATAGTTAAATCCAAAGCTGTTTGCTAAAAGTTACAAAGGGACCTTACTAAATTGAGTAACTGGACAACAAAATGGCAGATGAAATTCAATGTTGATAAATGCGAAATAATGCCCATAGGAAAGAATAATCCCAACTATACATACTAAATGATGGGGTCTAAATTAGCTGTTAACACTCAATAAAGCAATCTTGGAGTCATTGTGGACAGTTCTCTGAAAATATCCACTCCATGTGCAGCGGCAGTCAAAAAAGTTAACAGAATGTTAGGAACCATAAGGAAAGGGACAGATAATAAGACAGTGCCACTCTATAAATCCATGGAATGCCCACACTTTGAATACTGCGTGCAGTTCAGGTTACCCATCTCAAAAAAACTATGTTAGAGTTGGAAACGGTACAGTAAAAGGGCAACAAAAATGATCAGAGGTATGGAACAGCTTCCATACAAGGGGAGCTTTAAAAGACTGGGATTGCTCATCTTAGAGAGGATATGATAGAGGTTTATAAAATCATGAATGGTGTTGAGAAAATGAATAGGGAAGTGTTATTAACCCCTTCATATAAATACACGAACTAGGGGGCACTCAATTAAATTAATAGGCAGACAGTTTTAAACAAACAAAAGAAAGTACTTCTTCACACAACACACAGTCAACCTGTGAAACTTGTTGCCATGGGAGGCTGAAAGGCCAGCAGCATAACTGGGTTCAAAAAAGAATTAGATAAATTCATGGAGGATAGGTCCATCAATGGCTATTACCCAAAATGGTCAGGGATGCAAACCCATGCTCCTAGTGTCCCTAAACCTCCAAATACCAGAAGCTGGGACTGGTGACAGGGAATGGATTACTTGAAATTGCCCTGTTCTGTTCATTCAAAAACATCTGGCACTTGCTACTGCTGGAAGACAGGATATTTGGCTATATGGACCACTGTTCTCATGATAAACGTTCAAATATTATGAAACCTAATCTGAAAAGGAAGACTTGAGAATGGAAGGCGGGATTCTGGGTTACACCTGTACTGAATAACAAGTTGGGTTTGCATGTGCACAAGTGACTTAAAACTCACCTTCACAATCCCCCAATCCTAGCGATGTCTCTGGGCAGGGATGGTCTCCTGTGCTGAACTAGAGCAATACACCTCTACCCCGATATAACGTAGTCCTCGGGAGCCAAAAAAATCTTACCACGTTATATGTGAATCCGCGTTATATCGAACTTGCTTTGGCCTCAAGCATTTCCGTTATTAATAGTCACTTCCCGCCCCCTGACTGACCCCTCAGAACCCCAGACCCATCCAATCCCCCCCCGTTCCTTGTCCCGACTACCCTCTCCAGAGACCCCTGCCCCTAACTACCCCTCCCAAGACCCCAGCCTCTATTTAAGCCCCCCTGCTCCCTGTCCCCTGACCGCCTCCTCCAGAGACCCCCCAATCCCTAATCACCCCCATGACCCCACTCCCTACCCAACCACCCTGCTCCCTGTCCCCTGACTGCCCTGACCCCTATCCACACCCCTGCCCCCTGACAGGCCCCCCGGGACTCCCAAGCCCTAACCAACGCCCCTGTTCCCCGTCCCCTGACCGTCCCGCCCCCAGTACCTCCGAAACATCCAACCCCCTCACTCCCTGTCCCCTGACCACCCCCCAAGACCCTCTGCCCCTTATCCAATCCCTCAGCCCCAGTCCGGCACCCTTAACACGCCTCTCAGAGCGGCGTCTCTGAGCCAGACACGCTGACCCGCCGAAGTGTGCAGCCCCACCCCCCCAGAGCGCTGCTTTCCCATGTTATATCTGAATTCGTGTTATATCGGGTCGTGTTATATCAGGGTAGAGGTGTATATGGGTATTTCTAGCTTACAACAGTTGCAAACAGCCCAAAGGGTCAAAAATTAACAGCTGAGAATTGGCATGGCACAGGGATATCCCAGCCACCCCCTTTTCTTCTTATGATGGTTGTTTTCATGGCAGCAAAAAGGGGGAGTGGCCTAACTTCCCCTACATCAGCTCTACTCTAGTAGAGAATCACCCTTATAGTGGGGTAATTCCTGATGGGCCAGGTAAGTAAATTTTATGGCCAAATTCCTCTGGCATAAAGAATCTGACTCAAATCTTGCTTGTGCAGGAGTTGTGTACAAACTCATCCTTATTCAGTGAGCCAATTAAGAGGTTTAGTTTTGATTTCATTTCCCATTTTTATAGCCATTTACCAAATAATAGGGAAGAAATAAAGAGAAATTAAGAACAAAATCAATTTTATTATTTTCTCTTAGGGTCATAGAATCATAGAATATCAGGGGTGGAAGGGACCTCAGGAGGTCATCTAGTCCAATCCCCCGCTCAAAGCAGGACCAATCCCCAACTAAATCATCCCAGCCAGGGCTTTGTCAACCCTGACGTTAAAAATATTTAAGGAAGGAGATTCCACCACCTCCCTAGGTAAAGCATTCCAGTGTTTCACCACCCTCCTAGTGAAAAAGTTTTTCCTAATATCCAACCTAAACCTCCCCCACTGTAATTTGAGACCATTACTCCTTGTTCTGTCATCAGCTACCACTGAGAACAGTCTAGATCCATCCTCTTTGGAACCCCCCTTTCAGGTAGTTGAAAGCAGCTATCAGATCCCCCCTCATCCTCCACTTCATTGGAAATATTGGAAAGGCAATGGTAAATATGGGGAAGTTGTAGGTTTACAGATAGAAAGACACAGAGAGAGAGAGTCTGTCTGTCTTTTTACCATTACTGAAATTACCAATGTTTGGAGCAGTATCATCATGATTGTTTTATATTAGTTTGTTGTAGTACTGTATTAAGTGAGAGCAATGGATTATTATTGCTTTTACAAGGAATAACACCAAAGTAAACTTTTATGAGCAAGAGTGTATTTCTTACAATTATTCTTTTCAAATGATATGAACTATCACCTTTATAGATGTCCTGCCTTTAACAGGACGGTCCCAAGTTTTCATATGATGTGCTGGTGTCCCAGAACTTCTTTCAGTATTCCACTTTTCCATTTCATCAATCTATTTTTTTTAATAACCATAATATGTATGTTCAAGGCATACTGTTATGCTGAGGAAACTTTGTTCTCTGTTTACTAGAAATAAACAGTCCCATGAAATAAGCGTTTACTGTGAAGAACAGTGTTTGGAGTGAACGGGAAAGTTGAATGAGTGCAAACCCTAACAAAGCTGTTCTTTTACCCAAAGTGAATATTCCATGTTTCAAGCTAAACTCATTCAGTGCATTAGGATATTGGAAAAAAATCCACCAAACTGAAAAATATGCTTTTGAGTCAAAAGCAAACAGTAGTAACCCCAACATACAATTAAAAAAGTGTACTTTTGTATGGCTGTTTTGTGACCATAAAAATGGTGCCACAAAAGCACTCCAGGTTTTGATTCTGAAAATATGGTCAATTTATATCATTATAATTGTTTTAAAATTATAGAGTGAAGCTTCTCTTTTAAGTATATCCCTTTAAAATGCCAATGTGAAACATTATATGAACCCCAGTATGAAAGTAGATACTGTCTGTGACTCATATTTGAGTTTTCATACTGCACCCATCACTATGGTTTCTGGAATGAGAGAGAGTACGTTCTCTATACCCATTCAGTACAGGACATCTCTTCTGAGAATACTCCCAAATGGTGCCAATTAATTGTGATGAGGTTTTTTTGTGATATAGATCCACATCCACTAGCTTTTGAACGGAGATCAACTCATTTCATGTAGGTCTTTGATCAGTCATTAGACAACAACTCTCAGTCACTATTAACCTGGACAAAGTTCAAATTGGTAATCCAGAGATAAAACCTGCCACAGACCCAGACCAGGTACAGGAGTCTGGTAAAAGGCAAATATACTGGCCACTGGATGAATAGTTTTCTGTTCCCTGTGTAACCAGAGCAGGGGCTGCCCGAGAGCAATCAGGAACCTGCTAGAACCAATTAAGACAGGCAAGCTAATCAAGACACCTGGAGCCAATTAAGAACTTTCTAGAATCAATTATGGCAGGCAGGCTAATCAGGACATCTGGTTTAAAAAGGACCTCCCATCAGTTAGTAGGAGGGCATGTAAGGAGCTGGGAATGAGAGGATGTGCTGCTGGAGGACTGAGGAGTACAAGCGTTATCAGACACCAAGAGGAAGGTCCTGTGGTGAGGATAAAGAAGGTGTTGGGAGGACGCCACAGGGGATGTAGCCCAGGGAGTTGTAGCTGTCACGCAGCAATTACAGGAGGCACTCTAGACAGCTGCAATCCACAGGGCCCTGAGCTGGAACCCGGAGCAGTGGTTGGGCCTGGGTTCCCCCCAAACCTCCCAACTCCTGATCAGACACAGGAGGAGCTGACCTGGACTGTGGGTTCCACCAGAGGGGACGTCTCTGTTCCCCAACCTACATGGTGGATCAGCAGAGACTGTGGGAGTTGTTCTTCTCTTTTTCCCCATGAGGGCCAGTGATGAGGTTATCTGAGCGAATGGCAGATTTGAGCCACAAAAGTGCTTATAGCTTAGGCTGTTTAGGCCAAACTGATCGCTGCCGTAAATCTCTGAGGCAAGCAAATCCACCAATAAGCACAGGACCCACCAAGGTAGAGGAGGAACTTTGTCACAACTGTAACAACACACTAAGAATCCTGTAAATCAGAAACCTAAAGAAATAATATATGAATTTCATAAACAAATACTGTGTACTGCATTTTATACAGCAATTTAGAAGAGGTCAGATTTATCTCCAAAGAAAAATAGCTTCTGGGCATGGTGGGACCTATATTAGTTAAAACAATATGAACAGCAACTGACATCGAATATTAACACTTGGAAAAAATGTTAAGTTTTAGCAATATTAGGTATTTCTTAAGTTATATTTTTTCATTTTTAACTGGTATCTGCCAACTTAAGACAGACTGACAATGGCCAGCAGGCTGAGAAATTCCAAAATGGTGCCCCTAATTAGACCCTTTTCCATAGCGATTCCACAAATACATTTCTCTTATATATGACCACTGGATTAAAAAAAAAGGGGGGGGGGGGCAAAAGCAAATAATCTTGAAAGGAGGAGCTACACAGGTTATTATTAAAAAATGTTTGCCAACTTGTATTACAATTTCATATTATCAGTACAATGGAAAACATGGGTTTCTCAAATTGCAATGGAACAATTGATGAAAAATTGTAAACTGAAAATTGAAAAATTGTCACTTTTTAAAACCACCAAAGTAAAAAGGGACCTTGTGCAGCATCTTGAAGACAGTTATAGATGAACTCCAACAGACTTACTGAACCAAAAAGGACCTGTTCCTTGGTCATTTCCAGGACCAAACATCAGGTCAGAACGTAAGGAGAGCCTCCTCCACCTCAACAACACTGTCTTAATCTACATCTGATATATGTGAACGAGACACTGAAATTTAGTTGTTTGCTCACCAACAGTCAATGAAAACTGCAGAGAATCAACGCTAAAGAATCCCTTAAAGGCCACTCTTATACCAATGAGCAGATGGGCAAATAGCAAATTACTTTAACTCTAAAATTCTGTAGTTGCCAGAGGCCAGCCACTGAAAAAAAAGCGCATTCACACATTCCTTAAAATTGCTTTTCTCGATTGCTTATACCTGGTACACCATTTCAGTCTTATATGGGTTCAACTTAGTCAGTTGTCTTTCATCTAAAGAAAAATGCCTGCCAGTCAGAATGCAGTGTAGTTGTAGTTATGTCGGTCCCAGGACAGTAGAGAGACAAGGTGGTTGAGGTAATATCTTTTATTGGACCAATGTCCGGTTGGCGAGACAGACAAGCTTTCGAGCCACACAGAAAACCTGAAGAGCAGCTCTGTGTGGCTCGAAAGCTTGTCTGTCTCACCAACAGAATTTGGTCCAATAAAAGATATTCCCTCACTTGCCTTGTCTCTGCCAGTCAGAATGACAGTGAGGGGTCAATACGAAAAAGGTCAACAACAAACAAGACAGCCTGCAACAAGAAGGCACCCATCATTACTTCTGATATGTCACATCCCAGAATGAGTGTAATCAGAGGTCAACAAACAATTCTGCCTATTAGTATCAGGAACCACAGCCTACCCTCTTACATCTAGTGATCATCTGAATCGGAGGTTGACAGATTTCAAAGGACAGATCCCTCATGTCTATCATAAGATCACTAACAATTCTGTTAACTAGAGCTGAATCCAGGACATCAAGCAGGCAGAATTTAGACAGAAGTGTCAGAAATATCAGATCATGATAATACTGGAGTTACCAAACCAACATGATCTCACTATCCTTCCCCAAACGGAGAGACCAATCAGTAGTTTGCAAATAAGTCAGGGTTAGAGGAAAGTATTTTAAGTAGGCTGCTTCTCTGAACATCTACTTGTGAAAGCAGCTGTGAAAGTGCCATCTTTTGATAGGCATTAACCACATCTGTCAGCAATAGGCTCAGCATTATTCCACTAGCATTAACAAAACAGAAAAGACAAAGATCCATGCTAGCTCCAGTCTATGAAGCACCAATTGAGCCTCAGAAACACACACATTCTGAAATTTTGCTAAGACAGACTGGGCTTTCATCCCTTCCTGTTCTATTACTGATATCAAAGCAGGAACGTCACAGGTCATGAGCATGCTAGATTCACCAAACAGCCTGTCAGTGACCAGGGCATGGGCGGTTGTACCGAGTGGTTAGAGCAGGAGCGGGTAGTCAGGAATTGGAGCCCGGTGTCAAAGACCGAAGCAGAGGCCAGATGCCAGAGAAGAGAATCAGGAATTGAAGCCAAGAATCAGGAAGGAGCAGGTTATCTGGAGTTAGGAAAGGCGGGCACAAGGCTGGGGCCATTGGCAGGCACAGGCACTAACACAAGCCCCTGGCAAATATTTTGAGCAACTGCTGAAGGGCTTCTGCTGCAGAGCTTAAGAGCTAGTGTGCTTCCTCTTCTAACCAATCAGTCAGTGTAGCCAATCAGGCAGCCTACTATCAGCCAGCTGTGCTCCTTAATTTGCCAGGAGACTGGCTCTTCTGCAGGCCCTGCTTCCTGACACAGCCAGACCTAAAACAGTTCCACTAGATGATTCCAAGCCTTTGCTAGGAGGTAGTAAAAGATTCTTGGCTTCCACCAAGCTCACTTTTGGTGGATTCTAAGTAGAGAAAATGACCCACCTCCAAATTAGCCAGCCCCTTTCCCAACTTTGTCAGTTCCTGCAGTCCATCAATAATCCTAAGTGAGTCATACAAGTAGTTTCTTTATTAGAGCTCCATTTAGTTGTTTCAATGAATGAGACAAAGGGAAAGTAGTTTGCTGGCAGGCAAGTACCTACTGTAAGTAAAACACAGATCATTCAGATGCTCAAGGTTCAAAAGTCAAAGAAGCAACTTCTAGATTACTACCTTATTATCAAGTTTAAGATAACATTTAGGACATTTTATTTTTTGAAACCCTTAAGACTGTGATAAGACTTTAGTACTTTTCTTCCAGACAGCAAAATAATGAGTTTCTGTTCTTATGAATAAAGGAAAACAAATTAAAATAATAAAAAGCCTTACAGGTTTGTATCTTAGTGCATCTCTGTAGGATCCAAACAATGCTGCCTGTGTCCTAAGGAAGGCCCTAGCTACTCCATCACCTGTAGCTGTAGACTGCTTCTTCAGTTTATTTTTCAAGGCTGAGACCTGTATGACAGAGAGGAACAGTTAAATTAACACCTCAGAAATTGGTACAGCAAGGTATGAACCCAATCAGCAGGCAAACCACAGTGTCTACAGGTCAGCCAAAAATTCATCCTCCTCCTTGATAGCTTATCTTTTTAACTGCAAAGAGCACCTGCTGGTCTGTTAATTGAAACGAAAGCAGGGGATGATGGTAAAGTGCTAATGTAAATTGGTTTATGCTCTCTTTTTTTTTTCCCAAGGCCTCTTGACATAAATAAGCTTTAATTATTTTACAGTAAACTGCTTGTGAGCCACTTTTCTGCAGATTTTTTGCAATCATAACATGTGTCTGCTTGTCTGAGATGAAGCCAGTTGGGCATCTTTCATTTATGCTGTGGAGGGTTATTTTTTAAGGGCACTTCCAGCTCACTTACCTCTCAATTTTAGTTTTTTTGTTGCCAACTTATTAGCATGCATCATTTTTCATGCATCATGGGAGCTGTTGCCACTATTGTTTGCTAGTTGGGGAAAGCCTGTATAAATTCAATAGTGCAGTGTCTTTAGAATTGGCCTAAGGAATAAAACATCTGAATGGGGTGGAGGGGGTGAAAGGGATGGAGAAGGAAGGGGATAGCACCCTTTTATTAGTGATGAGGCACCTGCATTAAGAAAAACATTAATTCCAGCATCTGATTTCTGAAGATCTACCCTGTTTTATGTGGTAAACAAGTTCTGATTGTACAATTCTGGAAGGCATGAGTAACATTAGATTAAAAGGCCATTCTTTAGTTAAGGAAGCTTTGGAGCAAGATCATATATTTTGGAATTATTCTGATATTCCTAAAAACAAGAAAGATGTGTGAATGCAGTTAATAAGAGCAGTTCTCCCACCCTTGTTTTAAGATGCTGAATACCAGACAGTTGGAGAAAAAAATCAATTGCAATTATTATGAAGATGTATTTCCATATTAATTTTTATTGCAAAGTGCTTTGCAAAACAATACATAAGTTATCAGATTCTGTCCAAAGCATCATTTATTTTCAGTTGGGTTACTCTTTAACCAGAACATTTAGGCTACCCTTATAAGCACAAAGTATCACCAAAACAGGTTTCATTCTTTTATAAATGTATGCAAGAATGAATATCTTTTTGTTTCTTTATGCAAGCAGTCATGACTGTTCTTGTAGATGATGATTGTAATTGAAGTGTCAACCTAATTAACAACTAAACTTTGAATAATGCTAATGAGAACTGAACATGGCATCAGAGAAAAGACCAGCTCTACAGGTGATAAACCTTCACAGTAGTGACATTTTCCACTGTAAAGTCACAGTTACTGTGATCTGATCAAAGAGAGAGACCCCCATTGGGTCCAATTATAACTATAGTTTTGAAAAAAAAATTATTGAGTTCTGATGTTCATAATCTATGCAGAAAGGCCTTTACAGTATAGGTCTTCTCCCCATAGCTGTGATCTTTTCAATTTATATCCAAGCTCCATAGATCCAGATAAAAGTTTAGAGTCTGATTCAGTTAGCCCATGGAGAGCACACACCAATGCTCATTTAAGTATTTTTACTTACACCTCAAAAGAAAAAAAAAAAAGGAGAGAGTACAAGAAACAGTTACACAGTTCAAGGCTGCAAAAATAAATGCTTGTCATTTCACTTTCTTTGTTCTGTAGTTTGATTATTTTGAAAGTTATTAAAATTGAAGCTTATTTAATTCAAGGGTAAAAACATGCATAAGTTCTTTTAAACGGAGAGATGTGTCAGCAATTACAGTTATATTTCACTAATGTTGAAATAAGAGAGCAAGGGTCAGTGTATAGAAACCTGGTTTGTCAAAAATGAAAACCAGATTTCCACTTTTTTAAATCCAGTAGAACATTTCCTAAATGCAAGAGACAGAAGTTTACCCCCTTTCTTCCTTAAAAAGAAAAATTTGCATTCATGTAAATTATATATTATAAATAGGGCTGTGAAAAAAATTGTGAAAAAATGTTCATGTGATTCCAAGCCATCTTTGGACAGCAAAATTTTGCATATTGCAATTTAATTTTTTTTTGTATAATGTCATGTTTTGTATGTTTTCATATGAAAGCTGATCCTCATCAAATTGAAATTTCATTCTTTAAAACAGAGTATTTGGTCTAATTTTTTAAACAAATCTTAGGGGTTCATTTTTTGAGCAAAAGCAATAACAGAAAATAAACACAATAAAAATCTGGCAGGTTTTCACAAAATGGAAACGTATTACAAAAAGCTCAGACATTTTAAAATGTAATTGAAAATATTTCTCACCTCCCAAATAATGAATTAGGAGACTTTTGTTTTCAACATAATTATGTCAACTGAATTAATTGGTTTATGGTAAAAATGGTTATTGAGACAGGACCTTTTTAAAGAATGCATTCTATTACATACTGGTGAGAAAGGTGTAATTTACCTTACTGCTTGAAATCAATAGAACTATGCATGGTTTTAAGCTATTTATGTGCTAAAATGTTTTACTGGATAAGTGCCAGAATGCTGAGCACCTTTCGGGCTCAAGCTGCCATATACAAGAACCAGGAGTGTTTAGTGCTGGCAGTGAACTTGACGATCAGAGGAAATAAGACCTCAGGCTTACTCCCTATACATCAGCCTGCAAAGAAAGGTCAACAATGGAGGACCTTATGCTGCACCCATCTGAAATGGTGTTACAGCTCCCTTTCTGTCACATATCCCTCTCATCTCTCTGAGGCATTCTGGGTGGTGAGCCAGAATCCCTTTGTGGACTGCCACTTAGGCAACTCCTTCCTCATCCCAATGTAAGATCCAGCTATCCAAACTAGAGGACAACCCTTAATGTTCTAATGTAGCTTCTGATGGACTGATACTTATTTTTTGCCCAGAGTCCTAAAGAAGTATTGCTGCAAGAAAAAATTGAGCCACATGGAACAATTAGCACCTGACACAAGTGTCTACCTCACTGATGAAAAGGATAAACCACACTCTGTTGATGCACCACCAGCTTCACCACAAGGTTAACCAAGTAATAAATTTATCTTAAATATGATTATTACTTCTGCAGTACCACGGGTGTGCTCTACAGACATTTAAAAATAATAGACCACTCCCCTGAAGCGCTTACTATCTAAGGGCCCCATCTTGCAAACATAGTATAGTTACATGCATAAGCACTTGCATAATCAAGCTCCAAGTTTAAAGATCACTAATGATTAAATTAAGCAATGGAAATGTCAGAAGAAGGGAGGGCATGGATTATTAAAAAAATATGTTGCTTTGGCATGACATACATGGATCTTGATGTCTCTATTTATTTTTTCATATGGATGGATGGGAGAGCTAGAGATTACCAATATATGTTGATGATTCACCCACCCAACTATCTTTGTAAGCAAGGACAAAACACATAGTCAGCAATGACAGACTGAAGAGCACGGGAAGGTACATTTTCTGTTGAGAGGAGAGACAACGTTGCAGTGAGTACAGGAGAAAGAGTTGGATGGGAGATAAGGGAGCTTGTGGGAAGAGAAGATGTGTAAGGGTAGAGGTGAGGGAGGAGAAAGGATGTAAGGATTAAATAAAGCTTGGTGAGGGAGGGACCAGCCTATATGTTCAGTCAATCAGAGACATTAAAGATAAGCAATCAACATGGTCAAAGCCTTGTATGGTAAGAAGTAAGCTAGTAAGCTATACACATGGGAGAACTTCACCATCTCGTGGGTCTATCTGGTATAAATAAGAGCAGGGTGTGTCAGCATAAAGGCAAAGGTACTCCCCTATAAAACATGGTAAGAATTCTACTCACTCCAAGACAAACTGTGCTCTAGCCGTAAGAGTTGGGTTAACAGCTCCCATACAGACTGCTAATGAAGGCAAATCTATCTTCCAAAAGATTATTTTATAGTTCAAGGGAAGCTCCCACAAGTTCCCACCTTCCCCAAGAACACTGGGCTACAGGCAAGGGGTAGCTCCACCAGATCATAATGGACTTCCCACTCTTGGCAATTATGGTTTGCCAGTAGTTCAGGTCTTTCCCACAGACCATATGCAGTGGCAAGAGCTTCTTTAGCAGTGTCCCCACAAGAACTGTGTCATTGGTGTGGTATCGGCACAAGGTTCTCCAAAAAGAACCTAGCTAAAGAAAGCAGTGGTTAAAACAAAGGAGAAGCTTGAAAGTAAGCCAGACTGAACTAGGATAGATCAGTACTTGTGGAGTGATTCAAGTGTGAACAGAGGAGGGGAAAGGTGCTGTGAAGTGCTTCTGAAAGGATTAATTTCAATTACTTGGCTGTGGGGTGGAATCTTGGAGCATGTTAACAGGGAAAGATGGAAAAATAATTTGCGAGAGGTGGTAAGCCAAAGAGGGGAAATGTGAATCACCTGGGGTGACATGATAGTGGCAATATTAGTAACACAAATAGATAAAACAAAGATTAACAAATTTCAAATGTATATTTATACAATATCAGTAACAAAATCAAACATGTTAT
This sequence comes from Eretmochelys imbricata, assembly GCF_965152235.1. Taxonomy (NCBI): domain Eukaryota; kingdom Metazoa; phylum Chordata; order Testudines; family Cheloniidae; genus Eretmochelys; species Eretmochelys imbricata. Next base: position 64,445,496 of record NC_135579.1, read on the forward strand.
AGGGTTGAAAGTGAATTGTTATGTAGCTTGTATGGCAGTTGGTGCTCAGGAAGCCACAAAAGCTAAAATTGGAATCAAGCAATTCACAGGAGGCAGGAATAACAGTCAAGTTTGCTTCCAGGAGACACTAGTGATCCATTAGGACAGTCAGAGATGGGGTTCTTAAACTGCACTGAAAGCAAAATGTTTATCTTTATCTTGCCCTGACCATTCTTGGATCCTCTTGGGAAGGTCACTTCACTGACTGTTAAACACTAGCAAGCAAGGGTAAAGCAGAGATGTGGAAAAGTTGGAACTAATAGGATATTATCAAGAGACTGTCGGGGTTTCTGGTTGGTTGGCTGGTGCTTTTTACCACATGCTAGGACATTCTGAAACGTAAAATCTAGACATATTAAAGAGGTAAGCAAAGAATGTGTCACAACTTTGGAAATAATCACTGTATTCCCCTGAAGATTTTAAACTTTCAAAAATGCAACTGACTCAGGATAAAATATCATCAGTTTAAATACATGTGACTTGTACCCTGATTGCTTGATATATGTCAATGAACCCTGTAAAGGTGACTGAAGCCAAAATTCACCCTTCATAAGAAGAATAAATAAATATTTTATGATCAATATAAATAATCATTTATATTTAATATTCCAATGAAAACATTTTGGGGGGATTTTTAATTGAAACATTCCCTTGGGGTTCTTGCAACCCACATACTTTGGGCTACATAGTGCATGAGGGCAAAAAAGTAAAGATGACAAGAAACTGACTAGAAATAAAAGTGAAACAGATTAGTTTCTTTTTATTGCCCAAGTAGAAAGAAATATAAAAGTAAAAACAGAATGAATGATGCAAAATAAATTCATAAAATTTTCTCAGTTTTCATCATTTAAATTGTTAACATAGTTTAAAACGCTTATTTTTAATCTCACTGTGGACCCAGTCCTGCACCAAAATTTACAAAAGTTTTCACAAGTTTACTTTAGAGAATTTACAAACAAACTTTAAAAGAATACGGGATCCAATCTTTGTAGTCTGTAAAACTTCAATCCTGCAGGCCAAATTCATGCAAGTGGTCACTCTGAAATCAATGGGATTACTCACCCAGGCCTTGATCCTGCAAACACTTATACATGTGCATAGTCCCTACTCCATAATACCTAAGTAAACCAAGTGCTCAAATGTTTACAGAATCAAAGTTGGGTGAATAGTCCCATTGATTTCAGAAACCACCTCATGAATTTGGCCTGCAGGATTAGAGCTTCAGAGACTGCCGGACTGGATCCAGTATTCCTTTAAAGTTTGATTGTAAATTCTCTAAAATAAATTTGTCACAGGCCTCTTGACACAAATCACATGTTTGTTTGTCTACAAACCTAAGCACAAAGTTCTCAAATCTCCCAGGTGGATATTCAAGATATTATTCCAGTATGAGTGGGAATTGCTTATGTTTCAATCAGCATTCCTATTAAATCAGGCCACTGTAAGAATAAGACAAGTGACAAGCAGTGAGAAAGTGGATTGGCTAAAGAACAGAAGTGGAGGGCAGATTAAAACAAATTTACTTAAACAAAAGATAACCTCAGAATATGGAGATCATTATTTTAATGAAAAGAGTTTCTCTACCCACAGACTTTGGACATCTCAGCCCTTCATCATCTAACACTAAATATCCATTTATTTTTAACAATGACAGGTATCTGCTTAAATGTAGATATTTCCAAAACCAAATAGGGTTCAAAGAATGCTGTAATTTTTAACCTAATATTCTAAATTCTAAACGTATACCAAGGTTCACTGTGATGCCAAATGACTGTAAAAATCTCTGCACGTAAGCAACTGGCTCTCACAATATTGCCTACTTTGCTAGCCAGCCATTCTGAATTTCTAATGGATTAATAATTATTTTTATAATACATTTTTCTACTCACACTTCATAAGTAAAAAAATTTAAATATTCTGACTAATGCAATCAGTGTCACAGTTAGGAACTAATCACACTTTATTTTACAACAGAACTAACTGTTGTACTTTGAGGAACAACATTCACAAGAACTACTATTCAAAGCAAATACTCAGTTTTCTGAATAAATTAGCGTCTACTTATCAAATACGGAGTGGATTTACGGTGTTGAAACAGGTTTACTTTACGTATCTAAAATATAATTCTTGATGAAAAGGACACATATAGGTACTGTTCTGCATTGTAGTTTCTAAATGCTATACAGACCATCTCTCTTTCAGTTGCTCTATAGTTTTTTAGTACTTGACACCATTATTTAACAAAATGCAAAAAATATTAAAGAAATCATAATTTTCCACAAGTCATATAAATATTTCGCAAAGCATTGACACACAGCAAGAGAAGCAGAGGGCCCAATCCTGAGGTCAATGGAACTGCTCATGGTATTAAACACATGACATCAGTCTTGCAAGTCTTTATGAACATGCTTAGCTTTAAGTACATGAGTAGTCCCACTGACAAAGTTAAGCATATGTGTAAGTCACTGCTGGATTGGGCACAGCATTTATAATTTTGAGGTTCTTGGAGTCTCAACCACCACTGAAAACTTATAAGGCCTTACAAGAAGAAAAAATGGTGTTCTAAGGACTATTGTATTAGAAAATTTACTCTTACTGAAATAGCTGCTTATTTTTCTTTAAAGAAATGAGACAAATCTATAGTGAAATGATGAAATCTAAAAACAAGTGTTCTTGTTAGAAGACAGGAAGAAGGCTTTTTCCCCCCTTAAGGAAAACAAAGGATTCCTGAAAGTCTTGCATTGATTTATTTTTCCAATTTTAAATACCTTAGGAATAGCGGAACTGCTACTGGCATGGTAGTATTTCTAACAGTCAATAAATCTAGAATATTATGTGTGAATATTGGAATGAAGCCATTAAGAAGATTACAGCATGCAACGCAGCAGAGGGTCCACATGAAAAAAGGACTGGTAATTCAGGACAACTGTGACCGCTGACCTTTGAACAGTCAAGACCACTGGTCAATCTGACAAAATAATAGAGTTCACATGCACAGAAAGTTATTTAGCCTGTAAGTATAATTTAAATGCTTAAGTGAATGATTTTAAAAGGTCCTTTAAATCTCAGTTAATTATAATGAATTAGACATAATATCAAATAGTAATTTTTTCAGATTTCATATTATATTTTTTTAAAAAATCCATTCACAATACAAGAAATATTAACATTTTAATAGTCGTATTACTAGACTTTGCTAAACTGTTATATGCCTCGCCACTGAAAACATTATCTTCAGGCTTATTGATTAAGAAAGCTGTTATCCAATTTCCTTTTAGACACAAGAGACAGTTTTAGAACATCCTTTGAAAATGTTAAATTTATTATGGTGGCTTGTTAATTTGTCTGAAATCAGTTTTTGGAGGGGGATGGTAAACTTAAAGCTGCCTTTATACTTTCAGCAGTTTGTTCTGGTTTAACACTCTTAATTGCTATTCCTGATTATATATTTTTTCATCAAAAGGTTTATTACCCTTGTCTGTATATTTGTGGGTTTTATTTATATGTATTTATATGTTTTACATCTGCAAATATATGCTGTGATCTTTTCAATTTGATCTATCATTTTTGTTCTATATTGTTTATAATATACTTGAAATATCAAAATCCATATATTAGCAATTGTAATTTCTCTTACGAATGAAAGACAGTTTGCTCTCCCCGGTCATGTTATATGCCCAAATCTGTATACTGTCTGTACCCTTTGTTTAGGATTTTTCACTCACATTTGTACGTGTTTTTAATTAACAAATTAGTTCCACACAGAAAACTGTTTCACTGCTCAAGTCAGAAAGAGATGGGGAGACTCAAACAAAATATAAAGTAACCTACTAAAACTTGTTTAATCCAGAAAAATATGTTCCAATAAAATCTGGCAAGTGAGACATCTATAAAAACACAGTTTCCCTGTTTTGTTCCATACTGTATATGGAATGTTGTATTTTATAAAAAGTCCATTGTGCACTCTATGTGCCTGGGTAACCCTTATTAACATTAACAGCACTTACACGCACACATCCTGGGGGACAGCATACCTCTAAAAGTATGGGAGTTTGTGTTCACTAATTTTATTTTAATTCAGCCTGCCTAATCAGAGTATTTTGATAAGCATGTTTAAAAACAAACAGATTTCCTTCAATGTGTGCACTCCTTTTTTACAATTTGAAATCATTGTCACTTACAATACTGGTCTATAACTGAAGATTACGCTTAATTCTGAATTTCACATCTAACTATCATGTCACAAAGGACATATGCTTTATGGCATATATTCTAACCTCAACAAAATAACATTTTTCACTTAATGCAAAGTCAGCCAGACTTACTGACACAACAACGAATCACTGGTAGTTTTTGATTTAACTTGTTATTCTTATAAAAAATACAATACATTTTAAATGACTGACAAATATACCACAATCAGATTAAATATAAACAATATCAAATTCTTTTATTAGATCTTGGAGATTGCTGTATTTGACACTTTATCTGGTCAAACTATGCCTTCATTATCTCAAAAAAGTTAAGAAAGTAATAATATTAAAATAAACTATCTGTGACCATTAATGTATGCATCGGGATTTTGCTTTCTGTTATATTTGTACTCAGACAAATTACCACTGAGATAAAGATAGGGCTCATCAGTCACTGTAGTGCCTTAGTTTGGTTAAAATACTGAGTTTTAAAAAGATTGCTATTTTGGAAACAGGCTACTATTTGATTTCACTCCTTTCTATAAAATACTTTTTGTTGACACACATTTAAAATAGCATACTACTATTATATCTTGAATATCTAAAACCTGAAATACACACATTGGTATCAAAAGGGTATCCTTTCAGCACTATATTAAGGAAAAGCAAGGTAAGTGTAATGCATTTTTGAGAGTATTTAACATGAAATACAGAATATGTTCCATTATAAGCAGCAGGGGAAAAAAAAATCTTTGCAAGATCAAAGTCCAAAAAGAACTGGCACTTAATTTATCTTCCTTTACAGACAAAAGACAGTTTTCGTCATTTCAAAAGGATCAGATGTCTTTTATGACAAACTGGGTTAGCAGTTTAATTTACAAATAGAATTCTAAGTAAGCAGTCTTTGCTCTGCCAGAGCAAATGACAAACAGTGTAGGTTTTCATTCATGCGACCCTCAGCAGGATAGAAGAGATTAAAATAAAACTGAAATAATTTAGAGAAAACAAATAAATGTTTCAGAAAGTTGAAGTTGATCAAAGCCTGAATTTTCTGACCCCAACTGTACAAGCATTTCTTATTATATTGACCAGTGCCATCAGATCATTAATTAAAAGGAAAAGTGCTGGCAGGTGGCAGGGAAGCAGAAGCCGATAATTGGCCCCCTTCTTCTTTTTGCCTTCAAAAACTCTCTCGTTCTTTTGCAAGACATGCCACTAGGCAGACAGAAATGCCTACTTTGTAATATAATGATTAAGATGAGATGAAGAGACTCTTGCGTTTAAAGCAGCAATGCCTAATGAATGCAGCTAGCTTTATAATTATGATCCTGCTTTTACAATAAGGAATATGATGTTCCATTCAACATCTCCTCAACTGTCAAAAAAAGTTAAAATCTTAAATATGGGGCCACAGCTGGTACTTTTTTTCCTTGTTCCTTTTATTTCAGTTAGCAAAAGCAGGCAAAAATCACTATTAGTAATTCAATCTACTAGAAAAGAAAATACAACAACAACATGAAATACCCATCAGACTTACCACTTCACTAGGTAGGTTGTTCAGGTCATTAAATGGGTTTTCTAGAGTGTTTGTGTCAACATTTAGCATAACCACATCCTCCAGTGATCTATTTTTTACTCTCTGTTCAAGAAAAAATGCAAGAGGGTATTCGTATTTTAATACATTGTCCTCATAAATTACACAATTTTCTATGCTTAACTGAGGATTACATGAGGATTATAACAATTTACAAATAAATGAAAAAGCAACATTTTCATGTTTTGGATCAAGGATATCATTATATGAAGTTTTAAAAAGTACTTTCCTCTTCAGTGAACAGCAACAGTGCAAAAACTGCATACACTTTGAAATAGCAGAATGTACTGTATGGAACCTCAAAATTAAAATCCGTAAGTTTATTCAGATATTTTTCTGGACAATTTCTGTCCTCAGTTTACATCCACGCAATCCTGTTGCTGGCAATGGGGTTGCACAGATATAACTGAAGGTGCAATTGGATCCTTCATGCTGAAACTGTTTGGATAAATATTAATCAGTTCAAAGAGTTTTCATTTGTTTATTTTGACCCCAGTACTAAAATAATGTGGGATGAAACTATGAATGGGCACTTAGGGGACACAGCATTATACTTTAACAATTGGTTGATGATATTTACGCCTAGTACTTATCTTTATGTGTTTCAAAGTTTTCAAAATCACAAATGAATTATGTAGCCCCAAGAAGTATGGAGATTGTGAAAGTGGCAAAATTGGGTTTAAAAAACAGTACACAATCACCATTTAATTTCAGGGAAATTATAAAAGGTAAAATGAATATACTGTAATCTATGACATAATATATGCACCCAGTTTGCCTTTTATTTTTAAAGAAAAAAATTAAGCTTACAATGAGGAAAAAATGTGAAGATTTGCCTAATAAACTCTATCACGGGAGCCGAACAAATGATTTGGGTGACCATAATGCTACAGCAGTTCGACGTCTTTTACATCAGTATGTCAGAATAGCATTGTCTGCCAGCCAGCCAAAGAGCATGACGATTGGTGAGACAGCTGCAGCTACAATTCATTTACTACTGAAACAAAGGAAGGTGCTGAATAGCAGTTGAACTATAGATGGGAAGGGCATGGCATAAAATATAAAGAAGAGGAAAGCAAATGATCTCAAAATCCTTACTGTGAAAGGACTAGTCAACAGGTTCAGCACTAACTAAATATCAAATTAAACTGTTAGCATTCTTTTAAAGTAAAATCAAAAACGTTAGGTATCATCATTATTTGAAATCTATAAATGACAGGAAGCAGATCAGGTGAACTTGTAGTTGTTTCTATCATCAGGAGCGATGGAACAGGGAAGTCAATGAGGCACTAGTGCCACCACAATGGAAATATTGTTGGGGCTGATGTATGTTTCTGTCCTGCCATGTCTTCTGCTACACAATACCTCACAGAGGCAAGAGCAGAATCCTGGTGTGTTTCTAACCCCTTGCACACAACAGGAGGGAAGGGGGAAATAAGAGTGGGCCTGGAAGAAGAGCTGGACTGGCTGCCATGGGGCATGGGATCAGGCCCACCACCTGTTGGGGAGTATGTAGGAACAATTATCCTCTTCCTCTTTTATTTCACTTGACTAGCTGTAGAGGCTGTGGCATCCAGGGTTGGTGGGCAGCGACCACACAGGGGTGACACAGCTTATGCCCTGAGCTAGCTGGGGGAGCTGGCTGCTCATGTGACTCCCTGGCCAAGCCAGGTCAGTCTTTGGGCCATCAAGGGTCCTAGAGGAGACACTAGGCCCAGGAGCACATGTGTGTGCCACCAGGATGGAGTGGGAGACAGGGCACCAGCATCTAGGCAGGGCGCATCAGCACACAGGAGACCAGCCGCCGATGGAATGTGGAAATACAGGGCACCAGCGACCAAGGAACTGTCATAGGACCAGAAATAAAAACTCTTCCCCTATCCAGTCTGGAGTAGGCTATGGAACTGCCCTTGCTCCCCCTCTCATCCCTTTGCCCCAATTCTCAGCGAGTGTCTGCCCTCCCCACTGCCTCCTGACATTGCTTTCCTTAAACAGTTGATCTTGTTGGTAAAACAGTACAACTTAGGTTTTCCAATGTCTTCTGCCCCAATTAACTACACTGACAGACAGTGTCTGAAGAGATTTGTCTGCTGTTCATTTTACTAAATGTACACAACCTAGCATGTGACCCTATTATTAAATACTTTAGGACATGAATCTGCCTCTTTATTTTTTACTTATTTTCACAAACTCCATTATTATGCAAGAATATGGTAGAGAGAAGCTGGTCCAATAAAAGTTATTACCCCATTCACTTTGTCTCAGAAAAATACACATTCGGAGAACTCCTGTCTCACAGATTAGCAAACAGGGAACATTATGAGGTGAGCTAATGAAGGTTACTTAAGGAAAAGTAAATGTGAGATTGCACTATCAAAATTCTCCTTCGAATCAATGCACTAATGTCTCCACAAAGTATGTCTAGAACTCTGCAAATGTACTTAAATGGAACATGAAGTTCCATTCTACATTAACCATCCTAAAATTAACCTGAATCTTCCATGACTACTGAATGACAGTCTAATTTACTATTATCATTATTTTTGTTATCAGAAAAAACTTAAGCATTCAGGCACATTTGCAATGTCTACAGCACTAGTGAACCAGTTTTTCTAAGTTTTTTAAAGGTTAGAGATTCCATAATAGTTTATGGGATGACAACTGTATACAAGGAGATGAAAAACAGCAGTTTCTTCAACCTTTCTTTCTCATTCTATTAAATGAAGTATTGTAGCCTGAGGGTATGTCTACACTGCAACAAAATATTTGTGGCTGGCCTATGTGATCTGACTTGGTTTGCAGGGTTATAAAATTGTAGCATAGACATTCAGGTTTGGGCTGGAGTCCAGGTTCATGGGCAGGGACTCCATGAGCGGGGAGGGCCCCAGAGCCCAGGCTACGGCCAAAATGTCTACACTACAAATTTATAGCTCTGCAGCCCGAGTCCCGCAAGCCTGAGTCAGCTGACACTGGCCAGCCGTGGGTGTTTTAGGCAGTGTAGACATATGTTAATTAAATTGACTTTCCACTAAAGACTAGTAAAGCAGGTATATTCCATTTTACACAGGAGGTCAAATACACCTAACATAATGCACAAGAAAATTCATACAAAGATAGTTAAACTAAGTATAAGCAAAAGCACATAATGCAAGCCCTGAATATCCACATAGCACATTTGAAAACACAACTTTTACCAAGGACATTTCTACTTCCATGCTGCTTCCAGTGTTTGAAGTCAGTCATTTCATTATGCTAATTAAACTGGTAATCATTCTCTAAGGAACTTCATTAAAATTATTCTCTATAATATGTATGTTCTTAATAAAACAATTGACGAAATGCTCACCAATCCTTTCTCCATGAGGAGAAAAATAATGCCCCCTGTAATCTTTTCCATTCTCACACACATATATGAAATATAAAGGTTAGTTTGAAAATTACTCACCTCTATTAAGCTTAAGTGGACTCCAATTAGATACGGCATTGGTGCACTGAAATAAAAAATGAAAAAAAATCATTTTTTCTTGAAATACAAACCACCAGTATCTTCATCATCATAATATGATAAACAAATATAGAAAAGCTCTACATAAAGCAGACTCCAACTGGTTTTCATCATTTAAAGCAGTACTGAGTATACACATCTTTAGTCTAAATTAAGCAGAGGAATTTATTCTGTTTTTAAATCTCCAACAGAAGCGGACTCTGTAGAACTCAAGACACAGTACCCAACTATGGGAATTAAGACAGATAAAATCAGATGTGTAAGGCTGGCTGAGCAGCTTGGCGGGACATACATTCTAGCCAGCCTGAATCAGATCTCTTTGACTTGGCTTGAACTTAACCTGAGTAGCGCAAGTTCAGGTTCAGCAGACACAGCTGTAGTGCTAACCTGAGGGAGCCCATACTCCATAAGTTTGGCTCCAGAGTGAGAGTTGCATGAGGAAAGCTGATTTAAGAAGACTTATCTGCCATTCTGGAGAATGTGTTCTTCTTGGCTGATATAATGGGAATGATTACATCACCATATTGTACCATAAATATCATAAAGATGTGAAGCCAGTTTGGATTCTCTATGCTTTGTGGCTACAATCCAGGCCTTACCCCTTTACATTAGCCCAGATCCTAATGCCTATCTTTGTTATTGGGAGTTTTAAAGTTGCATAATACTGAACTCTATACCGTAAGTCTCTCATTCCATATCATAAGTCTGTCATTTCAATGGTGAACTAAGACAAGAAACTATACGCTGTCCAACAACCACCCAAAGTAGAACATGAAATGATGCATTCCAATTCAGGTGAAGCCACCAGATTTAGACCTCTGAGAGTACAGTATCAGTAAGATATTGTAGTCAAGTTGAGATGATAAAAGGGTTTATCACCATTTCTATATCTTTCCAAACCAGTAGCTTACTCAGTCTCACAAGTAAACTGATTATCAAAAGAAAGATTGGATGCATACTAAGACTTCATGCTCAAAGAAAAAGTTAAAGCAATGCTATCATTGGGAATTAGAGAAAGGAGCATCATTTAAAGAGTACATATGACCCATTGTACTAATTAATAACATCGTTTTACTTGAATTTAATTTCCATAGGACTACAGCCAATGATTGATATCAGGGGAAAATATTGACAAAACTAATGTGGAGAAATTAATTAGAGTTAGCTACACTGACAATATCCATATCTGTAAGAAAACAACTATAAATGGTGGAAAAAAGATCCAAGAACCAGCATGCAAACGCTGAACAGCAAGGTAACTACCAAAGGCGTACAGCATAATAGCACGTTAACTTAGATATATGAAACAAACTTGTGCACGGTGATCATTAGAGAATAGTTGAATAAATATAAAACAAGCTAGGGATGTACTTCAAAGAACCACATTTTGCACATAACCGTATAATAAAGAAAGTTTAAGGTTGTGAATTTTTTCATAAAGATAATATTCTGTCAAATAGTCTTCCAAATGTGCTTTCCAGCATTCTTTTCCATTGATGCTATGTGACAACTAGAATTATTCTCATCACGGGGAGGCCTATCCCAGTTATGGAGGTATCAAACACTGCTTAAGAATACTATGAAAAAAACCCAGATTACAATGAGGTCCTGATAAAAATCAGAATTAATGGACACAAAATATAAATTCTCCTTAATCACTATTGCAGAGTTTGGGTTCAAATGTTACATGGGTCATAGCCTGAGGACAAGATGACGAGTTTTTAAGTTGAAATAAATAAGCATATATCACTTTTGAACATAAACTTTCAGCAATGAGTAAACAAACCAAATGTTATGGTAGCATGTTCGTTCACATGAAAAAGTCACAGAATATTAAAACCTAGTTTTAGCTAATAAAAACAATGCAGTTCAAAGTTATGGCTGAACAACTCTGTGCTTAGCAAACTCCACACTGATATGTTGTAAATTCCCCCCATTTTCTAAGACCTCCCTGATTCAAAGCTAAATTAACAAGAGCATTATGGCATAATGCTGATTTTCCAATAATCTAAATCAGACTTTTATTATTACATTTTGTAGTCTGTGTGTATGAATTTCTTCTATTTTTCCTAATTCAGGTCAGCCCTCCAGCTGTTTTGCCAGGTGTGTGAGGAAGGATAAAGGGAAACAGTAGCCCAGTAACTTTACAGGGGTCAAGGTATGGGAAACAGCAGTGACATTTCAGACTGACCAGCCTGCCACATTTGCCTACTCATAAAGGGCTGTCATGCTATGATGGAGAACCTAGTTCTCTTGTCCCCACCCTTCACCCATGATGGTCAACACTGTTTCTATGGGATACCTGTTTCTAGGCATTTTGAAATGCAACTGCAGAAAGTGGCAGTATCACTAGAGCCTTCAGCAACCATACAAGTAGTACCACAGTGCTCCCTACTCCTTGGCAGCGCTGGTTAGCTGTGGGAATAGATGAACTACCATAGTGCCTACAGGACCCAAATAAGACTGGATCCCCACTGTTCTAGGCACAGTACAGCACAGAAACAGTCCCTGCCTAGCAGAGCTTACGGAGTAAACAGGTAACGTAGAAGGAGGACTGAGTGTGAATGTGTAAAAGCAGACATAAAAACATCTAACATACAAGCAAAATGAACAATATGATGATTTGCAAACATTCTATTAGTTCCATTTTTTAAAAACATTGTTTAATTTATTCTTAAGTCTCATGCTTAGAGTGCTAAAAGGGTAGGTAGATGAGAAAGTCTTAAGACAGGTATAAAGATTCAGCAACCTCTGGCATTAACAAGCACTCTTGACAGCAAATGGGGAAGACAAGATACGTGAGGTAGTATCTTTTATTGGATCAACTTCAGTTGATGATTCACATGAAAGAGACAAGCTTTCGAGCCACACAGAGCTCTTTTTCAGGGCTGGGAAAGGTACTCCAAGTATCACAGCTAAATGCAAAATGGAACAGATTGTTTAGCGTAAGTAGTTAGCACATATTCTAAGGGCCTGGCCCATGGTCACCTCTGCAGTCATAGAACAAAAGGAAGGTGTAGTGGGTTACAGATTGTTGTAATAAGCCATAAATCAAGCACCTCTGTTTGGTCCATGATTTTTAGTGTCTAGCAAAGTTATGACTTTAAGCTCCCAGGCTTGTCTATTGAAAGTGTTGTACCGGTTTCTTTTGAGGATGAAGACTGATAGGCCAGATATAGAATAATCGCATTGTGAATATGCCTGTTTCTCTCACCAGTAGAAATTGATCCTATAAAAGATACTACCTCACCCAACTTACCTCTCTAATATTCTGGGACCAACATGCCTACAACTACACTGCATACAGTGTATGAGGTAGGCATGTATGGCCCAAACGTAGCCAGGAAAATGGCACTGAGATTCGCTCTAATTCAGATTGGACTGTGTGATGGATCTGCCCATGGACAGACTACTTCATGGGCAAGCACAGATCATGGGAGTGCAATTGCCCAAAGACAGCATGAGGAAGAGCCAGAATGAAACTTGTGTTTAGAACTCTATTGCTCCACTGACTAGGCTTTACCTGCTCTTGAACATTCTCTGCAGGACCTCCTCTCTTGTGGTGAGAATGAAAAGCACTCTTCCATTTATGCTGCTACAACAGCCACCACAGGCTTACAGATGAGGCTCTTACAAGGTACTGCTTGGGCCCTTCCTCCATATACTTTTGACTCATACCTCACACTTCCTTCCCAGTATTTTCCAGAATTGGTACCACTCTGACATTACTGATATTGGTCAGGGGTAAAATTTTTGAAAGGCTTTTAAGTGATTTAGGAGATTCAGTCCTATTTTCAAAAGTGACTTGAGATCTTAGGAGGCTAAGTCTCGTTGGTTTCACTCCAAGCCACTTTTAAGTGATTCTGAAAATGTTACTTTCTGGGCTCATGGGTTCAGATGCAAATGGCTGGCAAAATCCAGGCAACGGGGGAGGGGTATCCTAGCAGGGATTCCACAGGGGAACAGTCTGGATCACCAGGGAAGATGTGCCAGGTTACGTGTCTCATGCAAGATATACAATGTAGGCACAGATGACCTGACACCAGATTCCCCTGGGAGGCATTAATGTGTAATCAAGGGCCAGCATGGGACTGTTGGTCAAGGTGAACAGGGCAGAACTGCACTGTAGCAGATGTTTCCAAAAAACAGACTGGTTTGGTAGAAACTTCTCCCAGGTTCTCCTCAGCACTCTATTGCTCAACTAGTGTTGAACAAGAATATGGGGTCCTTCTGATAAAGGCATTGGGAATAAACGATAAGTAGCACGATGCTCCCAAAACTCAGCTTGTAAGGACTTACTTCCCTAAAGTATTAATTATAGTAACTGACGTAAACCCAAATTCATCTCTTTTCAGTTAATCTATCTGTGTGCCCTTTTAATATGCATAAGTATAGCAAACATTAGCTTAAAAATAATGGAAACCCATAACTTCATGTCTTTAAAACACTCTATAAACATTTTCAAATTGCCTGACAAAGTATTTAACCAAGACTACTAGAATGACTAACAAATGGATTTGAAGATTTTCAGAACACACTGAGTTCAATTGTTGTGTAAACCCTTAAGCAGCTTCTTGAATAGTATATGAAGACATTGTTAAAAAGGGAAATTCTGCAAAATAACTCCCTCAGTTCATCATGTCAAGCAATTTAAATGTTAATGATGATGTGAGCTGAAAAAGCTACTAGGGAAAAAGTTACCTATGTCTAGTAGTCAGTTTACACACACTGATTCTCATCTGGAGTAAACTGACATAGCTCTATTGGCTTCAAAGGAACTACTCTGACTGATAACAGCTGAGGATCTGCTCCATTAACAACTGTGCTATTTTAAAAAAGTAGAGCAGTGGTCAGCAACCTTCGGCATGCGGCCCACCAGGGTAATCCGCTGGCGGGCCACGAGATATTTTGTTTATGTTGATCCTCCACAGGCACAGCCCCCCGCAGCTCACCGTGGCTGTGATTCACCATTCCCAGCCAATGGGGAAGAAGAGCTAATGACAGATGACATCAAGAAGGCTGACGAGTTTAATGCCTATTTTGCTTCATTCTTCACTAAAAGTGTTAATTGTGAACAGATGCTTAATGTAATTAATATTAACAAAGAGGAGGAGGGCATACAAGTCAGAAGAAGGAAAAGACAGGTTAAAGAATATTTAGACAAGTTAGATGTATTCAAGTTGGCAGGGCCTGATGAAACTCACTCTAAAGTTCTTAAGGAAATAGCTGAAGCAGTCTGGGAACAATTAGTGATTTACTTTGAGAACTGATGGAGGACGGGTGAAGTCCCAGAGGACTAGAGAAAGGCAAACATATTACCTATCTTTAAAACAGATTAGAAGGAGGACCTGGGGACTTACAGACCATTCAGCCTAACTTTGACACCTGGAAAAATACTGGCTAGGCTGGGTAAGTGGTGTAGGGTGGAGAGTTTTGGTTTTGTGGAACATTGGTCCCCCTTCTGTGCAGAGAGGGGGCTGTATAGCTTGGAAGGCATCCACCTCAGTAGAAGGAGAACCAATCTTCTTGGGGACAGGCTGACTAGAGTAGTCAGGAAGGAGTTAAATTAATAGTGAAAGGGGAGGGTAAAAGATGGAAGATATGAGCACTCAGCACAAAATCAAGATGTTGAGAAAAAAATTATTCAAGGAATTAAAAGACATGAAGAGAAAAAAATCCTGAATTGCTTATACACCAATGCTAGGATCCTGGGTAACAAGCCAGAGGAACTGGAATTGCTCTAGTTTGTATTACTGAAACCTGATGTGCTGATTCACGTGAATGGAATGTTAAAAAAAATCAATCTATTTAGGAAGGATCCAGTGTGAGCAAAAGGCGTGGGGGAGTGGCACTCTGAGTTAAAAATGGCAGTAAGTGTTTCTGAGTCACTGATAACTCTGAAGAAAATCATCTTGAATGTTTATGCATAAATGCCCTAACAGATAAAGCCCAAGATGGGGTATTAGTTGGTGTCTGCTACACCACAACTAAATCACACTAGGGAACAGGATGACCACCTCCTTATACCTCTACCTATAATGTGTAGGCAAAAAACCTGCATGATCATGGAGGACTTCAATTTAAGTGACATATTCTCACATAGTCACACAGTCAGTACTACAACATCCTTGGAATTTCTGAACATTATAGATGACTATGTATGAACTCAAAGTGTTGTAGCCAACACAGGTGAATTCTTTAGTAGACCTTGTCCTAACAGATGAAAAGGAACTAATCAGAAAACTAAAAATTAATGGTCGCTTAGGTACAAGTGATCATGACCTGATCACATTTATAATGTGCAAGCAAAAAAAAGTCCAGACTAGTAATATCTATACATACACACATACTTGGTACTTAAATAGGACCAACTGCACAAAGCTGAGAACAGTTACAAGCCAAATCAGCTGTGAGGAAGAGTTTAGTCAGAAAATTGTGAGTGATAATTGGGAATCAGTTAAGAATATCTTATTAGATGCCCCAAAAGCCATAATCAGCCACAAACCAGCTGTGCTGGTTAAAAAAAATAACCTGGGTCAGAAGGGAAGTGAAAGCATAAAATATAAAATATATATTATTTAGAATGGAAGAAATGTAAGAAAGCAGCAGTTGATAGTAATGAACATAAATCAGAAGTTAGAAATTGTAGAAAATTGATAAGAGAAGCAAAAGGATACAAGTACAAATCTATGTCTAGCAGAGCTAAGAAGGAGTTTTTTAAAATATATGAGGAAAAAACAGAATCCTGACAATGCTATTGATCCACTACTAAATGGAGATGGTAGAATTATCAATAATAATGCAGAAAAGAAATGTTCAAGAAATATTTCTGTTATGTATTTGGGTGGGGGGAAACAGATGACACAGTCTCATCACAAATTGTTGATACACTCTTTCCATTCCACTAGTACGCTGGAGGATATGAAACAAAAGCTACTAAAGTTAGACATTTTTCAATAAGCAGATCCAGGTAACTTGCATCCAAGAATCTTAAGAGCCAGCTGCGGAACACACTGGACCACTAATGTTGATTCTTCAATAAGTCTTGGAACAGTGGGAAAGTTCCAGGAGACTGGAAGAAAGCAAATGGTTTGCCAATTTTTAAAAAGGATAAATGGGATGACCTGGGAAATTATGGCCTGTCAGTCTAACATCAATCCCAAGCAAGAGATATGGGACTTGATTCATAAATACTTAAAAGAGGGTGTGTAATTAATGTAAATCAAAATAGCTATCACATGACATTTTGATTAAAAAACTAGAATGATATAAAATTAACATGGCACACATAAAATGGATGAAAACTGGCTGATAGGTTTCAGAATGTAATTGTAAACAGGGAATCGTCATAAAGCAGTTTTTTTTCGAGTGGGGTCCAGCAGGGATAGGTTCTTGGGCCTACGCTATTTACCATTTTATCAATGACCTGGAAGACAACATACTACCATAATTAATAAAGTTTTCAGATGATACAAACATTGAAAGAGTGGTAAATAATGAAGAGAACATATCATTGATTCACAGTGATCTGGATCACTTAGTAAACTGGGCACAAGCAAACAATGTGCCTTTAAATACAGCTAAATATAAATGTACATATCTAAGAACAGAGAATGTAGGCCATATTTAGAAAATGGGGAGCTCTAACCTGGGAAGCAGTGACTCTGAAAAAGATTTGGGGATTGTGGTGGGTAATCAGCAGCACGTGAGCTCCCACTGTGACGTTCTGGCCAAAAAAGCTAATGTGATCCTGGGATGTATAAGCAGGACATCTAGTGTAGGAGCAAAGATGTTATTTTACCTCTGTGTTTGGCAATGGTGCGACCATTGCCAGAAAACTGCGTCCAGTTCAGGTGCACACAAGTCAAGAAGGATATGGATAAATTGGAGCAGGCTCAGAGAAGAGCCATGAAAATGATTAAAGGGTTAGAAAACATGTCTTATAACAATAGACTTAAGTAGTTCAGTCTATTTAGCTTAACAAAGGGGTGACTTGATTACAATCTAAGTACCTACATGGGGAAAAACATTTAATAATAAGCTCTTCAATCCAGGCTGGAAGTCAAAGCCAACAAATTTAGACTGAAAAAAAGGCATGCATTTTTGACAGCGAGGGTAATTAACCATTGGAACAATTTACCAAAGGGGGTGGTGATGTTCCATCATGGACAATTTTTAAATCAAGACTGGATGATTTCTAAAAGATATGCTGTAGGAACTATTTTGGGGGAGTTATAAGGTCTATGCTGTAAAGGAGGTCAGACTGGATGATCACAAATGGTCCTTTCTGCAATTGGAATCTATGAAATGATTAAACAATCAATTTGTAAGCACCTAATTGATAACTGGGTTGTAGATAATAGTCAACATGGATTTGTCAACAACAAATCATGCCAAACCAACCTAATTTCCTTCTTTGAGAAGGTTACCAGTGTACTAGTTACGGGGAAAGTTGTAGATGTGATATATCTTGATATTAGGCTTTTGACATGGGCCCATATTAGTCTCATAAGCAACCTAGGGAAATATGGTCTAAAAATTAAATTACTATAAAAAGGTGCAAAAGTGGTTGAAAGACTGTCCTCAGAGTAGTTATCAGTTCACTGTCAAACTGGGAAGACATATCTAGTGGGGACTCACAGGGGTCTGTTCAAGGTCCAGTATTATTCGATATTTTCATTCATGACTTGGCAACAGAGTGGAAAGCATTCTTATAAAATTAGTGGAGGACACCAAGCTGGGAGAGTTTGCAAGCACTCTGGAGGACAGGATTAGAATCCAAAATGACCTTGACGAATTAGAGAATTGATGGGAAATCAACAAGATGAAATTCAATAAAGACAAATGCAAAGCACTACACTTAGGAAAGTAAATTCAAATGCATAACTACAAAATGGGGGAAAATTGGTAGTACCACTGAAAAGGATCTGGGGGTTATAACGGATCACAAACTGAATATGAGTCACCTGCGTGATGCAGTTGTTAAAAGGCTAATACCATTTGGGGTTTATTAATAGGAGTGTCATATGTAAGACCTGTGAGGTAATTGTCCTGCTCTACAGGTCACTGGTGAGACTTTAGCTGGAATAAAAACCAGATTATGAGAAAATGTTAAAAAAAACGGATATGTTTAGACCTGAGAAAGGAAGACTGGAGGGGAGGGGGAATTTCATAAGAGTCTTCAAACATGTTAAGGGCTGTTATAAAGAGGATAGTGATCAATTGTTTTCCATGCCTACTCAGGATGGGACAAGTAGAAATAGAATTAATCAGCAGGAAGGGAGATTTAGGTTAGAATTAGAAAAAACATTTATTCTAACTATAAGGATAGTTAAGTACTGGAATAGGTTCCAGTGGAGGTTGTGGTGGTTTTTAGGAACAGGTTGGACAAAGGGATGATCTAGGCATACTTGGTCCTGCCTCAGCCCAGGATGCTGGAGTAGATGATCTCTTGAGTTTCCTTCCAGCCCTATATTGTATGATTTCTATTTGGTTTGATGGGGTTACTCACATGTGTAAGTGTTTGCAAGATCAGGGCCTACATCCTTTAAGTAGACTAAATCATCTTAGTTATTTTGGGGTTTTTAACTATCATTTTAAAACAGCCAAACCTCTCTGGCACAAACAAGTTTTGTGGCAAGCTGCTAATACCTCTGTTTCTTGAATTGAGTTTCATGTTACAATGATGCTGTGACAATGTGACTAAGTCTATGGGAGACATCATAATTAAGACCAAGTGAAACAATATTGATGCAATCTCTGGTTAGGACATGACATTTTGAGCCAAAAGGAAATAACGGCAACACTGTAAAAATAAAAACAATATTTTTATGTCAAGACAATGACAACATAATAACAATGCACAAGAAAGTCTATGAAGGTCATTTTACTCGTTCTGAATTGTGGCAGCACCCATAGATTGTTCTCATTACATTTAGGCCCTGAAATCATACAGTATGGTCCTACATCTAACTAGTGTTCCTCAACACTGAGTCATGTTTTATGCCTAAGGGGAAAATATTTACTTTGCTAATAAGAGCCAAGAACTGGGGGAAGGAGAAGTATTTAATGTAACCCTTATTGTAATACTTCTATCTGGCTAAAAAGAACACAGCCCTGTATTAGAAGCACTCAGACAGAGAAACATATATATGCAACAAAAAGTTGAATCATAATTGCTGTGGTAATTTTCCCTATCATACTGTTGCTTTTGTGATTTTTATGTTGTAACTTGAATACTTTATAAACTTGTTTTCCTCTATAGTGCTAAAGAAAAAAAGAAAGAGAATATAAACAAGTCTTACAGGTTTAGAAACCTCTTGCTTCTTTAGTGAGTGAATCAAATGTTTGGATCATGCCATAAAGACCTAGAATCTCAACTATTAACATGACAATCTACTGTGTACAGGACCTGCCACTACAATGTCTGGGTATACTATCCACAGCTTAGTAGTGAGAAATAAAAGCCCTGCGGTACAAGATAAATATCATAGGGTACCAGGTGAAGAAAAGGGTGAGAATTGAGGTTCACAAATCTGCCTTCTTTCTGAGAAGAGAAAAGATGGATGATATTGAAGACGAGTCAGGAGTTCAGATGCTAAGTTCAAGTGACACAAAAACTAAAAGAACCGTGTCGAAACTATACTCCTGTCTTGAATCATTTTCTCAAATGCTGAAGAGAAAGCAAACAGGAATGAGTTTCTCCAAAAGAAATGTATCATTTGAAATGAAAGGCTTGGGTATGCTTTGAAGGGAAAAAAAGAGAAAAGATAATTTACTAATAAAGTAAAGATACTACCATGGAAAGAAAAAACAATCCACAAAGATCAACCATCTGCTTAAGAAGACAGCAACCAAGAAGCCTTAAGCAAAAATATTTAGAACTTCTTTAGAAATCAAGAAGTTACTGATGTATTGAACAAAACTCAATGAAACAAACACCAATACTCATAGGTTCTATAGAAAATCCAGCAACCTATCAAACACGTAAACATTATTTCAAATGTGGGAAATACAGGAAACATTAACTAAATATAGGAAAGGCGGCAGATATTGTTGTTAAGGCACTCAGGAGATCTGGGCTCTATTCCTGGCTCTATCACACACTTCCTGTCTGAACTTGGACAAGTTACTCTACATGTCTAGGCTGCAGTTCCCTATCTGTAAAATGGGCATAATCATTCTTTCTCCCATTCTTTTCTGAATTGTCTGTTTAAATTATATGCTCTTTTGGGCAGGGACTATCTCTTGCTATGTGTATGTATAGCCCAATGAAGCCTCTGTTTCAGTTGCATCACTAAGGACTATGGTAATAGAAATAAATGAATAATAAATCATTTGTACTCCTAAGTCTTAAAGCCCCAGCCTTTTTGAATAGTAAATTACTTCTGAAAATACTCTGACAATCCTAATAATTCGTGGCCACCAAATATGTATAACTGGAGCCACTTTCTCTTCAATGACTATGAGAAGTGGCCATAGAGACCAAAAGCACAACTTTCAACTCTAACTTGCCAAGAATACAAAGTCTGCCATATGATCAGCACACTGCAGTTTGGCTCAATTCTTTAACAGCAGTATTTATTGACAAAAATTTTCCTCCCCAAAGATATTGGGATACCAAAAAGAAGACTAAGTTCTTTGGGGCAGAAACTGGAGGGGGTCCTGATGGTGACAGTTTAAGGTCACAATACAGGAAAACACTTAACCACATGCTTAAGTTCATCTTTGTTCCGGCTTAAGTGCCTTCCTGAATTGGGGCATGCATCATTATTAGTGTATTCATTCACACAATTTATTAATGTTTTCATGAGTTACTTAGATTGACAAAGCTAGGCATTATTATGGCTAAGTATCTCAGAATTAAACATCATATAATATATTAGCTATCTTACCAGCAGTAATCCAAAAGGTGTGGAGGAAGCACTGGGATGTATATGTGTTGCCAATACATTGGATATAACAATGCCGCTGACCCATGAACACAAGCAGTTAACTGAAAATAAAAATATATACACAGAATTGACAACAAAAAACTTTTAACACGAAGAAAGTACAAAATTTAAAATGAAATGTTTATATCCTTAAAGTCTCAATTGCATGAAAAAAATAAATGTTGAAATGTAGCATTGTTAATATTATTTTTAATTGTTAAGATGTCAGAGTTTAGGGCTAGAACTGACCACCAGATCATCTAGTCTGGCCTCCTGTATATCACAGGCCATCAACACCAGCCAGTACCCACACACTAAACCCAACAACCAAAGTAAAGTATTACAGACCATCATAACCTCCGGACACAGACTCATAGACTTTAAGGCAAGAAGGACCATCATGATCACCTAGTCTGATCCCCTGCACATTGCACACTACAGAACCTCACCCACCCACTTCTACAGTAGGCCTTTAACCTCTGGCTGGGCTACTGACATCCTCAAATCTGGATTTAAAGACTTCAAGTGTACAAACATTTATAAAATGATGAACTGACACAATTTGAAAAGGATGCCCCTCATAGTTATCCTTCCTCAGCCATACTCCCTCAAAAAGAAAAAAAAAAAAAAAAAGAAAAGAAAAAGCCTGAGCAAACAGATGTACTTGCATCATGCCTGCAAAGTCAACAAACTCAGATACGTCAGAGTAACATCAGAAATGAATCCTACAATTTATTTATTTTAATTTTTTTTAAAATCCCCATTAACAGGCCATACAAAGGATAGCCACCCAATAGCGTAATAAGCCTATCACACGCCCCAAAACTGAAATAGTTTCCCAGCCAATAATTTAAAGAGCCAAATACCCAAACCTTCAGCTTTCCACAAAAATCTTAGCAAACAAATAGTCTTTGTCTTTGGGGAAATGATGCAATTTCCTGCAAATCACCCTTGGTAATCTTGGATAAAAGACCTGAGCCACAAAAGAGAAGCTCCCTCTACTCCTGTAACTCAACACCACGTCATAATCAACAGAAAGGTAGAAGACAGATTGGGTATCATCATCGTGGACATTTGGGACTCAAGTGAACTTGCACAACAGTCAATTCATCTGAGAAGGAGCATAAGTAACTTTCAGACGGTATTCCTAAGGGCTGAACTAAATTCTCCTTACTCTTTCTCTGTCTTCATCTCTAAACACCTTTTGAAAAAAAGAGTCCAGTAAATCAGGATACTCCAAATGATATGAGACCAGCTTTGTCACCTTTTCAAATAACCCCTCCCAAAAAACTCGTGATGAGAGACAGGACAGAAGTTGACAAGAAATGGTTCCCTGACCAGTAAGTGAACAACTTCTTGTATGAGGCAAGCTAGCACCTTGGTATCCTGTAATGAGAGGTTAGTCTCTACTAATATTGGTCCCAGCAGCCCAGTTTGTTTTACCATTCATGAGGTGCTATCTTGCGGGCTGTATGCCACAGATCCTTACCTGGAGGACATACCTCTACACACTATTGTGAATAAAATCATTTGAAACAACCAATAATTACTTTGCATTTGCTCTCCCATACAGGGCCCTCCTACCATGAAGACAGATAAACTGGACTGAATCTGGTTGATTTTATTCATAAAATAGGTGAGAAATTGCACAAAATGAGAAAATATCAACACTGTTTCCAAACAGAGGTAGCCCAGATCCAGCACGAGGCATCACCAAGAACACAATCCTACTGATCTAAAGTTCTCAGATGGAGTAAAAGAAGGGGGGGGGGGAGACATCTTTCCTATACAGAGGATTTCAGAAACCCAGACATAATAGGACTCAAAATCTTATCTCTTTAGTTCCACTACTGGTGCTACAATTGCCTTCCCTGGTACTTGATTTGCCACAGATAATCCAATGGAGATCTATGATAATAGCATAGACAGAAGGAGGTTTAGAAGCCACCTTGTTTATGGAAGAAAAAAGATGGTTATAATGTTTTATTAGGTCATCGATAAAGTGACTATCCAATATTGACTTAATTAGTACTGGTCTTTATTAAGCATGCATTTCTACTGTAGCAAATGTAAGAGCTAAAAAAATGTGGATCCTGCTAGTACAGTGCTGAAATGTTATGGATTTTATAGGGGAAATTTCTTCATGGAACAAAGCAGCAATTAAAGCTTTAGCATCCTGGGTATCTTGGACAGTTATACTTGTTTATAAAAATTATAGAACAATTTTGCATATACATTTTTATAATAAAAATGGAAAAAATAATTATAAGAGCATCTTGGCAGAAATCATAGACAATTACAATTTGTGCAGCACAGTTTGCTCATCACTCAGATTAATATAATACGATTAAGTATGGAAAAAAAGAGGGTCTGAAAGCTCCTGAGGGATATCATTAGGGCAAATTGCCAAAGAATGAAACATGAGCCAGTCAGGAGAGTCTGGAAACTGCAATAATACCAAGGGACTTGAATGTTCGACAGTTGGAGCTTCAGTAATGTGTGAACCGCAGGTTACGGTATCAAGAGACTCTGTTCACTGACACATAGAATGTCACTATTGACCAACGAACTGCCCAAGCTTGACAGCTATACTACAGGAAGCCAAGTATATCATAATTCCATATTTAAACTGTTCATTTCAGATTAACATTTTGTTTCTTAGCTTTATGTTAAACAACTACAATTGTACTGTTTTTGGCATTAAGGTAATGTCCAATTTAATAATTATTGCTTTGTTACAAAGAGTTAAGTATTCATTTATCTTTTGGCAAATGAACATCCTTTCTCTCTTGCACTCATTATTTGTTGGATTTACCTAGGATTGTTTTCCTTTACACTTTAAGTAATATTCTTGAAGCTGTACAACCAATTCAGTACTGTTTTTAAGTATTTTATATAAAACAGATGTGGATTCACAAATTAAAATATATTATATTATATTTTGTACTTCAAGCCAAACTATCCATTAAGAATTATTGTTGCAGACATTTCAATCACAGACTGAAATAAAGCGAAGTGCTCATTAGAAGATTCCCAAAATTTAGATAAAGATCTCTTTATCTAGTTAATGAAGTTGTGTTATTCAAGATTCTAAAATTGTCTATCTTATGTTTACACATACACAAAAAATAGATACATGCACACAAGCATTTCTATTTCTAGTTATGCAAAAAACTGAAAAATGTGCATTATGTTTTGGTTCGCGCTCATTACCAAAACAATCTAGGAAATGAATAATTACATTGCACAAGATATTTAAAGTTTTATAATTGGTCTTTACTACTTTGTGATCCATGTTTTGGGCTGACATTCAGAAGATAAAAATGTTAAATTAATGTTAATGTTAAATTAATGCATAACATGACAACTTTAATCTTTTCTAGCAGTGAAAGTATGGACTTAACTGGTTTATTCATTTAACAAAGTTCATTATATTTCTCCTTACATTTTGTACTTAATACACCAAAAGTGTACTGTTTTAACATTTCTATCTGTTCTTTAAACAAGACTAAGTGGATTTATAAACATACCATTGGGAGGTATATAAAAATTTAGTGTGCATTCTAACTTCTAATGAAATTTGGTAATTTAAGCATATATGGAACAAAGATGCTTATCAGCTGAATGACTCTGAATACTGTGTCAACTCTACATTACAACATTTGTAAAGTGATAACTGTGGCCTTTGTGTATGAAAGGATTTTGCATTTTTATCTTGGTATTTTATTTTGCTTTTGGTTTACCTTGTGATTTTACTTTTTTAAAAAAGTTACAAACCGTAATGTTATATCCCAAATTCATCATCCATCTAAATAACTGCATTTCAATATTCGTAGTATTCCCCCCACTAGGTACAGGAAAATATAGGGAATTCTGTAGATATTGGGATAAAACTATCTTTACCTTTAAATAACCAGATATTTAAGGAAAAATTGAAAAATATTTAAGGGACATTCTATACTTGACCATTTGACCTCTTATGAGCTCAGCAGTTTATAAGTCCACCATTGCATTCAGTGGGATACAGGAGAAACCGCTGAAAGTCTTAGAGGGGAGTGGACGACCTGACTCTAGGTTCCGGTGGTGACTGCTAAGGGAGCAATTAATTGGGTATCGAAGAGTTGTTGTTCACAGGACTGCAAGGAATGGTAATATATGACCACCAGAGTGCAGTATTTAGCATGCTGTGGGGAACTGAGTAATGAAGACATGGGGCAGAAAGCAGAGTCTGAGTCCCATGGTGCTGATGCAGAGAAAAGTGGTATAGGAAACAATGATTGTGGTTGAAACAAGTTGTGAACAGTGCAGTTTATGTGAGTCCCTGGCAGAATGCAGGACTGTTTTTGCTATCTGAGGAGAAGAGTGCATTTAACAGGAGACTGCATCCAGACTGAATTCCATTTCAACCGGGATGATTAAGAATTAAGAAAGAGAGTGTGGTTTAGATATTTTTCAGGGCAGAAAGCATCTTTAGTAAATTGTCTTGGAGTTGTCTTCAAGGTTGTGGCCAGTCCTACCCATCCTGTCAGTTGCTACTGGAGATTACATCAACTGCAAAATCTGATCAATTTCTGCATAATTATTTCTAAAGATCTATTTTAGATATGAAAATGATGCATGCAGAACTTCCCTATTAAACATGTTGGATTGTTGAGGCAACAATCCAACACGTTTAATAGGGATTACTTAGTTTCAGAGTCAGAACAGTCCAATGCAATATGTTGAAACTGGTATTCCATTCCCCTGCAAAAACTTGTGGCTTACATTCTTGTCTGGCAAAATTCCTTTTGTAACATGAGATGTTTTGATTGGCACATAATTCTATGGTTTTAAAGAAGATGGAGAAAGTTTGTTGCATGAACTTTGCTAGACCTGACTGTTTGGTATTTCTATACCAGTATTTGATTTTCTAGGTCTTGAAAGTGGTGACAAAACAGCTATAAAAGCATCTAGACAGAAATGTTTGATAACTTTTTGTCTGTTTTCAGGCAGGGAGCTGAAATATGGTGCTGAGATAGCCTTTGTCAGTCACAAATAACATGAAAGAAAAGGCCTGCCTTTGTTGGTATTATTATGACTGTCAGAATCATTTGATACTGTCAATAGATTCTGTTGCATTTTCAAGTATGACTGGGAATGTTTACATCTGTTTCTGGTGCTACCTGACAAAGGATTCTAGTCAGTATCATCAACATCAATCGTAGGTGCTGGAACTAAAGGTCCATGGGGTGCTGTAGCACCCCCTGACTTGAAGTGGTTTCCATTATATATGGGATTTACAGTTTGGTTCAATGGCTCACAGCACCCCCACTATAAAAATTGTTCCAGCACCCCTGAAATCTTGTGTTGTGTTCCCAGGAGATGTATAATAACTCTAGTGCTCTTTAATTCTATCTGCTACCTCTTTGAAAAGTGTGTAGGAAGTAGGTGCTTACGGATAATACCAAGCTACATATGCTACTTTCTCCAGACACTTAGGGGATTTCATTGTTTAAGAAATTTCCTTAGTGAAATTAATGACAATATGGCACTAAATTAGCAGAGACTGAATCCCAACAAGATTGAAATTATGCTGAGCAAGTTGGGCAAGAAATGTGAGGCAAGTCAGAGTTTCCTTACATCTTCCTATTTCAGATAAGTAGTCTCTTCAGAAGCCTGACAATGTTCAAAAACTGAGGCACCCTTGAAGAGCGACTATTGCTAGGTGGTGCTAGGTCAGATGTGGTCAAGGCAAGTTTATTCTTTCCCTAAGAACATCAAAAGACTATAGCTTTCTTTCTCTCACACACACATGAGGACTTGACAATTCTGATATGTGCCTTTGGTACTCTAATGTTCAACCCTATCAATGAGCCTTTACTATGAGCTTTCAAAATAACTGGTCAACTGCCTGCAGCTAGGGCAAACAACTGTCTATGGTGTCAACAGAGAGGATTCTGCCTACTCGCGGTTATACTCTGTACTGGTCGTCTGCTTGGGTACAGATTATGTTTCAGATTTTGATCTTAATATTTAAAGCTCATGGTGGACAACAAGTATGTTATTGAGGGTCTGGGGTTCTATATATCTTCTTGTCTTCTAAGATTCCATTATAACTGGGCATGGAACTGAATTTGGAACTGTGTTTAAAACCAGCTTAAACAAGTCTCCAGTTAAACTATTTTCTTATATGGTTTGTCAAGCCAGAAAGAATGGTATTAAACTGTATTAGAATCATGTTTTAAAATCATGTTTATAATTGGCAACCAAATCATGTCAGAATCATGTTCGAAATCAATTTAAAGAGTTCCTAAACTCATTTCCTAGTCCAAAATGTTTATATTTATTGAATATCCACATACTATATAGGAGGTGTTGGAACCCAGTGGAAAAAGTAGTGGACAGACTCAGGAGACCTGGGTTCTATTTCTGGTGCTGGGCAAGTCACTGCACCTTTGTGCCTCGGTTTCCCCATTTGTAAAATGAGGATGATTATAGTTAACTCCTTTGTGAAGTGTTTTAAAACCTACAGACAAAAAGAACTATATAAAAGCTAGATATTATTATTATTATTAAGAAGGTGATTATGGCTGCAAGAGAAGTACATAATTTAAAAAATGTTTCCAGTTCTGCTTGTGCGTTACCTTTTTGGAAAGATTCAATACAATAATATGTTTTAAAAGGTCATTTGTCAATTCCAGACTGTGAAATGCATGAGTCTTTATATGGCATAAAGGAACATATCCTTAAAACAAACCAACAAACAAAACTTGACTACACTTTCAGAAGTTTGTATGACCTGTACACACTTAAGTCAATGCTCTGTCAGGAACTGTGGGAAAACTGCTAATCATCTGACTTTGCACACAGGGGACACACATTTAATACTGTATGCTCTCTCAGCAGTAGTACATGCTCAAACATGTCAGATTTATCTCTAAAAAACATTTACTAGCTGAGAACTGTCAGTCCTCGGGAAATCTTTACATTTGAACCTCTATTTTGATTTTATATTATTTCTATTTAGGTTCTTACAACAATATCCAGCACCATGGCATCTGAGCACTAGTTAACAATATTTAATGCACAACAATGCAAGTTTACACGCTAAACCTTTTGACAAGCCAGAAGGATTTGCCTTTTGGAATTACACCTCTCTAGTAAACTAATTTATTTAAAAGTAGCAATAGAGACTGACTTAAGTTTATACCTTTTTGTAGTCTGGAGTCTATGTCAACAAGAAAAGCAATTTTCTACAATATTTAAAGTTACATTTTTTAAATTTCTGCAGAAACACAGCTATCTGTTTGAAACAATGCTATTTTGAGTTGAAAGCTTTTGTTAACTGATTTCTACAATATATTTATTTGATAGCTATTTGCAGATTCATCTAATTCAAGTGAATGATCTGAAAACAATAACTCCATATATCACACAAACCATTTTTCTTATCTGACAGTTAACATTCTATCAGGATAAATTACTTTGTTCAAAGCACTTTCCGCAACCTCCAGTGAAACCAAAACTGAGAGAATACAAATGACAGGATTTACAATCATGACAATATGAAAAATAAGAATTTATGAAAATTTACTAGCAGAATGTTATCTGCAAGCCAAACACAGTGACTCAAATTAGACAAAATGTGCAAGTAAAATGAACCTGTGGTGCCATACAATCACCTTTAAAAAAATCTACCATATGAGCTACAGCATTAAAAATTAATTCCCCAAAACATTTTCTAATGTTGTCAGTGGCTTTGAATGTCATGTCTGGAAATGAGCACTGGCATACTCTTTCTCAAAGTCCCATAGGCCTAATGGTTTGTCTTCCTCCCAATCCCACCTCAAGGATGATGATCAGACCCCTCTATTTAAATTCACCTTTTCAACCAAGGAAATAAAATGAAATGTTGGACTTTGAATAAATTACATGAAAACATTAAGTTTAAACTCGTAGGCATATTTTAAAAACAACCTCCTGTTTTTCAAATTTTGTCCTCTTTTTATCTGTATTTTCAATATGTTTATTCTGTGCATTTGACAGCATTTTGTTTACAGTCATTTCATTGTGTTGCTGATGGGCAGTTGCTATTTCTCTCATGATGCAGCATGGTGATATCACCCTTGTATACTACCTTGGAAGGGAGAAGAGCTCACACAATTCTTGCCGAGCCTTATGAGCTCAAGACAGGGATGTTTCCCAGTAATAGCAGCAGAGCAGAAAATGAAATTGAAGAGGCAGCGTGCAGGTGAGTTCCCAGAAAGGAGCAGGTGGAAGGAGAAAAATGAGCTTATTTGCCTGCACAAAACACCTTTCTAGACATAAGTGGAGGTGGAGGCATAAGGGGTAGCAGAGACCAGCTCTTTGTAAATTTTTTAAAATGTTTTTCCTCTAAAACAAGCTAGAACATATTTTAAAGGGTGCTCTAGAAAAGAGTGTTTTGAAAAATATTAGTCAAGTTTAACACAAGTTCAAGTTCAAACTGAGTGTCCCCTTAAGTGTTAGACTAAATAAAGAATGTCTCTCCATTCTGGTGCTGCTTTAATCTTGAAAAAGCTAACTCCGCTTACCACCTCTTTCTTCTCACTTTTTTGTCTTTTCTAATGTTCACTTTCAGTCTCCCTGTACTCTTTCCACTTCCATGTGCTATCCTTCCTTCCCCTCTTGCTCACTTATACCCTACTTTCTAAATCACTCCCTAATTTTTCCCGGCTCCCCTAACCTCTCTTTCTCCCACACACAGGTTTCCTCACCCATTTCCCGCCTCTTACTACCTTCTGTCTCACCGATAATCCTGTCTCTCCCTCTTCCTTTCTCCCCCTCCCCCTGCACTACTTCCCCTCTCTATGCAAAAGGAGTGGCTCTACCGTAAAACAAGGGGGGGTCTGCATATGTTTCTCCCCTCTGAAGGGGGAATTCCCAAGAATAATTTTTGTATCCTCCCTCAAAAAGTAGAGGAACTCCATGGCATGCTCTCCTGCTGTCCACTAATTAAGGAGCAGCAGGGAACAACGATCATTGTGAATAGTTGACAAGTGACTTATTTACTGCAAGCAAGACCAGAGAGCATCATTGGCTATGTTGTAATTCATCTTTTCAATAGTGAATATGAGGAAGAGAAGTGATGGGATGGGTGAGGAGCTGTGCTAAGTAGGAAAAAGCAGATAGCTAAATACTGCTGGTATGGTATGCGGGCAAAAAGTGCCAGTGTGATATACCAGTTCAGTTCAGGCACTGATCACATCTCCTACTTTTACGCAGCCACTGATCAACTGAGTAATAGTTTTTTCAAGGGACCTGATTGCTCTGGCAATTCATAATGGAATCTGGGGCATTCCACTTTTAGGTCACCAGTCCAAATATGGCCCAGCTAAATAGTGACTCAGCACCTGAAGAGTTGTTGTTTTTTCACTGACCTTCAGCCCAGGTCCACAAAAACCGCCATTATATGTGGCACTTACTGGTGCTCTTGTTTGGCAGTCCTTACCAAATTGCCAGGGATTACTGGACATGGAAAGTGAGGAGGAGTCCCAGTCAGACGAGGAATTTTTTCTTTTTGTCTTAGTGTTAAACTGCAGATGGTGTTTTTTTTTAAAAAAGGTAATTTGCTGATCCACCTTTGAATCATGACCTTTTCTTGAAACAAAAACGAGCTCTTATTTTTAGGCACAATAGTACTATTATTTATGTTTCTATACAGATGGCAGGTAATGGGAGAAAAACTACAATACTGTTATGCAACTTCAACCTAGTCAGATAAAACCAGAATTGTCAACAGCATAATTCCTGATCACAGGCTTCACTGCTTTTCCCCAATTCATCTCTAGTGTCATTCATCTTCCTATTGTATCATAGGTTCAATTCCCACCTCTGCCCAGGTCTTTTGCCGTCACCTTAGGCAAGTCACTTAGCCTCTGCGTGTGTCAGTTCCCCATCTGTAAAATGACATTTGTTTTTGTAATGCTGTTGTTCATCATTTTTTGCAGGCACCTACAGTGGTAATAATGGGGTGTGTGTGTGTTTTAATGAGATTTCTGGGCATTCACTTAATATCAGTTAAATCTTTGCAATGCTTTATGAATGGGATAACAAATTAATATCACTTTCCTACTTTCCAGAGCTAAATTCAGCCCTCAGCTATGTCCACACACACTCTACTGACCTTACTGGAATTTTGTGCATATATCTGAGAGCAGAGTTTCATCCTAAATCTGTATTTTGCATAGAATTATCAGGATAACTCTACTCAACATGATTGCTGCTATAAAGTTTACAATCAGTTTCTCAGATGAAGAGCAGCCATATCGCACTGTGTCACCAGCAGAATCTGCTTAAAGAGCTGATATAACTAGCCATGGGAGGATCACCCCAGTGCAGGGGGATCACTCTGCAGGCACAGAGCCATCATAGCAATTCCTATGCCAATGCCTTCCCCCAGCATATGGGCACAACTGAAGCTGACCCCCAGGTACTGTTTTGGCTCCTTCAGTTTACGCCTTAAAGGAGTCTTGTTGTCTTGTCTTCCCAGTCCCTGGTTGACTATAGATACCGTGACTGTCAAGGCAAGGGAACTGAATAGAATTTAATGGGTAACAGTAATCCATATGGACTCAACAAGATTCTAAAGACCCCATTCAATCCAACTAACTATACTGTATTCAGTAACTGAGTGGGGCTGCTCTCTTTGCATAAAAGCAAGGAAAAGCCCACAGTCAAATACCTACAAAAAACAGTTGCATCTATTGTTAACATAATGAAAGAATTCCTAGTGCATTCCTTTATATGTGAGCTTCTCCAGAAAGGGCTCACAGACAGTGAAGTCAAAACTTTAACTACAGCGCTTACAGACTGATCAGGCTGGTATTAGCTAAAACAAATATTGGTCAAAATGGAGATAACATTTAGACATCTGCTTTAAAGTGAAGCTTCCTTTCCACCTGCCACATAGGCCACAAAAGATACACTCTAGTTAACATATTACTGACAGCATGATGAGAAAGCTCCTGTCAGACGCTGGCCAGCCGGGTGTTTGAGACAAAATGCACAGCCCCAGCTGACTAGTTAGAGAAAGTCTGGTGAGGTACAATTATAGAGGCATATGACAGGCCTTCATGCTTGACTGACTTGAGAACCGATGACATGGCTTTAAACAGCAATCCTTCCTACCTCCGGTCACAAAACAGCAATAAGTCAACTGATGCACTGTTGTAAAATCATGATTTATTCCTTTGCTTTGAATACATGAGACTATGGTATGATGTTCTGGTAGACTACCACAGCAGGTTCACTTGGGGCCTAAACATCTAGGGCCTGCCTACAGCATGCATAAAATCAATGTTCTCGCTCAGCCTTACTAGAAAAGCTTTCCACTCTAGCTTAATAATTTATGCAAAGATTGAATAAAAAATAAACTGCATTAAAACTATTATATCCCCATTTAATTAATAAAACAATTCATATAAATATAACAGTGAATGCTAAAATACTAATATACAAAAATACTCAATATTTTAACATGACATCTTAAACCAGTCCTCCTTATTCAGTAAAAGTGAAACAACAAAAATCACCTCTGAATATATCCCACGCATTGTTTCGTTCACTCATTCCAAAGCGTAATTTGCTTTTCTTTTATAGATACCTGTTCAAAAGCTACAAATTGTAGTTTTTGCTACAAACAGATCTTACAGAACATGATCCTCAGGCTAGGTGAATCTAGCCCACTCTAATACTAAACCCCAAGCAAGCTGCAAGGTTGACAACAACCATATTATTAAAGGGAGCTGGAAAGCTGTACCAGTAAAAGAGTCAACAGCTAGGGCAAATAATGACCATGAAGCTATAATAGAATTGAGTACAGGGAAGTTTCCACCTACACCTTTTTGTGCTCGCCATGCAGATTGCTATTAAAATTCAAGCAGAGGGAGTTTTTAAAAATAGAGGAATAACTCTTGCAAATCAGTTTATAGAAACTTGCAAAAGATTAAACAGAGTTGCAATTATGAAAAGATGCATACAAAACAGAAGCCTGCTTGGTTGGGAATGAAATGCAAGCGTCTCACTGCATTAAACCTATTTGAACAAATTAGATTAAAAATGCAAATGGTACAATCACCAATTAAAAAGGCTAATTGATAACTTAATGATTCAACCTTCTCTTCTGTATACTCCCTCCCTCAAAGTAAACCTTCTTTATAAATGCAATATCGTATTTTTCTCTTGCTTTCATGTCAGGACCAGTCCTTTATCTTGAATACAACAAACACATCAAATTTATAGCAGAGAAGTCCTAGACTTAAAAGAATTTTTTTACAGATATATTCAAGTAATTTTGCATCCCCCACAAAAGAAGGGTAAGGAGAGATTGAGCGAAGCCTTGAATTATGCCTTTTGTTATCCGTCCTTACTGCCCTGAGATAGTGAACCGAAACAGAGCTGATAACTCAAAAGTGACATCACAACCCAGTCTTCATGAACTGTCATAAACACTTGGTATTAAGTTAACCCCCAAAATAAGGGACAACTCCCTTAACAATAAAATGCATCTGGTATCACTACCTTTGAAAGATAAATCTGCTTAAGAATCAAACTTTAATTTAGGAATATCAAAAGGATACCTTTTCAGCACAGTCAACAAAATACTATTTTATACATGCAATAGCCAAGAGAACTAAATCTAGCATACACATCACTCAAATAGAGACTGTTTGTTTATTTGGAATATTTTTATTAAGACACATGCATATTTAAATCCAGCAGTCAATCATTTTAATGAAGCAATGTATTAATCATACCAAAAAGCAAATTTAATCATTCTTAACTATTGAAAATAGTTTTGATAGAATAATTTAGAAGAGTGATTATATATATATAAAAAAAACAGTAAAGTACAGCAGTCAGTAATTCTACCAGCAGTCCTGTTCAATTTGTACAAGAGGCTGTTATGGGAGATGGGGAGGCAATGTGTACTGAAGTCTTATGTCAGTGACCCTCAACTCTACATCTCTATTTTATCAGACCCCACTAGTGCAGTTGACCAATTTACCAAGTCCTTTGCCCAACATTCCCTGGAAACTGCACATATGCACAGCCAAGCAACTGTTCTGTATCCACCATACATCACATTGCTGGAAGCACAGGTGGTGTAGCGGCACAAACTGCTCCCTGCCATGATTTGCTACTTTGCTGTTATTGATCCTGGTTGGGCAATCTGAGCATGCTCAGTAACATCTGCTGAAGCCACTGCTGACTCCTCCCTCACTCAGAACTAAAATTGGCTCCCTGATATTAATGGGGGATACCAGAGTGCAGAGAGAGCAAATTGGAAGGGAGGGATGGCCTGAATTTATGTAGGGAAGTCAGATTGTATGTGCAGGGGAGTCAAACAGGTGCAAGCAGAGAAAAGAGAGAGGCAGATAGGTAAAATCAGGGACAGGGTAGGAGCCACGGTTAAGAAAGAGGGAGATGTGCTGCCTGAGAGTGGCAGAGGGGAAAATCCCAGGACAGCGAGGGACAGCAAGAAAAAAAAGTTACCCCCAATGAGCAGCACTTGCAGAAATAGGATGTAGGTAGCAGATGGGCTTACCCCCCCCCTTGGCAGGACAGGGCATCTCAGCACCCACTTCTCAGCGCAACAGGGAGGGATAAGGAGTTGGGTTGGGGGAGATAGGGGCTCCTAGGAGGAGATGGTAAGATGGCTCTCTCGAGGGCTGAGGCTCCTGAACGTGACACAGACGTTCCTAAAATATCTTAGGTAACAATTACAGTAGCCAATTTTCAAATATCAGTTATGAGACTGTTTTCCTTTCTTGTATTATTATTAATTACTGCTTGAAGATGGCAAAAATCAATTTTGTTTGTGAGTACAGTTATCCAGAGTACCAACAAATGCCAAATGTGGTATTTTTAGTTTCATCTATGATCCTGAGTTTAATGATTAAATTTAAGAATCCTAAACAAAATTATTATTAGCAACAGCTCATAACTTAATCATGGGTGTCATTGCTACTAGATGTGAAAGAAGGTCTCAAGCATTCCAACTGAATGTCCAACTATTGGCACACTACTGCACAATAATACATGTCTTTAAAACTTCCTGGACACACATATACATGATACCCTATCGTAGTACACATTTTTTCCAAGTCCTTAACTACATATTTACATAATCCATACTTTAAACAGTCCTGAAATACTCACTTATACACTAGAATGTAATCTTTCTAAAAAGCAATTGCCATCCATTTTGTATACTCTCACATAGTTCTGTGAGGGATTTCTCTCTCTCTCTCTCTTTTTTTTTTTTTTCTCCTTAATAATAAATTGTAAGCTTGCCCAAAGACAAAAATGTAACACTCAATGGAGTTTATAGCCCACTCAATACAAAGAAAATTTAGAGGGAACATTGTCTTGCCAGTACTATGCCTTGGAAATGGGCTAGCTGACTAAAATTTAATCTAGTTAAGACTCTAATATTGTTGGTAGGTTGGGAAAAATAACCAGAAGAAACTGAGGAAGTGATATCAGCTCCATCATTCATGGGAATTTGTCTGCGATCTGTTATTCGGGTTGACACCTTGTGGATTTTATTGTATCTTAAGCTGTTTTGGGATGGTCTCAATTACTATCTGGATATGAATATCTTTTCACCTATAGTTGGTCGAGAGATTGCAACATTTTCTTTCTGGTGAAGATTCCACCATAGTATCTATGTCACTTCACTAGTGGATTATTGCAATGCAATTTTTATGGGGCTGCATCTTAAAACTGATCAGAAACTTCAGATAGTTCAGAATACAGCTGCCCAGCCCTTCCAGACCTCCACAGGCCTTGTTCTCCCTGTACAGGTAGCAACGGGATACACCAATCCCTGAGGGTTCATCCACTAAACACTCACAAAATTATCAGGCCTGCAGTTCCCCAAGGAATAGTACACCAGCATGCAAGTTTCAACTCAGAATCATCACTTAGTACCATAGCACTTAAATACATTTATAATGAAAACAAGAATAAGTTTATTATAAGAAAACGGAGATCCAAGTGATAGAGAGTAAGAATATTAGAAAAAAATGATTACATATAAAACAAAATCATGATTCATTTTCTAGAAACTAAATTCAAAGTAACAGGTTAACCTACTGTCTAAAGAAGTTTATTTCACCCAAAGTTCTCTACAGTGTTTTCATCCAATTCTGGCTGAGACCCCTTTGTCATGAAGCAAACTCATTGCACATTTAGTTTCTCAGTGAAGGACGACAGGGGTGTTTTCTTTGCCCCCCAAATATAATACAGCAAACCTTTGAAGAGCACCTCAAGATAAGGTTCTCTCCCCCTCTACCTCAGTTAGTTTCTTTCTGAAGTGCTCACAATCCTTCATTTGCATTCAGTTCAGACTGGTGATAGGAGACCCATTGTGAACAAGACCATACTCAATTTACATGTAAAAAGATAGATGGAAATACATCTGTTGTCTGACAGAGAATCTGTTTCTCACCTCTACTGCTGACCAGTTCCTAGACACAGACATTAAGAACATATTTTCTGTATATATACACATACATTTCTTGCACAACATTTACACATGCATTTCACAATGATACTGATGATGCACGTGACACTGGCTTTTATTTGAGACCTCACATGACATTCTTTGGTGAACTAGAATGTTCATATCAGACTCAGGAGATTCCTGTAGCTCCTACGTGCCCCTTGCCAGTTGGCACTAAGAGGTTCCTTGGTCACAGTGTCTTACTATGCCGTTGAGATCAACTGAGATACTAAGGCTAACAGCCCTGGTCTTAAATGGGAGGGAGCTAGAGGCAAAAACATGTCCGATTATACATCCCATTAAGCTTTCCAGGACAAAGCAGACTTAAACCTGGCTTAACTGACTAATACAGGATTCTTATAGGGGCATAAGGAACACCACACATCTACACATCTCTTCTCCTACAGCAGCACTGGGGCTATTTACTGGACCCTTATGGCTATTATATCTCTTATCAGGGACCAAGCATGCAGCTGGATTGGTGAGTTGCAAAGATGGCTTAATGCTACCTATTGCCCAACCCCTCTGGACTTCAGAATATAGGTCAGAGTTTGGCCAGCCTAGAAGGTGAGGATCAAGATGTTTTCTGTGAAGGAGCCATCATTTTAGAATTCTCTTCCCTCACGGTTTGACAAAGTCCAAATTTGTTGTTCATGGTGTGATGCTCGTCTATTCTCCTAGGCTTTTTCAGGGAGGAAGGATGCGTGAAGTGATGGGAAGCTGATGATGTGAAATGTTGGTCTGGGGTAGGGGAGGCTGGGAGGACTTCTGCATTTGAACATCAGTTTAAACTGTTTATTGCTTATCTTTTATTGATAAGTTTTGTACATGCACTACTCTTGATGGATGCATTTTAGATAAACTGAAATAACTATTGGACTGTATGAGTGAAATGGGTGATTCTAGCCTAGTCTGAATTTAACGGAAAAGATCTAGTTTTTAAAAGTCAAAGGCACTGGGATTTGAATAGAAGAATCTTTTTTTGCAAGCTTACAGTACTTACATCATCAACTGCTTTCTAAAAGCTGCACATCACTCATTCAAGATCAAACTATTTATGGGTTATTTAGCTTGGCTCTGCTCCTGCACCTTGTGGCATGCGAACTGATGTGCTTGTATTAAGACCCACTAAAGTCATGTGGGACTCTGCACAATGCAGCAGCCACACAAATTGTATATTTGGGGACTTGTGTTGTTTTCTTTTTCTTTTTTAATTGTAGGAACTGCTGCTACTTACTAGCATCCTTTGGCAACACAGGGTTTTTCCCACACAACATTTTTGGCTCAATGGAATTTAAATTACTCTTTATATACCATATATTCTCTGAGTTCTCAAAAAATATTACATAATATAGAAATTTGTTTTTAGAAACATAATAGTACATCTATATCTCTCTGAAAAGTTGCTCCGAATTGTGTTTTTAAAATTGCATCTAAATCCTACTCCCAAACAAAACTATCCATTTACTCTTCAGTAAAGTTAGTAATGTTGAATTACTACTATGGAAAATGTGTCAGACAAAAGGCTTTATACAGCACTACTTAAAAGAAATAAAAGGATTTTCTGTGATTGAGTTTTAACAAAAGATTAAAGCTACTAAATGACAAATATATACTATGACACAAATTGGTTTGTAAAATTATAGTCACTTGCAACCTGAGTTAACCTCTCAAGCTTGCATCAAACTATAAGAAAATCTCAAAGTTTAAAACAAAAGAATATCTGAATATTTAGATATGTTTTTGTAACCAAACATAGACATTCTTTCATTTTCCCATTGACATAAGGAAAAACAGTTCAATGTGGGCAGTACCCTAAAACCTGTAATAAAAATGCTATTTTGAGTTGTAAATTATTATCAGCCACAAGAGCTGTTCCAAATCAGAGCTATTACAGTATATACCCCAAACCACTACTCTGCAACAAAGATGAATCTACCTATTACCTGGTTAGGATAGCAGCTATTATCATGGCCCCTTGATTTCCTTCAAGTAGCTCCAATGGAATAAGCCACAAGTGAATAATAAAGATCTTATAATAGCCCTTAAGAATTCTTTATAGGGAGCAGGCACAGAAATGAACTCTGGAGAGTTAAAGAACTCTCATCTCCTGATAAGAAAAAATAATTAACCTGACTTAATGTATCTGAGTAGGTCTTATATAAATCAGACTTTGGTACTTCAAGAGCCAGATTAAAACCATATATCAAAAAAGTATGTAGATATTGTCTTACAAGTACACATGGAACATATCTAAATCTGCAGAGGTCTGTAGGTCTTTTTATGAAGTGCTCAATATATTCTACTTAAAAGGAGATGTGTGAAGTACTTACAGTGCTTAGTTTGCTAGAGGTAATAATGATTCGTCTCTCATGCAACATACTGGCATAAAGTTGCATCATGTTGTTCACATCCACAGCAACAAAATATTCAGTAAGATTTCTCTGTTTAAATAAATAAATAAAAATGTTAACATATATTAACAACAGTAATTGATTGGAACATTTTTACATTATTTATAAAATTTCTTACAATACAAATGAAAATCAATCCTGCCAGAGAAACGTGTCTGTTCATTAAATATCTGCATTCATACAATTCCTTGCCATTTTAAACACAAAGTAAAATTAACTTTAAGATCATCTCTTCATTTTGTATGTTTAATTATCCTTCTAGGTGGAGGGGAACTTTGTATTTTCAATAAATTTGGAAACATGGAAACTTTGGAATAATATGTGCTAGTTCTGTTTAAAACAGCTATTCATTTTTATTTATATTTTGGGTTTTTAGTATGAATGCATCATGGGCCCTAGGTGACTATACATTACAATTTTTTAAAATGCATTACTTTGTAAAATATATACAAAAGCATTCACAAAGACTTAATACCAACCCTAATAAATTCAACTAGTAAATTCCTCGTTGTAT
Source organism: Eretmochelys imbricata (assembly GCF_965152235.1). Classification (NCBI taxonomy): domain Eukaryota; kingdom Metazoa; phylum Chordata; order Testudines; family Cheloniidae; genus Eretmochelys; species Eretmochelys imbricata. The sequence goes on from NC_135579.1 coordinate 64,485,217, forward strand.
GCAGTGTTGTTGTAGCCATCTTGGTCCCAGGATATTAGAGAGAAAAGGTGGGGGAGGTAATATCTTTTATTAGACCAATTTCTGTAACTTGAAAGCTTGTCTCTCTCACCAACAGAAGTTGGCCCAGTAAAAGAGATAACCTCACTCACTTTGTCTCGTTAGTAAATTCCTCCTCATTAATGCATAAACCAAGAAGTTTAATCCATATAAGAAGATTCCAGATATGTCACTCTGAAGCCTAAAATGTCTGTTGAGTCGGTGTGAAGCACTGGAAACAGCTACCAGTGTTGCTAAGGGCACTTCTTGTTCAGAATATCTCCAGGTTCATTCATCACTGGGATTCTTGGTCTGTTATTGTCAAATTTTTAAGTTCTCAGCCATTTTGACTTGATAAATTATTCCCATGTGGCATCCAGCTGGTAAGGCATGTATGTATACTACGCCAAGACTCCTAGACCAGGGGTTCTCAAACTGGGTGTCGGGACACCTCAGGCGGTCGTGAGGTTATTACATGGGGGGTCGGGAGCTATCAACCTCCACCCCAAACCCCGCTTTGCCTCCAACATTTATAATAGTGTTAAATAGATTAAGAAGTGTTTTTAATTTATAAGGGGGGGAGGGTTGCACTCGGAGGCTTGCTATGTGAAAGGGGTCACCAGTACAAAAGTTTGAGAACCTCTGTCCCCTAGACCATTGTGATATCAGTGGTAACTCAACCAATCATTAGCCTTACTCTACAGCTAATATGCACACAACAATATCTTTGGTTGTCTGAAGGAGACTACACAGATGGTGGATTATTTGACCCAGCTGCCATTGTTCTGTAGAATCACGCACACAACAACAGAACCAGCACATACAGTAACTACAAATATATATAACCCCTCACTGTAGTACACACTTCTGATCTGCCAGCTGCACGAAACAACACAAATCTCCAGCACAACCCCACCCCCACCAAATGAAAATCAACACAATCACACACACCACCACTACCTGGGATTTGTGGTCTGTCGCTGTCGATGTTCTCAGTAATTTTCAGCTTTTATATGCATGACTTTATGTATTACACCTGTGTAACAGCACGGGCTTTCAGCTACTAGTATTTTTATTAATGTGAAATGGTAGAATGGATCTGACTAGACAGCTGCCTTAATTTCATCCTGACAGCTGGCCATTGGCAGTACCTATACAGGGTAACCATTTACTCCATAATCGGCTGAATCCCACGGTTTAGGGTACGCCATGGTTGGTGGGGACAAGGAACCCAAATGGGACTCACAGCTGTCAGTTAGGTTTCTCCAGCCTCTACGGATGGTGTGGCCCAGCGTCTGACCTCTAATCTAATTCACTAATTACGGGGGAAGAGGGGGTGTCTCAGATTGCATGGTCAGGGATGATGAGTCTTAATTTCATAGGTCCTAAACTGAACAGGAAAGCAGCTATCACTGGCCAGCCAGGGGGCTCAGAGTGCAGGTAGAGTTTCTTCCTGAAGTCCATCTCACATTCCATCACCCCCAACCAATTGTATGGTCAAACCTTCCCCCCTACTCCAGGTTTCCTGCAATTCCACACCTGTAGAATTTGTCCCTTGGTCTAGCTATGACATCAGAGTGTGCTACCCTGCCAGGTTCTCACAATGCCAAAAAGAGCAGGGGCATGATGATTAATGTTACTCTCAGCTCTACTGGTTGGCCCACAGGTCCTGTGCCCTCAGTATCCTGGGGCGTTTAGAAAAGATGCTGAGTCCCTCTGCCATTACCTCCCTTCATATGACAAAGATGCCAAACACAATCACCTCCTCTAAGGGGTAGCAGGAACAAGATTACTTCCAGACTGCACCGGGCTGGAAAGAGAGAGGGGAAATTCCTGTTCACCAGAACTGGGCTAATACTACAAATAAACCCTAAATAAATAAATATTTGTTTACATTTTGCTTGGGTAAGAATGGTCACCTTCTCCCTTGTGATTGTACTTTGGGGCATGGGGTAGAGAAAGGAGAGTGAGTAAAAATTGCAAGGTGAAGCCTTGACATTTTCAAAGCATGTGGATGCAACTGTGTAGGACCCAATTTCACATAAATTGGGGCATACTGCATAAATGCCAGGAGAAGGCCTACAAAGTAATCCCTGGCCCTGGGGCATCAGGGCTCAGAGCTGATGAACGAGATGAAGGCAGGGGCTGCTAGGACCCAAATTGTTGTGTGGAGAAAGGAACCGTGGCTCTTTGAACAGCATGTTAATATCCCATCTGAGAGATGTGTGCCATGATAACTGGATTGATTCTAAATTACGAAGGACTAGCTGCATAGCATCTTATTTATATCGCGGTTCTGTGTTGCTAAAGCTGCAGAAAAGTCAAAAGGTACATCTAGCTCTTCACTTCAGTAAAGCACTCTACATTGCTATGTAGATTTATTTATTTTTGCTAAAAATGTCAGATTTATTTATATTTTAAAAGTAAGTGTTCATTGCAATATTTTAAGCTTCACAGCAAAGAATTAGTGGACTACAGTTTATTACTAATTTACTACTGTTTGCCCCCATCTATTTACTCCCCATGTAAAATCACAGCATCTTATTACTTCTTCTCAGACTGAAAGGATGGGACACACAGTTACAAATGGAATCAGTGGGAAAGAGATGGTAGAGACAGGCACCTCTACTTCCATTTCCTTTCCTTCCTGTGAACTGTATAAAAGTATACAGCATCACTTTCACAACAACCACAGCATCTATCAACCACAGGCACAGATCTGAAATACTTCAGTGAATCAATATTCTGCTATGTGCATCACATAATTTCTTCATGCCACCATGCAGACTTAATTTTCTGGGCGGGAGGGGAAGATATCATAATTTCAAAACTGTAGCAAATGGCCAGCTATAGCATGAATGCCCTTGATCCCACATTTAAATGCAAGATTTAAAGAAGGTGGGCTATTTAAATAAGCTACGCTTTCAATGGCTAGCTATTAAACATGTAGTCAAGCACACACTTGAAGATCACAGACACTACATTTGCAGCCTGCTTAATGTATTTATCTGGCCTCCATCACACATTTGAATTCTGTATAATGCAAACCTTCATTTAAACAAAGAAAAATCTTTTAACCATTAGAGCTGTCAAGATGACCTTCCAAATGTGAACCCGTGTGTCTTAGGTAGCTTGAAACAACAGCACTCAGAAAAATAAATTGCTTCCATTCATCTCAATGGGATGTTAATTCTGGCACTTAAATATGCAATTTTGGGGGGCCAGATATTCAAATAACTCAGGTGCATAAGTGGCAGGCATGATTTCTATATATAATTACCATAAATGCACACACAAATTGAGTAACTGAATGTGCAAATGATCAAACAATGTACAGAAATGGTAGTCATAAAAATACCTTGTATAATTTTTTATCACTGGATGATGCTCAGTGCAGTAGTTCTTTCACTAACTAAAGATTCTGTAATTAGACAAAGGCTGTATTCTCCCCTCATTCTTTGTAAAAACCTCTGATTGACACCAGTATGAGATCTGCTGTGGAAAGCTGTATATGGCTCTAACTTTGTAGGCCCAGCTATAGACCATAATTACTAATTGAATTCAGCCACACCCATCGAATAAGGTTAACACTGCTGGTTAGATATTTAAAAACAAACAAACATACTTACACTTTCTGGGATTGTTGGCAATCCAGTTACATCAGGAGTAATGAAGTACGAATGCTAATCAATGGGGTGGAGGGAAAACAAAATTAATATTTTGTGCGGAAAGAGACTAAGAGAGAGAGAGAGAGAGAGAGTGTGTGTGTGAGAGATAAAGCAGACCAGAACACCAAAGATCAGTAGATCAAAAATCAACATGCCATTGTTTTAGAGTCATATTGAAATTATGCAAATTTTAAATACTGTGTCAAGACTGAGTGTAACAAAGAGCAGATTCAATTTGGGACGAACAATTAAGAGTTTATGACCCATAATTTCCCCCCAACAAAAATTTATGTGAAGAAAAATCATTCACCTAAGAAAATAAATTCATTAGGACAGAGAGAACGTTATTGCAGGTACAGTTCCCCTCAATTTAACAACAATCTTTAAACAGAAAATTAGGATAAGACTACTTGACTTTCCCATATTAATCTATGACAAATATTAACAACCTTATACAACTTTATATATTTAAAGGTTAAGCATGAGTCAGGATTTAAATACAGACCAGATTAAACTCAGTACAGATGTAATTCACTAATTTACATTAATCCAGTGACTTCAATACTTAGACAAGGAATGAATTTGGTTCAATTAGTTTAACATATCATTAGTGTCCTGGCCTAAATCTTGTAGGAGAAAAATCTTTATTTATCCCATTTTCTTAGTGAGCATGTACTCTACAATTTAAAATAACTGCCTCTGTTTATATCGATCTATAGATTTATATCTATACCTAGATATAGATATTTGAACCACCAATATAAAAATCAAATGTATCTCTCGTCAAACTTTAAAAAGATTAACTAGAACATGATGAAGTATATAAAAGTATATAAAAATTTTAGTATAGCTAATGTAATTTATTATTGCTATTTACTATATGCATGTAGGAAGATCTTACTGCACCAGATTGATGGACTTAAAGAACATTTTCCCCTTATCAATAATTAGTTTATTTCACACGATCTAAAAAGTCCAAACACTAGCTATACAAAAAACAATGCATTACATGAACACTGTGCCCTGTGCACAATAAATAAACCAAGGTACAGATGTGCATTAATATATTTATGAAAGACAAAGAAAATTATTTTTCCAATTGCTAAGACCAAGAATACACCCAGATCAATGAAAAAGTCCTCTGTTTTCTGTTTATACCAAACGTTGAATTCTTTTCTCCTCCCTCACTGCCACACACACACACAGTATTTAAGGCCACAGAATATTATTCAGTAGTAACTTAGAAGTGAAACAATCAATGATTTTCTAACTGTTCATAATTTTAACAGAGAAATAATCAGTTCAATGATCAGAACAGCAAAGATGTGCTATGGGAAGCCATCACCCACTACTGCCAGACACCAGAGCCATGATTTGCTACAGCAGAACCTCAGACTTACGGACACCAGAGTTATGTACTGACCAGTCAACCACACACCTCATTTGGAACCGGGAGTACAAAATCAGGCAGCAGAGACAAAAAAAAAAAAAGCAAATACCATACAGTATAGTGTTAAATGTACACTACTAAAAAAAATAAAGGGAAAGTTTAAAAAAATAGATTTGACAAGGTAAGTAAACGGTTTCTGTGCTTGTTTCATTTAAATTAAGATGGTTAAAAACAGCATTTTTTCTTCAGCATAGTAAAGTTTCAAAGCTGTATTAAGCCAATGTTCAGTTGTAAACCTTTGAAAGAACCACCATACCGTTTTGTTCAGAGTTATGAACAACCTCCATTCCTGAGGTGTTGGTAACTCTGAGGTTTTACTGTATTTCCAGTGGAAATAATTTATACTCCAAGTACTGCAACGTATTATGAGGTCTCTTAGGGAGACACACAAGATCTTGTAATAGGTATGAAATTAACCAGTGCTGACCACTGTCATGCTTCTACTATTTAAAAAGTGGCAGTGAGATTAAATGTAGGATATTTATTCCATTTTAAATTGTGTTTTGCTTTTGTAGTCGGATTATAATTCACACATACTGCAGTTTTAAAATAAGGTTAGTATAAACAGAAATATATTAATAAAGATTGGGTTTTTAAGACTAGAAAACCACAGAATAATCATTTTCCAAAAGACCATATATGAACATCCTGAAATCAACAGAGACATCATCTGGCAAGTAATTATTTCTTTCATCAGTAGGATTTAGGTAGCCAGTTCTTTTAAACTCACCGATACTAGGTACGGCTGATTTTTCAGAACTTGCTCACTTGCAAAAAACATCTCTTGATTCTTATGCAACATGAGAGAAAAATCGAACATTTTGTTTTTTAAACCAAAAAATTACATCTGATTCATAACATTTTAACTATAAATGGAACTGGGGCAAAGATTTCATATGCGATAATCTTTTTAGAAGAATGAAAATGCTGAATGACTTAATCAGTAGAATTTCAGGTTCTGACCTTCTACATAACAATGCAAGACTCATTTGTTGAATATAATTAACTAGAATAATATAACAGATCAACAGAGAATGCATAATAGCCATGAATAAAATGGCAGGGCATAAAATGTATCTGCAGGGTGATTAAGCAAAGTTAAAGATTGGGTTTTTTTGTATTTTTGTTGGTTGATAGAGTAGAAAATCTCATTATGTTGTGTGCTATATCTACCTAGGAGTTAGACTTCAGTTTTTTAACAATTAATGATGACATCACCCATGCCTGGGTTCCATATATTGAAACAAATTTCCTTAGTTGGACAGTTCTGATTTCACCTCCTTAGCATCAAAGCAGTCACACTGTGATATAAAAGCATCTCAGTGCAGTTGAAGTATAGGTATCAGTAAGAGTCCATAACTTTCTACCACCTCCCCAATAAAGCTCTATCTAGAGGTGCAGCTTTATGACTCACACTCTCCAATGTACATGTAATCAGGGGAATGGACAGGCTTGAAGTGTGGTAATAGTCAGAAGGGTAACTCACTCATCAGATTTGTTACCCGTGTATATTCAGACCACAACTGGCTAACATTTCTGACAAAAGTGAACCATTATTACTTTTTATTCCTGTTAGCTACACAGGGCCAAAACATCAAAGGGCTTGTCTACACGGCACAGTGACAGAGTGTGAACTGCAGAGCTCACGAAGCGTGACGTGCTAGCTGCCTTGTGTAGATGCTGCCGGTGCAAACTAAAAGATGTTTACTTCACAGTAATGTAGTGCTTCCAAAACAGGATGTTAACACAAACTAGATACTTTTTAGTTTGCACCAGCAGCATCCATGTGGAGCAGTTTGCATGCCGTGTTTTAGTGAGCTCTGCAGCTGACACCTCAGCAGTACGGCTGAAGGGCGTTGTAAACAGAGTCTGAGAGTGTGTGACCTGGATTCCAGTATGGCTCACATATCAACAGAATGCTTTGATATGGTAAGTGCCATCTGAAGAATCTTTTTTTTTTTTTTTTTTTTTTAACTAGTGCTGATGTGCGAGACGGAAAGACCACAGCTTGGCTTCCACATCCCAGGATGAGTTTGTGGAGTTTTTTCCAACTGTCAGCATCTTTTTACTTCTGCACCAAGAAATTTGATCTAGACCCACTCAGGGACAGTCAACAGGGAATTCCATAGTGCCATTTTTATAGTCATTTTTCAGACTATAACTTAACTTTAAATCTATTAGCATCCACAGTTTAAGACCTTGCCACTTACAATATGGGAGAAAGGGACATAACAAACAGACATAAAAATTTAAGCCAGGCTGCAGACTAAAACGGTTTCTGGAGTCCTGCAACAGTGCCAGTTACCAGGGCACATGGCTCTAGATCAAGTTCAGCAAGAACTTCTCACACAGTTTGACTGATTTAGTCCATATGTTTATTTGTTACAGGTCCTAAAATTTGGTCCCACACCACTTCCTGTCTTTATTTGCAGCCCAACACTTGGCATTGGGTCTGCATTTATATAAGTACCTTTCATCTAAATGGATTCCAAAGCAAAAATTGTTTAGCACAGTACTCTCTCCTTCCCCCAGACACGCAGGGGATGATGGCCAAAGGAACAGCTTCCCTTCCAGTCAGCCCACAGTTTAGCTAATCCCACCTCTTCCCTCCATCCTCTTAACCCAAAGGAGAGGGGAACCCATAGGAGAAGCCATGATCCCTTTCTTGCTGCTGGCCAGACAAAGCCCCACCCCTTTAAAGTATCATGGAACATATTTTAACACCGGCAATTTCTCTAAGATGAAATGCAACAACTGTAAAGGAGAACAGTAGCAATTCTCAAAAGGTAAGAGAGGGAATGAAGAAGCTTGCTATATCCAATTGTGACTACAGTAGAAATTTTAAATAGGAAGAATGTAAATTGCAATACTTTTGCAATACAATACTACAATACTCTTGCAAAAAGTGCCAAGGTGTAGTATTAAATGATATATTGGTTTTCTTTTCTAAAATATATTCCACTTGGTTGTTCTCTTTAAAATAATTTGAAATATTTTGAAGATGTTGAAACATTTGAGAGCCATAAAAATTATTTGAGGGCTGGATAAAATGAAAGACAAAGAGCTCAATCTGTTTAGTTGGGGGGGGGGCGGGAAGAAGAGTGAGTGGTAACTTGATTACAGTATGGGCAGAAATACTAGGTACTAAATGACTTCAATCTATCAGAGAAAGATATAACAAGAACCAACAGCTGGAAGCTCAAGCCAGACAAATTCAAATTAGAAATTTGGCACAAATTTTCAACAGTAAGGTTGATTAACCATTGGCACAAGTACTAAGTGGTAGATTCTCTATCTCTCAGTGACTCTAAATCAAGACTGGATGTCCTTTTAGAAGATGAATATAAATCATAAAATAGGAACTGTAGAAAACTGATAAGGGAAGCAAAGGGAACAAGGTGAAATCTATGGCCAATAGAGTAAAGGACAACTTTTTTAAGTACAACAGGAAGAAAAAGAATCCTAATAACAGATCCAGTTCATTAGTAGATGGAAATAGTTGAAATATCAATAATAATACAGAAAAGGCTTAAGTATTCAATACATATTTCTATTTTGGTACTTGGGAAAAAACAGATTATGCAGTCATATCATACAACAACTCTCTTTCCACTCCACTAATATCTCAGAAGAATGTTAAACAGCAGCCACTAAAGTTAGACATTTCTAAATCAGCAGGTCCAAATACCTTCCATCCAAGAGTTTTAAAAGAGCTGGCTCAGGAGCTCACTGGACCGTTAGTTTATTTTCAATAAATCTTGGAACACTGGGAAAGGTCCAGAAGACTAGAAGAAAGCTAATGTTGTGCCAATTTTTAAAAAGGGTAAACAGGATGACATCAATCCTGGGCAAAATAATGGATCAGCCAATATGGGTCTCAATTAATACAGAATGAATTGGTACTGGAATTAATGCAAATCAACACGGTTATATGGGGAAAAAGATAGTGTCAAAGTAACTTGATTTTTTTTGGATGATATTACAAGTTTGGTTGATGTAATATATTTAGACCTCTGTAAGGCGCTTGACTTGGTATCACATGACATTTTGATGAAAAAATTATACAGATATAAAATTAACATGGCACACATGAAATGGATTAAGAGCTGGCTACTGATAGGTCACAAATGTAACTGAAAAGACTAAATCATTATCAAATGGAGGTGTTTCTAGGACCCACAGGATCAGTTCTTGACCCTATGCTCTTTAATGTTTTTATTAATAATCTGGAAGAATGCATAAAATCGTCACTGATAAAGTTTGCAGATGACACAAAATTTGGGAGAGTGGTAAATAAAGAAGAGGATAGGTCAATACCATAGAGTAATCTGGATCACTTTGTCAGCAAGCAAGCAAACAATATGCATTTTAATATCACTAAATGTAAATGTATACATCTAGGACCTAAGAATGTAGGTCACACTTACAAGACAGGGGACTCTACCCTGGGAAGCAATGACTTTGAAAAAGATTGGGGGCATGGTCAATAATCAGCTGAACATGAGCTGCCAGTGTGGCCAAAAGGGGTAATATAATCATTGGATGCACAAACAGGGGAAACTCATGTAGGAGTAGAGAGGTTATTTTACCTCCGTATTTGGCACTGGTGTGACTATTGCTGGAACACTGTGTCCAGTTCTGGTGTCCACAATTTAAGAAGGATGTAGATAAATTGGACAGGGTTCAGAGAAGAGCCACAAGAATGATTAAGTGAGCTGTAGCTCACAAAAGCTTATGCTCAAATAAATTTGTTAGTCTCTAAGGTGCCACAAGTACTCCTTTTCTTTTTAAGAATGATTAAAGGATTAGAAAACATGCCTTATGGGGTAGACTCAAGGAGCTCAATCTAGTTAGCTTAACAAAGAGAAGGTTATGTGGTGATTTTATTACAGTCTACAAGTATTTACATAAGGAACAAATATTTAATAATGGGATATACAATCTAGCAGAGAAAGATATAACACAACCCAATTGCTGGATGCCAAAGCTAAACAAATTCAGACTGGAAGTAAGGTGAAAATTTTTAATTGTGAGAGTAATTAACCACTGGAACAACATACCAAGAGTCAGGGTAGACTGTCCATCACTGATAATTTTTAAATCAAGATTGGATGTTTTTCTAAAATATGTGGTCTAGGAATTATTTTGGGGAAGTTCTATGGCCTGTGTTATACAGGAGGAGAGACTAGATCATCACAATGATTCCTTCTGGCCTTTGAATCTATGAAAGATATGCTCTAGCCAAACACAAGTTATACTTTAGTCAGACACAAATTATCAGGTTCAACACAGGGATAACTGGGTGAAATGTAATGGCCTGTCATATACAGGTCCAACTAGATGGTCCAATGGTCCCATCAGTTCTTAAACTCTATGAATCTAAGAAACTTGATTCTTTTTGTATTGCTATTTATGATATTTCATTTGGGAAACACTTATTTGCAAAGCAGCAAAAAACAACTGAGATTTGTAGTCACTTCCTTACATGTGTACCAGCATCACTGATGATGTGAGCTAGAAGATGCTCCAAGAACTGTACATTAGACGAACAGAAGAATCACAAAACACTGTTTTATCCAGGCTGTAATAAAAATGTAATTTTAGGTTAAACTTCTCAACAAAGAAGAAGTTTAAATTTAAAAAAAGGAAGACCCCAATACTGTTAATCCAGATGAAGTCAGCAACCAGATTCCAATCATTTTAAGGACAGTTCACATTTTGAGTCAATTGAAAATATTACCCCAAACAATTCTAAACACAAATCGGAAATACTATATATTATATGCAAAAAACTTACAACCTAATGCTTCATTAATATTAAAAATTCAAAAGACAAAAAAGGTCAAGAACTGCAAAAATTTTGGTTCTCATATTAACATTAACTTGCCCACATTTGGCATGCTGCTTTATTTTTCTACCCAACCAGTATATATTTTAGCATGCCATTCAAAAATACCATTTCACCCAGAAAAAATATTAATTATGAAAGGTGCAAGTGTCAAAAATCGGATGGGGTGGGGTGTAATAGGCGCCTATATAAGACAAAGCCCCAAATACCGTGACTGTCCCTATAAAATCAGGACATCTGGTCACCCTATCTAAGGGAGTTGTACTCTTTGAAAAGCAAATCCAGTATGATAGCAGTAAGTGATGAGTACAACAGTTTGCTCTTCCTGTGGGAGCCATAATCCTCTACAAATTTAGGACACATTCCCACATCAGCTTACATGTGTGCAAGTTCATTGGTCTGGACCTGCAGAAATCTTTACACAGTTCAATAAAACCCTCCCTACCCTTTTCCGCACTCCACCCTGGCATGATCAAGCACAAATGGGAAAAGGTGCAACTGCAGGCAGGCAGTAGAAAAGCCAAGCTCAGACTGACATATGACATACCCTTCCCTACTCAGGTGTTCAGAGGCCATGGAGCGGATCTTGATCCACAGCAGGAGGAACTAAAGATACTCATCTGAGACAGCTGGCAATGAACAAGATAGGGAGTAGCACTACCAGTTGCTATGGTAGCTTGCCCTCTTACCCATGCAGCAAACCTCAATTTCTGCTAGGTTAGGACTGGAGTCTGCATAGACACACACACACACACATTTTACATAGTAAGTGAATACAGTATGGTAAGCCATTTAACAATAGGAGGCAATATGATGAGATGATAATAATTTAGCACCAATACCACAAGAAACTGAGTACATTTTTACAATAGAGAGACATTACACAGGATACCTACCACGTTCAAACTGACAGGAGTGTTTGCCTTTGGCACAGGGTGGCTATACAGTGATTTTAACATATCATTCAAGTCATTTTCCTACAGGAAATATTTAAAAAGAAGTACTTAATAATCATATACAAAGAATACATATTCCACTTTAACAAATATATTTTCATTTCATCACAGATAATCTCATAGTGCAACTGCCATATATTAAAGTACAAGCACAATCTACTTTTATGGCTCAAAGAATAATCATCACTTGCAAGTTCTGACGTCAGTTTTTTTTTTAACATTTATTTTCTTTCTCTACACTTCCTGATATACACATGTCATTTAACCATGTTACTTGAACCCCTTCAAAACGGTTCAAGCTAAAAATGGTATTAACACAGTTTATCTGGCCTGACAACACCTTTCTAAAATTGTATTAGCCTTTGGACCTCTCTATACAACATTTAACTGAATTTATAATCAAGCAAAGATATGGTGGACTCTACATATGGCTTGGATCTGTACACAACATGGTTAGCACAAGTTTAATCACCATGGCAGTTAATGTGCCTAGGCTGCCACATGGTTGTCTTTCTGTGACCTGAACGGGTCACTATACTTATGTTGCTTCAAAGACAATTCTCCCTAATCATATCTGTGTTACTGAGTTGCCTGGGTCTTCTTTCCTCCCAGCTCTACATATAATAGGGTCTCCCAGGATGCATTTCCCTTTGGATTGCTTGTGGCGCTCCATGTATATGTCCTACAGGCACTCTAACCCCTACTTAGACGATGGGGTAGCGCCTCTGAATTTCCCAAAATGCATTAGCGCAAACATCATTACATGTGAATGCATACAGGTGTCATACGGTAGTACAGTAAATAAAGTTGCTGTGGAAACACAACTCAAATGTGTTTTTTGTTACTGGGTCTGTTTAAGGTGTCAGAACCTGGTTTCCAAAACGGAATTGTACTTAGGAGTGATAATGGAACCTAAATCATGATTTTTATATTCATAAACTCGGTCCTAAATTGAACAGGCAAGCACAACAGTTTGAAATATTATAAAACAGTTTGGCTAATGAGATCAAGCTAAATGTGGAGAAAGGTTCAGCATGTCAGCAGAACTGTACATTCAACTTTCATATAAACTGATACAATTTGTCTGAAGAGGGCTGCCATCTCTCTATGCAAAGATGGGTGGAATTACTCAGGTATTAGCAAATAAGGCCTTAGGTTTAGATCTTTGACTGGATCAGGGAGACAAGAAGGAGCTCTCTGATAGATTTATTAGTCCAAGAGACAGGGGACAAGGCAGTACACCAAATCGAATACTTTCACTTTGTACAGTGCCAGAAAGAACTTCTGGCCCACTAAAACGTAGAGTTCTTTAACATATACTATAATAAAGTTGCAGCTTTGTCAGCTATACATTGAACTACTATTTATTTGTTTAGTGCCAACAAGCAATGAGAAAGACCCAAAGGTAAAGACAGTCCTTGCCCTGCATGAGCCTCGTCTTTCAAGCATAACCTCAATAAAAAGCCCCGACTATTACAATTAAATAGTAAGATTAAGACAAAACAAAATTTAATATGATTTAATATGCTAACAACGGGACTTCAGTGACCATTACAATCCATTTTACTTAAGTTAATGCAACTGGGCTATTATATTTTCTTTATACATAAAATTTTATTGTTTTCTTTAGTCTGTTTCCAATAGATATAATTATTGCATGTATATTCTTTCAATCTCAACATCTGCAGCCAACAGCATATGGCTAACTTTTTTCTCTTTTGAAAACGACCATCTAGTATACCTAGATACTTGAAGCAGGAAAGTTTATCTTTAATACTTTTAATAAAGACAGATGCCAGTATTTTCTTTCCTGAGTAATCCTGTGAATGTATCTAATTGCCTCATGAATATGCAAACTAAACTATCATGATTCTTCACTGAGTGCTGCAAGCAGTTTCCCCCTTCTAGTCAAGATGACAGTATGACGAAGTAGTTTTTAGTTAATATGAAGGGCAAAGTAGTACATCAAATCTAATGCAGTTCAGAAAAAGTGTTTGTATCTGATAGTTCCTGAGATTTGGGGTTTATCTGGTTAACAATCAACATATCAGAGTTCTCCAGTGGCTTGACACTCTCCTCACACTTAGCCCAGGATTTGTTTACAGAAGGACTCTGACACTTCGCTGTAGTATGTTCTCAGCAGCTTTTAAAAATTAATACATGACATCCACATAATAGTGGCAGCAGCATATCCAATTTTTTTTTTAATTCCATTGGGATATGTCAAACTTCTGACAACTTACAAAATTAAAATGCATACATTTTTTATTTTGTTGCAAATTTTAAATACATTGTTCAAACATGCAGACAGTATGAAACAGCTTTGTAGGATTTAAAATTATTACGATTAATTTCAAGTAAAATAGTTTATTAGATGTAAACAAGTGTCTAAAAGTACCTGTTCTTTAGCCAAATAATCTGCCAGAGTATTTAACAACTTGTAGTATACCTCAAACCATGGCAGGTAACTGTAAAATAGAAATATGTATATTGTTACTATTTTTACCAAATATAATAAGAAAATTATTGTCTATTTTCCAGTGTCCCATAATATTATTGCAGATTAACTTTAATCATACTTCCATCATAAACATTTTGAGCAAATGCTAACTTGCGTATTTTTTTATTTATGACAGTATATTATTTCCAGGAAGCATACTAATTACATTTCTTAAAGTTGTGCTTGTTATACAAAACTATACTTTTAAACATCCAGTTCAGCAGTACCATTAATGCTTATATTTCAGCACTTCATAGGAAAAATGCAATAGGTAAGCCATTTCTGGTTATACAGTAAGACAAACAAGCATTACAGACGCAAAAGTGAAGAAGGATCTCAAAACTGTTTGATTTTTCTAACTATATTTTAAGACCAAAAGCATTTCAAACATTCCTGAGTGGATATAAATGTAATTCATCATGTGCTTAGTGGCTATCGTTCCATGCACTCATGCGATTTGTTTTTATGAAAATTAGATTTGCCTTAGACCTCAGTCCTATATTGTGTAGTTCATGAGCAGACTGCCATAACTGTATGGAACCCCCATGAAGTCTCTAGGGCTTTCTGTGGACAAAACAGCCCACACACACAATACCCCATGCAAGATTGGGTCCCTAAAGCACTATTATACATTCAAAAATATTTCAAATAATATTGGTCTCTCTGCAAAATAATCTCTACATAGAGACTTTAGAAGCCATGTTCATGTACAGATATTAGACATGTACAGGTACAAATATATGAACATAAAGAATATTTAATAATCTTCAAACCCAAGTCTGCAGATCGCATGCATGCGGCATTCTCAGACCTCAAGGTAGTTATCAGATAACAAACGTGGTCCCAATCTTTCCAGTCCTTACACATATCGGGAACTTTGCATCAGCAAATTATTGTGTGTCCAGATGGTGGGCTTTTATCTCTGACGTCACTAATGACTGGACATTAATTCTTTTAAAATGTAAAAAAAAAAAAAAAAAAATCATTTTTCATGCACACAATTTAAATTTAGTAAATCTTGCCATTATTACCCAGAACAATACCAAAATAAATTACATATGTACAAGCTACTATGTACGTTTTCTTCTGTTTTAGTATTTCATCGCAAACATAATGGTACCACTAGAATACTGCCAATTGAATACTACAAATTCTATAATTGGTTTAAAAGTTTTGGGAGGAAGCCTTTTTTTAAGGCTTATTTCATTAGCAAAATATTGTAATGTAATTTTATCACACAGAAACCCACAGATGTACATTGTACAGGATATTAAAAAATACTGTGAAATACTGCATTTATAACAGCCAATACCTGTTTTGGATATATTTGTGAAGTTTAAAGGCTATGCATCAGAGAGTATTATGCTAGCTGCATGCCAATTGCCAAAGAAAACACCCAGGATAAAGATTCTAGAAGCTTTCCTCAGAGGAAAGGGAAACCTGTTAAAGTAGTTTTCATGGAGATCTGGGTTGGTGTGGAAGCCAGTCTTGTCCAATGAGTGGACTGAAGAGTTAAGATTTTTTCATAAAAGCTCAGGTGACCAAGCCAAGTAAATAGAGGGCCAGGCGGAAGAAACAGAATCTCCAGTTTTCAAGTCAGGGAATGGTATGAATTTATTATTTGAGTTTGGGACACGATGATTGTTTACATTACAAAGTAATCTTAAGGAGTACTTGTGGTACCTTAGAGACTAACAAATTTATTAGACCATAAGTTTTTGTGAGCTGTACCTGTAGCTGTAGCTCACGAAAGCTTATGCTCTAATAAATCTGTTAGTCTCTAAGGTGCCACAAGTCCTCCTTTTCTTTTTACGGATACGGACTAACACGGCTGCTACTCTGAAAAAAGTAATTTTAGTTTGCTATTCTTATAGTTACTTCACTGTTGGTTCTCATAGTAATTCCTCTTTTGCCTGATTCAGTTTTCCTTTTCTATCTTTGTATGTTTGGGAATAGCCCATTACTAAAGTTATAGTCTGAGAATCAATGTTATCTTCTAATCTATTTTCCCACATCTTATGGAGAATGTTTTATTAAAAATAATAGTAGCAGTGTTCAAAAGGGATGAAATAGCAGCTGATTTTACTGCCTTTGCAGCACACTACTAAATACTGTAAGAGAAATCCAAAAAGAAGATTATTAAGCCATGGAAATAAACAACACTATTAGTATTAGTTACATGCCTACAGAGTGTTTGGAGCTGCATAAGACAAGTATAAAAACAGTCCCTGCCTCATGGAATTTAAATTGTAGAAGGCTGACATAGAGGAGACGGGAAACATTGGAAGCCAAATTCACAAAAAGAAAAGTACTTGTGGCACCTTAGAGACTAACCAATTTATTTGAGCATAAGAAATAGGAAGTTATTCCATGTCAAAGAGGTGGTGCAGAAAAATGCACAAAGATAGCGGACCAGCAGAAGGAAATAAATGGTGTTGTCTGTATCTGCACTTCTAAAGAATGACAATTCATGATCCATGGGTCAGGTGAAACCCAGAGGAAATTGTAAGGTGTTCAATTTATCTACCTAAAAAAAACTTCATTGATTCTGACTGACTTTTATCCAAGGATTTTACTCCAAGGAGTTTCAGGATTTAAAATCTGATCTTTGACCACCAGAAAGCTTTCCACAGAATATAAAAGCCCATCCTATGTTTTCCATGTGTCTAACCAGACATGTCTGTAAGAATAAATTAATGGAGGGTTGTGAGGGGTTGATTGTTTCCACAAATGGAGACAGAAAAACCAATATTTTCCATTTGGCATATTATGCCAGTTCCAAATATCTCACCATTATTTGTTTGTTAGTTTTTTTAAAAAGCACACACTATTCTGCAAGTATGACTATACAATGCACATAAAATATGGCATCTATACCATCTGATTTAAAACTGCCTGGTTTCATAATTCTAACATTTATTTATGAAAGGCTATAACCCAAAAAAGGATCAATAATATGCAAATTTTCAGAGGCAAGCATGCAAAAGGGAGCATTTATTTTGAAAACTTTTCTATTTAAAGAGATTTTTAAATGTATATGTCAAATATTACCTCTCCCCCACATAGCAATTTTATCAAACTCAAGGTTTTAAAATTTGAACTGGTTTTTTAAAAAGTGAGATAAACTGACTGATGGTAGTTCTGTACCAAGTGTATCTAGCATACAGTAGAACCTCAGAGTTACGAACTGACCAAACACACATCTCATTTGGAACCAGAAGTACACAATCAGGCAGCAGCAGAGACAACAAACAAACAAACAAACAAAACCAGATATGTTACAGAACTGTGATAAATGTAAACTACTAGAAAAATAAAGGGAAAGTTTAAAAAAAGATTTGACAAGGTAAGGAAACTGTTTCTGTGCTTGTTTCATTTAAATTAAAATGGTTAAAAGCAGCATTTTCTTCTGTATAGTAAAGTTTCAAAGCTGTATTAAGTCAATGTTCAGTTGTAAACTTTTGAAAGAACAACCATAACGTTCTGTTCAGAGTTATGAACATTTCAGATTTCAGAGTAGCAGCCGTGTTAGTCTGTATTCGCAAAAAGAAAAGGAGTACTTGTGGCACCTTAGAGACTAACAAATGTATTTGAGCATTAGCTTTCGTGAGCTACAGCATCCGATGAAGTGAGCTGTAGCTCACGAAAGCTTATGCTCAAATACATTTGTTAGTCTCTAAGGTGCCACAAGTACTCCTTTTCTTTTTGCGAACATTTCAGAGTTACAAACAGCCTCCATTCCCGAGGTGTTCATAACTCTGAGGTTCTACTGTATCTTTAAAATGGCAGAGTTTGAAACGACTTAGCTATTTTAGCTGTTCATATATCAATATGCTCACGAAAACAAGTGGCAATGTGTTAACATCTCTCATTATTTCAGCTGAGGCTGATTAGCTTTGACTTTGAATGAAAATATTTTTCCCTGAAGCAGCTTTTGGGAAATATATGCCTGCACCCTAGCTAATTCACAAGAGTAGATAGTCCCAGTTCTGTGTAGTTCAGAGACACTGACCTGTCCAAGAGAGTTGACAAATTTGAACTAGTATTTATTTTTTATATAGATGATAGGTAAGGTTTAAAATATTGGAAAATTTGATGTGATAAAAAATAAAAATAAAGATTTCGAGAATCTGCTTCTGTCTGAAGAAACACACATCTCCCCAAACTGTGACGACTTCAGATGTCTTGCCCAATATGTGACTGCAGCTCACACTGAAGCAGATGTCTTTCTGAAATCTGCTAGAGGCTTTAGGCTCCTGCAGAGAGTCCGCAAGTCAGCAGAGTTTGGGCTGAAGCCGCCTGTTTCCTGAAAGCTGCTACAGACACACTCTAGACAGCCTTTTTTAAAAGGCTTTAATGCACATTGTGCCGTCTGTTAACTACATCTGAGTCCATATCTCAGTGCTTTAACAGACGTTTATGCTACCTGGTAGTATTTATGGTAGTTAAAGTGCGACTTTACTGCATAACTTGATTACAGTATTTGCTCTTCAATACCCTAGGATATAATTGTTCAGTGTACCCCACCACACTTAACTAAAGGGCACTCAGTGAATGTTGTGTGTTATGGTGAAACACGGACTATAAAATTCCACAAAATGATTGCTTCTGGAAGTTTCTTCCTGATAGATTATCTTTCCTGTTATCTTTTGGAAATATGTTAATAGTAGAGTTTATTGGGTGACTGAAATGCAACATATATGTCTAATAGGGAAATTGTTAACTGCAAAACCCAACACATATCAAACACTGTACCATATAGCAAATAAAAAGTGACTTTCTCAGTCTAATATAGTGATGTAGATTCGTGTTTTGTTCTAAGTATTTATCTACAAAATCATCGTACAATTTATAAATTACAGAATCATTTTTCATACTGGTCACGTGGTGTTAGTTTAGACTATCCATCAATTTTCCTGTGTTGTGCCATGTAGCAACATCTCAGCAGTAGTACTACAGTATCTTTTCCTACTGAAGTGAGCTGTAGCTGACGAAAACTTATGCTCAAATAAATTTGTTAGTCTCTAAGGTGCCACTAGTACTCCTTTTCTTTTTGCGAATACAGACTAACACGGCTACTACTCTGAACCCTTTTCCTACTATGTTTCTCTTTTCAGTAGAAAACACAAAGCTCTAAAATATATGTCCCTTGACTTCTGAGTCTTCATTTTTCATTATCAAGAGCACACTGTAAAAACAAGTGTTCCCATTTTAATCTCACATAATGCTTATATTTATCTCTAACAATCCATGAACTTAGCTCCCACTTACTACAAAAACACAAATAGATACAATATTAAAATAGATGCAGAGAGAAAGGTCATATTCATATTCTAAAACTAGTGATGCTTAGCACACAGCTAAGACAGGTTTTCCTTCCTTATAAGTAGGCATACTTACTGTGCTTCAAATATTTCTTCCTTTAAGAAAAAATAAACTAATTTTATATGCCCACATTCTAGCTGCTAACAAAAATTTGAATTATAAAAAATAAAGTGAAGGAAAACAAAGTAAAAATCTTAGTTGAATACAATGTTTTAAATACTACAGTAGAAAACCTTTTACTTCATAGTTGGAATACTAAAACAATAATTACCTTTAGCTTAAAAACTGTTAAAACCATAGAAAATTAGGTTAAAATAATTTTAAGCATGCCACTTATAATCAAAAGAGCAAGGGAAGCAAAACTTAATCCACACAGTTGCAGAAAACAAAAAGAACAAAATATACACATCATCCTGACAGCACAAAACTAATTAAAAAAAAAAAAAAAACCTCAGAGTGGTTTTTAAGCAAATCTTTTTTTCAGGTATCCAATAGTGCAAATTAAGTCCAGTGTTTCTGCCCAGATTTTTAACTTTATTTTCTTTAAAATACTCCAACAGTGCACTGCAAAGAGGGGAAAAGAAGGCAATTGGACCTCCTGAATATTTTTTTTTCTTGGGTATGATTGTCTAATAGGTGCTAGTAATTATATGAGAATTTTATTCTTAAAACAAATGCTTAACTGATCGTTTCTCTTTATATTGAAAAAGAAAAGAAAATATATGTAAAAGCAGCACTGCATTCATATGCACCACTGCAAAAAAAGTCAGCATGTGTGCATAACAGAAAAAATATCAGTGAGGAAATGTGTCAGTTTCAAGCTCACAGAGACGACTATACGTGTTTAAAAATTACTTTAAAAGTGATGTGATACAGTATTATTTGTCACTGGACAATAGAGGCTCTTGTCGAGCAACGGTAGCCTAATATCAAAGCCTGAGCTTGCAAACACTTATTCCCATTAATAATCTCATTGATTTGAACAGGATTACTTGTGAAAGTATTTGCAGGATTCGGACAATCTTGATAGAAAATGAGCCTTAATGCTTTTATTAAAAATAAATATGAGCCCAAAACTGCCACACTGATTTATTTTGAGTGCAGTTAAAAAGAGAAGTCTCTAAATAAGGAAGCACTTGCTACCCAAGTTTGAACTCATACAAATATGTATGATCGATTTATTATATTATTATTTCACTGCCTTACAATAACAACAAAAGGCTTGAAGCCCCATTGTGGTAGCCACTGTAGAAACACAAAGGAAGATATGCGATGGAGTTTTCATAAGTACCTAAGTGACTTAGGCTGCTAAGTCCCCTCTCCAGAGAGGGCTCAGGGTGCGATAATGCACGCTATGGGGGAGTGATTTCTAAAGTATACTCATGTGTTGTGCATTATCGGTCCATGAAGACCCTGTTGGTGCATGCATCTACACAGACCAACTAATTTGTGCACTTCAGGAATCACACTCCCACAGTGTGCAACTCCCTACCATGCAGACAAGCCCTCAGACTCTTGGGAGCCTAAATCTCATTGATTTGCAATGAGATGTGAGCTTCTAAATGTCTAAATTACCTTTGAGAATAGGACTTCAGCTCCTATCACTTTTGAAAACTTTACTCATGGTCTCTGCCCTGAAGAGTTTACTATGTATAAGCTTATGAAAAGCAAATATGGAAAAACTTGACAATCTATTCATTCACTGGCATATGAGGTGCTATGACCAATTTTTCTTGGAATGAAAAGAATAAATCCTATAACTCAACTTCTGCAACACAGATCATGAAAATGAAAATTTAATGCTTTTAAAATCCAGGAGATTGTATCTAAAAATGTGCACATTGCTGTCATGAAAAAAACACTACCACAAGATATTTCATGGGTAATTTAAAAAGTGTATTTAGCATTTTTTTCTAATCCAAAGTAGCAACAAGGCTGGAGCTCAAACTTTTATTCAAAGTCATGCATCATCTTTGTTGCAGTAAGTAGACTTCCACCTCACTTATGCTTCTACAATAGCTCTGATAAAACTTTTACATTCATGAGTCAAAGGTTAAATAAAGGAAAGGAAATGTTTTCTGTCAAATAGTCAGGTAACCACTAACAGTCCTGAACTAGCAGCAGGAATCTAACTTCTAGTAATCAAATAAAACTAAGGAAACCGCCTTTCCGTAGCTAAATGTCTAATGTCTAGGGGCTACTTTTCTGTCTGGAAAATTGACACAAAATGTGCAAAATTGAAACATTCTGCTTCTAAGGGATTTGCCTAAAGGAAGAGTGAGAAAGCTTCAAGCATGGTCTGAGTTGAAGAACTACAAAGGCTTACCATATAAACCTGTCTTCCTTATTAGAGCATTTCATTTGGAAATGTAGGTGACAATTTTACAGTCATAAAATTTCATTAATCAAATCTAAAGCAAAAAATTTTTAATGATGTCTTGCATTTCTCAGTGTACATAAGGTCAATATTAGAAGCAGTCAGCAACTGCAAAATTTTAACAAAATGAATCACAGCTGTAATAGTTGGCCTTTCTATTCAAACAATGTAGTTGTAGACAATAAAACATTAATTTAGTATTGCTCAATATCTGTAGTACATGTTTTTTCTAAATATTATCAAAATATTTACTAATAAAATATAAAAGAATCACATTTCCCCCCATGATAACAGAAGAATACTTAAAATTTACAAACATATTACAGGATATCAATCAAATCTGAATTTGCAAACATTTGCCATTATTCATATAAAGAAGTGAATTGGAAAAAAGACCCAATCTAGCACACAGGCACAACAGGGTATATTTAAAAAACACTCTGAAGGGGCACCCCATTGTGCTTACATACTAGAGGGCATGTTAGCTGAAAAGTTCGGAGGGGACCACGCACACAGCAGGAGTCTACATTGTGAGCTTCACAAAGCAGTCTTAAAGAGTCCCGCAAAGAATCATGCACAACTAATGGACGTGAATCCAACAGATTTTTTTTCTGGATTCACTATATGGTTGGTTTCCCACTTACTTCTAATGGGCTTTGGGTTTGGTAGCTGGAATCAGAATCTGCACAATCATTTAAGGTACATTGTATCAATGTCTCTTTCTTTAAAATTAAAAAATGTTAAATCTATATACTGGGTTATTTTTCTTTCACTGTGTCAACATAAACAAAATATACTTACACTAGATGCCACCTTATAGAAAACTTTGAAAAAAACATTCTATCTTAGAGACAATTCTCCCTGTATACACCCACTCACCTACAGTCTGCATTTTTCTTCCTCTTCTTTTATTACTGTAAGCATTTTCATGAGTACAAGAAGAGTACATCTTGTGGTATTTATTCTCCTGTGGCTACAATGTCAAAACTGGTTTCCTCATATTAAAGTTTCGAGTGAAGAATAAACTACAAGAGAAGTGAACCCATTAACTACAAGATGGGCAGTATTTCACAGCCAGCTGGAAGCCGCCACTTAATGACATCATGTTTACCTCAGCAGGACTGCCACCGATCAAATCTATTTCTTTAGAGGTCTGGGACTGACTAGCACATAGCAAGGTGCCATCCATAAAAGGAAGCTACAGGTGAAAGGAAGGATCCCTGCTTTTGTTCTGCTTTCCACCTGCGCACTCAACAACCCACCCAATCTCTTTACTTTCCTCTCTCCTTTCTGCTTGGCCTGCTCCTGCTTCCCCATACAACCTTCACAGGCTGTACTGAATTTAGTTACATGTAACTGTGGCATTATGCCCCATATTCTTCATAGAGATATTGTTATGATATGATTAGGGCATAAATATGATGTATCTTATACATGATAGGTCATGTGACATATCATTGAAAAGTTATGATTTACTGAATATGATTATCCTATTTGTATGCATGTATCATTTTTGTATCTGAAGTTAGGAATATTGTCTATGCATCTATTACAAATGTGTTTACACCTGGGGAATGCACATAGGCAGAATGCAATCAGTCTAGATGGCAGGTTGGGAAGGACCAGTAGGGAGAACAATAGGTCTTTGAAGATTCTAAGCTCTCACCGGGAAGCCTTCCTGGGGATGCTGCAAACAGCCTCTGAGTCATGGCTGCGGTGGCCCTACAGGGACATGTGACCAAGTCACCTGGTACTGGACTCCATCATAACGCTAGTGTTTTTCCACTGATGGGAGAGGGAATCAAACTGCGAGACAAAGGGTTTCCAACATACGCAAAAGCTATTTAAGGCAGAGGAGTGACATCATCGTGGTTCGTTCTTCACTGACTCCCTGCCGAAGAAAGAGGACTGCTGAAAACACCTGAGAAACAAAAAGACTGAACTGGGGGAAAAGGGCTCAACCCAGACTAGATGGTTGTCTAGCCTGTGAAAGGAATTACTGGAGTTTTAAGCTGCAACAAGTGTAGCTTGCCTTCAAGAATCTGGCTAAAATATTACGGGTGAGAATTTACTACACATATCCAATTTCTTTAGTATATTAAACTTAGATTGCGTGTTTGTTTTATTTGCTAGGTAATCTGCTTTGATCTGTTTGCTATCCCTTATAATCACCTAAAATCTATCTTTTGTAGTTAATAAACTTGTTTTGTCTAAAACCAGTGTGTGGAAATAATAAATGTGGGGCAGAAAACTGTATATTCCTCTCCACATTGAGGGAGGGGGTGAATTTCATGAGTTTATGCTCTACAGATCTCTGCACAGCACAAGATGGTACAATTTTAGGTTTGCCCTATGGAGGGGTGTACTTGAGTACCGGGCAGTTCCTTAGCTGAGCCTTTCCATTCAGAGCCAAGCTCAGCATCTGTGTGAAGCTGCAGCTGGATATGTCCCTACCTCTATGTGTGGTGGTAAAGTGCAGTCTGAAGCCTGAAGGAGGGCTCGGCAGACTGCACAGCAGTACAGTGTAAAGCGAACCTAGGCTGGTGGATCAGGCAGGCTCAGTGGTACCCCTGTTCCAAGTGGCATCCCGGGGGGAATCCATCACAGTTACCATTTCAGTTTGCTAAATGGGGCCCTCTTCATCTTCTGCCCTTGATCTTCCCCCAATTTGCCTTTATTAAAGCTACAGGAAACAATCTTAAGCAATCCTTAAAAGAACAGATAATGTTGCTGCAATCAAAAATTAATCTTTTGTTCAAGAACTTGCATCAATTTAAGATTTCCTTTGTATGTGGTGAATCTTTAAAATAAAAAAAAGCATACACTGTGGATACTCAGATGCAATTCTAGCACAAATCTGTGTGTGAATACTAACACATTTGGCCACTGCTAATGAATTTTGGATGCTAATGAATATTGGATCTGAATATGTATCTATCAGAAATACATACATTCTATCAGCAAAGTTTCAGTGCAATCTCAAACAGCCAGCTGCTAAAGCAAATGAAATCTCATATTTGTAAACTGCGCATTTTCAGTATTAAGGACTACTTAATACAATCACCTTACAGTACTTGATGCTTTTATATTGTACTCCATTTGTACAAAGAAAACAGTGGAAAAACAATACTCATCCTGTTGGAGATAAAGATTTAACGTGTTACAAAGTAACAGCATGATCTTTTTGAAAACCAAAAGGCAGCATTCTACTCCTGAAAAGATTTCTTTGCACACAGAGTTAACGATGTTTTTCCACACCCTCCCTCTCGAGTTAAAGATGAATATTTTACCAATCCAGAAGTACAGTTTTATAAAAGTTGGTACAACTATGTATTCAGCATTGCATTGTAAATTTGAAATTGTCACAACAGAAGCAATAAAGGCAATGTTTTTATTATGACTCAGTGAAAAATTATAGCTTGCCACTTTTCATTTCACTAGTTATTTCTACAAAGTAGCAGACCATCAGCCAGATCCTCAGCTGATTCATATTAACGTAGGTTCCACTGATTACAGTCGAGCTATGCCAATTTACACCAGCTTAGGATCTGGCTCCAGTACTTATTTTTAAGTAGACAGAACTACAGTGTGTGGAACTGATGAAGCATTTATTTTGATAACATTAGAGATAAGTCAGACAACGTTAGAAGAACAAGTAGAAAATGTTATTTCTTCATCTGATGTGGAAAGGAAGGGTTGTGGGCAAAGGGAGTGAGCTAAAACAGTCACTCTCAGTCTTTCCAGACTACTGTACCCCTTTCAGAAGTCTGATTTGTCTTGCATACCCCCAAGTTACACCTCACTTAAAAACTATTTCCTTACAAAATTAGACATAAAAATACAGAAGTATCACAGCACACTAGTACTGAAAAATTGCTTACTTTCTCATTTTTACTATATAATTATGAAATAAATCAATTGGACTATAAATATACTGAAAGGTAAGTATAATATAGTATATAGAGCAGTATAAACAAGTCATTCTCTGTATGAAAATTTAGTTTGTACTGACTTCACTAGTGCTTTTTATGTAGCCTGTTGTACAACTAGGCAAATATCTAGATGAGTTGATGTACCCCCTGGAAGACCTTTACGTATCCCAGGGATATATGTACCCCTGGTTGAGAACCACTAAGCTAAAGCACATGAATAAATCTTCCCTGAGCATAAACAAGACATGCCAGCAAAAGGTATAAAAAAGAAAATGGTTCAGTATCCTCACGCTCCACAAAAGCCAAGATGGATATATTTTTCAAGTGTTTTTATTAAATAGTTATCATTACTGTAAGAAAGCCAATTAATATACATAAGAAAATACAGACTTTCACATTCATATCCAATTCCTTATTCACTGGTTTGGACAGAGCAAAAAGTGAACACCAGACAGTTTGTCATTAATATATTGATTTTTTAATCACTCCAAAAACCCTGCCTGCAAGGCAATGTCATTACATTAGAGGCTGCTGAATATCCCAGTAAAGACTTGATTGGGCATTTTCAGCAACAACAAAAATGCTCTTTCTACAAACCTCTTTGCTGCCTGTTCCCTTTCTCCCTTTGTATCCAGCCTACTTATGCCCATCTTCCCTATACATGGTGCTAGGCCTTTTCCTGAGCACGTCACCTAACCTCCTGATGCCCTTCACCAGCTCCTCTAGACCAGTGTTTTTCAGATCGTGGGTCAAGACTTGGTATTGGGTCACGGCATTCCAGGCACTGGGTTGCCCTGCTCTGGTCAGCATTGCCAACCGGGTTGTTAAAAGTTCTGTTGGCAGCGCTGCCCAACTAAGGCAGGCTAGTGCCCACCTGCTCCAACACTGCGCTGCACCCCGGAAGCGGCCAGCAGCGGGTCCAGCTTCTAGGCAGTGGGGCCACAGGGCTCCGCACACTGCCCCCACCTCAAGCACCAGCTCTACACTCCCATTGGCCAGCAACCGGCCAATGGGATCGGGGGGGTGGCGGTGCCTGCAGGCGAGAATCGCACAAAGTACTGCTGCTGGCTCTCATTTTGAGACCAACTTCTGTTTCCTGTCCTTGTACTTCACTGCAGCTAGACTGGCTACTCCAATTTTTTCCTAGTTGGTTTTACAAGCAGCCAGGCTCCTTTTTAAAGAGGATGATGTTTGTTTTGCTCTACTTTTAATTAAGTAGTTTGCTGCATTCTTGTTCTTTAGGTTTTGTCAGCTTTTGAGCTGCTCGTTAAAACTTGTCAGGAATTTTCAGTCAGAATGATTTTTCAATGGAAAATGAAGTTTCTGTAAAATTAAAATTTCCCATGAGAAAATTTTAACTGGCCTTTTTTAAAATTATTTTCCATAAGGAAAACCAAAACAAAATATTTAGCTCTGGTCAGTTTGAAATATTTGGTACAAGAACTACATCTCCTATGATGCAATGCAGTCTCTCCTGTAACCAAGCAGCATGGTGCATTGTAAGAATCACCTGTCTGCAGGTGCCTTATACCAGGTATCGTCCAGCTAAGGAGCTCAGACCACAGGAGAAAATGGCGGAATCAGGCACCCAAAACTACACAGCCCAGAAGACAATACGCCACCACACGGCAATGCAATTTAATGTCAAACTAACATGAAAGGGCACATCTCAGGTCAGTATAACAAACCAAATCAAAACATTTTGATTCAGGAATATCAAAATGTTTTTAACTGAAAATGCTGAAACAAAATGTTTTGTCATTTCTGAATCAAAATTTTTCAAAATGTTTTGATCCGCAAATGTTTGATATTTTAACTTTCGTTTCTGGTGAAAATTATGCACACATAAGGGAATGTATACAGAAATGTTGCTGTGATGCAATGATCTTCAGGACTCAAGAATTCCTACTGATTACTCTGGAATATAGCATCAGAATTAATACAACTAATAATAATAAATATTTAACTACTTGAAACATCTGTATCAATATTAGCACACATGTAACATTTCAGGCCAGAAAAGCTACATAATATTCTCAAATATCTCTTTAAAGCAGATCTTTCCTATTATTTATGTAGGAATATTTAGCTTATCCCTCGGTTCAATTTTATAAAAATCATTTAACTTATTCCTTTGTCAAAAATTAATTGTTAATATTATTATGGACAAAGGAAACACAGTGGTATGTGAGTATACATCATCATTTAGAAGATTTTTGAGCTATTAAAAATGTCTCTATGCATTTTAAAGCACAGACTATAACCCTAAAAATAACAAGTCCATGGAGTAAGAAACTCCAGTTTCTCTTATATTCACTCACCTTACAATACAGAGGCAGACTTTGCCTCCTGATGTTAACCGGCAAAATCCAAACTTTTGTTTACTTTCAATGTCTGTAAGCACAAAGGTAAAGTGCTGTCCTACTTGATTTTGGGACACCCTAAAAAAAATTAAAAACAGATTGTAAAATGGCTAAATCATATATGACAATACACTGAAAAAGAAAACAACAGTTTTAAAATTTTACAAATATTTAAATCAGTTAGCAGCATGGACAATACTTTTTCTAGGAAAAAACAGTATTTTAAACTATGAAAAATGAGAACACAGTGATAAGTTTTCACAAATCCTGTAATCAAAACTAAGCAAGTTTTGATCCTAATCTTCAAGGTGCTCAATGGCTTAGGTCCTGAATACCTAAGATCACATAACATTCCGAGATGAGGACTGATCCACCATACCACACCTCATGCACAGTGGAACATTCTACCACAAAGGGAAAGCTTGTCTGTGCAGGAGACAGAGCTTTCTAATTTATTACAAACACACACAAGTTAAAGTTATGTTAATAGTGCAAAGTCAAGCACTCAAAAGTCACTAAGTGCCTGTGAAAAAAATAGTGTGAGGTAATTTAATTAAAGACTGCATCATAATGCATACACACAAGGAGGCCGAGTTAAGGTTGTATAGCAGTAACCCTCCCCAAGCTTCTCATTTCTCTCACCCCGAAACTCCTTGCCCAAGTCTTCTTGCCCAGCAAGTCCCAGTCTCTACCCCTGGGGTTCCCATTCCTGTCAGCCCCACACCCTCCCAGGCTCCTTGTCAATCTACTTCTTTAAGTAACACAAGTAACATCTTAGAGAGACAAGGTAGGTGAGGTAATATATTTTATTGGACCAACTTCTCTCGGTGAAAGACACAAGCTTTTGAGCTTACACAGAGCTCTTCTTCAGGTCGAGAAAACTTACTCAGAGTTGGTCCAACAAAAGATATTCCCTGACTCATCTTGTCTCTCTAATATCCTGGGACTGACATGGCTAAAACAACACTGCATTCAGTGAATAACATCTATCACGTGTGGTTTGCTCCCTCTCAGAGGCCTGTCTGAGACTATGGAATGAACTCCCATAGGAACAAAGGACCACTACAAGCTTTACCACCTTCCACTCCAAATGCAAGATACACTTCTGTAAGCTGCCTTCTGTCACATAGCAGCATGAACATATAAAGGGGGGGAGGAGGAAATGACCTCTATAGTGCACACACAATTCTCTTCCTGCGAGAAGATGAGAGAAAGAATGAACTACATTAAATGAATGTTAGTCACATTGTTTAATCCACATCTGGAAGGTGCTCAGATTCTACAGCACCAAGCCCGTATAAAAAACCCATATAGAACAAGCAACAACATGTCCGGTTTGGCATTCATAACAAATTGGTCCTCCAAAGGACCAATTGGATTAGGTCCTATCTGCACATAAATTGGCTGTACTGAAACATGAGCCCTATTTGGGTATGCAGGTAAATAATCAACTACTTGTCTTTACTTTCAAGGCCCTTTCTCACAGCTTAGAACCTCTAATATGGTATATAGCTGTCAACCGCATCTTTGCTCTGCCAACATCATGAACCTTCATTGCCTATCAGTTAACTTTTCCAGTGAACACCTCTGTGCTTTCTCCTACACCTTGCCCCTTTGCGACAGAGGATGTCCCTATAAAAATCTGCACTGGAATATCTTCTTTCAAATCTCTTCCTGAACTCACAGCTTCTTTGATACCCATAATTCACTCAGCAATGGCTGGTCTGTAGTTACACATGATCACAGCATATTTAGCATAATCATCTCACTTACCTTGTGCTTTCCCTATTTGCTTGTTGTATCCTATTGTCCAAAGTCTTATACTGCAAATTGAAGCATTTCGGGGCAGAAATTTTCTTTTTGTTGTATGAGTATACAATGTCTAGCACAGTGGGGGTGCAGCCACTAGGCAGTATAGCAATACAAATAAATAAAATTAATAATTTCTCCTATACATAGTAATATGTGTTTCTAATTTACTGTTTCAGTAGGAGGTTACATTAAAGGACCACCTCAGCATCTTTGATCCACCATACCATCTACACTTGTCTGAGCCAAAAGAGCTTTATGCTGGAGATAAGACATTCTCAGTAGCAGGCCACTATCTCTGGAAATTGCTTCCCAAAGAAAAACACTTACGCTCAGATCTAGCGCATTAAGAAAAAAAAGTGCAAGAAGATGAAGGCTTTGACGCTGCAATCAAATCTGTGCAAGCAAACCTTCAAGCTTATGTGGGGCTCTATTTGCTTCTACGCAGCTGCACATAGACATGAGTGTCCCCCAACCTGGATCAGATTGCAGGATCAAAGCCTAAACTATAGTATTAATTCCTGGGTTCCTAACTGAATAAGGAGCGCTTGGTGTTTTCTCCTCTTATTTAGAGCACAGGCTGATCCAATTCAAGCCTCATAACAAAATTCTGAGATACTATGGTGATAGGAGTCTTCTGAATATAAATAATAATTCAACTTAACCATATATTGTAAATTTTATGAAAATTCAGCAGATGTTACCAATACAAACAAATGTTGACACTTCCAATTCGTGTACCTACAGTATACATTATGCTGTGATAAATTCTCTGACTACAGAGATTTTGAGTGATGTCATTTAAATCCAATTAGTTTAATATTATCAGCTTCTTTGGACCCAAGTCTCTCTTACAAAAATACTTAACAGTCCTTTATGCAATTACCAGAGAACAAGAAAGATGGCTGCTGCAAGCTTTCCTCATTGTGAAAATTCCCCTCAGATCTTTGACATATATAAATTATTATATATAGTTCCACATTTCATTACAGAGCACAGAATTAATTGGTCTAGTTCTGGTTGAAAAAATATTTTCTAAAGTGTTGGTCAAAAGCAGATAATTTTAACTGAATGTAGTCCACTCTTCTTGAGCAAAATGAACAGATGCAAATTGTTACATATTCTGTTACTGACCTTTTACTCACTCTCTCATTCCTCTTTTTTGCCTTTCTTTTTATACGCAACTCCTGCAATGCATGCTTATATATAATTTTAGTTTAACAGTAATAAATCATAAAATAGTGAAGAATGTGTATAAACACCTATTAACTACAGACTACAAAGGGCTCTTTCAGGGTCACTATAATCTACCACATAAATAAATCAAGTTTTTTAAATTGTCTACATCCATTTTTACATAATACTGAAACAGCTCTTTGGATTATACAGTAGATAGGGAGTACTTTTAAATATCCTTATTCATATTATAGAGGCATAAATTTAAGGCTTCCTTGAGATCTTTGGGTAACGTTGGAATTAAATCCCTTCCTCGCATATAGAAATTAGTGTGCATCATCCCCAAGCTTACACCACTTACTCTAAGAGACATAACTATTTTTCTGTGATTATATGCAAATCTGTTTAACAGTTTAGGAGACTGAAAACATTAAAACTGACTCCTTGTTGAAGTTTTAGGATCCCGCTAAATGGCTTTGTTTTCATCTGTGAAACTTAAGAAAGATATGTAACACAGTTAAACAAATTTTCATACTTGGGCTAGGATTTGAGGATATATTTAAAGAAAATGTGAAATAAAATATAATACCATTATTCATCCTAACCGTGTCTATTATGACAAGGAAAACTGATGGCTATGGCACTATTCTGCTTACAGCTCAGCCAGTTAGATTTTGAAACACTTAAAGTTCTAAACACAAAAATCTTTCAGCAGTTCAGCATTTATCTGGATGAACTGTAAGGAAGGCCAATTTCCGCAGACACTCGAAGGAGCTGTTCTAACTGAGGTTTGGGAGATGAGGCTAGAAACAGGTTGAGGGAATGGTGAGATAAAGACCTCTGGCAATCTCCAGCTTTGGGTCCTCAGTCCCCCAACGAATTCCTTTCCATGACTCCGGATCCAGGCCCCTGTCCCGCCTCCCCAGTTCCAATCCATATTCTATAACTCTAGCACTCAGGCACACTTTTCTAAGATTTGACTCTAGCTCCAGCCAACTCAGAGTAGCTGTGTTCCAGCTTCCCTGATCTCTTATGCCTCCAACAGAAACAGGCAGCAGCCTGAAAGCAAAGAAAGATTTAAATAGCTCAAATTATAAAAAGTTTCCAATCTAGGAAACTCCCACATTAAAAAAATAGTTAACAGAGTTAAGGTTGCTAAAATGTCTTTTTCAATCAACATAAAAACTGAAAGAAACAAAATTGGACAGGATACAGTGATTCCATTGTTCATTTGATAATATATCCACATCTATATGTTCAGTTTGCACAAAATAACTAAATGACCCATTTGGATCACAACCTTAATTCTAACCTTTCTTTGCCAAATTAGTTACTCGACCAAAAAAGTCTCAACACAAAATATAATAGAATAGCCATTTTCAATAGATATTTGAATACAACCTTATAAACACAAGTATTCAACAACAAGCTAACGTTTTCCATAGCCCAGAAAACTTATATAATCTTCCATCCAAAGACCATCTATGTATAAGCAAATATGGACTGAATCTTTAATAAACATTGTCTTTATTAATAAAGTATGCAGTAACAGACTAGATAACTGGTATATATTATGGTCACAGCTAAGATTGTACATTGATCTGGGATGAACAAAGTATAAAGGGAATGCTGTATATAGTGGAATCACTTTAACTCTACATTTCCTTTATTTTCAGTGTTTGCCTGGATTAAAAATGCACTTTCATTACTTACTTCTAAAGCAAAGTTTTCTGTATGTGATAAATTACATAGGTACTTTTGGTGAGGACTGTAGATCCAGTGACCTCCCACTGACTACCATGCTTTCAGATCACACCTGGCTTCTGCACCTAGCAATTCCCCTAGACACATCAACAAAAACAGCAGAGTGAAAGTGACATCATCCCCACCGTTTTCACTTGTTGATCCTACTTGGTCACTGGGGAAATGCTATGCACAGGAGCCCAGGTGTGATCCAAAAGCATAGGAGTGATCCTCCATTGCTAGATTTCTTCCTTCTCCTCACGTACCAGCAGGGGTAGTAGGACTCCGGCACATAATGCTTCCGAAGTGACACCACAAGACCAACAGGTGAAATTAATGAGGTACCTATCAGTGTCACTTCGCTACTCTTTGTGATACTTCTGGGAACGTGCTACCTGCAAGCGCATATTTACTGTACTCTCTTCTTCTGGGAGGTGCTCTGCAGAAGGATCACAAGCTGAAGGGGGGAAAAGGGATAAACAGAAGATAGGAAGAAAGGATTAGAGGGCAGAGACAAATGAAAGGAGAGGAGATTCAAAGCAGAAAGAGGACTGAGTCATCTAGGGGTTACATATTGCAGTTAGGGACTGACTTTGATCCTTCACACCCTGGGCTACAAATACTATGAAGGCAGCCACAGGAGAGATGACACAGCTTGCATGGCACTTTAGTGACCCTCTGACCAATTAAAGGGACCTGCAGTCATGGACTCTATAGGGAGCCACAGCTCAGACTCTTTGGCTGGAGGGAGGATAACCACAATGAACAGAGGTTGATGGAGAAAATGGGGAATGTGAGGCCCCTGAAGAAACAGGAGAGACAGACAGACACAGAGACTAGCAGTTACAGGCAAAGAACACGAAGACATGGAGAAGGAGGAGAAACAGAACTGATTAGTTTAATTTGGTGAAGGAAGGAAGGAAGGAAGGAAGGAAGGAAGAAGCAAGCTGTGTTAGAGTTGTTTTGCCAAACAATACAAAAGAAATGCGGAAATACCCTGTACCCTGAATGGTAGAATCCATCTGCCCCAGACAAAAAGGAGAGGAGAAGGGAATCCCCATGACAAACAGAAGTGAAATTAGCCACCCATTAATGGCACCAAAGGAGCTATTACAACTATTATACAACTGAGTGTCATTTATTAAAGTATGAAATTATTTATTTACACACCAGACCTAGAACTCTTAGCGCCAACTGAGTAAACTCATAAGCACTTATATGTATGGGTTTTATTTTTTCCTTAAAAAAAAATCAACCACAATCATCACTAATGAAATTCAGGGTCTGCGTTAAATCACCAATTGTACAGAAATTGAAGTTAAAAAGTAAAATCCTGATATGCACTTTATACAACCATGTCCTCCTCTGGTTTGCTTTTCAGCCTTTATTTATTGTACAGTGGCTAAATTAAGTACTGATCACAGATTTTTAGCCTCCAGTTATGTTATTTACTTTTGAAAATTAGAAGGAATAATGTCTTAAGTATTTACCACATCTGCCCTGCTTCACTTAGCCTTATTTATGTGTTTATGGTTTTTGTTGTTTTTTTTTTTTTTTTAAGTTTTCATCCCAAAAGAGCATTCTATACAAAAATAAATACATTAAAGAGACAAAGATTATGGTATCAGAATACCCTGGCTGTAGCAGAATTGATGCAGTTCCACCGCAAAGTGGACCACTGCAAAGATTCTGGACCACGTAACCCACCACCTTGCGCCCCAGCACTCAGAAATTTTACATAGTGAGCTGATGAAATAGCTGGGCAAGGGAGCTGGTCCCTAACTACAGTCATCCACTGGCTATTCCTCAACCCTGCAAGAGTTGGAAGTAAGAGTACCTGGGGCTACTGCAGCCTCAAGCTGCTGCAGAGTTGCCCTACTGATGTTTAGTGGCCTGATGAAGACTCTGCACCCACGCCCCTCCCTCCACACAGATCTTCCCTCTAAATCTGGGGTATCCAGAAGCTGTGTACAAGATGTAGGATTTGGCCCAAAGGCAATAGTCCTGTACTTTTGAGTAACTGGATAATAACAATCTGGTGTACACATGCAGTGCTGGATAACAGATCTGATAATGCATTCATTTTTGGCACATGACATACACAAATGAGATATTTCATGCACCTTCACAAACTCCTTTTGTTATCTGCAAACTGAGCCATTTGGTTCCCAATGCTAGTGACCAAGCAAAATACCACATTCACAAACATGTTTAGAAATTCCCTAACTCCACCTATTGAGTGTGCTGAATCCGAAAGCAGCTCTAGTTCCTGCTTCTGCCTATGTGGGTGAGTGGGAGACCTTAACAACAGCCCTGTGTTTACCCTTCTGGGCCCAGGAAGGAGGTATCAGATCTTTCTGTGGGAAGCTACTGCCACTGGCTCAAAAAAGTAGTCTTCTATCAACTTCTTCCCTCAAGACTAGTATCTCTGAGGTACACTTAGTTACACTGGCCTACACAGTAAAAGTCCATGGGATGCTCTCAAAACATTAACTGTGACCTTTCTTTGAGGTGACTAGGTCAGTATGTAAAAGTTTACAATGTGGAGTTTCTGTCCAGGAAAACAACATTATATAGTAAATACAAAAATGTTGCATCAAATGAACATTAAGGTTGAAGCACACAACCTTTTATAGGCTTTCCCAGGGTTCTCATCAAGTATCTGAGAGCCTCACACACCTTGAATAATTTATCTTCACATCACTACTAACAGGCTGACAAATATTATCACCACTTTACAAATCCCAGTCTGAGGAACAAAGAGTAAGTTCAAGATCACACAGGAAACCTGTGGCAGAGGCAGAAACAGAACCCACAATAGATCCCAGTTTATTACCTTTATCTTCCCTTTCTTGCAGGCTCTTACCTCATTTGTGACAAACCATACAACTAGTATGGTGAATAAGGCAAGACTCAGCCCAATTCACTACATAGCCTTGCCTCATTCACTATCCAGTTTGTGCACAGAATTAGGAAGGTGTCCTGTGGAAAGATGTAATATGTGATTACACAATTAAGACTTCATCGTAACATTTAGGATGTGCAGGTTACCTTGTCATTTAAAAATTTTAACTTTAAAAATTATTAATCTACTCTTTTTATGGAATTTCCACTTTTAATATAAACAAAGAAGAAAGAATTTAATTCCGTCATATCATACAAGAGAGTCACAGAACTCTCTATAATGTGCAATATGGAGAATCAATGAGACAAGAGCTCTTGCCTCAAATTATTTGTATCTTTCTATTTTATATGTATAACGGCAGGACTCCTTCAGAGCCATGCCTCCGTTCATATGTTCCTTCAAGGACTGTTTTCCAGAATGTTCTAACTATAAAGCCTGAGATTCCATTCTACTTATTTAAACACACAAAAAAGCACACCCAATGGCACTCTGAGAGGTCACCTTTTCAATGAAAATTTTTACTACGTTTATATAATCATGCGTGTACATTGTCAGAAGAAAGTTTGGGAGTTTCTTAGTTTTCTGGTTAGAATAAACCAGCATACATGCACAAAATGAACATTTTAAATCTTTATAACTTGTCCAAATTAAATCCACCAAACCAATGACTGGCACATCTATGACCTAGGGAATATGTCCCTGACAAATTTCAATTTTCCATTATTTTGTATTTGGGCACTACAGCCATTTAAAAAAAAACAGTTCACAACAAAATTTTCTTAGCAAAAATAAATGCTTCTTTTCCTCACTCCTGCACAGAGCACACCTACCAAACCTCAGCCCAACAGGTAAAACTTTGAGAAAACAGTAAACTGAACAAGAGCCTTTAAAATGGAAATGCTAGGTAACCTAAACTACAGACATTGGTTTGCCTGTTAATAGCTAACAATCACACACAGCAATTTGTGGAAATCATTTATTTACTGCTACTGGCTAAGTTTTTGCCACTGGATGGCAGCAACAGAACCTCACCCGCTTCTGTCATCTCCAAAGTTGATTTCCATGCCACACCTTCACTATTAACTTGAAACAGATACTCGTACATACTGTAAGCTCAAGAACGTACAGGCTTTAATGCACGAATACAAAATATCATCAACAGTGTTGCGTGAGTCATAA
This sequence comes from Eretmochelys imbricata, assembly GCF_965152235.1. Taxonomy (NCBI): domain Eukaryota; kingdom Metazoa; phylum Chordata; order Testudines; family Cheloniidae; genus Eretmochelys; species Eretmochelys imbricata. Next base: position 64,522,484 of record NC_135579.1, read on the forward strand.
AACTTGTGTAAGGGATTGCATGTTTAACCAGTTCAAAAGCCAAACAACTCAACTGAAGCGCAACATCTAAGAGGTTAGGTGACCAAGTTTACTATCACATAACATGTATTTGTAAGGTTCTATGTTGCACCTGTCTTCTCTTCCAAGCCCTTCTTCGCTCCCATATACACATTAGTTTTACTGTCTTCTGTTTCCTAAATTGTAACACCTTTGGGGACCCTTCTCTTTGAATCCCATCATGCAACTGATGCTAATACCACTGAGACCAGCGAAATCTGAAGGCTACTTGGGTGCACATTCATTAATTGTACAAACCAAGCTTCTACCGGTAACACAGTATCAACTGACTCACAGACAGACACAATGTGAATTTCCCAAACTACAAATCTACACAATTGGTTAAATTAATAATCATTAAACTCATGATCAAACATTTTGATGAAGTAAAATAAATATTTGGTGCTTATAAAAAATATCTTGTACAAACATTTGAAATGAGTGGCAACTGGCATGTGGAAGCCACACTAAAACCGATATAAGGAATGTGAACTACCATTTACAAACAAAGGTCTTGAATCTACCCTCAGAAAAATCCATTGCTGCCTGTGCACATTCAGTTACTGGCATGTAACTGAAGTTCTTTTAATTCTTATATAAGGTGAAACACAAACCATGGGTTATTTTTAAAACTGCAAGTGAGTTTTTATATTTCAGTATATTGCACCATTTCTTTATTGGGAGGAAATTATCTTGTATAGTTATATTACACAGATGGTGTTTACAATTGGGCTGGAGGAAGTTGGGAGCCAGGATGCAGCTCTATATCAAAAGAGAATTCTTAAAATCCTAGCAAGGGTGTATTATACTGTGATATTTTTCTACTAGTGCCTAAATACATACTTGGAGAACAAAGGAGAAAATGTTTAGTCTTTATTCTTTTCACCTCCAGGTGCAAGACTAGAAGATGCAGTGCATTTTATTTTGTTCTAATTTCTTTAAGTCTAGACTTTCAAAAAGTTATTTTCATCTTCACTAAATAGATATATAATTTAGAATACACTGAGTTAAATATTTTTAAATAAATGATCATTGTACTACAAACCTTTCAACGTCAAAGGGAAAGCAGAACTTCGGCACACTCTGCAGCACCTCCTGTAAATACAGATTAAAGAAATAATGTTAGGATTTTAAAATGACATTTTATTTAAGTATTTCTGTTATACTGTTTGCTAGAAAAAACATTTTAAAGAAATATTTGGTTGCAAGAAATATAGCACACCTTCCTGGACTGAAATAATTGATTATTAAAAAGGAATTAAGTTTGTGCTTTGGCAGATTGCAAAGACAATGCCATAGAAGCCCCAGGAGGGAAAGGCCTGGCCTGAAGGGTATTAACACCCTTCACATCCCCGCTGGGATTCCCTTCAACAAGGCCATATGGATTTTACAAGAAGCACTGCACCATATGGGTAAGCCACGTCTGCTGCTACTTGTACCACAGACTAGCCACAGGGACTTCTGACAGATCCTGGCTCAAAAATACAAATGTTGTTTCAATTAAAATGCAGGCAGAGAAAAGGGAATGAAGTTGGCAGCAGAATGAATTACTGAGAGGTATAACAACTCTATATGTGTTTCATAGTCAAATGCTGAAAACGATGAAAATCTTCTGTTGGTATAAAGTAGAAATTTATGCAGTTATCCCTTCAGTAGAGCAGTAAGGCATTCACAAGCAAACCTCATTATTAATTAATTAAAAGTAAGACCATCCCTGCAGTGTTCAGATCATCATGTAATGGATACTGTGTTTCTTTTCTGGACATTTTTATTTAAGAAGCTGTTTAGTGGCAAATAAAATGTGTTAATTCAAATATAAAAATGTCCTAATGTTTTTAAGAAGTACAAGATCTCTCTCTAGAAAAATCAGAGCTAACAGATCAGCTGTCAGCAAATCTGAATAAATGTATAATACTGATCATATAAGATCCAAAAAACGGTATTTATTTTCTTGCTTACAGCAAACCAGTTGGGAAAACAAGTCCTGTGTGAAATGTTTAAACTTATGGGGGAAGGTTGTTGATGATGAAATGTAGTTGGGTCAGTGATGTGCAGCACTTGCTTACTATACCAAACCTGGAAGCATTTATGTATATAAAGGTACCTGTATCAGTCATCCCGCTAAGTGAGTGTTTGCAGGACTGAGTGTGTAGGTTCCAAACTTCCAGTGCCAAGGATCAGGATTTAGGTGCTTGACCTACAAGGTGCTGAGAACCCTCAAAACTCACTCAAGTGAAAGAATGCTGAGCACTTTGCAGGATGGGACAGCAACTCCCATATCCTGAAAGTCATGCAGTTAAATTCCTGTGCACTGTACTGAATAAGTGCCTTATCTTAAGTATTTGCCTGGTTTTACACAGTGTAAAACACCCATAGAAAAATATTAATATATTAACCAGCAAGGTCTGTATATTTTAAAACTCTGTAAACATTGCATGAGTGAAATGTGTACAGCTTTTTTCAAGGCTATAGCGTGTGCCCTGGTAGACCACTACATTAGTGCATACAGTAAGAATGAAAAAGCCTATGAGTTCTGGAGCAGCTATGAGACTTTCACTCTGTGTGATAACAGAGATAAAGAATAGGATGAAAGTAATAATGCTGTGTTTTGGGAAAGGATACTAACTCTCTTGATTATGGAAAATCTCCTTCTATGTAGTAGCACATATAATATTCTCCGAAGAGACTGCTGTTCAGTCTCTGTTTCGGCTGGCAGCAAGGGGCCAATGTGGAAATTGCAGGGAATAAAACACACACACACAAAGCAGAAAACAAGCAATAAAACAAAACCAAAAAACACAAACTAAAGAAAAAACAGTCCAAACTTGTAATATATTAATTTTCAAATAGATCATTCTTTCAGGTTCACAAAATTTTAATTTTCTTTTTTCAAAGAAATAATTTCATTTTTAAATTTGCGGTCCTCAGGTAATAAAGCTCAACACAGGTACCTTCAACCATTTTCACTTTTAATATACATCTTAGTTTAAAGCATCATTTTTGTCTTACTATCAACAATATTAATTGCTGCTTGGTGACTACGGGACTTATTTAAAATAGGGAAGGAAATGCATTTCCAATATTCATCTAAGTTTCCCATTGGAGCTTTTTTAAAAAAAATAAATTACTGCATAAGGAAGGAAACAAAAGAAAGATATTAGCACAACATAAAAATCATCAGTACATTCTGCAACATTTTTGAGACTCAGATGAACTACAGTACTTTCCCATTGCGCTGCCTCCCACCCCTCCCCCACCCTGAGCAGCACACACATACACACACACAACTTCTGCAAAACACAGCCTCAGCTCGCTTCCCAACTGGCAGGAGCATCCCTCAGGGGACAAGTCTTTAAACCTCCGCACTCTTTAAAATTCAACCAGCCAGCAGGTCTATAGACTGGTGTATAAACAGTATAGACAAAAAAATCCTCTCTCAGCTTATGTCAGTGACAAAGCAGCTCAGCAGTTGACTGCTTCTCCCCTGACAGTGTAAGCTGGGTTTACACAGATCAATAGCTGGAAGTCCTACCTAGCTTCCAGGGCTCAGTTTTCTCCCTTAATTACAGGTACTATTCAGATTTTAAAAAAGTGGGAAAATAAGATGCATCTAAGATGCTTTCTAGGTGTCTTCTAAACACTGTTGGGGTGTATTAATTGTAAATAATCATGTTATACATGTATTCATACATATTAAGTATTAAAACATATATAAAGAGGGATAGCTCAGTGGTTTGAGCATTGCCTGCTAAACCCAGGGTTGTGAGTTCAATCCTTGAGGGGGCCATTTAGGGATCTGGGGCAAAAATTGGGGACTGGTCCTGCTTTGAGCAGGGGGTTGGACTAGATGACCTCCTGAGGTCCCTTCCAACCCTGATATTCTATGATTCAAAATTGACACTTATTGTACAGTGACCCTTTCTCCTGAATGAAACTTGAACTCAGTTTTCTAATCAATCTTCATTTCCACGGGCCTGCACCTAAGACATACCTGCTTATTGGACAGAAAGATGTGTACTCATTAGAAAAAGAGCACTACACTAATTTATATCCCCTTTTATTTTAAAGGTTTAATAAAAATATTTATTCTTCTCTGATGAAAAAGTTACATGAATCTTCAAACACAAGAAATATCCTTAATTCTAGCTTCTAGTGGATTATTTTCATTTATGGAACCTGTAATGTTAGATTTGAGTGCTTCCAGAAGAGTATTGACTGTTTAATGTGGGAAATAAAATTATTTTGCAACTTACTAGCTAATGCTAAAAGCAGTAACATTGTTGCCTTTAAAAATAGGAATTTTTGTTAATATTTGCGTAAACAAATTAACTTTGTTGTTAAAACAGGCAACTACCTCACTCTTTAGAAAACTTTCTGTATATACATATAAACATTAACAAAACCATTAGTGTAGTTATGCAAGCTTCAAAAATCCCTCAACTGCAAAAAGGGTAGATTTATTTTCCTGAAATATCACACTCTGTGGGCGAAAGCCCAGTCCCCTGTGCAAAGCCCAAGTAGAAGGGGAATGGAAGTCACTTTCTCATTCCAGAGGCAGGGCATGAAGCATCTCAGCATAGTCTATTTATTTATATAATGTTGTAGCAGATATTGCACCTCCCATGGGGATTACAGTCCAGTAGTTCCTGGCAGTTCACAATTTCACTGACCACACCTTACCATTCCTCCAGCTTTCCCACAAACAGAGATCTCTTCTGTGGAGAAAGCCACTGCAGGCACCCGAAATATAAGAATGATTTTCTTTTTCTTGCTTAACTGTACGTCTATCTATCTGGGTTATTATTATATGGCATCCATCACCATGGTATATGCATCATCCAAAGCAAGTAGAGCTGAGGAATATAAGAATGATGCTTAATGTACAGGTGATGATGACCATCTGTTGTAGGAAATTCTCCTGCCAACTCACAGCATTGCCTTTGGAAAATATTACTGGTCTGCCCTTTCAGTTAGACGACTGGCATAACATTCATTACTAAGGTTCTGTGACCTCTGTGACTTCTGCAGCAGCTGGTGCAGCAGCAGCAGTTTAGGTGTGGGAGGGCGCTCAGGGCTGGCACAGGGGGTTGAGGTACGGGGCAGAGGTTAGCTTGGGGGGCTCCCCGAAATTGGCTGGTATATCCCTGCACCTCCTAGTGGAGGGACCAGGAGGCTCTGCGTGCTGCTCCTTCCTGCAGGCATTACCCCTGCAGCTCTCATTGGCTGCAGTTCCCAGCCAATGGGAGCTGTGAAGCCGGCGCTCATTGCGGGGGCAGTGCCTGGAGCCCCCCAGCCCTCCCTCCCGCTAGGAGCTGTAGGAACATGCCAGCCACTTCTGAGGAGCTCCCAGCCCTGCCAACCCTCCCCATCCAGCACCAGCAGGGGTCCCGGGCCACGCACCACCTCTGCCCGTGCCCCCCCACCCCCCACCAGCATCAACGAAGCTCCTGGGCTGTGCACCGCTGCCCGCCTCCCCCCAGCACCCACGGAGCCCCCGGACTGCCCTCCCAGAGCATCTGCAGCCCTCCAGCCCAACTTTTAGTTAGGGGTATATAGTACAAGTCATGTTTACTGCTCGTGACCTGTCCATGACTTTTACTAAAAATACCCGTGACTAAAATGTAGCTTTATTCATTACTAGCTAGGAAGGAAAAGGCTGGAATTTTAATAATGGAAGTCATCAGCAAAGAGAAGAGGATCTTCATTAACTTACACAAATCAACACTCAGAAATGCAAAATCCTTTAATTAATCTTCGTTTTGTGCAAAAACAATCATCAAGAGTAGATCAATCAGATTTTCTCTTGGTCAGACACTAAAAGTACTAAAATCCTTCCCAACCAGACCACCACAAATGGCTAAAAATATAGGGTGAAATCCTGGCCTTATTTAAGTCAATGGCAAGACTCCTATGGACTTCAACAGAGCCAGGAGTTCACTCATAATGTCTATACAATACATTTTCATAAAGGTTTTGTAGGATATATTCTTTGCTCACCCCAATGTTATCCTAAAAAGCAGATTTATGATCCACTATAAACAAAGAAGTTCAAATTGTGTCATATTCAGAAAGTTGGAGTCTGAAATGCATAATGGAATTTTGATAGTTGATTTACCAACTTGAAAGGAGAGACTATTACATTAAACAATAAAGCATGTATAACGAACAGAAAGGTGTGCATACTGATGGGAAAGGTAACTTGGAAATGTACAAATTTATATTTTTCTTTAAACAAAAAACACTGGCACCTAACTATAAATGAATGGAGACTAAGGTGTTGTCTACATGGGAAAGTTATACCAATGTAGCTTAGGTGTGAATTTAGTTATACCAGCAAAACCCACTATTTAAACACTCTCATTCCAACATAAGAGTGCCTTTTTCCAGCTTAGTTTATGACACTTTGGAAGGAGTTTAAGTACACCAGTAGAACTGACAAAATTTTCCCACACAGACAAGGCCTAACACTACACCAAATTTGAGTGTGGTGAACTTGCTAGAATTCTTTGTTCTTGATTCTTTAAAACTATAGTAAACATGTTACTTGGTACAAGCACACTGTTTGAACTGATTAACTTTTAAAATGTGTTGGGTGGGGATTTGCAGGTATACCATCAGAGAAATTTATTTATTTTTCTTTTTATAATATATGCTGCCAGTATGCACTATCTGGTGTATTTTAATGGGATGGATGAGGGTTGGGGGCATTGACGACTGGCTTTTTCAAAGCACCTCTATCTTTCCTAGCAGGGATGCTTTATGTATCCAGAACTGAACTTTATCAGAGGCAGGAAAATCCATTTTCCCATTCAATTCAAACATTTTTTTTTCTTTTTAAGAAAAGGAACAGTACCATTCCAACTGGTTCTGTGTTGGATCCACAACACAATACTGGGCCTTAAGAAAACAAGCAGACCCTCAACGAGGTGACCACCCTAATCATAAAAAGAAAAGGAGTACTTGTGGCACCTCAGAGACTAACCAATTTATTTGAGCATAAGCTTTCGTGAGCTACAGCTCACTTCATCGGATGCATACTGTGGAAAGTGTAGAAGATCTTTTATACACACAAAGCATGAAAAAATACCTCCCCCCACCCCACTCTCCTGCTGGCAATAGCTTATCTAAAGTGACGACTCACCTTACAATGTGTATGATAATCAAGGTGGGCCATTTCCAGCCCAAATCCAGGTTTTCTCACCCCTCCCCCCACACACACACAAACCCACTCTCCTGCTGGTAATAGCTTATCTAAAGTGATAAGACATGAAAGTTGCAATTCTTCAACAAAAAAACTTCAAAAAAACTTCAAATCCAGACTCCAGCGAGCTGTTGAATTGGAATTCATTTGCAAATTGGATACAATTAACTTAGGCTTGAATAGAGACTGGGAGTGGCTAAGTCATTATGCAAGGTAACCTATTTCCCCTTGTTTTTTCCTAACACCCCCCCCCCCCAGACGTTCTTGTTAAACCCTGGATTTGTGCTGGAAATGGCCCACCTTGATTATCATACACATTGTAAGGTGAGTCGTCACTTTAGATAAGCTATTACCTAGCAAGAGAGTGGGTTTGTGTGTGGGGGGGGTGGGGGAGAAAACCTGGGATTTGGGCTGGAAATGGCCCAACTTGATTATCATTCACATTGTAAGGAGAGTGATCACTTTAGATAAGCTATTGCCAGCAGGAGAGTGGGGTTGGGGGAGGTATTTTTTCATGCTTTGTGTGTGTAAAAGATCTTCTACACTTTCCACAGTATGCATCCGATGAAGTGAGCTGTAGCTCACGAAAGCTTATGCTCAAATAAATTGGTTAGTCTCTAAGGTGCCACAAGTACTCCTTTTCTTTTTGCGAATACAGACTAACACAGCTGTTACTCTGAACCCTAATTATAAGCAAAGGAATAGAAAAGAGAATGTGTCCCTTTAGGAAGAAGGGATTAAACCTACACCAAGAGACAGGTACACTAGGTCCACTCCAGAAACATTTCAGAATTGCCCAGGGGAGAGGGGGGAAATATTTTTTTTAAAAAGTAGCAACCATGACAACACCAATTATTTAACTACAGAACAGAGATGAGATAGCAAACAATATTCATATAACAGGTGCTCAAAATAACTAACCATCTCCATAAACTTGCAGAGAGATAGGACATCTGCTAGGGAAATATTATCACATATAGGAGCATAAATAAAAATCACTAACTTAGAAGTGACAGGTTTTTACATCTTCTTTCCTCACTACCCCCTCACTTATTCTATTTCGTTATTTCCTTTTTCTTTCTCACCATGTTATTTTTCCTTTTCTCATTTCTGCCTAAGGCTTTTTTCCCCCTCAGTCTTTTTCTTTTAAACTCTCCTTCATTTTCCTGTACCTCCTTTTCTCTTTTTTGAAAGAAAGCAACTCCTCTTCTCTCAATTGTTTACCTCTTACACATCCACCCCATTCTATTTTGTACCTCCTTGCTTTTTCCCATGTTGCTGAATACAGCTGCTGCTGCTCAGGTCCTGCTCTTTGTTCTCTCCTGTATTCCAGGACATCTCACCTATTTCTCTCTCAACTCTTCCTTTCTTCCTCCTTGCACTCCCTGTTTCTCTCTTTCTTCACTGTAAAATGCCCTGTTTGGGTGTCATCCTGGTAGTGTTTCCTTTGGTCTTCCTGCCCCCGAGCTCTTTCCCCTCTTGGAACTCCCTCATGTCTCTTTCCCTCCAACTCTCAACTTTCTCGTTTCTTGGGACCCACCCAGCTTTATTCCAACCTTTCCCCTCTCCACAGCAATTCCTTTCTTCAGAGTTCCTACCATTTTTTTATTCCTCCTTTGTCCATTAAAAAAGCCACACTAAAGGCTGTTATTGTGCTGAGCACCTAGGCCTGATCCAGTGACATCAGTGAAATTATTCAGATGCTTAAAGTTAAGCACATGCTTAAGTTCTTTGCTGGATCAAGGCCAAACTTCTCACGTTTGAGTCCTTCACCATTAAGCCCCTAGGAGTGTGAAACCCTGATACTGCCACATAAGATGGCCAATGCAAAGCCAGGCAGCTCAGTCCTCTCTCTGATCTTCCTCTGCTGGCTTCTCGGTCACCCCCTCTGTATGAGACACACACAGAGGAGCATGAACCTAACAGAAGGAGAGCAGAGAAGAGGGAATCATAAAATTATCCCCTAGCAGTGGAGAGATGAAGGAAGAGAGCTATTTAGCCCAGCCTGACAATTCCCGCATGCAAGAGAAATGCACTGGTCAGACCACTGCACTGTTCTATGGAAGCAGGATAGATAGCAACACTGTTAATAGTACAGAGATAAGGTCTCAGTACACCTTATCAGGCAATTCCCAGGAAAAAAAACTGTTAAACGTCAAAGACATTATCATTTACTTCTGCTAAAAATATCAGAACATTAAAAAATCCAAATTAAATCCATGAAAGCCAGGAAATTCCAGACTTTAGATTACATTTATGGAAAAAACAAAAGGTCTGAAATCTGGAAATTCAGAGTTAGGGTTCCACATCCTGGCTCCTCTCTTTGCTTTGCAGAGCATTGGGGCACAGCCTAGTCAGGAAACCAGCAGGAAGGAGGAGTCCCAGCTGCCTAGCCAAAAGGAAGACAACAGCCTCGAGTGACACAGAGGATGCCACAAAAGAAAGCTGTCAGTACAGAGGTGGGACTCGGGAGCCAAAAATCAACCACCACTAACCTGCCACTGAACATACAAACAGCAGCTGCAGCACTGTCCAGAAGTAATAATGTACCAAGTTTACTCCAAAAGCTCATACATTTTAAGGTTTTTTAAAAAATAAATGTCATTCTTTGGATGGATTGTTTAATATATTAAAAAAAAAACAGAAAAACTAAGTGATTGCTTTTTCTACAAATCCAACCCTAAAAAGGGATAATTTTACCTCAAAAGGAAATGTTTTTATTGAAATAGTAATTTATTTTAAAAACAAAAAAAGAACAAGAACAGCCCACTGAAATTTTGAGAAAAATAAAAATAACTTAATCACTCTTGTCATATCACCAAATTGTGAGCCTCAGAAAAATCTCAGTTTTTACATGGCCAGTAGAGATTTGTTAGACTCTGGAAGCTAAATTCCACAAAGACTCCATCTACACTGAGTATGCTCCAGCCCAGGCTGCAAGGGCGGAACTGCACTTGTCCTACAATTGCTCCTCCCAGCGGTCAGGAGCTGCTGTGGTACCAGGCACAAGATATTAAAGCAGACTATCTCTCCTGAACTCTCAATGCTCTCCCTATTGGGACCGGAATCATGGAGGAAACAGAAGGAATTAACAGACTAGAATGCAGGGTGGATAAAAATCAATTATTTAAAAAAAAAATTGATTTTTATTTAAATCGTATTTTTTTGATAAAATGCTTTTTGAGGAAAAAACCTATTGAAAGATAGTTTTAATTAAGATACATTATAGCTCAAAGATATCTCACCATGGAATAGGAATTATATATTCTAATTCTATAGTATGAGACAATATATTCTTGTAATGTTTAAGAAAATTTTGTAAATGAGTTCCAATAGTTCATGGATTAGGGACCCAATCTTATGGGGTTCCAGGGGCTTCTGTATAGATTATTTAGGTTAATCTTTCCATTTACCCAATGGGACTCAGTGCTCAGTCTGGAAGATGCCATCAGAAATGCTTAGTTTTGCAGTTCTCAAACTGTGGATTTGTGTCTCCAGAGATAACATGCTTGTTAACAGCAAAAATGTTTTAAATAAATAAATATATAGAGAGAGGTGAGAAATAACAGACCTCAACCCTACTGTCCCGCTGCAAAATTGTGTACACAAAGTCAATCCCTTACCTCTCTCTAAAAGTGCAAAGTTTCAAAAAGTTCAATGAACAGAAGATTGTTGGGGGCAGAATAGATCTGAACAAGGAGAAGAAGTCTGTAGATAAATGTGAGAAGGGAGGGACAGGCAGTAGAAAAAAAAGTGAAACTGTTTGAGCAGCATATTCCAGAAGTCTTGAGGTCCTTCTGAGTGTAGCCTTCATTGATTTGAGGTCTACCATACCATTCTCTCACTAGAAGAGAAAACTTATAATGGCAGCAGGCCATAAAAGAGACCCAGTTTGGAAATAAGAACCATTCAAGAAATATATGTTTGCTGATGATGTTTTAAAGCAGGGGTGGGCAAACGTTTTGGCCCAAGGGCCGTATTGGGATGCAAAACTGTATGGAGGGCTGGTTAGGGAAGGCTGTGCCTCCCCAAACAGCCTGGCCCCTGCCCCCATCTGACCCCTCCCACTTCCTGCCCCCCTCAGGACTCCCACCCATCCAATCCCCCCCCACTCCTTGTCCCCTGACCACCCCCTCCTGGGACCCCCGCCCCAACCGCCCCCAGGACCCCACCCCCTATCCAACCCCCCCTGTTCCCCATCCCCTGTCCCCCCAAGAACCTCTGCCCTATCCAACCAGCCTCTGCTTCCTGTCCCCTGACTGCCCCCCGGAACTCCCAGCCCCTTACCCAACCCCCAGCTCCAGCCCCCTTACCATGCCACTCAGAGCAGCATGTCTGGCACCTGCGCCACCCAGCCGGAGCCAGACATGCTGCTGCGCTGCCCTGCATGAGCACACAGCCCCGCCGCCCAGAGCGCTGCCCACACAGTGGCATGGCTGCGGGGGAGGGGGGACAGCAAGGGAGGGGCCGGGGGCTAGCCTCCCCAGACGGGAGCTCAGGGGCCAGGCAGGATGGGTTTTTTGGGTTTTTTAGGAATTTGGGTTTTTTCCCCTTTTTTTTTTTTTAATAGATCTGGTAAATTACATATAAAAAACTACATTAAAAGAATGTTAAGGTTGCAGAGTCAAGCACTCAAAATTTAGGTAATGATAGAATTAAGGCTGCCTGTGCGACTGCCACCTGATTTTATTAACACTTCATAGCACTTTATTTGTTCAGAGCGCAATCATCAGGGCTAGAAACTTACTCTTCTTAAACTCTGGAATTCTCATGTAATCAACTGAGTCAAGCAGCTGGGGCTTTGAGGAAAAAAAGCTCCAAATACCATGGAACTCATGATAAAACCATGAGAGTCAGCAACACTGCATTCCACAAAGGACTTCTCCATGAGAGCATGTTCAGACAGAGTTAAATAACTGTTGTAACTATTGGTGAACAAACATGAGTATGATAAAGACCACTGGGTTACTGCAGGGCTAGTATAGTAAAGTCTGAAGTCTGTCTCTTACATCATGCATCCACAAGCAACTTCTACTGATGTTTTTTTTTCTTGATTCTGGCTTGTGAGATTCTTATTCCCTGAGCAATATGGGAGGTCTGGGGATTGTCGGGGGGGGGGAGGGGGGGAGTACTCCCTTCCATCAAATGCCACTTGTATAGATTATTATGTGGACAATAATTATCTTCTAAGATAGAAAATTTCCATGTTGCTTGCTGGTTCATAAAAACTCTGGGCTCTCCACTTGCTAAAAGATAATAAACATTCCTCTATTATCATCCAGTAAACGAAAAGGGGTGTCTTCACCAGTATACAGCTTCAATGACAGCATCTCTGGCTTTATTCACAAACTGATCTGAAAAGCAGTTGAAACTAAAGATAAAAAGGTAATTATTGTCTGCAGAATGTTTCATGAAGTAAAACATAACTAACATGTAGTTACAATCCTTTCATCATTCTCCACAAGCAGAGAGGGTACTAATGTACCACATCACATAAGTCTAGTCAAAATGTCCCACTGTTGCTAATACTGATATAGCTCCATTCTAGTATAGATAGCCACACACATTTTAAGCATTGTGTCATCTAATCTGTCTTAGAGCAGACATAATTGACGTGATCGACCCTTCTATAAGGCGCCAGTGTCCAGACTACAGGGGTGTGATTTCCGGAGCGCGCTAAACTGTCCCATGTAGACACTACTGGCAGGAACTAAAAGGTACCTTGTTCTCATTATCACACAGGACTACAGTAACGCAAACTAGGTATCTTTTTGTTTGCCCCAGCAGGATCAACATGGGGCAGTTAGAGTACCACACTTTAGAGCACTCTACAAATCACACTGAACTGGACTGCAGCATTGCATACACAAGCCTCGAGGTTCCCAAAGTTGAGACTAGTAGAGCTTAACCAGCATTAATAAAGTAGGATTTTTTGCAAAGCTCTCCTTTGCCTCTTCAGTGGTGTATATATAATGAATACACATATAAGAGCACAAAGTTCAATTAATTAGTTCCTATATGATTATTGGTTTACACTGGTAATGTTTGTAATCTCATTTACAAGATTTCAAGTTAGTGGCTCAGAGTAAGTATCCACAAATCTTATTACCTTCTTTAAATATTCAGAACTCCATCTTAAAGCAGTGGTTTCACTTTGAAAAGTGATTGTAAGAATAGCATCAAGGGATTCCACACTTATGAACCCACAATGACTTTCAGGTCAAAACTGCTCAGGTTTACAAGTACAAAGACTTCTTATCCCCTCATCCTGACATCAGAAATTCAGGCTGGGTTCTTTCAGGGCCCAAATGATGGTGATGATGATAAAGAATCTTTCTTAACTATTCTGTTTATGATGCAAAAGAAAGAACAGAATCCAGCCAACTCTCCCATATCTGTATTGGTTCTGCAAAGAGTACACATAGTAAACACTTACTTTAGCCAGTAAAGGAGATATTACTTTGAATACGCTCAAAAAACAGGTCAGTAATAATGTGCCAATTTCACAGAGTCACTTTTCAGAGTACAACTGAACTACAAAGTAAAAGTATACTATGTTTAACAGTACAGATCATCTGCAAAAAAAACTGAGCCGCATCAGTATTTTTGATTTAACACTGGTAAAAAAAAATGTAGAAAACAGCCAGAGTTTTAGTAGTAACTAATCACTATACATTTTAATAAGCTACTGTAGAAGGTACATTTTTGAAATAAGATCAGAATCTAACATTTAAAGTATTGTTTTCATTACTTTATATATTTGAAACCACTATTTTAAATAACCCCAAACATGTTTATTTTTCTTTGTCTCAAGTTAAATGATAAATTTGAATTTTAGTTTTTTACTTGTTAATGAGTCCTAGTCTCACTTCCTAGTGAACAGTAATATATAGTAGTGAGAGTCAAAAATGGATCATACCCCCACTATGTCTGGTTATTGTCCCATAAAAGGGCCTAATACTAAAAACAGCAGAGCACCTGCAATTCCCATTGAAGGAAAGAGCTGAAAGGACACATCATTATTCAGGATTAGGTCGAAAATAAAAAATCAAGCGAAAAAGAAGAAGGGGACTCCCTGGGGTGGAAGGTACAGGACTGTTAAACTTATTTTCTTTGCAAATCAGACACTGTCTCCCCCCCTGTAAATAGTATTTCTCCAATGGAGTACCTCAAGAGCACTAAGCGTTTTGGCTATGCAACCAATGAAACAGATTTTTGACAACCAATGCAAGTTGTTTCAAGGCTCCTGTCAAGCATCACCAGCACAAAAGCCATAGTGCTTAACATAACATGCATGTTATTACAGGCAGATAGATGAGACAGATCTGGTCACAATGAAATTACAATAGTTAAAAAATAAGGAAGTTTCCCTTAAGTTTTAAAGGAAATTAACTTTTATCCAGGAACATTTTAGCAGCAGAACAGCAGCAAACAAACAACATTACTAATGTAACACACAAAATTAGAATAGCAGTTATGGGTGGAGGATTCTAATTACTTTTTACAGACAATGTAGGTCATGCATAATTTTATTATGGCATAGCATAATTAGAATCATACAACTTAATTAGAATCACTAACTGGGGAGAACCAGTGTTCTTCAGTGCAAAATACTGCTATCATAGTTGAAGTTGAAAAAAGGACAAAAGAGATTAAATGAAGATGAGAGGACCACCAAGTGGGAATGGGAAGCAAGTGGGGAAAGACATTTCATGAGCATAGCTTAAAACCTGTTACACTTTGCCCTAGTGATAGCAAAAGCAATTAGATGACCTTACTTTCTCACTGCCCATCCCAGAAAAGTAGAATAGTAGAGACACAACTATGCATCCAAGTGATGCAGAGTATTCCATTCAATGTCAAATATCCAGGGAGGCGGAGCTAATTGGAACACACACACGCACGCACACACCCCCACCCACCCCAGTGGATGGCCTGAAGCAGAGGGAGACAGAATTGCCAGTGGAGGGACAAAATATGTCAATACAATGAAGGCTAAAATGGAAAGAATGACCTGAAAAGGGAGGGAAGACAGGGTAGCGGAAGAGTAGAATGAAGGGAAAAGTAAGCAGTAAACTGGAATGGAGTGAGAGCAATAGAAGTCTACTAAGAATGACACCAGGTAACTATTTTCGGCATTCTTGCTCAAAATGATGATCTAAAAGATTCATCATCACTGATCCAACACCTGACCATGGACTACATTTTTCCCCCTTTGGATTGTAGATTACTGAGGGTTATAGGGATAGGTCAAACCACTAACATAATTAAATTTTGAAGGCTGTATCTGAAGGACTGTCAAATATTAAGCTAATACTGTACTTACTTGAACACACACAGAAGAGAACATTTTTACAAAATGTAGTCCCTAATATTACAGCTGTATGATAAAAAAGCTGCTAACATATGCATACAGTCTAGTAAAATGCACACAGTCTATTAAAATGCACATAATTTATTTGACTCAAAATGAAAACATATCTAACAAGTAATTCCATTCATCTGGCCCTTTTTCACCCAGCCTTAAGATATACAAATGCATGTCTTTTCACCAGAAACAGCAGCTGCGAATGAAAAGGAAGGCATTCAAATGATCATTTTCACATCATATTCCATCGTCTTTTCACCAGCTTCTCCTCCGTCTTTCTTTGAGCCCCATTCTATTACAAGAGAGCTGCTTTTTAAATCAATTCATATTTCCATAATCCACACTGCTGTTTCTCCCTCTTCTCCCCAGGGTGGACTAACCCCTACATCCAGAACTATGGCTTACAACTGTCATTAAGACCTATAACAATAACAAGATAACAAAAGAGCTGGTAGAGATGAGGCTAGCTGGTACCATATGCTGATCAAGTTCAGCATTTTTAACTCATGAAAAAGCTCTATAAAACAAAACCATCACAATCCTAACAATAAGTATACTTGCAGTTGCCACCTGTCCCCAAAAGTGCAGGAAAGTCCTGATTTTGAACATCAATGCTGCATTCACTTTGTTAAAAATGGTGCCCCCATATAATTGATTTATTGTGTGTTTTGGGGTGAAAGAAAGGATAAAAGACATTGCTTAGATTGCATCTTGGAACATTTTAAATCCTGAACGTTATGGGAGTCTTTAGTGACCTCCACTGCTTTTAAAACATTTAAACAAATAATTGTCCTAAAGCAAGTTTTCCAAAGCAAAGTGGAAACCTTCTGTTCAAACAACTCAGTGTAGCAACTAACATTTATAAAATGGCTAAAAATAACTGTTGTTTGCGCATGAAACAATTTGCAATTTGCGCATGAAAGAAAAATAAAAGCATTCCTTACTTACACACACAGAGTTTCTTAATTATTTTTTCCTTAAGTCCTTTTGACTTAATAAATATTAGATGCTTTTCAGCCATAAAGGAAGTTAAAGAGCCAGCAATTCATAGGAAATTATCTACCTTAACCTCAGCAGGGTTTAGCTAGCAGGCAGAACATTGCTATTGTGTGAGTTAGACCAAGAATTTTCCTGGATGTCACTTAAGGCTATAAGTTAGAACATAAGAATGGCCATACTGGGTCAGACCAAAGGTCCATATAGCCCAGTATCCTGACTTCCGACAGTGGCCAATGCCAGGTGCACCAGAGAGAATGAACAGAAAGGTAATCACCAAGTGATCCATCCTCTGTAGCCCATTCCCAGCTTCTGGCAAACAGAGGCTAGGGACACCATCCCGGTCCATCCTGGCTAATAGCCATTGATGGACTTATCCTCCATGAACTTATCTAGTTCTTTTTAAAATCCTGCCATAGTCTTGGCCTTCACAACATCCTCTGGCAAGGAGTTCCACAGGCTGACCGTGTGTTGTGTGAAGAAATACTTCCTTTTGTTTGTTTTAAACCTGCTGCCGATTAATTTCATTTGGTGACCCATAGTTCTTGTGCTATGAGAAGGCGTAAATAACACTTCCTTATTTACTTTCTCTATACCAGTCATGATTCTCCCCAGGGTGGACTAACACCTACATCCAGTACTATGGCTTACAACTGTCATTAAGACCTATAACAATAATAAAAGAGCTGGTAGAAATGAGGCTAGCTGGTACTATATGCTGATCAAGTTCAGCAAGTTCCTAAATTTCCCTAAACAATGCAGTGACAGTACCATTTAAATAAAAGAATACTTTCAAGGTTAGCAGAGACCCATGTTTGACACATTCAGGGTACGTCTACACAGCAAAGAAAAATCCACAGCTGACCCGTGCTAGCTGACTCGGACTCACAGGGCTCATGCTGCAGGCCTGTTTCATTGCTGTGTTTGGGCTTGAACCAGAGCTTTGTTACCCTCACACCCTGCAGGGCCCAAGAGCCCAGGCTCCAACCCAAGCCCAGAAGTCTACACAGCAATTAAACAGCCCCACAGCCTGGGCCCCGCGAGTCCAAGTCGGCTGGCATGGGCCAACTGTGGGTTTTTCTTTGCTGTGTAGACATACCCTTAATCTCAAATACATAAACACAAATATTCTCCAGATAACAAAAACACAATCAACTCACCAGCATAAGAGCAGCACCAATATCTTAAATTCCCCTTTCAGATTGGTTGACCAAAGTAACAAAACCAAAGATTTGTTGCATCCCTGATGCAAACACCCTTGTATTTCCCATGAGCATGTGAAAGGAGCATTTAATGCCCCATCAGTGCAGAAGAACGAACCTATCAAGAAGGGAAGAAAGATGGTGAGATGCTTCTCCTCATATCAACGCTGCAGCCTTGATAGAAGTACAAACTACCTGATATCCTGGGCTTGTATTGGTCTCACAGGTGAGGAGCTGGGATTTCAAGCCTATTACAGCTGTCTTTTATAAATTATTGTTTGCAGTGTTCTTGTAGGAGTGTTGGTCCCAGGATATTAGAGAGACAAGGTGGGTGCAGTAAAATGTTTTATCTTTTATCTAATGGTGAAAGAAACAAGCTTTCAAGCTTATACAGACCTGAAGAAGAGCTCAGTGTAAGCTCAAAAACTTGTCTCTTTCACCAACAGAAATTGATCCAATAAAAGATAGTACCTCACCCACCCTGTCTCTCTTTTATACTTCATTGAATTTCACATGACTCAGTGTTCATTGTCCAGAACACAAGTTTGTCTTCTGAAAACCAAATCCAGCTTTTTATAGCGCTTGTACTTTTATAGAGCTTGTATTATTATTTAAGTCAGAAAACAATATTTTCTCCTCCACATTGCTCTGGTCTCTATTACTGCTGACTTCACGGATACTTCCAGACACCAAGCACTCGATGCAAGATGCAGAGCAATCTGGCTGTGATCCAGCAGCACACTTAAGCATGTGCTCAATTTTCAACACAAATGTCATCCCATTAACCTCAATGGAACTACTCACATGTCCAAAGTTAAGCATGAGTTTAAGTGCTTTGCTGGATCAGGGTCAGAATGTTCAGCACTTGGTAGGATCGAACCACGAGAGCAGACATCTGTTATACCACAGAAATCAGACCTTGCCTAAATGGTTCACAACTGGAAAGGGTGTTAGGACGCCTAAGAAATGGGACAGTCAATAACCAGGGACTATTAGAATTCCTTTACGTAAATCAGTTGTGCAGCCTCATATAGAATAGAGTGCATATTACTGGTCACCCCATCTCAAAAAAATATTAGAATTAGAGAGGTTTTTGTGAATGACAACAAGAATGAGCAAGGGCATGGAAAAACTCTCACATGAAGAGATTGAAATGGCTGGAATTGTTTACCTTAGAAAGGACATAAATAAGAGAGGACATGATAAAACTACACAGTATAATTAAGAAGGTCTAGAGAAGGCAGATCAGAAACGTCTCCCTGTCTTGCAACAAGGGGAGCAATAAATTAAATTAAAAGGTAACAAACTAAAGACTGATCAAATGAAATACTTCTTCACACAACACATATATTATACCATGGACCAAGAACTTAGGAAGATTCAAAAAGGGATCAGTTGTTCATATGGATACCAAGAATATCTAGAGTTATCATAATTGATTATGATAAAAACTTTGGAAGGGATATTAAACCCTACTCTTCAGGGCTTATACCAACCTCTTAGGCCAACCATTATTTAAAAAGCATGCATTATAACGGTCTGAAATTTGATTAAAAAAATCTGTCATCCTTCTGCTATTTGGCTGACTAGTTATACTGAATACTTATCAATTCTCTATTTCATCGGTGCCATATTGTTGTTTCTAATATTCCTAGGGAGAACTGAACTGTAACTCCCAAAATGACCTGAAAGAAGCTCCACATCTTTGCCAGGTTAAATTGTTATTTGATGATATTACGAAGGGAGCACTCTCAATGAGTTTTCAGTTTATTAAAGGGACAACCAGGAATAAAGCTGCTTGGGGAAAAGCTTGAGAATTAAATCCTGACCCCATTGATATCAATAATAGTTTTTTGCCAATGACTTCAGTGGAACCAAAATTTCCTCCATAGTCTGTCAAGTTACTGCGGCTCAGTGCTGCATCACGGCATTACTACATTTTCTGTCAGAGATAACTTTTTTGTTTTTAAACAATTATACAGGATTTGGGGGGTTTGTTTTGTTTTGCTGGAGTTATTTTAGCTTGTTTTATTTTAAAATTACTTTGAAATATAACTATTGTATTTTTTTCAATAAAAGTGTTCAAACAAAACAGAAGAGGTTACTCACCTTGCAGTAACTGAGATTCTTCAAGATGTGTGTCCCTGTGAGTGCTCCACTCCAGGTGATGGTGCATCCTGACGCCGTTGATTGGTGATCTTCGGTAGCAGTGCCTAGTCGGGACACATGCGCTCAGCTGTTGTCTCGCTGCATTGTTAGAGTCTGTCTGCGTAGGTGTCCCGCACCCCCTCAGTTCCTCCTCTACCGTAGAGTCATCTGATTCATACTCCAAAGTAGAGGGGAGGAGGATGGGTAGTGGAACACCCACAGGACACACATCTCAAAGAACCTCAGTTTCTGCAAGGTGAGTAATCTTCTCTTCTTCTTCGAGTGCTGTCCCTGTGGGTGCTCCACTCCAGGTGAACGTGAAGCAGTACCCACTATGGTTGGTGGGACTTTGGAGTTGCGTCGTTGATAACGATAGACAGTACTGTGTGGCCTACTGTCATAAATATAAAGGGAAGGGTAAACCCCTTTAAAATCCCTCCTGGCCGGAGGAAAAATCCACTCACCTGTAAAGGGTTAAGAAGCTAAAGGTAACATCGCTGGCACCTGACCAAAATGACCAATGAGGAGACAAGATACTTTCAAAAGCTGGGAGGAGGGAGAGAAACAAAGGGTCTGGGTCTGTCTATATGCTGCTTTTGCTGGGGATAGACCAGGAATGGAGTCTTAGAACTTTAGTAAGTAATCTAGCTAGGTATGCGTTAGATTATGATTTCTTTAAATGGCTGAGAAAAGAATTGTGCTGAATAGAATGACTATTTCTGTCTGTGTGTCTTTTTTTGTAACTTAAGGTTTTGCCTAGAGGGATTCTCTATGTTTTGAATCTAATTACCCTGTAAGGTATCTACCATCCTGATTTTACGGGGGTGATTCCTTTACTTCTATCTACTTCTATTTCTATTAGAAGTCTTCTTGTAAGAAAACTGAATGCTTTTTCATTGTTCTCAGATCCAAGGGTTTGGGTCTGTGGTCACCTATGCAAATTGGTGAGGATCTTTACCAAATCTTTCCCAGGAAGTGGGGTGCAAGGGTTGGGAGGATTTTGGGGGGAAAAGACGTGTCCAAACTGCGTTTCCCAGTAAACCCAGTTAGAGTTTGGTGGTGGCAGTGGATATTCCAAGGACAAAGGATAAAATTAATTTGTACCTTGGGGAAGTTTTAACCTAAGCTGGTAAAAGTAAACTTAGGAGGTTTTCATGCAGGTCCCCACGTCTGTACCCTAGAGTTCAGAGTGGGGGAGGAACCTTGACACCTACTATGGTGTCTGCCATAGTGTCCTGCGTGATAGCATAATGTTTGGTGAACGTGTGGTCTGATGCCCATATGGCCGTCTTGCATATGTTGGTAATAGGTATGTTTTGCAGGAATGCAATGGATGTTGACATCACTCTAGTACAGTGTGTTCTGATACCCTCGGGGGGGTTAAGCATTCTGCAGGACCTAATGCATTCAGATATCCATTTGGAGAGTCGTTGCTTGGAAATCTCCCAGGTGAGTTCCCCAGCCTATCAGGGAAGCGTCTGCATGAAACAGGCTGACAGAGAATTATGATTGGATAATTCAGGGAAAGGTTTGTAGCCCACTTCTTTGAGAGGGGGCTCAGTAGCTCTGGATGGAGCTGGATATAGAGGTGCAGACCGGGCCTGTGGTCTGATGGAGGGTCCGCGAGAATGACTGGCATCATAGGCAGACCATGGATACCACTGTGGCCACTGCATAGAGTATGAAATGTGAGGCCCTGCCCCTGGGGGGACAAAACAGGGAAATTGAGGCTGGTTCTTGTGGGGAACCACGCCTTGAAATAGGTGTGGCTCTGGTGGTGGAGGACAGTCAGGTGGGGAAAACTCTGCCTGCTGTGGTATGTCATTCTCACGGTCAGTGAGCGTGGCCAGGTCAGGTGGTGAGAGCAGCTGATCAAAGAGTGTGCGCTCGGTGGAGAGGAGAAGAGAGGACAGTCAGGCTCTGGGGTCATGGAGATGTCAGCATGGTTTAAGAATTGTTGCTGCTCCATGGGCTGTGGTGCTGCGGGTCTTGGAGTGTGAGCTGATGTCCGCAGAGATTTCTGTTTAGCCCTGAAGGGCGCTGGTAGCCGCATATAGGTGCCCTCCGTTGGTGGCACATCTGCAGTGGGGGTTACTGTTGGTTTCAGTGCTGACAGTCTTGTCAGCACCGGGGTGGACCACACAGCTGGTACCGAGTCCGTCTGCGGTGCCAATAGCTTCAGTGCTGAGGAAAGCTACCCGCTGTAGGGGGTCAAGTGCTTGTTTCTGCTCCCCATGTGCGCTGTGCCTGAGGCGCTCGGGTGGTCATCTGTGCCGGTCTTTGGTGCTGTCAGCACAGGGGGAAGTGACTTCGCCGGAGACCTTTTTCGTTTATTTAGGTCCCTATGTGGAAAGGTTGGGGCTTCCTGCCTCTTCGCATGAGAGGGTGAAGCCGTGCTCCTGGTCAGTTCTGACCTGGCAGGGAAGCATGAGGGAGAGGGTTTACTCATGCCCCTCTCTGCTGGTGGCTGCAGGGATTTCTCCATAAGAAGCATTTTCAGCTGCAGGTCTCTGTCGCAGCTAGCCCTGGATTTCAGGCTATTACAATGGACACACTTTGCAGGAATGTGTATCAAGCCTAGACACTTCACACACAGTGAGTGTCCATCAGACCACAGCACAACTCATTGCAGGAGCCGCATTCTTTTAATCCAGGGAACCCCGGCATCATGAAGCTATGACTGCCTGGGCAGGAAGTCTCAGCGGGAGAGAAACTTGAGAAAAAAAAAAGTGTGTGTGTTTGTTTATTTTTTAAACTAACAAATAATGAACGACTATGCTAAAGGAAGGGAAAGAACTGGGATACTTCTAGCTAACTATTTCTACTTGTTTCCTTCAGTGTCCAGGGGAAGAGGTTCAGCACTGCCCCAAGTCCTGTCTTCAGCCGAAGACATTAAGAAGGAACTAAGGGGGTGCGGGACGCACGTGCACAGACAGAACCTAACGACACCGCGAGACAACAGCTGAGCACGTGCGTCCTCACCAGGCACTGCTAGCAAAGATCTCTGATCAACAGCACCAGGACGCACCATCACCTGGAGTGGAGCACCCACAGAAACAGCACTCCAAGAAGTGTGGATTCTAATGGCTAAAACACAGACCTAAATATTCAGTGTCTTGTCACAAAACTGCCACTGAATTCAAATGGGAGTTTTGAATGTAATTGGACTTCAGAAAGGGGTGTGCAGGCATAGATGTACAAAATATATTATCCATCTAAAATTTAAGATTACCTGCCCACCAGCTGCCATTCACATAGATCTGAGTTTGTAGAGGTTACCAGGCAACCATACAAAGAGAGTGTTTCTACAATGAGCAGACTAATTAGCCATTAGAGGCTATTCTACCTAAAAGTACAACTGAAGACCAGATTCTGCCTAACCTGACCCTTGCATGGGTGCACAGCATGTACAAAGGTAGTGATGACAGCATAAGAAGTCTTAATTTTAAAGATTAACAAAATTAAGATACTGTGCAAGATCCTCAACTAGCGCAGATCAGTGATTTACATCAGCTGAAGAACTGGCCTGTTGTCTTGTTTCAAAAAAATGTCAAACAAAATGTGCTGTCACTGATTTTTTTTCTATGTTTTAGAGCAGTGGCTTTCAAATTGTGGGTCAGGACCACAAAGTGGGTTTTAATGGCATCACATTTTAATGGCATCACAAGGGCTGGAGTTAGATTTGCGGGGGCCCAAAGCCGAAGCCTGAGCCCAAGCCCAAAAGCTTCAGCTCTGTGTGTCGGGGCTCAGGTTACAGGACCCCACCTTGGGCTGAAGCCCTTTGGCCTTCCCACCTGAGGTAGTGGGGCTCAGGCAGGGTCAGACTTTGGGCCCCCCCCCCGGGGTCATATAGTAATTTTTGTTGTCAGAAGTGGGGTCATGGTGCAAAATACAAGAGAAAAACTTTCAATACTACACATTCTATTGAAAGAAGTTTGGTTTTCTCTCAAGAGATAACTAAATGAACAAATTTATTAATGGGTGAAAGGTTGTAGTGGACAAAAATAATGTGTTTGCAAACATCACTGTACTTCTGAAAGTGATGACATCTTTCACCAAACCTCCCTCATCAAACAGATATGGAAATACTATGGCAAAAGGGGTATCAGAGCATTCTTCCTAAATGAATAAACTTAACTGCAAATTGTGTTTTCATCCCACAATACATTTTCTATCTACAGGTCCCAAAACGTAAAGACAACTGTTTCCTCGGTTGATGGTACCTTACTCCTACTTCAGTCAGTGAATTGGTCATGATCTTTCTAGTTTAACTTCAGTATTAGATTAATCAATGAACTTTTTAATTGCCATTTCTGTATTGATTACTAGAGCGTCCCAACTTAAGCATTTGTGACTTCTATTGGCTTGCTATTTTAAATGATTTCATCTTTCTACACTGATGTTGAGACTTTTGTCATCTCACTCCAGGTTCTGAAAAATTCCTTTACTGTGTTTTGTGACCATGTTTGTTGCATGGAAGAATAATATACAATTGATGCTGATGTGCCATTGTTTTAATGAAGGGCTTTTCAATGCCCTACTTTTCCAGGTATCTTATAATAGAATTTCTCCAACTCTGTCAAACTACATTTCCATAGCAGAAATTCCAGCATAATGGTAAGTTGTACAGTTGTCTGACATCTCAATGATACGATTAGTTTCTTCATACAGAGGTCTTTATTGCACTGCACTCTGTACAACTTGCTTGTGGCTCAGCTTCACTGTATGGTATACAGCCAATCTCTAGGTAAAAATCATACCAAGCTAACCAAATTTCCCTCTCTGACAGGGTTACTGACCTAGTAGACATGAGGAAGCATAAATGATTTATGTAGATTTTATTAATGCTTTTGACATTCTCATAAGCAAAATAGGGAAATGTGGTCTAGATGAAACTACTATAAAATGGATGCACAAACTGGTTGAAAAAAACACACTCAAAAAATAGTTATCAGTGGTTCACTGTCAAACTGGAAGGACATATTGCGTTGTGCCACACAAGAATCTGTCAGGGTCCAGTACTATATTTTCATTAACTTGGATAACGGGGTGGACAGTATGCCGATAAAATCTTCAGATGACACCAAGCTGGGAAGTTGTTGCAAGCACTTTGGAGGACAAGATTAGAATTCAACAGACCTGGAAAAATTAGAGAATTGGTCTGAAATGGACAAGATGAAATATCATTAGAGACAAGTGCAAAATACTACACTTAGAAAGAAAAAATTAAATGCACAACTACAAAATGGGGAATAACCAGCTAGGTAATAGCACTGCTGAAAAGGATCTGGGGATTACAGTGGATAACAAATTGAATATGAGCCAACAATGTGATGCAGTTGCTAAAAAGGCTAATATCATTCTGGGATGTATTAACAGGACTGTTGTATGTAAGACCCAGAAAGTAACTGTCCCCCCCTACTGGTAAGGCCTCAGTTGGAGTACTATGTCCAGTTTTGGGAACCATACTTTAAGAAAGATATGGGGAAACTGAAGAGCATCTAATGAAAATAGTTAAGGCTGGAATAGGGTAGGTGTATTTGGTACTGCCACTGAGCAAGGCACTGGGCCAGATGACTTCTGGCAGTCCCTTCCAGCTCTTCATTTCTATGATTCTGTGTTGAGATCCATACTGTAAAAGTATCAGGAAAAGCATTTTTCCACATTTCAATGGTGGAGGGGTTGTGTTGTTTTGTTTTTGCCTCGTCTGCCACATGAATAGCTTTGCAGGCATTTAAACAATTAGCACAGAGAAACTGATTTGTTCACAGTCACACAGGAAGTCTGTGGCAGAGTGAGTCCTGGGCTGGCACCCTAACCATTGGACCATCTTCCTCCCACATATGCAAACTGTGATTATAATTAACCAGTTTACTCTGACAGAACATTTTTCAGATTGTGTGCCTATTATTTCCCCAGCGCCCTAAATGTGCAGAATGCTTGACAAAATAAATAAGATGACAAAATTCCTGCCTCAAAGAAATGACCTTTTAATCAAACCAAAACCAAATAGTTCTGGTGCAAAGTGACCTAGAGACAACTTTGGTGAGATCTGTCCAGGAAGAATTTGCAAAAGTGGCTAGATATGAAAGAGCAAACGTCTCTTGGGAAACAAGAGATAGGAAAATGTTCCTAGGGCTAGTAGGAAAAAAATGTGAAGCCAAGAGGATGAAAAAGATGTAAGGAAGCAGTAAAGATTAGGAAGAGCATAAGAAGAGAAGGAGGAGGAGAAAATCAGAGCAAGTGAAATAAGCAGGAAAAAGGTTTTGCTGAACCACGAAAGTGAAGGCAAGAGAAGGCAATAAGCTGTCAAGGCATTTAACATGGGAGAAAAGCAATTCTGTGTTACTCTCTGTAACTGCAACCAATTCACTATTATCACAAGTGCCTAGGGATTTTAGGAAAGATGATTCCTTGGCATACATTCAAAATTGAACAACATTTTACTTTTAAAGCAGAGCTGACTGGAAAATGGGGAGAAAAACATGCATGATTTTCTTTTGTGAATCCCCCCTCAAACACAAATACACAAAACATTAATTTAAGTTTAATTATTTCATTACAAATGCTCTGACTAGATCTAAATAGAAATGTGCAAGAGGACTTTATTTAGATCCTCCAAGTCTCCTTTTCTGTTGCTTCATCCAAAGCCTACTGAAGTAAATGAAAGCTCCCACTAACTGCAATGTGTTGGTTGGATCAAGCCCTTCATGCAGAAGCAAAGCCCAGCGGTTTGTTCTTTTCAAAACCTATTGATCAATTTACATTTTAAAGGCAACTTCTCCATGAAAGGGGATTTGAAATTTACTTTTTTCCATGAAAGCTGATATAATACCAGAATATTAGTTTCCCCAAATTGTGGAACAGGTATGAATGCAGGTTGTGCAGAGCCCAAAGTCAGGTTCCAGACAGATGCCTTTAAAATTCGGTTGGCCACGTCCATTCCAGCATTACATGTTTCCCTCCCGTCTTCAGTAGACTTCATCTTCTAGTCATATTTCAACATCCAATGTTCACTGACTAACCCTCAACCTATTGATTAAATTCCAACTTGTCCTCATACTTCATTTCTAACCTCTTTTGAGTGAGTCCTTCCTAAAACCTCTGAATTTAAACCAGAAAAGAGACAATCATTCTTTCCTCAGAAAGGTATTATCAAAACTTGCAGAATATATAATTAAGAAGGTATGACGGTGTACTTTGCTCACATTCTATTTATCCCTTACTTATAACCTCCAGATCCTTGACTGGTAATAATCTCCCAACCAGATAAAGTCACAAATATAAAGTGTGAGCTAACTATTCCTTTAAATCCTGAACCATCTTATTTCTATCTTTATAGAAACTCATGTTATTAATTTCAGACTGTTTCTCCAATTTAACAAAATCTACTGTTCAGACATTTCTAAGCAACTATTGTGGTGACACTATCGATGCCTGGTTGACTCAATATGGATATAAGAAAGCAAGCAAAGGAAGGTGTTCCCTGGCATCAGAAACACTTCTTCTATTAACTGTGTCTACATAAGCTTTTTTTATGCAAATACAAAATGGTGTCAATAGAATAGATACATCTAAATAATAGTGAAATACTAAAAAACAGTTACAAATAAAATATTCTCTCCATCTAAGCAGACTACCTAATTAATAAACTTGCTATTAATGCTATCAAGTATGGACATAACCCTTTAGATACAGTGGACTTAAGTTTACCTTTGAGAACAATTCATAATAAGAAACTAGAGCTTCAGTGTTTGCACAATCAGTAGGTTTACCCCCTTTGTCCATTACTAGCATGTGCAAATCAACTGTCCTACAAAGCAAAATGTATAGTAATTTTATAAAACAATACAAAATGTTGAGCTGTAAACTACTATGGCAACATTATTTATAAAGGTTCCAATATTAAAAGTAGATATCAGGATGTTTTTGTTTATTTATATATCTTTTGAGACGAATGTTTGTCTCATTAAGATTTTTTGTAAAGCTTTGTTGAGAAATGTACCTTTTTTTCAACCCTAAACACCACAAAAATTGAACTGCATAAAAACTCATTGAATACATTATAGTTCATATAATAGAAAGAATGTGAAATCTATTAAAGACACTACTATGGATAAAATGCTTCAAAACTACTATTTCATATTCTTCTCACAAATGCATTCTAATTACCAATCCATCAGTTGGTGAAGACTTGCTCACCGATATCATTAGCATCTGCCTTTCCACAGCTGAGTAGGAGAGCTTTTTTTATTATTATTCTAACATTAAAAAAAAGTTCAATCTCATGTTTCCAACCTGGTCTCCGAAGTCCTCCGGGAACTTCCACAGTACCACCGGATCTGTAAATAATTGACAGACAGCATTAATCAGAGGCAAAGGAACAGAGTAGTACAGTCAGAGTACATTAATATTAAAGAGAGGGTCAGCATAGCTTCAAGCTCCCTGGCAAGTCAAAAATGTATCTCAAAACTGAGGAAGACAGTGGATTATTAAAAATATTCTTTTATTTCATATTTATGGAACTGCAAGTATATTTTTATGTAACAATGGTAGGTTACAATGTATTGAGATATTTTCAGATTTAAATATTCTTTTTAACCTTTGAGTACTTCAATCTTTTTTTAAGGAGTAAATCCAATATTCAAAATTCTATTTCAGTTATGGCATCAAGTGAACAGAGCCTTTTTTCCAGCCACTGCAGGTAAGATGGCAAGATCATAGACTATTTGTAAACACACTCCACATGAATACAAAAATGGCCATTATTTTCAGGGATTCTTGTTTATCCATTTTCCTTTCAGACTCATATCGATGCCATTTAAGCTATGGATTAGAAAACGGATTGTTATGTACTTATGACGTGCAAGCATCATAACTTAACTTTGAGCAACAGTCAAAACAGGACGACATACCTCCTTTTATTTTGGAGCTTTTAACCCCTCTTAATAAAATTAAATACTTCTTTAGTTTCTTATATCCAATTATTCCAAACTGTTTCACAAATATTAATAAACCCTTAAAATGCCCCTATGAGGTAGGTCTGGCAAGTATTATTATAATTTTACAGATGGGGAAACGGAGACTGATGTTTTATTACAGGTTGTGGAGTAAATCAACAATAGTAATAAATCGCCAGAACCAGATGGTATTCACCCAAGAGTTCTGACGGAACTCAAATGTGAAATTGCAGAACTATTAACTATAGTCTGTAACCTATCATTTAAATCAGCTTCTGTACTAAATGACTGGAGGATAGCTAATGTGACACCAATTTTTTAAAAGGACTCCAGAGGTGATCCTGGCAATTACAGGCCTGTAAGCCTGACTTCAGTACCAGGCAAACTGGTTGAAACTATAGTAAAGAACAAATTTGTCAGACACATAGATGAACATAACTTTTTGAGGAAGAGTCAACATGGTTTTCGTAAAGGGAAATCATGCCTCACTGATCTACCAGAATTCTTTGCCTGGGGCGGGGGGGGCGGGGGGGGAGGGGAGTCAACAAGCATGTGGACAAGGAGGATCCAGTGGATATAGTGGGCCAAGTTTTTCAGAAAACCTGTGACAAGATCCCTCACCAATGGCTCTTAAGCAAAGTAAGCTGTCATGGCATAAGAGGGAAGGTTCTCTCATGAACTGGTAACTAGTTAAAAGATAAGAAACAAAGGCTAGGAATAAATGGTCAGTTTTCAGAATGGAGAAAGGTAAATAGTGGTGTCCCGCAGGGGTCTGTATTGGGACCAGTCCTATTCAAAATATTCATAAGTGATCTAGAAAAAGGGGTAAACAGTGAGGTGGCAAAATTGCAGATGATACAAAACTACTTAAGATAGTTAAGTCCCACGCAGACTGCAAAGAGCTACAAAAGGATCTCTCAAAACTGGGTGACTGGGCAACAAAATGGCAGATGAAATTCAATGCTGATAAATGCAAAGTAATGCACACTGGAAAACATAATCCCAACTATACATATAAAATGATGGGGTCTAAATTAACTGTTACCACCCAAGAAAGATCTTGGAGTCATTGTGGATAGTTCTCTAAAACATTCACTCAATGTGTATCGGCAGTCAAAAAAAGCAAACAGAATGTTGGGAATCATTAAGAAAGGGATAGATAATAAGACAGAAAATATCATACTACCTCTATATAAATACATGGTATGCCCACATCTTGAATACTATGTGCAGATGTGGTTGCCCCATCTAAAAAAGATATGTTGGAATGGGAAAAGGTACAGAAAAGGGAAACAAAAATTATTAGGGGTATGGAACGGCTTCCGTATGAGGAGAGATTAAGACTGGGACTTTTCAGCTTGGAAAAGAGACAACTAAGGGGGGATATGATTGAGGTCTACAAAATCATAACTGGTGTGGAGAAAGTAAATAAGGAAGTGTTATTTACACCTTCTCATAACACAAGAACTTGGGGTCACCAAATGAAATTAATAGGCAGCAGGTTTAAAACAAACAAAAGGAAGTATTTTTTCCACACAAAGCCGAGTCAACCTGTGGAACTCCTTGCCAGAGGATGTTGTGAAGACTAAGACTATAACAAGGTACAGAAAAGAACTAGATAAATTCTATTAGCCAGGATGGGGAGGGATGGTGTCCCTAGCCTTTGTTTGCCAGAAGCTGGGAATGGCAACAGGGGATGGATCACTTGATGATTTCCTGTTCTGTTCATTCCCTCTGGAGCACCTGCCATTGGAGCACTGTCAGAAGACGGGATAGTGGGCTTTTTGGACCTTTGGTCTGACCCAGTATGGCCGTTCTTATGTTCTTGGATAAGAATCCAAGTTCCCAAGTACCATTCCCACACTCCAACCTAGGGATAGAAAAATCTTTCAGATGTCTACTAAACCAGGGGCTAAAGGCCTAATTAGGAGAGGCAAATACATCAGATGGGGAAGCCCATGAGTAAAATCCTGGGCAAATGCCCAGATGAGAAGTCCAGTGCCCCTGCTCCCCGTAGGTGCTGAGATTCCTACCTGCACAAAGGCTGAGATTATTGGAACAGCTCAGCCTCTGGCTACCTCTGTCTGATAAATCTGAAGCCCCACACCCTTCACTGGCTGAAAGGGGAAAAAGAATTTTCTTTTTTTTTTCCATTCTCCTGCCAGAAGCTATTGACTTTTGATGAGGTTGAGAGGGTGTGTCAACGCTGCTCTGCTGCTCCTCAAGCCTGCTGGTTGTTGAGAGTAGGGAGTTGTGAATGAGTTCATGAAATCCAACTCACTATTAAATCTAACCCTAATCAGGTCCTCTTTTGTTCAGTTGACCAAGAACATTTAGGTGACCTGTTTTTGTTCATGTGAACACTTGGGAGAAGTTATTATTCATCTGAATACAGCTATTCGTAAGTGAGTTTGCATATTTGCACTCGAAGTGCTAGCCCACCTGCCCAAGTTCTCAATACATATACACAATAGTACGTATTGGGTATGTTTGGAAGCAAGAATGTTAGGAGGCAGGTAGGAAACGAGAGAGAGAGAGAATGCTATTTTTTCACTGAACATAAGCCCAATAAGGAGAGAGTAGAGGGAGCAGGGGGATCAGATACTTCTGAAAGGTCCTTTGCCTGCAGCCAGTTGACACCTGTGCCAGCTTCAGAACATATAGCAAGATATCTGTGGTGTTGCCAGATACCAACACAAGGATGGCGGGGTCAATGTCCAGGAACAATTGTTCCTCTCCATGCTGCATGGCCCACATACATTTATTGAAATTTACTGAAACAACTATAAGCTATCAGAGTTCTCCTGGTAAACTGTGTAGTCTGGCTTTATAATTACTAATTACAATTATCTATCCACCTGTAAACAATAATGAACCTCCTCACCTATCAGCCTAACCCCATGAAAAAGATGTATTTTGCAGTGAATCTGTGCTGTCGTGAACCAAGCTGACTGGGAAGCAAAATTTCAAGAAGGGGACCTCAGACCCCGATAGAAGATTCCTCCTGTTTAAATAGAAGATGCTCCAGTTCAAGCACATCTGCTGTTTCCAACCTAGGCTGTTTCATTCTCAAACCATCTAGTGGTTTAAAGGTCAAAACAAACAATTTCAATTCCACCCAGGTGCTCACAGTTGCATTCTATATAGGTTCTTAGACTTAGTGCCTTCCAGCAGAGCATTAGCGATAGGATTAATATCTGAAACATGTGGCTTCTTCTCTCATCCTCTCCCCAGGGCTAGAATTGTGTGCGGGGTGGAGTGTTTTGTTTTCCAGTTGTTTCCTTAGTCTACCATTACCTAGGTATTACCTGGAGTAAGCCTCAGACAGAAAGCCTTGTCCTACACACATTGGGCCACCCATTCCACTGCATCAGTAGGATCAGACATGATGGCGTTGCAAAAACGGGTATTCTCAGAATACTCAAGGCATTGCAGGCCAAGTCTCCTTAACCCTTCTAGGGGACAGCAAAAGATTTTCTAGGTCTACTTAACTCATTTATCTATCTCCCTGAAGTACTCCCAACCTCTCCTTGAGTGATTCAGTATCTGAGTGATTTTTTTTTTTCAAGCACCATGGCTCTTTTCATAAAGGTTAAATAATCAATTCAGAGAACAGAAGTCATATCAGGTGCCTTAGGTACCTATAACACAGACCAAATTCTGACTCTCACTACGAACAGTTCTATAACCCATAATACAGAGGACATGCATACACTTCTAAGATATGCTAGAAATCATACATATTGGTTACTGCATTACTAAGTATTTACCGTAAGACATATTTTAAAAAAAAATTTAAGTACTGTTAATCTAGGTAGAAATTTCCCACAATCGTAAAATTACTCTCCATTAAAAAAAAAGTCATCTTGCCATATTCTAACTATAGTTAAATTATTATTCAGAACCATTCTGTAAACTAGAAATTATGCGAAAAGCACTATTTTTATTATTTATTAGCAGCTACTTTTCCTTAGTCATTAGAAAAATGAACCATACTTATCTATCAATGATAATATAGAAATGGACTTGAATGGCATCCTGCAACAGTGCCCTATAGATTGTAAACTACAAGATAAACAAGATAATACAAACTCCTTTTTGTTTCCATAGTACCTTAACCAATATAAATCCTACAACTACAGTTCAGTTCAGTGCAGGTACTCAATAGGGAATGGATACAGTGACCAGATAAATGGCTTGGTAAAGGACTTAAAAAGGAAGTGTTTGTTGAAGGAGCAGGACCGAGGGGGCAGGATTCAGGTTTCCTATGACTGGCACTGCAGGGAGTAAACCCCCTTTCCTTATAGCCCACCTTAACCCTCATTCGGGGGGGGGGGGGGAGGGCAAGGGGGACAGATAGTAAGGTCCTAGTGATGGGTTGGCTGGGGGACCTGGATGGAAAAAGGGGGGGCTGGCTGAAGTCCCCATGTAAATATTGAATGATCATGGAGTTACCTGCACTGTACACTTTTATCTGTCAGGTAGTCCCAGACATGTAATAATAAAGTCGTGGCCTGATTAAAACCATATCAAGTGTCTCCTGTCCTTTTTTCGGTACAGCCAGACAAAAAGCCTTATGTGTCTGCCTCATTACATAATATTTATTTTATACCAGCTCTCTCTTATTTTCACCTGGTTTTATCATACTCTCTCTTTCATGTTCCAACAACTGTAAGTGATTTACAATTATATGTACTGCAGTGTGATTTCTCTCTTTACTTATTTCCAGTTAAACACATTAAAAAGACAAGAGACACACCTATCCTCCAACTCTATGGACTCTGACAGATCTCTAAAACTATACAGTCCAATACAGCAATGGCAGGCCAGTAGCCAATCCCTCCCAAAAACGAAACAGCCCATAAAAAAAATCCCCATCTTAATTCGAACAGAAGCATCCAACCCCACAAATAGCGGGGTGGGGGGAACATACCTCTCAATCTCCTCCAAATGTTCAAAGAGACAGGCTTCACAGAACTGTAGTTACTAATATTTATGTGGTTGTGTTCATCTGTTATTAATAGTTTTATGGATATAGTAAAGTTATTTAATAATATCTAAAAGAAAAATATCTATATTGCTTATGCCACAGAAAGAAAGTTTACTAGTTTTCTTTTCTTTTTTTTCATTGTTTCACTGAAACCAACCAACACTACCAAAAAAAGTCCACCCTACCCTTCTTTCTTTGGATTTTATTCTAATCATCTGAGTCCATTTTTGTTTTTTTAATAAAAGATTATGCTTGTTTCGGCTTTGGGGGTTAGACTCAGACTACATCTGACATATCTTTGTAGCAACTTCTCACAAGTCCTGCAGAAGAAACAAAAGGGCACTGAATTTAAAAATAGAAAGATACAGAATAATCCGATTCTGCAACTTTATGCACTTTATCTTCAGATTCACAAAGACCGATTTTTCTTTTCCCCTGAGGATTACTTTCCAGATACTCCATCTGATCTAGCAATGTTAGGTCAATTTTATGCTGATTTTATGGGTGAGAGGATGGGAATTGCTAGCAGGAATAGCTGTTACCATAGTTGGCTGATGAACCATTGGGTGTCTCTGAGTTTCCTAATTCTAACCAACCTGTCGTGGCACACATGCCTTGCCTTAATTCTAAGTAAATGTGTCGGTGAGAAGAAACCCTCAATTAAATATATAAAGAGACTTCTTTCCACATCTACTGAATCCATGGTACACATTTCTTAAACAAGAACGTGCTCAACATTGGGCCAAGAATACTTTACAATTAAAATCTTAATCATCTTATCAGGGAAATAATATTAAGTATTGGAAAATACACCTCACATGTATCTAAGAAAAACCAAGTATTATAAAGTGGCCTCCCAGTCTATGTTACCTGATTTAATAAAACTATAGCTACAAATACGCCTCTACAGCAATTACTAGTCTCTTGTTTCTTCCTCAGCTGTGAGCACCCAAAGCAACCATATTTTATTTTAAAAATTAAAAATAAATAACCCAGACATCTTATTTTAAAAAATTAGATGGATCTGTATTACATTACAGCTCCTACAATCCTGCATGGAACAGAACCTACATTCCAAAAATGAATAGTAAACTGCTTACACTAAATCAAAATTTGTTAGATGAAAATATTGCTAGAATGCTATTTATTGTGTAGGGTAACTAGAGTAACAGTGTATGTTGGGTTAAAAAAAACACCACACGCACAGCTGATTGTCATGATCCAATTTTGATTGGAAAACCCTGCAGTAATAATGCTTTGGCTAGTAAGAAAACATTTCATTTTAAACCTTACTAGACACATTGTACTACTGTGACTAGCTGTAAGATTAATTTGAAAATCTAGTTTGAGGGAAACAATATTGTCTTGGTAAAGAAATTCTAAAGTCATTACAAAACTAGAAATAAATTATTAATGTAACTATCACTTTCACTTTGAAAATACAATAATACCATATAAGCTGTACTTAAAAATTCCTTTACAGAAATTCCTTTGCTGCTTGTAGCTAAGAAAGAAACTTCCTCCGAACAAACATATGTTCCACAAAAAAGAAATGGGTGAGAACTACACCCAAAGCACACTTTAATAGATAGCTAGGAGAAGTATTTAATTTGCCATGGAAACCTTAAGAATAATAAACTATAGAAAAAAACTGTCTAGAGCAATACCTAGAAACACAAGTACAGTAAGTCAGAAAGTAGCAGTCTCTAGAAAAACTCAGTTAAGCCTCAATTATTCAAACATCTATCCACCTGCATAACTTTATCACTTAATACATGATGTTTGCTGAGTAAGAGGCCTCAGCTTTATGTTAAAAGGAACTCAGTCAGTACATCATTTCCTAAAAGTTGCTTAGTTTAAATTAGAAGCAGATGATGTTATAACATGATGAATATATGATCAACAAATTATCCCAAGTGTGTCCTTCAGAAGCTTCAAAATAGAGCTCTAAGTCTGTAAAAAATGTATTTTTTTTATTGTTTGCTCGATGACAAACAGTGCACTCAGTTGCGTATGGGGCATCAGTGTTGCATGCTCTCATGATTTTATCGTGAGCAATGGGATTTGGGCATGAGATGCAGCAATCCTTCACATAAATTTCAGAGTGCCAAGGGGAAACCTCCTCTGATTGGCTGCCTTCCTCAGTTCCCTGCCTCCTGGTAGAAAACAGCCAATCTGTTTTCTACCAGGAGCAGCATGCAGGTTGAGCTGTCCACGTCCCTTCAGGAGCTGAGAGAATTTTTGGATAGGGGAAGAAGGCGCAGCTGATACTATTTTCAGAGGAGAAGAGAGTGGAGGAGGAGAAAGAAGAAAGAACCTAGCAGCTCAAAGCAGCTCCTGTCCTCTTCGCTCTTGAGAAAAAATGGGTCAGCTCCTCTCTGCTTCTCCTCCCCTCTCTATGTTGAGACACTGTGCATGGAAAGGAGGAGGAGAGGAACCCCATTGGGACTGCTTCCCACATGAGGCTTTGGGGTGAAAGGAGGAGATTGTGAAATGAAGACCCTGGAGCTATTGGCCTCCCCAGACCGGAAAATGGGGGTGAAATGCCTCTACAGCTACATGAGAAATGGAGGCATTCTGGGGGAAAAGAGGCAGCCAAAGGGTTGGAGGAGGTGCAGAACTGATTACGGGTCTGAGGGGGTACATAAATCATGTAGGGATGTGGGGCCCAAAAATTGTATCACACACTATAAATGTGAAATATATAATGACAGCATTGTCATCTATTTAAAATCTTATGTTTTGAGCCAAACTCATGATATTTTGGGGTGCTCATGCACGATCTTTGAACTTCTGGGGGTAGCAATTCCTAAACCTAGAAAACAACAGTCTCTGTCTCAGGAGTCTAGAATCTCAACAGGCAATGAAATGTGCATGGGGAGTCCCCAATGGATATCCTATCTTCTAACATTTTTTCTAAAATATTGATTATGTTAATGAGGGGGAAATGATAAAGTTCATGGCAAGTGGTGAGGATTAGCATTTGTGGGCCTTGCAAAAGAAATGGGTCTAAAGGATGAACTATAAAAGGGGGGGCACCTAAAGCATGGAATTGGAACATATTTCTATCACTTTCCTTTTTATAAAGACACCCATTGGTCAGTAACTGAGTAGCTAAATCAGCTTTAAGTTTTTTTTAAAAGTGTAGTATATAAATGTTACAAGTAAAACTGATTGAAATGATGGGCCCGCATTGGATCCAGGACAGTCAGAGGTTTCCACAGCATCATCTTTCAGCCTTTATTTAAGCCATGTCTACTCTTAAAAGGTTTGCAGGTATAAGAACAAACTCTCATAGTGTAGATGCAGTTTATAACACCATAAAAGGGGAGGGGGGGGGGATTTTTAACCAGAAAAACTAGTTTCTGCAGCAAAATAAGATATACCAGCAAAAATATTTTTTGCTAGTATAATTGCATTTACCCTAGGGCTTTAACAGGCATAGCTTTGCTAGTAAGATATCACACCCCTAACCAAAATATCTATGCCAGCAAAATTTTAAGTGTAGACCAGGCCTTTAATCATCAGGCTATTGGGTATCTGAAGCAAGCGGGAGGTCATCTCTAGCCTTTTTTCCTGACGAAGCCATATAGATGTTTTCCACATTTTCTGCCCCACTGGCCTAATGAAAACAGGAGATTCACAATGTCCCCATTCCCCTTCTCTAAAAGCACCTTTTCCCTCTCTTCCTATTTTACATTATTCCCGTAGGTTCAAGCCTGGCTGCTTCAGTGGGAGGGAGAGGGAATGCATTCATCTAGCCAATAATTTAGCATTGGTGAGTACATATTTTGAAAGTTGATTGTATCCGTTATGTCTTTATAGTAACGGAGTAGGTGTTTTCCTAGTACAGGTCATCTTAAACTATTACTTTAGTTTCATTCCAAAAATGCTGTGTTCAAATCAGAATGATACAGTCCATTAGCCGTTCTCTACAAGTATGATGGCTATAGAGAACAATGTCATTTCAGTGATATGAGTAGTAGTACAATCACAGACTAGCCTCAACCTCTGCTCCTTCAGGTTTGTGGAGAGCACAGCACAAGGACTCAACTTTTATGAGTCACTACTAGCTAACACTCATTTTTCAGGGCTTAATGTGAGCCTCATACCTGTGTGCATTCCAGGAGTGCGTGGGGAAATGACCTTCTCCTCTGAATCGAATAAAGGATGCTGTTGGAGACAAAGTGCAAGACTAGCTAGATCAATGGTGTGTGCCACTATAGCAATTCCTCAGAAAAATGTGGAGACATTTTTTGAGTTCTGACAGAAAAAACTGAGAACATATCCTTGGGCAGAGGAAGGAAAAAAAGGTTAGGCTGATAATTAAACCATTAATAAACTGGTGACACTGGACACTAACTAAGCCTTGATCTACACTAGGAGTTGAGGTCGAATTTAGCAGTGTTAAATCGATTTAACCCTGCACCTGTCCATACGACGAAGCCCTTCTTTTCCCCAACTTAAAGGGCTCTTAAAATCAATTTCCTTACTCCACCCCCGACAAGGGGATTAGCGCTGAAATCGGCCTTGCTGGGTCGAATTTGGGGTACTGTGGACACAATTAGATGGTATTGGCCTCCGTGAGCTATCCCAGAGTGCTCCATTGTGACCGCTCTGGACAGCACTCTCAACTCAGATGCACTGGCCAGGTAGATAGGAAAAGGCTCGCGAACTTTTGAATTTCAATTTCCTGTTTGGCCAGCGTGGCAAGCTGCAGGTGACCATGCAGAGCTCATCAGCAGAGGTGACCATGATGGAGTCCCAGAATCGCAAAAGGGCTCCAGCATGGACCGAACGGGAGGTAAGGGATCTGATCGCTGTATGGGGAGAGGAATCCATGCTATCAGAACTCCGTTCCAGTTTTCAAAATGCCAAAACATTTGTCAAAATCTCCAAGGGCATGAAGGACAGAGGCCATAACAGGGACCCGAAGCAGTGCCGCGTGAAACTTAAGGAGCTGAGGCAAGCCTACCAGAAAACCAGAGAGGCGAACGGCCGCTCCGGGTCAGAGCCCCAAACATGCCGCTTCTATGATGAGCTGCATGCCATCTTAGGGGGTTCAGCCACCACTATCCCAGCCGTGTTGTTTGACTCCTTCAATGGAGATGGAGGCAACACAGAAGCAGGTTTTGGGGACGAGGAAGATGATGATGATGAGGTTGTAGATAGCTCACAGCAAGCAAGCAGAGAAACCGGTTTTCCCGACAGCCAGGAACTGTTTCTCACCCTGGACCTGGAGCCAGTACCCCCCGAACCCACCCAAGGCTGCCTCCCAGACCCGCCAGGCAGAGAAGGGACCTCTGGTGAGTGTTCCTTTTAAAATACTATACATGGTTTAAAAGCAAGCATGTTTAATGATTAATTTGCCCTTGCATTCACGGCTCTCCTGGATGTACTCCCAAAACCTTTGCAAAAGGTTTCTGGGGAGGGCAGCCTTATTCCGTCCACCATGGTAGGACACTTTACCACTCCAGGCCAGTAGCACATACTCGGAAATCATTGTAGAACAAAGCATTGCAGTGTATGTTTGCTGGTATTCAAACAACATCTGTTCTTTATCTCTCTGTGTTATCCTCAGGAGAGTGGTATCATTCATGGTCACCTGGTTGAAATAGGGTACTTTTCTTAAGGGGACATTCAGAGGTGCCCGTTCGTGCTGGGCTGTTTACCTGTGGCTGAACAGAAATGTTCCCGCTGTTAGCCACGAGGAGGGGAGAGGGGGGAGGGACTAGCCATGTGCTGGAGGGAGGCAAAATGCAACCTTGGAACGAAAGCACATGTGCTATGTATGTAATGTTAACAGCAAGGTTTACCATGAAAGAGTGCACGCACTTTTCCTTAAAATGTGTCTTTTTAAATACCACTGTCCCTTTTTTTTTCTCCTTCAGCTGCATGTGTTTCAAGGATCACAGGATCTTCTCCTTCCCAGAAGCTAGCGAAGATTAGAAGGCGAAAAAAACGCACTCGCGATGAAATGTTCTCTGAGCTCATGCTGTCCTCCCACACTGACAGAGCACATACGAATTCGTGGAGGCAGACAATGTCAGAGTGCAGGAAAGCACAAAATGACTGGGAGGAGAGGTGGCGGGCTGAAGAGAGTAAGTGGAGGGCTGAAGAGAGGGCTGAAGCTGAAAGGTGGCAGTAGCGTGATGAGAGGAGGCAGGATTCAATGCTGAGGCTGCTGGATGGTCAACCTAATATGCTCCAGCATATGGTTGAGCTGCAGGAAAGGCAGCAGAAGCACAGAACGCCGCTACAGCCCCTGTGTAACCAACTGCCCTCCTCCCCAAGTTCCATAGCCTCCTCACCCAGATGCCCAAGAACGCGGTGGGGGGGGCCTCCGGCCACCCAGCCACTCCACCCCAGAGGACTGCCCAAGCAACAGAAGGCTGACATTCAATAAGTTTTAAAGTTTTAAACTTTTAAAGTGCTGTGTGGCCTTGTCCTTCCCTCCTCCACCACCCCTCCTGGGCTACCTTGGTAGTTATCCCCCTATTTGTGTGATGAATTAATAAAGAATGCATGAATATGAAGCAACAATGACTTTATTGCCTCTGCAAGCAGTGATCGAAGACAGGAGGGGAGGATGGTTCGCTTACAGGGAAGTAGAGTGAACCAAGGGGTGGGGGGGTTTCATCAAGGAGAAACAAACAGAACTGTCACACCGTAGCCTGACCAGTCATGAAACTGGTTTTCAAAACTTCTCTGATGCGTACCGCGCCCTCCTGTGCTCTTCTAACCGCCCTGGTGTCTGGCTGTGCGTAACCAGCAGTCAGGCGATTTGCCTCAACCTCCCACCCCACCATAAACATCTCCCCCTTACTCTCACAGATATTGTGAAGCGCACAGCAAGCAGTAATAACAGTGGGAATATTGGTTTTGCTGAGGTCTAACCCGGTCAGTAAACTGCGCCAGTGCGCTTTTAAATGTCCAAATGCACATTCTACCACCATTCTGCATTTGCTCAGCCTGTAGTTGAACAGCTCCTGATTACTGTCTAGGGTGCCTGTGTATGGCTTCATGAGCCATGGCATTAAGGGGTAGGTTGGGTCCCCAAGGATAACCATAGACATTTCAACATCCCCAAAGGTTATTTTCTCATCTGCGAATAAAGTCCCTTCCTGCAGCTTTTGAAACAGACCAGAGTTCCTGAAGATGCGAGCGTCATGTACCTTTCCCAGCCATCCCACGTTGATGTTGGTGAAACGTCCCTTGTGATCCACCAGTGTTTGCAGCACTATTGAAAAGTACCCCTTGCGGTTTATGTATTCGTCGGCTTGGTGCTCCGATGCCAATATAGGGATATGAATTCCGCCTATGACCCCTCCACAGTTAGGGAATCCCATTGCAGCAAAGCCATCCACTATGATCTGCACATTTCCCAGGGTCACTACCCTTGATATCAGCAGATCTTTGATTGCGTTGGCTACTTGCATCACAGCAACCCCCACAGTAGATTTGCCCACTCCAAATTGATTCCCGACTGACCAGTAGCTATCTGGCGTTGCAAGCTTCCACAGGGCTATTGCCACTCGCTTCTCAACTGTGAGGGCTGCTCTCATCTTGGTATTATTGCACCTCAGGGCAGGGGAAAGCAAGTCACAAAGTTCCATGAAAGTTTTGCAGCCACTGGGAATCATCCCAGACCTGCAACACTATGCGGTCCCACCAGTCTGTGCTTGTTTCCCGTGCCCAGAATCGGTGTTCCACCACATGAACCTGCCCCATTAGCACCATGATGCCCACATTGCCAGGGCCCATGCTTTGAGAGAAGTCTGTGTCCATGTCCTCATCACTCTTGTCACTGTGCTGATGTCGCCTACTCGCCTGGTTTCGCTTTGCCAGGTTCTGGTGCTGCATATACTGCTGGATAATGCGTGTGGTGTTTAATGTGCTCCTAATTGCCAAAGTGATCTGAGCGGGCTCCATGTTTGCCATGGTATGGCATCTACACAGAAAAAAGGCATGGAATGATTTCTGCCGTTGCCCTGACGGAGGGAGGGGCGACTGATGACATGGCTTACAGGGTTGACTTACAGGGAATTAAAAACAACAAAGGGGGTGGCTTTGCGAGAAACTGAATGGCCCCCTCAAGGAGAGAGCTCAAAACCTCAAGGATAGAACTCAAAACTGGG
This sequence comes from Eretmochelys imbricata, assembly GCF_965152235.1. Taxonomy (NCBI): domain Eukaryota; kingdom Metazoa; phylum Chordata; order Testudines; family Cheloniidae; genus Eretmochelys; species Eretmochelys imbricata. Next base: position 64,564,544 of record NC_135579.1, read on the forward strand.
TTTAGCAGGCTGTTGATTTCACGGAGGAAGGGAGGAGAAAAAAAACACAAAACAAATCTGGTCTATTTCTTGTTTTGAACCACTTCATCTATCTTTATACATCTTGCTGGCAGCAGACTGTGCAGTATGACCACTAGCCATCATTATCTCCTGGGTGCTCGGCAGAAGACGGTGCAGTATGACTGCTGGTCATCATCTTCTGCTGGCTGCTGATTAAAAGACAGTGCACTGCCGGTAGGACTCAATCGCCATGAGACGAAACTTAAAAGTGAAATGACCTGGCTGAGTCACTCCCATATTTGCCCAGGTGCCCCGACCTCACAAAGGTCGGTTAAAAGAGCACCCAGGACTACGTCGACGATGGCTACCAGTCATACTGCACTGTCTGCTGCCAAAAAGCAATAACTGCTGCTGTTTAGCAATGCAGTACCACGATGCCAGCACCCAGGAGACATATGGTGACGGTTAGCTGAGCGGGCTCCATGCTTGCCGTGGTATGGCATCTGCACAGGTAACTCAAGAAAAAAGGTGCAAAACGATTGTCTGCCTTTGCTTTCACGGAAGGAGGGAGGGAAGGGGGGCCTGACGATATGTACCCAGAACCACCTATGACAATGTTTTAGCCCCATCAGGCACTGGGATTTCTACCCAGAATTCAAATGGGCGGTGGAGACTGTGGGAAGTGTGGGATAGCTACCCACAGTGCAACGCTCCAGAAGTCAACGGTTGCCTCAGTACTGTGGACACACTCCGCCGACTACATGCACTTAGAGCATTTGTGTGTGGGGACACACACAATCGACTGTATAAAAATGCTTTCTACAAAACCAACTTCTATAAATTCGACCTAATTTCGTAGTATAGACATATCCTTAAGATTTCCAAAGCGGTCCACAACTCCATTCAAAAAAATTTGGGGGTCCACAAGTGGAAAAATATTGAAAACCACTGCTGCAGAGGCTCTTAATAAAAGTCCCAAACAGGGTAGCATGGGAGAGGCCTCTTGAGGGGAAAAAAGGATCCATATTTACATGGATACAGTGAGCAAAAATAAGCACACAGGGTGCAAAGAGGATCTAGAGTCTAGCCCATAGTCTGGAACAGAAGCTGTGCAGGGGATATACAGTCACTCTGCACCTCACCCACTGATTACAGGGAGAAATTGGTATTTGAAACCTGATTGTTCAGGACTTCTGTGGAGACAGGTTGGGTCAACTTCAGCCTAAAATAATAGAAAACTTCAAGAAAGAAATATAAATCTAAGTCTCAAGAAATGTAGAGTAGAACCTCAGCATTACAAACACCTCGGGTATGGATGTTTAGTAACTCTGAAACGTTTGTAACTCTGAACAGAATGTTGTGGTTGTTCCTTCAAAAGTTTAGAACTATACATTGACTTAATACAGCTTTGAAACTATACTCTGCAGAAGAAAAATGCTGCTTTCCCTTTTTTTTTTGTTAGTAGTTTACATTTAACACAGTACTGTACTGTGTTTGCTTTTTTTTTTTTTCCCCTCCCCTTTTCTTTTTGTCTCTGTTGCTGCCTGATTGTGCACTTCTTGTTCCAAGAAGTGAGGTGTGTGGTTGACTGGTCAGTTTGTAACTCTGGTGTTCGTAACTCTTAGGTTCTACTGTATAGTGTCACGAGTCACAATACTTTCTCCCTGGGTAACACTGAACACAAAAACTTAGTCTTCATGCAACACTTAATAAATGGTTCAAAAGTGTTTTAAACTTGTGCTTAGTTTAGAAAAAAATTCAGAGAAGTAGGATACAGGTTAAAAGAGAAAGAATATTCCTCTCAGTGAAAGCAACTCATCTAGAAAATCTTTTCTTTACAGTGATAACAGTACAGCATGTATAACTGTATATTTGGTGAAAGCATTTTTAATACATTTTAGCCTCTGTAGCTATATTTGTAACAAAACCAAGAGAAAAATAAAAGTAATAGATTTTATCACAAACAGTATTTATTATAATTTGTGTTTTCAAACATGTAAAAATGGAAACGATTGAGTACAAAATATTGGGATCTAATTTTTCAGATATTTCACTAGGAAATAAATGTTATGCAAAAATCATTGTTTCACTGTCAAACTCACAGATCACTAACACTCCCATAAAATCAATATAACCTAATTAGCACAGACACTTAATCTGGCAGTTCAATAAAAGCTATAAGTGTGCCTTTACAGACTTGATTTCAAGCAAACTGTCTCTCCTGTGGGCAGAGTTCTACATATAGAATAATACACATATTGAAAAAAATCCCTGGTTGAGGTTAAAAGTTTATTCCAGACAGTCCTGCTTTATATATAATATAAAAGAATGCAATGAATAAATCTAACTTGTCAACCCATTCCCTCAGGAGAAAATGATAAAGCAGCTCACCTACTTAAATGTTAAGTATATTTGGTTTTGTTAGCATAAAATTTTATTTCACTGCACAAAAAACAGTACCTAAAGCCTAGTTTTTAAAGTATTCCTCGACTCTCAAATAAGCATGAGAGTTATATACTTTCAGCTGCCATAACTAAATAGAGAATCTCAATCTTAACTATATTGGTGCTGTCACTCTAATATAATATCTTGCTACTGTTATAGTTATTTATAAACAAAACAAGAGAAAAGACCAACCATAATGTACAATGTAAGTATTTTCAAAGATGAATTAATTTGGTGATGAAACAGTATTCATATAAATATAAAAGTTACTGTTAGCACAGATGACTTCTATATATCACATTAAAATCTCTTTGTCAACAGTTTCACTCAGTATATGCAAGGGTGCACTAGTACGTGATATAATGTTATCAGGAAGATTGAGTTTAGGAGTGGTCTCAGGCTCCTAGGTTCTGGAGGATGAAAGTGGAACATATTCTAGTAGTTGGATGGAGAGGCGAGCAGAGTAGAATGGGAGGGGAAGGAAGTTACAGTATTTGCCAGGCATCGGTAATCGAAAGAAAGAACAAACACAGAATAGAGTGGAGAAACTTCATAAAAAAGAGAAACTAAGAAACACTTGCTAACTTTTCTGGCACTTAAAAATGTCAGATTAAAGACAATATGCAAATGAGAGTGCCACTTTAGGAAATACATGAAAGCACATTTGTATGCAAATTATGCACTCAATGCATTTTTGCTCATCAAAGTATGAATATTAAAAAAAAAACATTTACTGAAATGTTAAGAGTCTGTTCTTACTTTAGTATTTCATAGGAGAGCAACAACAGAAAGCAGATACCCAGTTAGAGAGGGTTCCTTCACAAAAAAGTGTAAGAAAACATATTTACAAAATTAAATCCAATTTCAATAACCTGTACAAAGGAAAAAGGACAGAGTATGATTGATTACAAATACTGTGTTCTAAACAGTGATATACTGTAAGCTTACCATCTACTAAACCTGGCTTCATTATAAGTAGTCCCAGAGGAGATGGATTAAGAGTGTAACGTGCAAATGAGGGAAGAAAAGTTTCAAGTTTAATTGAATTTATATATCCTTATCACGTGATTTTTTTTAAATTACAATAATTACATATGATATATCTCATGTGGATGTGTATACAGATTGGGTGTATATTTTCAAAAGTGCACAAGACCCACTTTCAAAAGTGATTTAGGCACTGAGGAACCTAATGTAATTGAAAGGCAATGGGGCTTAGGCACGAAAGTGCATAAATTGCTTTTGAAAATGGGTCTTGGGCGCTTTTGAAAATTTTACCTGTTCACTCACTCCCTTGTTGCTGTGTGAAAGGCTTACACAAACTAAAAAGGGAAAATGACTGATCATAGAGTCAGTGAAACTGACTGCACTAAGTACTGTCAAATACACAAAGTAAATAAAGTGGAAAAAGAGAAAATAATTTGTTTAGTAGTCTTTTTCAATTATAGTAATCTTAGGTGTTTCTTGTAATAATGGTCGGTAACACGTCAAGATAAAGATGTGATTCCATTACCTCTAAGGTTCAATGAACAATCAGTACCAGGAGGAATGAGAGACTTGTACCACTGTAGAGCTAGAAATCCCTTTTCCCCCAGTTAAACACAGAAATTGTTTCTAAACATGGGAGGTCATCAGTTAATTAAGCTTAAAGTTATGACGTTAAGAGTTATAACAAAAACTATGACAGATCATTTTTAAGGTTTTTTTTAAATGTATGAGTCATACCGTATGAGTCTTAAATGTATGTGTTTCTCTTCCTTCACTTGTAACTTGGACCCAGGGTACTGTGATATAACCAGTTTATCTTTTTAGAGACGTATGATTCAGTTGTAAGAAAAAATGGTTTCACGACACCAGTGTGCATCATTCATGTTTCAGAAATGGACATTTTTAAGAGACAGTGAGGGAAAGTAACAAATTTGCCAATTCAAAAGTAATTCACCGGAAAAATGTTTCAAGAACAATAGACCAAATTAAACTATGGTCTAAGTAGCCCAACTCACATTTGAAGTCAGTGAACCAAATTCTGCTCTCACTCACACTACTAAAATTCCTCAATAACTTCAGTGACTCCAAATGTGTGTCATGACTAAATTATTTACTACAGGTCTGAATTTGGCACAGTCTCTACTTAAGTGTGTGAATTTGATGTATATGTACATGACACAGTAAAGGCACTGCCTAGAGCCAATGGCGACATAATTTCCGTAGATTTGTATCGAAGTACCTCTGTCTTAATCTGTATCATAATGGTTCTTCAAAGAACTCAGCAAATCTACATTGTTAAAAAAAATGCAAAAAACTAACTACTCCCACGAATACCTTGTAGGATTCAACATACTGCATTCTGGATCCAGTGTTTCAGCTGACAGCACTATGAGCATTTGTGATAATTCTGAGAAATAGTTGTCAAGGTGCCATGTGTGTATGCAACTCACAGAAACCAGGAAATATGTACTTTTTTCCTTCTTACAGATAGTGTAAAAACTTCTAGCCACAACTTGCCATTTCCGTTCGAGTTATAGGTCAATCCCTTTACCCAAGAATTTGTTACCATTGAAGGACAGAGCAATAAGTCATTTTCAGCTAACTAGGGACATAAAGAAAGGGTCTTTTTCATTGCAATGCTATTAGCCACGCTTCTGGGTAAAACCTTAATCAGGGTGAAGGTTCACTGCACAGAAAGTGTACAGATGAAATGAGTATGTCCAACCTTTACTTGGTCTTTCTGCAAGATAAGATGGAGTTGCTTTTCCTTTAGCTACCAACTCATTAGAGCGGACTTGTAAACAGCTATCGTCCTGTTAGTAACTGCAGCATTACTTATTATTTTTATTTTTCATCTGTGAGTGAATTTACTGATCATGAAAATTAGGGTCTAAAATCAGCAACTGAAGGACAAGCAACTGAAGGACAGGGAGGCAGGCACTATGCAAGCTTCCACACACATCACTGCTAATGCACATCACTTAATACCTACAATACAACTGTTATCCTTGTCCCAAGACTCTCTTGCGCAAACACTAAATGAGCAAAGTTGTCCAATGATTTTGTGAACTGAACAATTGTTGAACAGGATAAGGCTACCAAACCCATTTACACTTATAACCAAACACAAGTTTTGCATCCTGTTGAAGGTGAAAAGCTAGCTCACTATGCCACCTAGACCACTGTTGAAAAACACAGCATGTAGTTATCTTTCAAGATTCAAGTGTGGTATTCAGGATCCTTAAAGACACTGTGCAGAGCATCCCCTTCCGGAGATCAACCAGATATTTTGCTAGATTGCTCTTGCAAGCTTGATTTTGAGAAAGATCCAGATGATTTCAACCCAATTATTATTGAACAATATATGCTGAGTAAATTAGGAACAAGCATACCTCCGATGCATCTAAATGTACCTGATATATCCTATTGCTTAATATGCCCCCTTCCAATGGGGAGTCTGACTGGAAAAAGACATTGAGCAAGAAGCATTTTATTTCAGTAGTGAAGAGGCTATGTTTACTTTGTGAAAACTATAGACTTCATATGGAAAAATCTAAAGAGCTTTTTGAATCTAATAGACACTAGATCTCTAGTATCTTCTTGGATATATGTGCTATACTCTTTCTATCTAATTCCTTTTAGGAAATGCCAGCTCATCTATAGGTTCTAACATGAAGTTAGAGAGGGCCAGATCCAGGGACCTGCATATACAAAAATAGTCAAGGTTCTCTAAAGCAAAATGCCTGGCTTGAAAATTGGCGCAAAAGAGTATCAATAAATATTCACCATTTTCTAGCAGACTGCTGTTGGAAAAGATTCAAAAACAATGCTATGCTGTAGTCTAGATCCTTCACATGCAAGAAAAAAAAGTCCAAATAAAATAGGCAAAAACAAATCAAAACACTGATACTTCTGTATAAAATTAAAAACAGAGTTAAAAAGATGTTAAAAATTAAAAACGGAGTTAAACTGAAAGCTAGCTTTCTTGTACCTTTTCAGGGAAAGAAGAAAGCTAATGTAATGCTCACATGGTTGGAGAAGAGAGACATATTGAACAAGGCAATATTTTAGATATTGAGTTGTCATAAATATAAAGGGAAGGGTAAACACCTTTAAAATCCCTCCTGGCCAGAGGAAAAACCCTTTCACCTGTAAAGGATTAAGAAGCTAGGATAACCTCACCGGCACCTGACCAAAATGACCAATGAGGAGACAAGATACTTTTAAAGCTTGGGGGAGGGAGAAACAAAGGTTCTCTCGGTCTGTGTGAGGCTTTTGCCAGGAACAGAAAAGGAATGGAGTCTTAGAACTTATAAGTAATCTAGCTAGATATGCGTTAGATTCTGTTTTGTTTAAATGGCTGATAAAAAAAGTTGTGCTGAATGAAATGTATATTTCTGTTTTTGTGTCTTTGTGTAACTTAAGGTTTTGCCTAGAGGGATTCTCTATGTTTTGAATCTCATTACCCTGTAAGGTATTTACCATCCTGATTTTACAGAGGTGATTCTTTTACTTTTTCTTCAATTAAAATTCTTCTTTTAAGAACCTGATTGCTTTTTCATTGTTCTTAAGATCCAAGGGTTTGGGCCTGTGTTCACCTATGCAAATTGGTGAGGATTTTTATCAGGCCTTCCCCAGCAAAAGGAGTTTAGGGTTTGGGAGGATTTGGGGGGGAAAGATGTTTCCAAGCAGGCTCTTTCCCTGTTATATATTTGTTAGATGCTTGGTGGTGGCAGCAATAAAGTCCAAGGGCAAAAGGTAAAATAATTTGTACCTTGGGGAAGTTTTAACCTAAGCTGGTAAAAATAAGCTTAGGGGGTTTTCATGCAGGTCCCCACATCTGTACCCTAGAGTTCAGAGTGGGGAAGGAACCTTGACATGAGTAGATACGCCTGACAATTTACAGTACCTTTTACTGAATTACTGCAGCATCTACCCAACCTCTTAAATAGTGGGGTACCACATAGCTCTGTGATGACCAGGCTCTGTTTGATATCTGCATATTAGACCTTCCTCTAAATCATGGCACATAGCTGGTGTGCCAAGAACTGCAAAACAGTGAAAATGGATGAATCCGTTAAATAGAATTTAGCTGTAGTGCAAGATGTAGTGTTTGTAGCACAACTCCAGAAAATAAAGATTTCATCTGTATAATGCATCATTAGACAAAACATTTATTTGTCACCCATTGATTACCTTATCACCATCCAAAGGCCTTAGGGTGTTGTTATTTTCACCATCTAGTCCTTCTTCACTGCCACAAGCAGTGGCTGGCATTAAGTAAAAGCAGAGGCTGGCATTATCAGTCTTGAAATGGGGTGCCTACAACATTTTAAGGAGCTCCAGCAAGAATGTGACTATCATCAACATGTCTATACCATGACATAGCATCCTTTTAGTCCTGAGTATATTGTGAATACAAGACACAGTGAAACCATGACGTAGTTACTATCTGTCCTTGTGAATATTAACTTACTACAAACCTGCTCAGAGGCAGAGTACCTTCAGGCAGCCTAATAAAACTAAGTCTCCTCAAATCAGCAAACACCTGAATGATCCTCAGCCAAATCACCTTCCTTCCCCTATCGGTTGTGATCATGAGGTCCAAGCTTTCAGTCAGCCTTGCAAACCCAGCCCCATTGATATTGCCACTGCAACACAGTACGTGCAGAAGCAATGGTGTGATGAATGGGGTTGCATGATGCATGTACTTAGGAACAGTAGGTTTGCAGCTGAGGATCTGGGTTCTACATTACTTTTATTAAATTTAAGCCAATTAAAGAAACAGATTCACATTTCAATGTAAGTACAATTCAACAACAATGCGAGACAGGGATGGGATATTTTTAATTATGACCAGGCTTGTATGCGAAAGAGTACAGTGAATGGAATTGTTTGTTTTTACAAAAAGACTCAATTCGAAATGCTTTCCCCCTCCTCCTCACCCTGAATTGCCCCAATCAAGATGTATATTTTGTACTTATGAAATTTAAGTCCTTTGTTTTTCCCCCACGGATAATGGTAGGGAAGCACCAGGAAAGCTAGTGTGACACAACCCAAACCTGATCTGATAGGCCAATTCCAACTCTGGGGAGTCTCTAAAATAGCATAATCAGAAACTTCTCTAACTGTGAATGTGCCAACTGTATTAGATTACATTTTGTAGTTTTGTGATGTGAATAGTAGTCCACAAGGAATTTAACCTGAGAACACTATTTTTTTCCTTATTTACACAAAGAGGACTAAATATTATCACTACCACCACCACCACAGGTTAGTTGTATAGTCTATACATATAGTTTACTGAAGAACTTACATGAAGAACATCTAAGAATCCTTAATATTGTATGTTTAAAAATATCTTTTCTAGCTACTTTTGATTCAGTATTCATTGTATCATTTGTTCATAATGTATCAAGCGACTATACAAATGAAGACTGCTGTACAGATCAATAAGAATAAATCTCCTTTTGCCTTTCCTTTCCATTGTATACCAGATCTATTTTAATAACATGGGGGAAAATAAACTCATCAGTCACCTGATGAAGTAATTCAAAACTTAACCAAACAGGGCTAATGGGTGAGAATTGAATTGAAAACACCTTGACAAAGAAAGCAATTTCTTTTCTTCGCACTCCTCTGAAGCTGTGGGTGATCACTGTAATCGAACCATCAACAGTGAGGGGCCATCTGTCCCAAGGGCTCTCCATGTGAGCAAGAATCAACAACAACAAAAATTTAAAATGCCGCACCACATACATTCAGCCCTGATTCATCTGTGACAGGCAGCATGCAGCTGAAAAATCAATGTTTTGAGGTTCTTCACATACCAATCTTTAAAAGTCAACACTAAAGTTTTGATAAGAACAAGGCAAGAAAAACAGGTTAATAGGTTGCTTATAGAAAGATCAGTGTTACTTCAACAGCTAATAAACCTTTTAATCAGCTGAGATTCTCACGATATCATGAAGCATTACTTTCTTACAACTCAGTGTCTCACACACATACTCTACATGGGAACAAAGGGGAAAAGAAAATATTTAAATTAGTATCTATGTTGAGGGCTGCCACTAGAATAAGTAAAAAAGATTATTTGTCTAATCTAGATATGCAGTTCCTCCACCATTTATAGTATTTTATGAATTGTTCCATCTGTGGATTTAAAAAAAAATTATTTACAAAGAAAGAGCCAAGTCATACCCTTCTGCAGAAAAAATCATGGAAGGAGAGAATATCCCCACAAAAAGTTCCAAGTCAGTGACTGCACAGATGTGACATAGTCTTCTAAGGAGAGGAAGATTAGGAACAGCACAGAAGAGGCACAGGCCATAACCGTAACATCATATGGAGTCCAAGTATCAACATGGAATCAGCATGCCATATCTGTGGATCTCTCAGGAAACCTACATAGGCTGTATGTCTCTGCTAGCAATATCCTGGGCTCTCTATTTCCAGTTTGGTGCCTACATGGAAATTGCTCACCTGTTTTTGACACACTTAATGCTCCAAGGTGGGGACAAACTACATGGTGCAAATTGGTACTGCTTATTGCTGCAGTGTTTTCCTACTGGAAAATATGCAAATTTACTAGTAGAGCAAATTGCCTAGAGTAGCTATGCCCCCACATTGCCCCTCTCGAGCTGGTCACATGTTCAAATGCCTTTGAGCCACAAAGAAAGAGAGAGGTCATGAAGGAATAGCCACCAGCTAAGAAGAAAAGAGAAGGTGCCCCATAGTCACTATTCCATTCTTTCCATGCTCTGCCGCCACAGTTGGTCCATATTCACATACATTTGCTCCTTTCTGATCTATAACAAACAGAACAGTCGAACATAGGCTGTCAGAGGAGACACCATAGTTCAGTAGCAAACTGTATACTGGACTGGGGATCACAAGTGAAGGTCCCATTTCCAGCTCTGCCAGTAACCTGCAGGGTAGCCTTGGGTAGGTCACTTTACGTGTCTGAACCTCATTTTCCCCATCCGTAAAATGAGCACAGATACTTGTCCTCTGTAAAGTGGTTTGAGAACTATACATGTAAAGCACTAGATAAGAGATAATTGTTATTTTTAAATAAGTAGACCCAATGCTAAATGTTATAGGCAATTATTTGACTGGACTAATGAGATAAAAGCATTTTGACTTTTAAGGAATAGACTCTTCCTCAGACAGTGCCCAAGAAAAAGGCACAGATGAAATCATAGAATATTAGGGTTGGAAGAGACCTTCGGAGGTCATCTAGTCAAATCCCCTGCTCAAAGCAGGGCCAATCCCAACTAAATCATCCCAGCCAAGGCTTTGTCAAGCCAGGCCTTAAAAACCTCTAAGGATGGAGATTCCACCACCTCCCTAGGTAACCCATTCCAGTGCTTCACCACCTTCCTAGTGAAATAGAAGTCAACCTTCTATAACAACTTCAGTTGGTAGGTTTAAAAAAGGTCTTAATGTTACATTATAAAAAGTCAATAGAAATAATAATCTCACACAACAAAAAACAAATACACCTAACAGTTAATGTCCTTATTCTCATTTAATATGGATCATCAAAATATTTAATTGTACAATGTACAAAAGTAATGACAGTATATTTGTAAAAGAATATTTTGTCTACTGTTTCAAAACACAGCTAAGAAGAATGCTTTGAACCTTTGCACTGCAGCACAGGGGAGTAACACTTGTCCTGTAAATCTACCCAAATCTTGGTCCCAGGTCTAGTGCGGAAGCAGAGCATAAGCAAGTGAGTGGGATGCACGGCAAAAAGAAGGGGTAAACAATGAGAACATAGTTGTGTTCCCACCAACTTGCCAGCCAGCACAGCTGAGACAGCTGTGAGAGGGGAACTAGCCACACCCTATAAAGGGGCATAAATTTTTATTTCTCTCTGAAGGAGGAGGGAAGCACAGATGGAACTGTGACATTCTGAGTCATAATTTATTCTTGGAGCTCCTGTTGGGGAAGTACATCTATATGTCACTTCATACAGCTCAATCTTTCCCAAACCATATATCGTAAATAGGAAATGAATCTACCAAAAATGCACTGCATGTACTTACAAACACTAATCCTTCAGCAATAAAATAAAGTTTACTTTCTTCTCTTATTAATGATTAAAGCACTGAATTTTCAGAATAGCAAACAAAGGCCGGGTGGAAGTATCACTCCAATTTACCTTAAATGATGTGATAATATGATAATTGCACTGTATGAAAGTTATAAAAAATGCCTTCCTGTAAAGAATATGCATCTTATAAGGCCTATATTTTTTTTTAAAAAAAAAATCTTTTCTTCATTTACTACGGAGGATTATAGACAGAATTTGACACAAGGTACTGAACATCAGTTTGATAATGCAGTTAAATATATTCTTAAACTGCAGAAGTGCATTTGCCTCAACACCTCCTGTCCCCCTCTAAAATACACATACATGCTCCATTTGTAATTCTATTGGTAAAACTATATGAATGGATAGTATAATTCACCATCAATAGAACCAAGCTTATGCAGAGCTCAAAATGATAAATTTGCCCTCATATTTCCAATGATAATATGAGCTTAGAGTTTTACATACCCTTTATGAATTGAGCGTTTTCTGAATGCACCATTAGGAGGAGCTTAGTTCTCCTCTAAATTACCACAGTAGTATGGTTGCATTGAAACAGCCAGTCCTAAAACATAAAAGACCTGTGTCTCAGGAGAAACCAATTAAATGAAAGCATGCTACATGATCTCTCTCCATTTAAGGTTTTACTATGGTGATTATCACCATGGAACAGTGGTAACTAAACAGAAATATCAAGCTCCTAATACTGAATTTTGAAAAGGCTCCAGTGGATAAAATAGAGATCATGAGTAACTATACATTCACATACATGTGCCAGATTTCTAAATTCACACAATTCTAGGGAAATAATTTTGGAGGTAATTATTATTGCTATGAAATATCAGGAAATGTTTACCAGTAATGAAATAATTGTATAAATTAAGGTTACGTCTCATGTGAGAATGTGTTACCTTGACAAATACATCTGCCTTAAATGTTCTAGACTGTATACAATTTTGCGTAAGTTTCTACTGTCAATATGTAGAACACACTAGGAACTAACTTTTCCTTTTGTTTACATGTAACTATATTGTCTATATGTTTTTAAACATAGAAGTCTTTCCTGGACCACTGCCTTTTCCAACCCTAATACCATAATTTATCTGCATTCAATGGTTACATGTAAAGATTAGACAATATTAAGGAGACAAGACAAAACACACTTTTTCAATTAACAGGCCCAGCTGTCTGGTTAGGGCACTCTTTTTGTATTTGTGCTGTTGACATCTTCTCCCTTGATGTCCATCTTACATGTATTCTGATTGCCTGCAGCCCCTAGCATTCTAATCTCTTTGGGTCACTTCGCTTCTGTCCACCTGTATGTTTACTACCCCTCTAATTTAATGCTGTCAGTAAATAAGATCATGGTTGAATGTATACCAAAGAAACTCCCAACAAAGGAAAACATGAAGCAACAGTGCAGGGTGCAAACTGGTGTGTGCGCACATGCATTTGCTTGTTAATTTTAGCCAGTCACAGCATTAGGACAGCCAAAGGAAGACGTGGGCTGGTTTTCAAATAGCAACAGGCATCATTCTTGAAGACTAGGAGAGCTATTTAGACCAGCAATACACCACAGATCACAGTTTAAAAACCACTGTGCTACCAGGTAATGAACAAAGAAAGTAAAATATTCCATTTTGTTATTTGTTTTTTAAAATAATGTACACAGATAATTTCTTATCTACACATGTGTTGGTATCTACTAAATCAATTGATAAATTGCTACTTTCATTTTCACTCAGAGTACTTACAAGCAGAAAACAAGACTTTTGGTGGCTTCGGATTTACAGTCATAATCACGTGGAACCTAGGGATTTACTACAGCTGATAATTTTCTAGATGGGTGGAAAATCTCCTCTGACTAATTGGAGAAAATACGAAGAATTAACCCTGGATGATCCCTTCCCAGACTGGTGTATGAGACATGAGGAACAAACACATTTTCAGTAAGAATTTTAATCTCTGTGTCTTTAGACAAGTTAGCTTTTATTATTAAGAAGTGCTGCAGCAGATGTGAATGAAGTACTATCCATATGAGTGAATGATGATGAACTACCTATCATACACAGTCAGATGCAGGAGAATCTGACTTGTTTCAATGCCATGTTGCTTAATTTATTATCCAAACACAGTAGAACATTCTAACACACACTAAATACGAAACCCAATTGTAAGTGAACACAATTTTTAAAAAAGACAAATCATCAAGGTGAGTCTCACTCATTCATTTTTGACAAATGTAATTCAACTGTTTAACTTCATGATGTGCTAGTAAAAGTAACGTTGTACATTTTGAAAAAGTTACTGTGTAATCAGAGACTTTCCTTATGGTGCTCTTTTGTTAAATCCTGAGAAGCAGTGAGAAAAAGTATTCTTTTCATTTTAAGGTATGCCAACTAGTGAGGCTCTACTATACTTTTCTTAGAGTAGAAAAATTTGCTTAGAAGAGAAGAACTGAATACTAATCCTAGATTTGTTGTCTTCTCTCTTCTTTTGTTTCACTACTATATTAAGAAACTGGAAATAAAATGTTTGAACACTCCCTGGAGAGATAAATAAAGCACTGTACCTAGGTTTAACTACAATGTTCACCACAACTCCCACCATCCTGATGAACAAAATCAGCAACCTGGCCACACCAGAGAAACGTGCTCATTTCTGAAAACAGAGACGGGACCAAAGACAACACTAATTATTACAATGTGAACAGATATTTTCTTGCTAAGAAGTTCTCCTGGATTACTTGTGATCTGTATGTTCATCTTTTCTACCAACGTGATTAACCTTTCTAAATCAAAAGGGAGGAGATATGCCAGTGAGCATCTTGACAACTATTCAACAGAGAATATAGAGTGCAGTCCTGGAACCTAAAATTTCCCCATGTCTGCAGATGATTTCCTGTCCAGGTGGATGCACTCCACTGATTAATATTGAGCTCCTATTTTAAAAACAGGATAAAACAAACCACAAACACTTTCGTTTCTCCAGGACAAATGGAATTTTAAGATTCCAGGAGTGAAATCCTGACTCATTTAAGTCAGTGGGGTCAGGATTTCATCCCAGAATTATATATGTTTTGAAACTTTGCTACTTAAAACAGACCATGTTCTAACTTTGTTCACATATCTTCCACTATTCCAACGTGGAACAGAAAGAACACTAGACAATTATATGGTGGACTTGAACTCTGCAGTAGATTCTATAGCCTCCTTATAGTGCCTCAAAAATTCATTGGTATTTTTAGACCTTTCTTCTTTAGACACAGAAATGTTCTATACTAAGGAACCAGTCTAGAACATGAGGATGTTATTTCGTCTTGAGCAAGGTAGCAAAGAGGTTTAGATTGCTATAAAGATTTTCAAAAGGAACAGTTACAGGTAAATCTGTGTCTCCTTGGTTCAAAATGCAAGTAAAATCTACTGAAGTGTTGTCTATACTAATAAAGCTTGAGATCGCTTTTAGCTTCTGGTTTAATGCTTCCTAAAGGGCAAAATTATCAGTCATCCTGGAGGAAGTTCACTTTATCCACAACAAATTCACAAAGCCCATAAGGACACAACAGTGCCTGTCCTACAGCAAGCTGACCTCTGAAAGGGAGTTAAGAACTAGACTATTAATAAGTAGTAGTATCTGGATTACACTAAATCACTTGTTTCACTTCCACTAAAGAACCATGGGAATGTTCCCTCAAAACAAAGTAATTTCTTACAGTTTTTCCAAGAAGGTCCAGGCTACATAAGCTATATTTGGAAATGTCCACCTGAGATAATGAACACATAAAGCATTCTCTCAGGATCCCCACCAACTTCTTTTCTAGAAAATCCCGAGTACAGACATTTCCTTCAGTGGACATAAAAATGCAGAAGGCAACATACAGGTCCATCTTTGAAGAGCCCCCACATAAAAATCATTTCTCTTTCAGCGGTTTGCTCCAGTTGAAAAGGATTTGGCTACAGTGGAACTCAGATTGCAAACGGGAGGAAATGAAATATTTAACTGAAGAACAGACTGTCCAGGCTTGTCCAACGAAGGAACAGATTCCTGAATCTTTCATTTAAAACTGACTCAGTTGGCAGCCCCATGTTTCCGACAAGCTGTTCATAGAGGTGCTGCATTTTGACAAAAGTAATCTTGAATCTAAAGAGAATAAGGGGGCTTCTCCCCCAGCTAAGAAAGTGCCAGACCACCGAGTTACACGTAGTAGTGTCTTTGTGAGAAATGTACCTCTATTGTAATTGAAGAGAAGAAATAACCCTACATACTGAGGGGGTAAAAGGATTAAGCTTTGGTAAGAGATAAAGGAAGCAGAAGTCAGAGATTGTACTAAGTCTGAACACAAACTAAAATCAAGCATCTACCCTCTCTGTCCTCTTCCCTCCCCCCCCCCCCCCCCGCCAAAAAAAGTGTATTAAGCACCACTAAGGAGGCAATGAGGCTGGCTGGGTAAAGAGGGATCGTGCTTGCAGACCAATTCTCTTAAGCTAGAGTGATGAGAACATCCTGGTCATAAGAAAATAACTTCTGTTCATTCCTGACACACCTTAAAAACATTTGACAGGAGTAGACAATGAGCTCTAGCTTTGATTCTTTCATAAAATGTGGGTGGGGGGGGTTCCTCAATACAAAAAGGCCTGCAATGGTCAGCAGGAGTCGAAAATTTGCAGTGGTTCATTAACAAAGCTTTATGTCTTCTTCTTTTTCCCTCTTTTCCATGCTAAGGAAAAGAAAATACAAAGCAAAGCTGTTACTGTGGATCTACTGTAGTGAAGCACACAGTATACTAGTGTTCCAGGCAGGTAGTCCAATGGCATCACGTATATTATTTACTATTTGGATCTACTGACTGACTGAAGGGAAGGATGGTAACCGATTAGTCAGACTGGTGTTAGAGTGTAGAAGGCACAACTATTAACTAACAACATAACTTCCATCATTTCTAATTGGATTGTGACTAAATTCTCAGCACTGATAATACCAAAATGAGATCAGAGGGAAAAGTCTCCATATTCCCCTTGCACTAAGATTTAGAACAGCTCTCCCCTGGTGTTGTACAATAGCAGTGACCACCCAAAGACCTATGTCATTAACTTAAGAGACCCATCTCACTGCCTGCTGAACAAGAGTGAGGAGGTTATAACATGCACATGAGATGCTTCTAGCTTTTGCACTTCTTTACCACCCTCAGCAAGAATGAGATTTACTATGGAAGAACAGAACTGAGGAGAGAAAACAGTTAAGGGAATTGGGAAGGAAGGTTGACTGGTTTATCTATAAAAAGCAAGATCAGAAATATCCTGATCTTAGGAAAAAACTTACATATGAGACTTAAAAAAGGAAGCAGAAGGTAAGATTTCTGTATTGCCTCTCTCTTTGTTTACCAGTATCTGAGAAAAGAGATCTCAGAAGGTTTCAAATTAAGCACTAATATGCAACTAAGAAAATTAAGTCAGTGGATACTTTAGGAATCCCACATGTCCAATCAGAACTCATGTAACCATTCCTGACAGTCATCTCTTGACCCGTTTTTGATAAACAAAGCATAGAGTACTTGAAGTATTTTTCCCCCTTGTTCATCCCATTTTTCATTGGTCTCTTATTTTATGGTCAGAGGTTAAACTGCTGACCTCTCACCTTCCAGGCAAGTTTTTCCCTCTTCTATAAAAGGTTTTTCACAGTGTGCAGCATTTGGATTAGCCCCTCTCCTCTGGAACAAAAGCTGTGTCTTTGTACCGCTGGTTTGAGCATGGAGTCTGTACATCAGAGTAAGCTGCTCCTACTTAACATTCACAATAACTATATTGTGAGGCCCCACTAAAGCCTAGCCTCTCAATGTCTAGACTTTCATCCAACCAACCAGCAAAGAGAAAATCCTGTCAAGCATTCAACTGAAAATTAACTAAGGTATCCTGTTGTGAACCTGATGAAGATGTTATTTGAACATACGGTAAAACTTTCCATTGTTTAACATAAAGATAAGAGAAAAACTTTTAGAGCCCAAAGCTTTAAACAATCATTGGCACTAATTCAATCATGGGTCAGTAAATTTATTTTACTAGCAGGCAGCTATTGCCCTATGCGCGCCTATAAAACAACACACAGATTATTAAATGACATTTAAACCCCAAGTATTTGGAAATGTATTCAGCCTCAATTTTTATATAATCCAAGGAAAGACTAAGGCAAATTACAATGCAGGATAAAAATGTTTATTTCTTACTATTTTAAACAAAGAGCACTGCAACAGTATCAACTTGGAATATTGTATTACTATTACCTTTAGCAACTGCTACAGTTTGTGCAAAAACTAGAAATATGGCAGCCAAGGTTTTTGAAGTTTTCATCTACATATCTCTTGGTCTATACAAGTGACATCTGTTCAACACTAAACACCATCTAAAGAGAAATATGTGGGAGGAAAACCTGTAAACCTGGGGTACAAAGAAATCCTGGAATTCTAAAAAATGTTGTGATGATTTAATTATGTTTCATTGTAAAACCATTATACTGTAAAAAATATGCATTTTCTACAGTATAAATCATGCCCAGAAGACAGAATATTATTTAATTGGATAACTGGTAATACTAATGTAGTCTTCCTTGTTGAGATACTTAAAGCAGACCAGGGGGGAAAAAAAAGATCAAGAATGCTTTTGAAAGTAAAGTTAAAAGAACACTATTCACTCTGCATAAATATATGCATCTATCATGGATAGATTGGCCCAGGGGCTTTGGACAATAACAGCTTTGTGGCCTGACAAACAGGGTCTGAGGGATCAGTGGCCATTTCCAGGTACACTAGCTGGTGAACTACCAGAAGAAAAACTATTATTTTTATTATTTATTGATATAGATCCTAATTCAAAGCCCATTTAACTCAGTGGGAGCCTGTTGGCTTCAATGGGCTTGTACCCACCTTGATCATAATTTTGTTGAGGTTGGGGTGTTCATTTATTAATAAATTAGAACCTTGTTTTGTGATTGTCATTCAGCACCCAAAGCAAATAACATTATTATTATTATTACTACTACTATTACTATTTAATCAGGCCTATAATGCCCCTATGATCTTGGTGCTTTACAAACATGTAAGACGACAATTCCCTGTCCTGAAGTAATTGCGATCTAAGACCCTAACC
Source organism: Eretmochelys imbricata (assembly GCF_965152235.1). NCBI lineage: Eukaryota > Metazoa > Chordata > Testudines > Cheloniidae > Eretmochelys > Eretmochelys imbricata. The sequence goes on from NC_135579.1 coordinate 64,583,216, forward strand.
CTGCAACTGATAGCATACGGGCAGACTGAGGCATTTACAGGATCATTAGACAAGTAGATAAAAACTAAATGAGGAAGAAGAAGGGATGCAAACATTCAAGCAGAATGACTGAACTGAAGTTTGGCACACCACCTGTGTCCCCAGAATTTTTGTAATGCTATGTAGCACCTTTTTCTAGTTCTGAAGGGTTACAAGATGTCAGACTTTAAATTAATTTTAACTGATGTTTATTAAATTTTCTCTGGTTTCAGACAGAATTAGTGATTACCATTTTGCCTCCCACAACACCACTAACCACAAGTACACTCAATAGTGCCCATTATCTCAAGAACTGTTAGAACGAGAAATAAGGCTGTATACTGTACCATGCAAAACTGTGATCCCAGTTGCTCTTGGACTTTATGAGGATATGTGAAGTTGAAAAAGAGTCTGGAGTTGACATGAGGGAATAAAACAAAGCTGTATTCAGGATGACCTGATTTTAACTACGAGTGTCACATAATGTATTAGGTTCGAGTACAAGCAGCTGCTGACCTCAGAACCAGTTCCACTTTCATGTTCAAGAAGTGCTACAATAACCCAATGAAGTTAACTGGATATAATATTGGGCGCTGAAAAAAATAAAATTGACTGCTTTCTCGTTTCTTGTACATCCTCTGGAATATGGATATTGGAACTGCTTGTGAAGTCAGCTATAGCAGCATGAGACTCAACGAGCTCCTCAGGCTTTGCAGGGAGAGAGCTACACAGCCGAGGGTCAAACATTAACTTTTCTTTGTAAAAGAGACAGTCAGGATGTCTCAAAGGAAAGGACAGAGTCACCTGCAACTCAGCATCGATGGGATTTTGTTGGTTTAATTTTAAAATGTTGGAGTGAGTTGGGAGCCTTCCTTCCACTAACAGGAATAAGTTCCACCCACTCACTGATCCTTAGCCTGTGGCTCCCTCGTGGCAGCAGCATATGGGAGGTGCCATGAAAGAGCCCAGCTACTGAAAAGAGAAACCCTCCAACAGCTATGGAGAGAGACAGGCAGGGACATTTGTCATTAGATAAAACAGAAGTTTCCCACAACAGCCAGCAAGGATGATAATTATGGGAGGCCCTTCATCAGTGGAAAATGGAAGACAAATACCCACAAGAGACTCAGTAAAGATGGAGCAGGCACCACACACACACACACACACCACCATCTCCCTGCTTCACAAAAGATATGCAGGCCCATAATAGACTATAAATGAGCATGTCAACATCATTTTTTTTTAAAAGGGAGAGTCACAGGAAACATGACAACCAACCTTTATATCTTCTGTAACTATTCAAGTTTTACACACTCAACATCCAATAAAAACATAATAATAAAATAACACATCAGGCAACACCCATGTCTTAAGGCCTAAAGAGAAACATTTTTGTGGGTCAAGTGGAAATGTTTTCATAACCCACTGGAGAGTGTGTGTTGTAGGTCTCACTCTGTGACCAGTCCAAAGAAGATGATAGTCTGTTGCAGTGGTAAGAGTTGACTCTCTGGTTCATGCTGAAGTAGTTAATGCTTGTACCTCTGGAGGTCACCATTTCAATCTCTGGTGTGTCAGTCAGGATGATAAGCTGTCACAATTTCAGGACCAGTGAATTTTCCCAAGCACAAATATAAGACCAATTATTAGAAAGACATATTTCCCACCCATGAGTGATTTCTGCCTCCTGCTTTCTGCCAAGAGTACCTGTACCTTCAAACTCACACAAACAAAACTCAACGTACCTGCACCATAAAGGTACAACTCCCACCACGCTATCACTCACCAACATCCAGGAGTAGTACTAAAGGTGAATTGAGGGAGAACAGTAGGGGAGGAAAAAGGACAATGGTTGGCTGCGCAAGCTAGGATGAGACAAATACTGTCTGTCCTCTGCCTGATGTCCATAGCATCCTGACCTCTTACCCTACCCTTCCACCCCAGATACATATAGAATCTCCATACAATAATTTAGGAATAAGCTCACTAAGAACATTATATATCAATAAGATCTGTAATTTATTTCAAACCCATTCACTCTTTGATGCAACACAAAATAATCTAAAGAACATTTCTACACAGACTGGCCAAGTCACTAACAACAAGGTAGATTTCTCAAATCAGAACTGACAGCAGTAAAATCAGACCTGCAGTATTACCACACTAGATTGTTCTCTCAAACTAAGGAGCACTGCATTCAATGTCATGTACCTTAATCCCTAGACCAAGTGTACATTCACATACTAGACATGGAAGTGTCAACATTTAGGGAAGGGAAAATTGAGGAGACCCTCTTCAGTAGTCACCAGTTCTATGCTAATATGAGGACTTTCCAAATTTGTGGACTCTCACCAAGTGTATGATCTAAAATCAAGGGAATTCAGACCTACAAATGAAATATGTTTTCATACATATCTAGGTTTCCATGGGTGGGCATAACCACATTGGTTTCAGACAGGCATAAATGCGAGAGAGAGAAAACAAGCAAATCTAGAGCACTGATCCAAGAATAAGGCAGTGGAGGCTAAGCAATTTTTAAATTCTTCCCTCCTAGTTATAGTTGTAAGTAGGACTACAAAAAGAAAAGAGAACATTAACATGGCCTCAGACTTTGAAAGCAAAATATATAGTAGCTTTTCCCCAATACTTTAAGTTAACCCCAAAATTCTGTTTCCTATGAAAACCAATTAACAGTATATGTAGTTCAAAAATATAATGTTGGGCAATGTTTCATTCTGATCCCTTGCTTCATCACCACTCCAGGAACATAAGAAGGGTTCTATAAAACTGGACTACACCTGACCAAGGCAGATGGACTACTGGTTTTAGTCTTAAAATGGGTAGAAGGTTGGTTTTGTTTTCGTAGTGACATATCTATGAGAGGAAGTTGAGTAAGGATACATATTTACAATAAGAGTTTGCACTCTGGATAGGGATATGGTTATGCAGGTGGGCCTGTGATAGAGAATGAGCCCTTTGGAAGGGACTTTGTTGCTAGTGGTGGATTTGCTTGCAGCTCTTAGTGGCCATCAGTCAATATCGTTTCACTTGGGAAAAAAAAAAAAAAAAAGATATAGAGCCTTTTCCAAATCTGACACTTACCCTGATCCTCTCAGTGGAATACAATATTAGGCTGCTTTCCCCACTCCTTGCCCAGCTGTGCTAGAGGGGTGAGAGTAGAGATATGGTGTGTGCAGATTTTAATTATAATGCCATTAGTTGTTATACAAGGAAAGTGGAGAGAAGAAAGATGTAGAAGAGGGTGCTCTGAACAGCATGGAGGTTCTGATGTTGGCATTGGAACCATGTGTGACATTTCCCAGGGTACAATCTGAACCACTGAACTGCTGTGTCACCTTAATTCTCCAGACCACGATGTCTCTTACACTGCTCCGCTAGTGAAAAGCAACTGCACAAGGGTCTGCTCATAAAGCCATTAGCATGGAAACCCAGCAAAATTACATGAATGTTCTCCCAGCCACTCATGAGCAGATAGAGGGCAACACCAGCATATCCCTCAGTCCCAGCCTTGCACCACAGAAATGTGCATCTTACACTGTTCAAGACCCCCCCCAAACAGTGTAAGCTCCTTAAAAGTTTGTCAGTCCATCAAAGGGACACTTCAACCAAAAGCACACTGGTTTAGATAAAAAATTAAACAAGTTTATTAATGAGACAGGGAGGGAGATTTTAAGTGATTGTAACAGATAAAGGCATAAAAGTCAGAATTGATCAAAACATTTTAACAGGACAGTGATGCTCAGCAGATTATGGGCTTTCAAATGATACCTCACAAGGCATATTTTGTACAACATATATCATAACTATATAAAAGTGGTGAACATGGGGTACAAAATCTCATATGTGATATAGGATGTCACAACGGTATATACAGGCTTCAGTTATAATGCCATCAGTTGTTATAAAAGGAAGGTGGAGAGAGGAAAATTGTAGGAGGGGGTGCTCCGAATATCCCGGAGATTCTGATGTTGGCATTGGAACCATTTGTGATGTACTGATGTCCTTGTCTGCATTTGATGTAGGAAAGAATGGCAGCTATTTATAACTCTTATTGTTATTCTTTTTTATCCTGTTTTACCAACCAAGTCTCACTGATAGGAGATGGGGGAGACATGGGCAGGAAGGGTAACAAATTTCTAACATAGTTAGGATTGGACTAAGTATTCTGAAGCATTCTCTGAATTTTGTTTTATCAACCTGGTCGAAGAGCAGGTGAAGTAGGTGGGAGCCATTCTGGCAAAGGCCATGGATCTGATGGTTTGGGAGCTCCTTATCCAGATTTATTCAGAAGTACCTATCCCAGACTGTCCCCACTTGGAGGCAGAGTTGAGTACGTCTCTCAAGAAGTTTTCCAGCTATTTCAGTCAGATTCAGACCAGACTATCCATTTTTGTCAAAGAGAGCAAATGTGATATCTAACCTGGTTAAACTTCAGCTGGTTTTACAAAACGGTTTTAATGGTGCTGGGGGAGTGTTGGTCTGCAGCCTGGATACATGTCCCTCAGAGGGAGAAAGATCATGTACATATCTTTGTGATCAAAGAAATGCAGATATAGTTATTGTATCAAAAGAAGGAAAATATACTTCTGAAGAAAATCAGATTTGATTTGGCTTCTGACTCTAACTCACAAATGTACAACAATAAATTTTCAATCACAAAATTCTACTTTTAGCATACAGATTTCTGTTGCTCCTCAAACAATACAGCATCTCTTTAAGAAAAGGTCTCAGTCACAATTTCCTCCCACATACACCCACACCCAAAGTTACAACAAAAAACACTAAGACAGCAGAAAATAGAGCTGGTTCAGCTACACTACAAAGATATTCACTGAGGTACAGAACAAAATAAAGAAACCTCATTTGTAACATGTTAAACATGTCTTCAGTAAAAAAGTTAGACAAAAATACTAGAAAACTATACAGGAGAGAACAATCTTGCAGTAGCAAAAGGCTGGTTTGGTTGACCCACTAAGTCTTTTCCCCTGAGTTGCTATATCGTAACTAGGACCCTAACAAATTTACAGCCATGAAAAACACATCACAGACCGTGAAATCTAGTTTCCCCTTGAAATCTGCTGGGGAGGGCTTGGGGGGCGCCTGCCGGGGCTCCTACCATACACTGGCTCCAGCTGCTAGTCCTGGCAGGATGGGGGAGAGACAGGACTTCCTATTTCCTGCAGGGTCCACTCTTGGGGCTGGATCAGCCCCACCTCCGGGAATCTCCTTGGGCTGCAAGAAGCTCCACGGCTGCTCCCTGTACAGTGACCCCCTCCTCCCTTGGTTAGGAGGAATGGGGGGGAAAAGTGTTTGTAGGAGATGTCAAAAGTAGGATTCTAGGTCACCTCAGAGCTGTATCATGTTCGTGGGGGTGGTGGGCAGAAGGAGAGACCCAGAGATAGGACAGACTCTTCTGAAGGACTAAGAGTATAGCTGGACAGATTAACAATATTGTTGGGTGAGTTAAGGGAACCCCTGTTGTAGCCCCTTGTGGCATGTAGGAGTTTAGATAGTTTAGTATCCTTTTTCCTCTCGAGAGAAGCAAAGTGAGGTGCTGTCGTCATCATGAATAGGTCGGAATATGAACGAGAGGCTGCTAGGCAACTCTCTGACACCCCATTCTACAGGCCATTACCCTCTGATCCCACTGAGGGTTACCAAAAGAAACTACACCATCTGCTCAAGAAACTCCCTGAAAAAGCACAGGTACAAATCTACACAGACACACCAACCAGGGGTATTCTATCTGCTATCCAAGATCCATAACCTAGGAATCCTGGACATCCCATCATCTCAGGCATTGGCACCCTGACAGCAGGATTCTCTGGCTAGGTAGACTTCCTCCTCAGGACCTACGCTATCAGCACTCCCAGCTATCTTCAAGACCCCACTGACTTCCTGAGGAAACTACAATCCACTGGTGATCTTCCAGAAACATCATCTCAGCCACTATGGATGTAGAACCTCTCTACACCAACATTCCACACAAAGATGGACTACAAGCCATCAAGAACACTATCCCCGATAATGTCACGGAAAACCTGGTGGCTGAACTTTGTGACTTTGTCCTCACCCACAACTATTTCATATTTGGGGACAATGTATACCTTCAAGTCAGCATTGCTGCTATGGGTGCCCACATGGCCCCACAGTATGCCAACATTTTTATGGCTGACTTAGAACAACGCTTCCTCAGCTCTTGTCCCCTAACTCCCCTACTCTACTGGTGCTACATTGATGACATCTTCATCATCTGGACCCATGGGAAAGAGGCCCTTGACGAATTCCACCATGATTTCAACAGTTTCCACCCCACCATCAACTTCAGCCCACAAAAGAGGTCCACTTCCTGGACACTACAGAGCAAATAGGCGATGGTCACATAACCACCACCCTATACTGGAAATCGACTGACCGCTATACTTACCTACATGCCTCCAGCTTTCATCCAGACCAGATCACACGATCCATTGTCTACAGCCAAGCTCTAAGATACTACTGCATTTGCTCCAATCCCTTAAACACAGACAAACACCTACAGAATCTCTATCAGGCATTCTTAAAACTACAATACCCACCTGCTGAAGTGAAGAAAGATTGACAGAGCCAGAAGGGTACCCAGAAGTCACCTACTACAAGACAGGCCCAACAAAGAAAGTAACAGAACGCCACTAGCCATCACCTTCAGCCCCCAACTAAAACCTCTCCAGCGCATCTTCAAGGATCTACAACCTATCCTGAAGGACTATCCATCACTCTCACAGGCCTTGGGAGACAGGCCAGTCCTCGCTTACAGACAGCCCCCCAACCTGAAGCAAAATACTCACCAGCAACTACACACCACACAACAAAAACACTAACCCAGGAACCTATCCCTGCAATAAACCCCACTGCCAACTCTGTCCACATATCTATTCAAGGGACACCATCATAGGACCTAACCACATCAGCCACACCATCAGGGGCTTATTCACCTGCACATCTACCAATGTGATATATGCCATCATGTGCCAGCAATGCCCCTCTGCCACGTACACTCGCCAAACCGGACAGTCTCTATGCAAAAGAATAAATGGATACAAATCAGACATCAAGAATTATAACATTCAAAAACCAGTCGTAGAACACTTCAATCTCCCTGGACACTCAACAACAGACTTAAAAGTGGCAATTCTTCAACGAAAAAAACTTCAAAAATAGACTCAACGAGGAACTGCAGAACTGGAATTAATTTGCAAACTGGACACCAACAAATTAGGCCTGAATAAAGACTGGGAGTGGATGAGTCACTACAAAAATTAAAAACTAAATTTCCCAATGCTAATTTCTCCCTACTGTTACTCACACCTTTTTGTCAACAGTTTGAAATGGGCCACCCCAATTACATTGGCCTCATTACAACTACAAAAGTGATTTTTCCTCATGTTGATAATAGCCCACTTCTACTTAAATTAAATTATCTCATTAGCACTGAACCCCCACTTGGTAAGGCAACTATTTTCATGGACTGTCTGTATTGTGTGTGTGTGTGTGTGTGTGTGTACACACACCTACTGTATTTTCCACTCCATGCATCTGATGAAGTGGGTTTTAGCCCACAAAAGCCTACGCCCAAATAAATTTGTTAGTCTCTAAGGTGTCACAAGTACTCCTCGTCGTTTTTGCTGATACAGACTAACACAGCTACCACTCTGAAACCTGTCTATCTGATAAGTTTCAGCATGAATTTATAAGGCCACACAGGGGGAAGGGACTAGGCAGCACAGTAATTTAGCATACTAGCTCTCTTTGAGAAAAGACAGTGCAAATCCCAGTTTAGGTCACAAGTAAACATTAGTTCCACAATGTCCTTCAACCCTCCTTTTGAGTACATCATGAGCAGTCTCATGATTTGTCACAATTGGCTGTATCCGTTCACAAGACAGCCAGGTCAGGAATGGCACAGGTGTTTCAGGTCAAAACTAAGACATATTAGCAGGGCTGCACAGGGAATCTTACACAGTACACTTGGCTGCAGAAGAACATTTATTTTTAAGAAATTCACAGTTCTTTCTCTAACAACAGATCTTTATTATAAATCTCATGATGCACTCCTAGGGCAGTGATTACAGAATACACTGGAATGGATTCCTTACAATGATAAATGGTTCAGTCCACCCCTTCAGAATGCTGCAAGTTTATATGGTAACTTATTTCGTGTACATATCCACCAAACACAGATCATTGGCGGTGAAGAGCTCTCTTAACCTCACATTCCGCCCACACTACTTCCTGCCTGAAAGGGAATTCTTACTAAACTGCTTAACTAGACATAAATATTATCATGCAAATTAATGTTTAATCACTGACAGCTAAATGTACATAGGTGAAAATCTGGCAATTTTATGAATGACTTTATAAAAATATTTACTTTGGAGGCAGGAGAAGTTTGGTCGCTGTGTTAACAGTGAAAATAAATTAACAAATAAGAAGGGAACTAGGATCTGATTCTGCTCCTATTGAAGTCAGTTGCAAAAGTCCCATTCACTTCAGAGGTGCAGGATTAAGTTCTTAATGAAAGGTGAAATAACTGATAAACTATTCTAGTGAGGCAGGAAAAATTTTATTTATCAAAATGTGAAACAACTAGTAACTCCTAACTCTGGAAAATATAGAATATCTTTTAGTGCATGTATTGTTCAGATTTCTGGTAAGAGAACAAGAATGCAGACTGCAGGCACTCTGTGCTTCTGAGGTGAAAGAGTTGGGGTTGTTGTTGTTTTTAATCCACTCTCCCTGATGCTGCTCCGGCTAACAGGATCCAGGTGAAGCGTTTTCCTTTTTTCAAGTCCAACAAAGAGTTCAAAAACACTAGTGTGTGACCTGCATCTCTTATTTTTGAAATGCTTACCAGAATGAAACTGCAATTATAGGATATCAGGTGAAGATGAGGAATTCTCACTAGTGTTATACAGAGATCAACAGCTATTTCTTCTCTGACCCTTTCTGAGATAGACTGGAGCTATGGTGTAAAAGGGTTGAAAAACTGGCGAGCGCTCTTAACACACTCTTTATAAAATGCTTTATTTTCATCATTTGACTTGGTTTTTATTTGTATTATTGTAGCACTCAGGAGCCTTACAATATCTGATTGTATTGTGATTAATTATTATGGATATACTTATTCTAAGATCTAAAATAGTGTTCATTCCACATTTAGAGAAGCGGGGGTGGACGAAGGGTGGAAAATGGAATTAGCAACAGAGCCAGCTGAATTATTTTTAGATTAATCGAAAACTGGCATACATATTTTCACTTTTAGTTGCACAGTGTTTATGGGCAACAAAATAGTTAATTTATTCCTCAGTTTTTTTCAAATGCTGAAACTGCCTAGTCTGACATAGGGCATAGTGATGCCATTTCTCTTCTTTAAGAAAAAAATTTTAAGTCTGAAAAACAGGATATTCATACAGCTTGTTAAGCATCATTACCATCATTTTATACCTGAAACCAAGAAACCTAACTGACCACTTCTTTAAAACAGCAAGCCAATGGAAGAACCAGGATTAAAACTAGAGTCTCCCGATTCCCAGTCCAATGCCAATTCAAAAGTACAGTGCCCATCAGACAAGTCATTAAATCCCTTTGAGCATCACAAAATTGGTGAGAGGGAGCAAAAAGGTAAAAAGAGAGAGGTGGTATTTACTGTTCCCCTGTCTGCCACTGGCTTCTCATTAAGTGTTTTTGTTCTGCCTGCTGGTCTGTTTAAAAAATAACATCCTTGGTAGGCCCAAACAAACAGTAATCAATATTAATAGAAATGAGGGATGTAGGACTCAAAGGATCTCCAAATAATTCACCAGAAAATTAATTCCTACATGCATTCTACCCCAACCCATGTTTACAAAGTAGGCATTACAGATCCAAGTTAGTGTTAGAAAAGTGAAGTATTCCCCCATCTCACTTCTACAAACATCATGGACTTGTCCAAAAATTAAGTGCTTTTGGAAGAATTTAAGAATTAATGGAGTCTACCACCTGTTTCATGAAATGGATATTCTTGCAACAATTTCATATCCCAATTTAAACTACAATCCTTGAATTGCCAGACAATAACTGTTTTTGAACGTTTTTTTCCTGTTTTGATTTGAATGAAACTTAACAGTTCTTACAGACCCATAAATATTCCTAGCTTATCTGATTTTTAATATAACCCTACAAATGTTCTTCCGAGATCTAATACATGCCACAGTTTGTCATTTGTCATTCTGAGATTAATTTCACTCCAAAGTAGCAATTTATGAACTGGACTAAAATAAAGGAAGTGTGAAAACAAATGCAAATAAAGTAGCATTCAAAATGGAAAATATTCATTTGCTGATGTCTCATTTTGTTATTACCTAGTAAAATTTAAACAAAAGTTAATATACCTTAATATTTTTGCTCCTAATGTTGCTTTCAGTGAGATGACTATGAGAAGACATAATGAGTAATAAAAAGAAAAGACATAGGATAGTTTAACATTAGCTCCAAGTAACTACATTCAGTACTGGGAAACTGCTTACAAAAATATACTATATGAGGTGTTACTCATGCATTTCCAGCATTAATCATCCATTTCCAGTAAAGTGCTATTCAACTTGCAAATAACAACACAAACAAAAAAACAGTTTTTGAAGAGATAATCAATGCTTATGGATCTGGCCTATAACTTACTATACTGTACTACTGATAGCACAGGGAAGTGGGTGCTCAGAAATTCAACCCAGCAGAGTGCATGCAGTATTACTGATGCCTCCCTTCATCAGCATTTCAGGGAAATCCTAACCATGCTCCTGCCCAGAATCATTCCATTTTGAGTTTCTCTGGACCCTGCTGCCCCCCCTAGCCCAGCAAAAGTAAGGTTATGCTCACTTTGTGCAGCCATACCCTCCCTCCCTCGTTGCCTTTCTGTCTGCTTCAACATGACTTAAAGTGAGCATAGATCCAGGAGTGACTCTGGCCCTCAGTTTGCCCTCCCGCACCCCACCCCATCATGCATAAAGCTAGTGTAGCCAAGACAAAATGTAAATACGTACGAGGCAAAGAGGCTGGGTTAGATCAGAACAATCACAGGATAATAATCAGGGTTAGATTTGAAAACATGACCTTGGGCTGAAAGTTTTTGTATCCTAGCTCTAATTACTAAGCCATCCAGCCTCCTAAATTAGGAAGATATTTCATCTATTGTTTTTAAAACTCTTTTCCTTGTTGACTTATTGTGATCCAAAACTGACTTCCATACTTCCTGCTGATATTATATTGCAGCCTAAATATAAAATACTTTGTACTACAATGTTTCTACTATCTCCGATGGATTCCCTGAGTACTGTATTAGAATTACCCTTTCTTTTCTGTGGATGAGGATTACTATTTGCTATAATTAAACTGTATTTTATCCATCCAGCTGTTCAGTACTTTATCTTCCATAACTTCGTTGCATCTCCTAATTTATGTAATCACATCATTTATATTTTGGTTTTTGTTATAACTTAATTTTACCAAGTGCCTTCTCCTGATTTCATTTTCAAACATCTATGTAGATATTTTACTGGGTGTTTTGTACATACCTATCCTTCAAAGCTTTCCATTAGTGCTACTCAGTGTGGTCTTTCTACCATTCAATAGCAGTTCAGGAGCTTGAAATATATCTATTTCAAACATATGTCTCATATTTCTTAGTGTTCCACATGTTCAAAGCAGAAAAAATATGGCTTTCTCTCTATATATTGGTACAAATGCAATACTACCATCATCCTAGCATCTAGGCACTGTATAGTTAATTTAAAAGCATAAATTATGTAAGAATATTTTATATGCCTAATTCTACATGTCGAATATTATAACGTTGTTTAACTTTAGGTCTATTGATTTATATTCCAACTGTGGTTTCTAAGTGGTATTACTTTATTGCAACTCCCAGTAATGGATTGGTTTTGTTCTGTCATAGTGCATGAGCTTAATTTAGTTTATTTTTTGTAGAGCTGCAAAGAGTTAAATCTATTTTTTTCCTTTTTGTTGCTCTATATGTTATAACTTTTTATATTCACATGACATAGATTGTTGGAATGTGCATTGCAAAGACTTGAACAAATAATATTGGGGTGAACGTAAGTCAGCAGGAAGGTACTTCCTTACTTCCCATAATCCTGTGAGTGTTAAATAGTCACTTGTTTAATCTCCAAGTAGGTTGTCAGTGTTTCTTCCAGGATTTGGATTAACGTCTAGTCTCCAAGTACAGATGTATCGTAGTAATAGTACATAGCATATATAGTGCTCTGTATATTCAAATGCTGAACAAATATTAACTAAATGAAACTGATGCATCCTATACAAACTAACGAGTGTTCATTTGTTACTGGGTCCTAGGTATGACCGCAAACTGCATCCAACTGGAGACCCTGGTGCCAGCGTGGCGGGGCTACTTGTGGCAGGGTAGCTCTTGTAAAATGCCACAATGTTGCAACCTTCAGCATAAGGTGAATATAGGGTGCCTCAAAACCCTAGCCCCCACTGCCTTGTGATTATTCCTTGGTTGGAGTAAGGCTAACGGACGTCACCCTGACAGAAACGCGGCCTCGTATTAAGCAGTGAGCAGCAGCTCTAATCTGTTGCTCTCTGGCAGAAGCTACAACCCTTGAGGCACTGAACGTCTGGCCTTCAGACACTATCTCAGTGGTCTAAAGGGAGGATGGTAGGTCTAGGGCAGCCTCCACTCCTCCATACTCTTGCCTAGGCATATGCATCAAAGGTCTTGACCACATGGATCTACTAAATTTGTAAAAACTGTGTCGCTCTTGAATTGGGCTTGTCAGCCATACGTGGAGTCATCAGGCATCAGATTAGACCTCTTATGCATACACCATGATCCAGTTTGGATCAATGGTTGTCAATCAATCATTTGTCAAAGAAGTTTTATTTGGTTTATGTTTACATATAGTAACAATTCTATAGCAGCATAAGCATTCTATAACTTTGACCTCAATATGAAAACCCAGTAAAAAATCCAGATGCACCATCCTTTAATTAAAATGTAGCCAGGAGTGTATGTTATGGGATGTGAAGTAAAAAATAAAGCTCCTTCCCTGATTTATACAATCTCCATATGTGTTTAGGTTAGGGTTTGGGTAGATCCGGTTTGCTCCTAGAGGTGGGCCAGATTCCTACGTAAGTGTAAATGGGAAACAAAACAATACACATTAACACAAATTTTCACCTTACAGCAGGCTCTAACTTCAGGCTGAAGTCCAGCGTTAAGATAAATCATGACTCACCTAAACGGTCAAATTCATTTAGTCTTTAATTTTACTGAAGTCACTAGTGACGAAGTTGATATTCGGGTATACTAATAATTTTAAAATTCCAAGTCATGACTTTTGGGGGGCTCACTGCATATACAGCCTAATTTTGAGCCTGGATACAGCTTTCTCCTATATGTTTAAATGGGCTATCAAGCATTTGAAAAATAGGACAGTATACATCAAGTACAGTGCCTGGTCTGTCCAACCACAAATCAAAATTCCTATTACATATTCTATTTGAAGACAAGTGTCTAGTAAAATAAAAAATCTGGATTATTTACAGAAGTTTTTTCCCTCTGATTAAGTAACTGCTTCAGACATTAACATTCATGTAATTACTTTTAACCTGTTTGCCTAAGCACCAAATGCTTTTCTCTTTACCCCTAGCCTGGCTCCTGCAGGAGTCGTTCAGCCATAGGATGCACGTACTCCGCCCCAGTTCCCAAAAGAGGTGTGCAGTAGATATCACAGAAAGGGAGTAAGGATATGTCTACACTTACAGAGTTTTTTCACTGTAAGTTTCACTGGTGATAGCGAACCGGTGAAAGTAAAGCGCTGGTTTGTGTACTCACTCAATTCCTCAGGCATCAGAGAGTGTTTACATTACCAGCACTTCCATCGGGGATGAGAGCAGTGCTGTAGGCCAGCTATCCCACAGCCTGCAGCTCTCCAAGAGGTCTTGTGGGAAGGGAGAGGGGGAGCGGAAGGCATTCTGGGTCCCTGCTCAGTGCCCCACCCTGCCCTGCTTCATGTCTCAGGAGCCCCATTACTTCCTGGTTTCTTCCAGTGGCATTTTTTTTAAAACCCTCCTGCTCTCTGGCTGCTTTCCCCACCACATCTACAAACAAAGGGAAAGGCAGCTTTAAACTTCCCAGGGCTTACAGGGGGAGGGGCGGACATCTGTGTGTCAGAGCAGCAGTGATGCTGGCCAGAGTGGTAGCTTTTGGAACTGTATGATATCCTCCAGAGGCCAAAGGGTGTTTACACTGCTAGAACGTGTCTTCACTTTCACAGCAGCGCAAAAAGAACAGCAGTAAGAGCTGTATACCTCTTGTGAAGGTGGTTTTCTTTTTGCGGTGAAACTTTTGAGTTTCACTGCAAAAAGTCATTAACAAGTGACTTTTTAACAATTAACAAGTAGATGCTCCCATGGTTTTAGTGCAAAAAAAGGGAGTTTTTGCGCTTTAAATGCTAAGTGTAGACATACCCTTTGTGAGAGCTAATGCTGCTACTTAGAGATTCCAACTCAGAAATCCACAGAGTGCTACTGCTCCAGAGTGCAACTACTTTCCTGTTCCATCCCAGCTCTGAAAAAAAATCTATCCAGTCTGGACAGCATACAGAGGAAATTCTGTAAGTTTTGAGGAAGTAGGATGGAGGCTTTGGCTCTACATCCTCCTTCACTTGGCTTCAGAGAACTTTGCAGGTTTCCAGCATTCCCACTTGTTTGCTCTAAACCTGCAGAGTAGACCACATAACAAGAAAGCAAAGGGAACCCTGATTCTCCAGCCACATACACAGCAAGTATTTGGGTTTTCTGTGGGTGGACTGGCAAGGTGAACTCTACTAGATCCAATCCAGAGCATGTAACTGCAGCAACAGCCCCTGTGCAGAAACTGAATGAGATGTTGGAGCTATTGGCCCTCTCCAGCTTTCCATGTCAATCTATCCAGAGACCTTTCCCAACCACATCAGAGATGTAAATGCAACCCTGTCAGGCCTTTCTGCCAAGACTCCCCTTGCACAGCTCTAATACAGGGTTTAAGTGGCATGGTTGGCTAGCGCAAAACACACCACATGACAGGTGAATTTCACCCTCAGTGGACATAAAATGAAATGGTTTTTTGCAGGAGGAGGAAGGATTTGAACAATGGGAGAAAGAGAGGCAGAGTTACAAAGCAATCCAAATTTTTCTAAAGAGCTTGTAATATCCCATTTGTTGTCTACAGTCACAGAATGGACAGTTTTTTTGTTTTTTTTTTTTTAGGTAAATGAACTTTACAGCCCATTCAACTACTTTAGAATATAAATCAGACTATGGGATTGTATGATTCATATCGGAAAGTATCTACTAATCCAGACTTATTTTTGTGGAGTTAAGTGAAGAGGATGTAGCAATAGTAACAAGGAGCAGAGAAGAAAGTAAAATAAGATGATCAAATCTGCTTGTCTTACCAATGTTTAGCAATAGCCATGATTCAACAAGTAGAAAATTAAGGAAAATTAATATCACTCAGTAAGGCTAAACCTTCAGTTTTTTTCTCTACTGTTCTCCAGCATTCTATCAGTACCAAGATCATTATTTAGAATATAATTTATTCAACAGATAATTGTCCCTATGTTTCACATAGCACAGAATTGTAGTTTATAAAAAAACTGATCAGTTAATACATTGAAGCAAGGCTTTTCCCCAACTTTAGTCATGCTTTGGATCTCACTAGCACATTTTACATTACAGATCTCCAAACTGTTATTCTATACGTAGGATCAAGACTGTAATTGATATTACTTCTACTTCAACTGAATACTCTTCCTTTTATTCCAAGAAATTGCCTTGGTCTGCTCGATGACATGACTGAACTTTACAAAGGTGAAATGCATCTGGACTTTACAAAGTAACTATGGCTAATCTGAAATAAAGAACAGTTTATTTTCAATGCAAAAATAATATGCACTATTTTTTAAATAAGTTTTCATGAAGCTATGTTCATGCTGTCTAAAAACCTATATAAACGTAAATGCATTCAGCTTCCACTTCACCCACCCAAATTATTATTTTAAACTGAAACTATGGTAGGAAGTGGAATGTCCGTTACTGAGAGTCAAATTCTGTCAGAGAGCTATGTAACTCCAGTTAACTGGAATCATTCCAATTTTCTACTGATGTAGCTGAAATTAGGATCTGCTTAACAGACTATACGGTTCAACAGAATTTCTTGTTTTTATGACACTGAAAGTCCAATATGAAAAGTGAAACCCAACTAAAAATTGACTAGTTACTGGTCATCTGATTAAATCCAATAAATCATAGGGAGTTAAGTTTTTTTTCCATTAAGATGACAGCCCATCAGTAACTGTGAAAAAGTTAGACTTCTAGGCAGCCTTTTTTGATACAATGCTGCCTTTATGGAATTTGCTTGACAATCATTCACTACATAGTATTATATTGTATTTTATAAACACATGAAACAGCTAAAAAGGGAAGTGCTGTGATATAACTTTTGCCATCTGAATTTGGAAAGACCAGATCAAGCAGGTACGAAGTTCATTTATGAAAGATCAGTTCACAGAAACATGAACTTCCAGTGTCTTCATGGGCCCCGATTCTCCTCTCACTTAAACTGGTTCAAAAATAGTTTATCTCCAGTAATTTCAAAAGAGTTACTCCCCATTTGAGTTTCTGGACCAAACATTTAATCTTATATTTTTGTGAGTGAGCTTTGGATGCCCATTTTGGTAAAATCTTACCAAAACTGATCATTAGAATTGAAAGATTTATTTTATTTTTTCATTGTTCAAATACAAAATGTAACAGCGAATGTCCTATGAGGACTGTGAAGGCAGTAGCAATTATAATACAAGACAAAGGAGTTCACTAGCTCTTATACAGGGGTTTCCTAATTCAGTATCACACAACTGCTTATTTAAAAGGAAGATAGTCATCATCAGCAGTAGCCTGAGAAATTCCTGCTGTAAGTGCAAACTTTGTTTTTCAAACAACATTTCAGTTTATTCACAGAGGGAAGTGGCTTTTTTACCTTTGGTGTTCACTCCAACAAAATGAAATTTTGAATATTTTTCCTTTATTCTGAATAAGTAATACTGTTTCTTTGATTACATTTTGGAATGCTTCACAGTGACTTTTTTGGCCCTACTACTTTTTTGGTACCACTAATGTAATGAAGAGTACTAGAGTCTCAGTAGAATCCAAATAAAGCTTTCATCAGTTCGGTTTACAATTATTCTTTTCAGTCAAAGAATCTCTCACATTCATGAGCAGCTAATTATGCAAGCTGCTGACCCTTAGCCATGTTTTGATCACCTCACACATTTTTTTTAAATCTTTATGGCCTCCTGATAGTTATTTGTAAGCTACAATACGTCCAGAACCCATGAGCCTACATTTCAATTTATTCTAAGTAGAATACAATGCATCAGGCCAGAACTGAGAAAACAAGTGGGAGGGGAAAAAATAGCAAGAATTCTTTATTTACTACACGTACTAGTTCAGTTGTATTTCCTAATTACTGGTTTTTACTACTAGAATGGACAACATTTAGATGTTGTGAATATTTTTGGACTTGATCCTCCAGGGTGCAGAGCACTCAGTCCCTGATCCAAAGCACAGCACTTAAGCACTTTTAGCATGTGAGTAGTCCCACTAACTGCAGTGAGACCACTTGTGATTAAAGTTAAGCACATGCTTAAATACTTGGGTGGATCATGGCCACAGTGCTCAGCACCTTTCAGAATTAAGCCCCTAGATCAGAAGGCTTCATCAGCTGTTAACCACTACAAGAAAATTAACATGTAACTATGAAGTGACAGACAAAGCACACTGAATTCAGCTGAGGAATAAGCAGCAGCCAATGAATTGCTAACGCACTAAAATTCTGTTTACATGGAAGTGTTCTTGAGGGAGAAGAAATCCTGAAAATATACCCCCAGCAAAACTGCCCCTATACAAGAGTATTTTTCAGAGTTTCCCACAAACTGTCATATTTTTAACTACTATTCTCAACTCTAAATGCTAGGAACAATACTGGCTGACATAGATCACCACAACTATATCACTTAATCACTTTCTTTGTTCCCATTAAGTGTAAGGCATCTATTAGTTTAGGAACAAAATGTGATCTGCCATAAAGTGGCTATGAATCACTGGATACTAGCCTCTGAATACAAAGCTTTAAAAAAGGGAAAAATAGTTATTCTTTATACAGGATGCACAATATTTTGTACTTCACTATTTACTCCTGAGAGTATTCTGCACCAAAAAATTAAAAATTCTACCACACAAGATTTTAAATTTCTGTAAAATTCTGCAAATGTTACTTGTCAAATAAACATGGAGGCTCCAGCATGACACTGGGGAGCACAGGCCACTGGCTGCACAGAGATGGGAGTTCACTGTACAGCTGCCCCCAGAGACATGGACTCAGCAGTGAGGGTGCACACAACTTCTGACACAGTGCAAGGACCAGGCCTGCCCCAGAAACACCCCAGGGCCCTGCCCCTCAATGCCAGGTGCGGGCAGACTGGATCCAAGAGTGGAGGGGCTTAGTGGGAAATCCAAGTGTGGGTTGAAAGGGTTCTATGTGGAGCAATCTGGGTATGGATAGCTCATGGGGGATCCACATGCAGGGCGATCTGGATGCACAAGGGCTTGTTGGGGGGTTCTGGGTACAACAGTAATGGGACTCTGCATGGCGGTCCAGGTGAAGGTGGTCTGGGCTCAGTGGGGCAGGAGGCGGTGTCTGGGTGTGGAGGGGAATAGAGCTCGGCAGGGGAGTCTGGGTGTTGGGGGTTCAGATGCTGGGGGTGTGGGGCGGGGATCCAGGTGCAGCTAGTTGGGGCTCGCTGGGGTAGAGATCCCGGTGCGGGTGGCTCATTGGAGTAGTCCAGATGCAGGGGGAGTGGGGCTCATAGGGGGAGTTCTAAGTGTGTGGGGGGGGGTTAAGGCTCAGCAAGAGGATCTGGGTATGACAGGGTCTGGAGGCACAGGGGTTGGGCAGATGGTGGAGCAACTCCTTGTACAAGGATCCCTCCCCCTGCAGCTGAGGAATGATGAGCGCAGAAAGCGGGCTGTGAGGGAGTTTGCAGAGCTTCCTGCAGCCTGGAGAAAAATCTGGAGGTGGGTCTGACCCGGCACGCACGCTGTGCAGGGAAAAAGAAGTTCCATCTTCCGCAGCCCAGATGGTACTAGCAGTTGAGCACAGCTCAGGGTAGGAGCCGCCAGCTAAGTCTTCCCCTGTCCCACTTCCTGCCTCACAGTGATTTACCTCTCGCCAGCTGCCCTGGGCAAATGAAACATACTGCTAGGGAGGACTGCATGAGTGCTCTTATGGCTTCCCTTTGCTTCTCCATCAGAAAACTATTTTTCTGAGGTGAAGCAAAGAAATCTGTGGGGAGACATACATTCTGCACAGGCACAGTGGTGCAAAATTCCCCCAGGAACCATCTTATAAACTGGCTTATAAACCTCATTTACTCCTATTATTGATCACAAAGGCAAGTAAATTAATGTATTTTTGTATGAAGGGAGGAAAAACCAAACAGTGACAACAGAATAAGAAAAATACAAAGATAATTATAAAATTATAATTATATAATAATTGCGCTGGAAATGGCCCACCTTGATTATCATGCACATTGTAGGGAGAGTGGTCACATTGGATAAACTATTACCAGCAGGAGAGTGAGTCTGTGTGTGTGTGTTTTGGGGGGGGGGGGGGGTGAGAAAACCTGGATTTGTGCTGGAAATGGCCCACCTTGATTTTCATACACATTGTAAGGAGAGTGGTCACTTTGGATAAGCTATTACCAGCAGGAGAGTGAGTTTGTGTGTGTGGTTTTTGAAAAAAAAGGGGGGAGGGGGTGAGAAAACCTGGATCTGTGCTGGAAATGGCCCACCCTGATTATCATACACATTGTAAAGAGAGGTTTCAGAGTAACAGCCGTGTTAGTCTGCATTCGCAAAAAGAAAAGGAGTACTTGTGGTACCTTAGAGACTAACCAATTTATTTGAGCATAAGCTTTCGTGAGCTACAGCTCACTTCATCGGATGCATACTGTGGAAACTGCAGAAGACAGGTATTGTTTCATGGTCTCTGTGTATATAATGTCTTCTGCAGTTTCCACAGTATGCATCCAATGAAGTGAGCTGTAGCTCACGAAAGCTTATGCTCAAATAAATTGGTTAGTCTCTAAGGTGCCACAAGTACTCCTTTTCTTTTTGCGAATGCAGACTAACACGGCTGTTACTCTGAAACCTGTAATTATAAAATAGTCACTATAACATAAAACAGTATTTTACACTGTTCTTTGTTTTATACTGTAAGAAAACGCAGAAAAACAATGCAAAGACAAACAGTCTTAGGGAGCAAAGGAAAGAGGACAAAGACCACACAGAATGTCGACCCAGTACACGGCAATGGCCAGAGCCAGATTAGGTCATAGGCACCATAGGCCCATTCTAGGGCCCCAGATCTAGAGGCAGATGAGATCAGAAGCTCAGTATTCATTTTAAAAACATCATGTTTTTAGCTCTCATGGATGCATAAAAAAGCTTGAAAATGTGAAACAAGTGTAACTGATCCCTGTCAGAGTCTGCTCACAACCTAAAAACAATATTTCAAAGAGATGGGAACTGCCCCGTTCATCTTAACTCTAAACTTGTGCCATCTCAAGGAAGGGCAGGCCCATGGCATAAGGATGGGGACCCTGGGCAGAACATCTGAAGTGTGCCAAGAGCTCTGAATTGCCTTAATTTGGCCCTGGCAATGACACCCATCCGTAACTATCTCCAGCACTGGACCAGCAGCACACGCAACCATCAACAAGCAGTGGACTGGTAACCCCACTGTGTGATTTGCCTATCAGTAGGGACCTAATAAGGAGCTTAGCCTGTAGGACATGAAGAGGTTCTAGTCTGAAGAATGGTAGCAATAGACAAACCAGATATGCATCATATCAACATTCTTTAGCATTTGTGAATTCCTCCTCTGGAAGAAGAGTAGAGAAAGAGGTATTTAAAATGTTGCTGTTTCCTTTCCTCCTTTTGACGGACTACGTTCCTGTGCTTTATAATAGATTTATGCTCCGTTTCCACATTCCAGTTTTAATTCCTATATCACAGCAAAGTAATTTTGGTATTCAGGTGCATCACGCTGAGCAGGCCTATATCATCAACATTTTGTACATTGTGAAAAAGAAAAACAAATAAACATGAACATCACTGCCCTTTTTCAAAGGCAAAATTCTGATGCTATATCTAACAGCAGTGGGAGTTTGCAAAATATGGGTTAGTTTTAACCGAGATTCAACCAGTAGAACAAACAGAGAAAACAAATGCTCTTGGTTTGGGTAACATCTAGGGTCAGATGCAAAACTCATTTAGAATTCTGAGTCTAGAAGAATGAAAGCAGGATCAGAACTGTTAATCATCCTTTATGTCTAGTGCCAGTCACCCCTGAACTGAATTGCAGTACAATAAACCGAACTATAATGGTTAACATTTACTAACAGTTATTTTCTATTTTGAATGTCGGGGAAAACTGCTGTACCGCAGCTATCACTATGTGGTAACTCAACCTATTGTCTGACTCTCTCATGGTTATGATCTTTAGTGAAACATCCTACTTATGATGATCAGTGCAGACCTGCCTTACCTAAGGAAAGTTCACAAGAATGTAATCTAAATAACAGATAACTGCCCAAACCAAAGTGCCATTTTCAGACAGAAGTTTGCAACCTGAGCTTCTCTTCACAATGGGCTGAATCTAGGTAACTTTGGAAAAATCTGATTCACAGCCAAATTTTGAAGCCCTAAATTCAAGTATGCATGCTGAGATCCAGAGTTTTGGATTAGGCCCATCTTCATTAAGTACAGGGTAGTAATATCACCACCTTTCAACAGAGCATCACGAAGTTGTTTACAAAAGCAGGCAATGTGTGTATAAGCTGCTGGCCTGCCTCTCCAGTCTAGGAAGGACTGATGTAACGCTGACAGACCCTGGTTGTCAGTGGGCGGGATCGAACCTAGGTACCGCATGAGCTAAAAGGCAACTGACTCCCAGTTAAGACTGTACAGCAGACTCATTTAACTCTCTCTGAGTGGTCTCACTACCACTAGATGGGATAGAACACCTCACCCAGAAGGTGTGTGGGTTACACTGACACCATACCTAAAATCTGGGTCAGGCTCTTTCACAATGCTTCAGCTTTATTTCTTCATAATAAAACAATTCAATGCAAGTTCCACATATAAACCCCTTCTTTTCCCTGAACAAGGATCTTCTGAAGGGGGCTATATATCCCTTCATTTTTGGTTTTTAAAATTTCCCAGGAATTTATAAATGTTTATTTAAAAAAATTTAAAATGGGTGAAAACTGTAAAAAAACAAAGACAAAAGGGCAGAGGGCAAGGAGATTGGGGTGCCCTGTACTCACAGGAGGGAGCAGGCAGAGGAGTGAGGGGATCCTTCTGCTTCCTGCGGGCATGTCACTGCAGTGGTTGGGTGGTCTCTGCTGCTGCAACCCAGCTCCCTGCCCATCTCACTACCCCTTTGCGGAGGGGGAAAAGGTGAGGCCACACTGATGGTCCAGGGTCAGAAGGTGGCTATGCCCAGCAGGGAAAGTAAACAGGGTCTATTGCCTTGTTTCCCGCCCATCTCACTCCCCCACTGTGCAGTGGGGAAGCAAGACAGACAGGGAGGCAGGTGATAGGGAAGCAAGATGGGCAGGGACCCCCTTAGCTGCCAGGACCTGGCTCCCTGCCCCGTTGCTCCCTACATTGCAGTAGCAGCCGCCTACCAGCAGTTACCCACCTCTATGCAGCAGGAACTCTGCAGGGAGGTACCTGGTTGGGGAGTTCCAGCTCTTGCAAAATCCAGGTAAAAACTTAGTAATCTGAATATTTTTTTCAAAACCCAGGAATTTTTCAGGAAAGTTGGGTACAAAACAAAAACGAAGCTCTTCCCTCTTGCCCACAGGTTCACACTTATCAGCTGCTCTCTTGAGAGTGACCCTGCTTCAGTGCCTGCCACAGGAGCCAACCCGCTTTCTGCAGCTCTCCACCCCAACTAAGCCACTTGCTGGCTTTTATCACCACCTTAGCTATCTCCTAGCTCAGACTTCTTATCAGTCACAGTTGAGGCCAGGCCCAGCTTCCCTTAAAGGGTCAGATGCCCTGTAAAAAAATGCCCATTCCAGCAGGGACCATCTTTTGTTCTGTGTTTGTACAGCATCTAACACAGTGGGGTCCTGGTTCATAACTAGGGCTCCAAGTCATTACAGTAATACAAATAAGAAATGAAATAGTAATATGACAGATAACGAAACTATGACACAGAAAAATCAAGTGCCTTACTCAAGTCAGTGGCAGAGGCAGGAATAAAATCCATACCACCTAACCCCCACTGCTTGAGTCCCAGTACAAGAATATGTTGCCTCCCTAAGAACACCCATCACTTCAAGCTTAGTGAAACTCACTTGAAGCTTCCATGGGCATAATATACATATATACATACTTAACACCTTTTCAAAGTTATTTTTATATATAGCATCTAGGAGGCTTTAACCAAGACCAAAGTCGCAATGAGCTAGGCAGTATGCAAACTCATAGTAAGATAGAGTCCCTCCCACTCAAAGAGCTTACTAAATTCCTAATACAGAGTTAACTTCAGAATCTTTGCCTTTTCATCCAATTCCAGAATTCTCTATTTCAAATGTCAATGCAAAGGGGCAAAAGTTTATAGCCAATAATTTAGTGTTAGAGCAGTTGTTTACTTTGAGTGTGGAGACCTAAGCTTCTAACAACGAACATTATTTACATCAGAGAATCCTGACTCTTCGTATCAAGGGGTTATCACAAGACAAGGTCTCTTATGCAAAAAGAGACTACTTTATACATTGATCTTCAAGTGTAAGTATGCACAAGTTGCTCTTAATATACATAAAGCTCTTTAAGAATTAATTTGCTTTGAAAAAAAATTTAAAGAAAAAACACCACCCTTCAGTACTTTGTACTGGCAAAATAGCTTATATAGTAGTCTCTTTTGTGACTTTTAGAATGCAAAAGCATAATTTTATTTATTTTTTGGATTTATCTATAGAACTACCTATCCCAACAAAATTCTACAATAGGCACACCTAGGACATCACCAGACAATATCAGAGCTGGGAAAGAAACAAATTAAAATAACACTTCTGTGAATCAGAGACGAAACATGGCATTCCACTCTCTTCAATGAGTGGGGAGACAGAGGGATATGGCTTATGACTGCAGACAGGATTTGTAAAGCTTAAAATCATCATAAATTGTTAGAGTAAAATACATTTTAAGTCCATACCAAAAGTGGAAGAGAGGCCTTTAAAGTTACACTTTAACAGCAAATGTACTGTACTATCAGCGTAACAACTCTCCTCTAAGAATGAAGTCCAACTTAGAGAAGACTATCTTTCTAAGATTGACTGTGCAGTGTGTGGGAGGGGAGAAGTATGCTGACACTAGCTGATAAAAATATGCAGTCAGACTCTTTAATGCTTCTGAACACAGAAGTTTAAAAGCTAGCTAATGAACAGAGTCACCTCAGATATCCAAGTACTAAAATGAGACAAATTCAACTTCAGTAAAAAAGCAAGAACTGCCATGTTTTACACAAGTTGACCCTACTTATAAAAGTTTGCTATCTTTGGCTCACACATTTATATTAGTATTGATGTACTTAAATACATACTGGCAATCCTATTAAAAATCTATAATATAGTTCTTTTCATGGCAAATTAATATTTATGCTTCCTAACCCATCAGATATTTTTCTTGTATTCCACTGCCTACAAACTGGTCACATATCTATAAATAGCATATGGCATTAGCAGAAACTGATACAGCCAGGCAATAGCAAATGTCTTCAGGTAATAATTCATCTCCATCAACATCATGTCAGACAGCCTGCTCCCAACATCTGCTATGGCTGGTGCCTGTGAGGTACAGCTGGGCCTCCCGCAACTGCTGAGACATGGAGTCAACCTCCCCCAAAGACCTCTTCTCCAAAGTGGAGAATGAGGGCTGGGTACGATAAATAGCTTCTCTAGCCTATGTCTCCTCCCAGCTCCCCCACTCCCACCATGACACACACATCCAAGAATAATCTTGGCTGAGGGAAGAGCGCTGTAGAAAATAAGAGAGCACAGTAGCAATTTTCCATCCCCTTGATTACTCCTGATGAAGAAGAGAGGGTGGGCCCTACAAACTTCCTCCCTTCTCCAAACTCCTGTCAAAGGGAAAGGAAAGGGTGAAAGGGGCCAAGCCACCAATCTGTGTCCTAAAAGGTAAATTGAAAAACAAATTCAATTATTTGTATTCCCATAGCACCCACAATGTGGTAGGTACTGTCCAAACATATGGGAAGACTTAGTTCCTACCCTTAAAAACTTTCAGACTAAATAAATGAAAATTCAGTAAAATAAATATTAACCCACTTAGATGTCACTGGAATTTAAAAAAAATACTCATGAGATCATTATGATTTGTAACCTGCTGACAGCATTCCTGGTGGTGTACATGAGACAAATATTAAGACCACCTTTGGTCTGTATTCTTGAGATTGTTCAATATGGATATCATTCTTTGGTTTTAGAAAATACTGCACAATCTCAGACACAATTCATCTGCTTTTGCCCTCAAAATGTTTGTGTAATACTTCATTAAACAAAGGATTTGTTAACTATTCTCCTAATCTGGTAAGAACAACTGTAAAGGAACCAGGTTACAAGTAAATACTTTTTTTTTTTTTCAAATCACATTATATTTGTAAAATTCAATAATGGAAATTAAAAGAAACCCTTAAAGGGAAGTGGAACTCATCTTAGATATGGCTATAATTACACTGTCAATAAATTACAGGTAAAGGTACAGGTTTCAGAGTAGCAGCCGTGTTAGTCTGTATTCGCAAAAAGAAAAGGAGTACTTGTGGCACCTTAGAGACTAACAAATATATTTGAGCATAAGCTTTCGTGAGCTACAGCTCACTTCATCGGATGCATGCAGTGGAAAAGGTACCTTCACTTTAAACTATAGTAACGAATGACTCATATGTATCTCCTAGAATATTAAGTCCTGATATAAATATTCATAATGATAGATCCACAATTAAATAACCCTTTTTATTTGTTGTAACTAAAGTGAATTTTCAACATGCACTTACAGTTATGTCAATGTTGCAGCAAATATTGCATATTTTGGGTAAACATTTTTACAAATAATCACATTCAGCTTACTGCTTCTTCTGTAACAAGTCCAAACATGCACACCTAAACTCCATATACAAAAATGCTTTGTTGCCATTGTCTATAGCACCCTGCTACCACAAGCAGCATCACAATACAGTATTCACAATACCACAAACATCATCATACATTTTAATTAAGGACTAACTATGAAAAAATCTCAACTCCTCCATATTACTAAAAACATTTTTTAAGAAAACCTAAAGACAAACTTCAAAAACTTGTGAAAGGGATACAAGTTTTAAAAAGCAAACCTGTCATACACCTAAATGTTGGTATCCAATTACAGTACTTAAAGCAAGAATCATAAAGATTACACAAGTCTAGAAGAGGGATGTACCACATAATACAACTTTAGGCCTGTGTGCAACAGAACATTTTCTCCAACATCATATTGGGGCAAACAAAGCCTTAATTTTTTTTTAATAAAACACTATGTATTTAATCTTTATTTGAAGCACTATTATGTTTATATTGATAGCCATTTGGTTAAGTCTTATAATAACCTATACATTCAAGTAATTACACTGCTAAGAAAGTGTTCAAATACATTTTTCAACAGTAAACTTATTTCAAATTAATTGATAGCAGTGGACAAGTGTGTGGCTGCTTTTTATTCATCTTTCTGCCACAGACCATTTTAAAAATGTAGAGATCAGTACTTTTGAAGGTAAATGTCTCTTTAGTACCCCACCACTTGAAAACCAGCAGTTAAAAATATCCGTATTGAAGAATAACAGGGTATTCTACTGAATGTTTCAAGTATTTTGAAAAAACAAAATTACTACAGATTGCTTCGTGCATTACATTGATCTAACTAGCTTTTTATCAGACTTCAGTCATGCTCTGAAAAGGAAGAGGAAAACAGTTATCTGATCAGCACGTTACACCCACAGAGTGTTTGTGGTTAATGAAGAGCTCTGTGCAGTGGGAGGAAGACAACATACCAACAAACAGAGCACGCAGACCCCAATCCTGCAAGCAGCTCCATGAACATAGACTCTGGTGCAGAACCCCACTGAATTCAATAGGGATTTCCACCTGCATTTCACTGCTTGCAGGATTGGGATCTCAGTCTATGTCTACACTTAAAACAATACAGCAGCACAGCTGAATTGCTCAGTGTAGCCACTCACTACAACAATATAGTTAACCAACCTCCCTGAGAGGTGGTAGTTAGATCAACAGTATAGGAAGTATTCTTCCATCAACCTAGAGCTGTCTACAACAGGGACTAGGTCAGCTTAACTATGTCATTCAGGGATGTGAATTTTTCAAAGAATCATAGAAGATTAGGGTTGGAAGAGACCTCAGGAGGTCATCTAGTCCAAACCCCTGCTCAAAGCAGGACCAACACCAACTAAATCATCACAGCCAGGGATTTGTCACTCCTCTGAGCCACATAGTTCAATTGAACTTTTTGGTGTAGACCTGACCATAGTGAAACTAACCATTTCACTTAATATTAAAATTCATTTTAATTAGAGATTTGCACAATTTCATTATTTTTGAATGTGTCTTTTCCAAGCAAACATCACTTGGAATAAAGAGTACACAAATCTCCTGGGTTTACTAACATTATTTGTATTTATTACTTGTATTATTGTAGTGCCTAAATCAGTCCGAAATACACTGTGCTAGGTGCTGTACAAACAATGAACAAAAGACAGTCAGCATTTAACACTGTTCAGTGGATCCCAACTGATTCTTAAGACAGGAAAAGAAACATTTAAGGATATCCTTTGAGGATATAACCTTTGGACATAGCTCCCTACTAAAAGAAGTTATGTTACTGGAATTAATAATGCTAAACTAAGTAATCTATACTGTTAAAGCAACTTCTTCTAAAAATCGCATACTCCTAGACCTATTTCGGTTTATAGAAGATTTTTGAACGGTTAAAACAGCATATCGTCAGGAGCCTATGGCCCCTAAAGGACTCTGGGCCCCTTTTACCATCTCAAACTTAGCATACAGGGTGAGAGAACCAGGGTGGAAATTGGTTTACTGTCACCTGAACAGAAAGGGGTCAACTTGAGTCACATTCTTCTCAAGGAGTGAGAGAAGAATGGTTTAGAGACCATATCTACTAGAGATATATATGCTGGAGGTCAAGTTCAAGGAATTTATTTGCTATGCACCAGTTCAAAGCTTATCATGTTCATAGAACTTGTGTGGCCTGCTGACTTTACAATTCAAAATAGCATATTTTTATTGCCTATTGTGCTACATTTCAGTAAAATTAATATAGTGAAAAATCTGTTTGTCTTTCATAATCAAATGATGTGAACAAATAGACAGCTTCAATTAAGCTATGAGCAAACCTCTACACTAAGGTATGACAGTAAAAGGTGCTTCTGCAGCACATAACCTTCAAATGAAGGAAGGTCTGCAGGGAGAGAGAGAAAGTTTGTTTCAGTGTAGCAGCACAGCTATAACTAAACAACAGCCATGTGCAAGTTACCACTGTGAGGAAGTTGCAGAAGGACACACTGCATGCCACTTTCACCAGATAGAAGACCAAAAAACACTGGAATATAAGTTAAAAAAATAAAATTCTGAAGACTGACACCATTACTTAGAATAATATAACGAACAAACCAGATTCTACAATATTAATGACAGGTTTCGAACTGTGCCTTGTTTCTACAAGTGATAACTGAATGTAGAATGCCAGCTGAAAAATGTTTCTTCTACTGCCATATGCTTTTTTTTTTTTTTTAAATGTGCCAAATAAATCAAGGTATGACATGCTGACAGAAATAATCAATCTTGCAGTTTTATAAGAAATAAAGTAAACATGTCTTCTCTATTTACTGCAGAACCATGTTCACACTGCACTTCAAACATGCAAGCAACAGCCTCATTGCTGCTAGAGTGTGTTAGCACTGTTCTCTTGGCCCATGCAGAAAATCATGCTGCACATAAACTAGTCTAATTTTTATGAACTCTGTCTTAACATGTATCTTGGGGGGAGGGGAAATACCCATCCACAGAGATCAGCTAACATGTGCTAATCGAGCTACCCCTAGTTGATGCTAACACAGTTTTGACCCCATTATGAGGCCATCAAACTTTTCCCATTGGCTAGGTAGACCTAGATTTAACAGAGCTTCTTACCTGTGGATGATCTACTAGAATTTATCTCAATCTGATAAATTTAACGTTTAGTTTCAAATGCAATTTTATACTGTAAAGTCCTTTATCACTTTTCTGAGTTATTGGGCAAAAGCAAGAGTGTTAGCCCTGCTGAAAGTGTAACATGCAACATACTCCAACTTAGCTAAGGCCTTTTTTCTGTGTCTGTATTCTTACATCATCAGAAAATACATTGTCCCCCTAACAAAATAAATACTAGAAGTATTTCCTGAAGTGAAATGATGAAGGTTGAAACAAAGGTCCATAGTAAATCAAATACTGCTATTTTGAGTTTCTCAATTGTACAGTAGACCCTCAGTTTCGAACACCTCGAGAATGGAGGTTGTTAGTAACTCTTAACAAAATGCTGTGGTTGTTCTTTCAAAAGTTTACAACTGACATTGACTTAATACAGCTCTCAAACTTTACTATGCAGAAGAAAAATGCTGCTTTATTTTTTAGTATTTATGTTTAACACAGTACTGTACTGTATTTGCTTTTTTTTTTTTTTTTTTTTTTTTGTCTCTGTTGCTGCCTAATTGCATACTTCCGGTTCCAAATGAGGTGTGTGGTTGACTGGTCAGTTCATAACTCTGAGTTTCTATTGTATTAATTGAATTAAGTTTTCAATTAATTAAAATAGCATGCATTTGGATTTTATTTATTTATTGGATTTTACTCTTGGCTATAGAAGCAATAAATTTTAATCATTCAACTACTCCTCAAAGCCAATCTCACAGTTTATTTAAATCCGATGACACTGTTTGTGTATTTGCTCAGCTATATCTGAAAAAAAACACTTTCAAGGTTGTCAGGCCTGTTTCCAAAAATAGATGTTATATTTTAGGGGTTATTTAAAAATGTTCAGCTGTCAAAACTCATCTTTGGAAAGTGCTAATTTCTGTGTGTCACATCACAAACAAACTGGTACAGGTGTGCGGCATCCTATTTAAAAATACTAGCTTATTTATAGTCAGACACAGCAGGGATATACTAGTTTTTACTTGTTTGTTTGAACTGTAGCACAGCCAACAAAGGGTGGTTAAACAAAATGCAGAAAAATCTAAAAGAGGACCTCACTCTAGGACAAACTTGAAATGAAAACCTTAAAAGATATATGGGTCAAATTAAGGTCTTTCTCCCTCCTCACTCAACTTCTCCTGCTGCTCACTCATGCAGGGAGATCATAATTCTGTGCTTGTGATACTTCCACAGTAACAGTGATGACAGTGATGCCACAGATTCAACCATGACTTCACTGCAGGATCAAGTACAAGAAGCAGATGGGATGCGAGAAAGTCCCTATTTAAACACAATTCTCTTTCATGGGAAAGAAAGGGGCAAGAGCAAAGAAACAGGTGAATGGACCTTGTTTTGATATATTATATATTCAAAACATTATCATAGCATGAAAATCTGTTTAAAGGCAAGTCTTCCAATACAGTGTAACTGTCAAATTTATTAGCCTTATAATAAACCGACCTGGAAAGCTCCCTGTTTAGTAAAACAAACCTGTGCTCAGTTTTTAAAGCTGTGTTAGAGAAATTACACATTCATCTCTTGTTACATGTACAATAATTCCTTAAATAAATCCAGTCTTAATACTCAGATGTATTTATTTGACACACTACTATTGCACTCACCGTGCTACAGGCAAACACAATGACAGGTCCCTGCCCCGAGGCGTTTGTGATCTAATGTGATGCCCAGAGTATGGAAAGATGAAAATTATAATATACAGGTGACACCCTAAGAATGGTGATGGGAACTGCACCTCAGCCACTAGACCTTTCACTTGTGATATTTCAGAAGGCTCATTTCTCTCTCCAGTCCTATTCAAGATCAACATGCAGCCACTGGGCGAACTGGTACGAAACTAGAGACTTACGTGCCAGCAATACATAGATGACACAGCTCTATCTATACATCACCATACAGGACCATACCACTCAACATCAAACATCTCATCCAAGCACTGGACTCCACTCATGGATTAAAAACAGCTGGCTGAAGTTCAACCCATGCAAGACAGAGGTGGGCAGAAGAAAGCACTCTGAAGAGTCTGCACCCAAAGTGCAGTCTCCTTTGGTGGAAGGCGCACACCACATCATTCATCAGTTCAGCTGGGAGTTTTGTGGTGGTTCCTGGATTGCTCATTGATGCTAAGAGCTCACATAGCATCATCCACAAGTGATGCTTTCCAACATCTCTAGCTGTCTAGAAGACTCCATCCCATCATAGTGGATGGTGCCCTGACCTCATTTATTCATATCTTTTTCATCTCCTACCTGGACAATAGCAATACAATATAGCTGGGCATGAAGTCTTCAGCACATAGGAAATCCCAGCTTGTACAGAACATGGTAGCACATCACCACCTCACCACACAGGTTACTGTGAGCACAACAAACCTGTCCTCTGCTCTTTACGAAAGTTTCCTCATAAAATAGTGAGTCAAATTCAAAGTCTCTGTCTTTTGCTTCCCGGCATTAAGGCCGGGGCCAACCATATCTAAAAGACCGCCACAACAGGTACAACAAAACTTGGGACCATACAGGTAAAGCTCATCTGTGCAAGGGATCAAGCTTTCTTAGGGACTGCTCCGAGAATGTGAAATGAACTCTGTCAGGAACAATGGATAATCACATCTACCAAACCCTACCAAAAAGCCCCCACTACACTGGACACACAATTCTCCTCCTGGGGAGAGGGAGACTGAACCACACAGATGTTAGTCATGTTGCTTAATGCACCACTTGTCAAATGTTCATATTCTATGGTGATGAGGGTGATATATGAACCTATATGGAATAGAAATCAAAATATATACTTGGTAAGTACCCATCTAGTTGCTTCCTTTTAAAAAAAAAACTTATTAATGTGTGAAGATTTGGGAGTGAGGACAGGAATAGAAGAGTAACCAAAATATGTTTTGAGGAGTGTTTTGAGAAGATGAGAAGAGCAAAACAGCCTGGCACACAGGGCCATGAGCATACTCCATATATAAGAGGCTCATGAGAAAAGGCACACAGTCTCTTGTAGCAGAAGACAACCAAAGGAGCATTAAGATGAACTGAAATAGCACACACAGTGAGAGCTGGGGAAGTGCCAAGAAACTAGTGTTGAGATGTAAGCAGAAGCCAAGCCTTGCAGTCCTGAAGGTGAGTATAAGGAGTTTGAATTTGATGCAAAAGGGGACTGAACACCAATGTATGATTTGACCATGCAGATATCACAGAGCTGTAGGTGAGGCAAACATTTCTGGTAACAGCACACTGGGTAAACTTAAAGGATACGACATGAGAATCATGGTCAGAAATGAAGACGCTGTAGTAATCAAAGCAAGAGATGACAAGAGCATGGATCAAGCTTCTGGCACTAGGAATAGAGAAGGGACAGATTTTAAAGATATCAGAGAGGAAGCACCAGACGGATTAATTGGCAGACTATATGTTGGGGAGAAAGAAACTGAATATGACATGAAAGTTGCAAGCCTGGATGAAGGGGAAGAGGAGTTGAAATATGGCTGGACATCCAAAAAAAGATGTCAGATAGACAGTCACAAAGCAAAGACAGATCATGGGAGACAGATCAGGTGTGGAGAGAGAGATCTGGGTCTCATTATCATTCAGGATATGAGAATGGACAGAGGGTTACCAAGGGAGAGAGTATAGCGAAAGAGGAAGAGAATGGGAGATGACCAGAAAGTTGCCACTATGGGAATTGCTAAGGAGGAGCAATTAAGAGAGCAAGAAAAGCCAAACCCACAGAGAACCATAAAAGCACTGAGAGCAAGTCAAGGAGCGAGCGTAGCCAACTGTGTGAAGGAAACTGATCGGTCAAGGAAGATAAAAATAAAGAAGTCACCCAAGAACTTGACCAGGAACGGAATATAATATCCTGCCTCGATGAAGGTAATTGCATGAGAGTGAAATGGATGGGAACTACCATGCAGAGAGGATCCAGGAGGAAGTCAGAGTAGAGGAGCTGTGGCATTGGCAACAGACAATAAATTCAAGAAGCCTGGGTATGAATGGGAGGAAGAATATACACTGGCAGTTAGAGAGGCTGGAAGGGTTAAGGAAAATTATTAGAATAGGGAATACAGCAGTGTGCTTGAAAGAAGAGGATGTGATGGAGAATAAGTGAACAAGGAAAAATATGGGAAGCAAGAAAAATCAATAGGAAATAAAGTCAAGGGGGCATACTGATGTCCTAAAAGATGTAAAACTAGTCATATGCCATCATTCTTGTTGAGTCCCTCATTAGAAATTCCACACAATTCTAGTCAGCACTTTAACTTCAACCTGAGAAGTTACATGTTTTCCTACATGCAAGTTGCAATCAAAAGACTTGCTCAGATAACTGATTAGGATTGTGATCTTGTTAGTATTCCTGCAGCACCATATCTCTTTCACCAGAGTGCTTGTAGGAGTGTGAAACTAATTGCTAATACCAATTCAAGTCAGCTCACAATAACATTTGCACCATTCCAAAATTGCTACAGTAAAAGTTATTTTCTGCTACTTAGGTTTTTTTTCCTTTCTTTCAACAGTGATTGTTAAGAGAAAAGCTCCAAAGAGACAAAAGGAGAAATCAAAGTACTCAAGGCCCAGTTCTGAGACATACCACTAAAATGACATGACTTATTAAATCTACATTTTATGGAATGAAAGATTATAGGAATTAAAATGGTATAAGTATGTAACACAAACCACAATATCAACAATAAACTGCTGAAAATGCTTGCCCCTTCTATCATCAGAATATTAATAACTGAAAAAATTAATTGGAATAATAGCAGTGAGCACTAACAGAATTTCACACTATCAACACTTCAAAGCATGAGGTGACAAAATAGAGGGTGCGTGGACTAAATAATTGAATAAGATCATTTGTGTCCCTAGTTTCTATAAATAAATGCCAACAGTTGGAGTACATTACCTTCATTTTCAGAAGCCTGGCACTTTACCTTGAGTACCAAATCAAATGTACTTTCTGGATTTTCCCTGGAAATAAAAAACAAGTCAATTGATTAGTCATACATATGTCACAAACCGAAAAACACTGATCTAGATTATCAAGCCTTCTCTACAGTGTCCATAATGTTATATCCTATCCACTCCATTTGACATTAGAAAATGAGAGAAAGAATCTCAATTATTTGGATGTTTTGTAAGATTTCAGAAGTCATATTTTTCTTCACATCCTTTAATATATTCACACACTTTTCAAAAAAGAATAGGCAACAGAAACAAGAATTGAGGATAATTAGATGATAGTTAAAACAATCAAAATTCTGTGATTACACTGATAAATCGTAGTCTTAAATGTTTGAGAGCTCTTCAGTTATTTCATTGTGTCATTACCCCATTTTAGAAAGTCATGTTGAAGTAAATACAATTCTAAACTTGCTGACAGTTTGCTTTACAAAACTGAACTTTACAGACGGAAAAAATGCTGCTAGTTTCTCTATTATCTATCAGTTTGGGCCTCTCTGATAGCCTTTTTTACTTCGCCAGTTTGAACCACTTCTGTTTTTAAATTATGAAGAGAGTGAACCAGGATTAGGCTTCCATCTTAATTCCTGCAAACTGAGCCATTAACACATTTATCTTTTTTAATATATTTGGTCACCAACTGAAACTTGACAGTCACCATACCATCTCCTTCAGAAGTTACTGCCATTGGCACGTTTAAGGATTGAATCCTGTACACAACAATTCAACTAGTGAGAAAATATTAATCCAGTAATTATGAATTATATTTGCATATGTTGTCTGATAGCTCATTACCCAACCCTAGCCTAAATGTAAATAATTATTTGAACCGAACAGCCACACGTGAGAACCATTATTATACAACATTCTCTGACCAAGAATAAACTCATACATTTCAGTAATTTCTTGATTTATTATGTTACGTTCAGAAGAAACCCTTAATTTATTTTTACCATTCTGAGTTATTTAAATTCTCATTCTGATGAACAATCTGCCATTTATAGTAAAAGCAAATATTATAACCTCCACCATATCAATTATTTATCTAAGTAACCACATAAAGGGCCCAGGTTTGAACTCTTTTCTTGAGTAAAATGCCTACAGAAGTCAGCAGTTTTTCACAAGTAAGGAATTCAAGAGTGGGCCCCAGGTTTCTAAAATGATGCATATAAATCTAAAATGATGCATATATCACATATTGATAGTTCAATACAAGTTTTTTTAAAAAAGTTTTAGAGGGATTTTGGACTGGAAGGAAACTTTCAGAGGTCACCAGTTACTTAATGAGTTTTCTATCATTTATTTTGTCACCAAGTATTGATGATATGCATTTATATTAAGACTGAGATATCGCATTTCTGAGCAACAGTCACATATCTTCCCACATCATATTCCTTCCCTGCATCACTTTTCAAATTATTCAATTGGAAAATCTTAAAGGAGGATCCTGAATGAGCTAGT
Source organism: Eretmochelys imbricata (assembly GCF_965152235.1). Taxonomy (NCBI): domain Eukaryota; kingdom Metazoa; phylum Chordata; order Testudines; family Cheloniidae; genus Eretmochelys; species Eretmochelys imbricata. The sequence goes on from NC_135579.1 coordinate 64,619,181, forward strand.
TCTGCTCTTATGGGGTTTTTAGTTTTGTTTTTGTCTAAGTTTTGCTCTCAGTTACACTAGTGTAAATCCAGACTACTAGAAATTTACTGGAGTGTAACAGAAAAGAAAATGATCCATTTTTTCTCCCCTCAGCTAGCAAGATCAGAATGAAACTAATCAGAGTTGCACTCGTTTAAATGAGGACAAAATTGAGCTGTAAGAACCCAGCCTGTAGTGAGAAGAGTGGAATCCCTCTACCATAAAAGGGTTAAATGAAATTTAAACCTAGGTATGTGTTTGCTCTTTTGGCTCATTTTCCCCCTTCCTTAAAGAAGAAGTGGAAAATCAGAATGCTGGATTTAACATGTTCATTTCCATTAAAACCGTGTCTCAAATACAGGATTAGGACTTCAGAGCTCAACTTCTTGAATTTACGTGTGAAAACGTGTTTGCTTCCTTCAGTACACCACCACAAAGTCTGCTTCCACAGAAAAGTTCTAGGTTTACTCTTCACCTCCCACACAAAAGGTGTTACTTAGACTTAGAAGTGTCAAGAAATATGTCTAACTAGTCTGATATATGTCAGGCTGGCTTTCATTTCTATTATAACTATTAAATAGCAGCACACTTATTCATCATAAATATAGATTACTGTCAGTTTACAAAATACAGATTTAACCTCTCGTCAATTACTGAATTAAGGAAATCAATGGGACTCCTTACAATGGGCAAGTAGCCTCAAACCATCACAGAAAATTTACTTCATCAAAGTTTGTCAACACATCTGGGTTACACTAACATTCTCGCGAGGTAGAATTATTCTCTTAACGTCTTGAAAAACAGTAATTTTCTTCAATAATCAAATAAAGAGATGTTGTTAGATTCCTTAGAAGAAATGTTTATAAACAACCTCTGTTTTGATGTTACTAGTTTTACACACTATTTTCGTAGCTGTTCCTCAAAACCAGGATTCATTCGCCTGTAATTTTCTCAAATATGACAGTCAAGTAAAATAGCTGGAATATTTTTTAAAAATCACCATTTATTGGCAATAGATCCACAGAGACAATAAATAGACAAAAAGAAGAAGTGTAAAAGTTTGTTCAGAATTGGTTTTGTAATCCACCTAACACCCAAACAAGTCATCACGGCCATTCTTCTGAGATGTTTAGTAGGTACCAAACCTTAGGCTGGCACTGTCTTCTGTGAAGACTAGTTATGATGTGTATGAGCCTAGAGACAGAAACAATGGCCTGTCAATTCTCCCACTTGTGGGGCACTCCCTCACTGGGATGAAGATTATTATAAATCTCTGTGTACCTTTATCTCATCCTCTGGTGATGAAGGATTTAGCCAGTGGGGCTCACTTTAAGGTGCAGGTAGAACAGTCTCTGATGATTGAAGGGGGGTCATTTTGACAGAGACAGAGTGTGGGTTCTACAGTCTCTCCCTGGGAATAAAGGATGATAAGGCAGAGAGGGTGGACAAGCTCCCCTTGTGGGGCGGGCTGCAGGATTCATGGCAGGGCGTCTCCACGGGGGGATGGAGAACTGGGTGGGGAACCACCACCAGCTGTTCACTCTGAGGCTGCCAGTGTCACACCTGCGGGGAAGGGGCGGTTTTGCCGTGTGGGCTGCCGTGACAGCCCCGCTCCTGTCGTGCCAAGGGTCTCTGCTCAGCCGCCCCCTGTACGTGCCCAGCGCAGAGCCAGGCCCCTGCCCCACACCCCGCCAGGCTGGGGGAGGCTTTGAGGCCTAGTCCCTCCTCCCCTCTCCCTCCAGCGCAGCCCCCAGAGCCGCCTCGGCCGCCCCGCTCCGCCGAGCAGCCCCCGCGCCGCTCCCCCTGCCTGCCCCGCCGCCGGCACTCACTTGATCCTGCTGTCCATGGTCACATCTCGGGCCCCGGGCGGCCGCTCCGCGCCCCCGCGGGGAAACACCTCGCCCGGCCGCAGGGAAAGGAGGGACGCGCCGGCCCCGGGGGAGGTTACAGCAGCTGCTGGCGGTGGCCCATGGCTGCTCCGCTCCCCCGGCTCGGGCCGTGAGCGCGGCGGGGAGCGGCGGCACCGCCTCCTCCCAGCCTCAGTTCCTGTTGCCGCGGCGCCGGCACCTTCTGGGAAGCAGGAAGCTCGGCGGTGGCCGGAGCAGCGCCAGTGTCACCTGCGCGGGGCCCGGGGGCGGCTCTGCCGCGGGGGGACGGGACTGAACGGCTCCGCGGACACGCTGCGGGGTGTAGGCTGCCCGGTCCCCGCACCGGCCCCGGGCCTGCTGCAGTAGCCTCTGCCCTAGGGGCCCGGCCCCAAGCCCGCGCTGACGGCGCTCGGAGGCACAGGGCAGGGGCCCGGCTCCACGGCCTGACCCACGGTGCGGCTCCAGAAGCTCTGACTCGTTGTGTCCCCAATGGGGGCTGTCCAGTTCCCGTCCAGCACAGCCCTGCACGTTTCCTCTAAACACCCGAGAGGCGCCTCAACTTCTCCTTTCGCTATAATTAACGCTTCCCTAGACCGAGGGGGAAAAAAAACCCAAAACCCACCACTGGGCACTGTTCCTCCATCAGGCGTTTAGAAAGAAAAACATGCAGACAGCTAAATTGTTTTTTTTTTTCACCTCATTGCCCCAAAGCCTTCATGCTGGGTTCTCAGGTTGTTACAGGTTTAGAGGAGTGGAGTTCCCCTTTACACACACACCAAATGAAGAGGGAAAGGGAAATAAAATGTTGTGTCAGATATTTAAAATATCTCATTACTAAAGCACATTGCAAAATCCTTCATCCCCACAGAAAGGGGGACTTTTTAGAAATGCCTTCATTAATCCAGAGTAAAGAGGAGGTGGCTGGTCTACTCTCTCCCAACCAGAAAGCTGGCTCCCTAAGCCAGAGACTCATCCTATAGGCTCCAGTCATGCAAAGATTTAAGTATATTCCTACCTTTACTCACTGCAAATATTCCCATTTGAAAGAGTCTGGTGTCAATGCAACTCTTCACAGCGCACAACGTTAAACGTGTCTTGCAGTATTTGGTCTTCACAGATTAGGAAGGCCCAGATCCTGCAAGCAGATCCATGGGTCTGCTCATATGGTTCAGCTTTCAGGATCTAGGCCTTCACACCAGGAAGAGCCTTCAGAGGAAAAGAACAACAGAAAAGGCATACACAAGAACCTAATCCTGCAAACAGTTATGCATGCCAGTAGTCCCATTGAACTCAATGCAGCTATTCACAAAGTTATTCCTGTGTATTTTCAAAATTAGGGCCTTCCTACTTTCTAAGGGACAGATTCCTTTGACTTCAGATGGAGCAGCAAGCATGTAGGTAAAAGCAGAATTTGAATCAGAGTCTTTTGTTGGGCTATAGATAGCCCTTCCATAAACAGGTGCAACTGGCATTTGCTTCCAGGGGAGATCTTATGCCAGAGATGAATTTGGTCCATTCTGTTTACAAATAGTGCAGTCATTTTGGCAACAGTCATGTCATCTCCACTTTATACCATCACAGATGCACATCAGATGTTTCTATTTAATATATTTAGACACTTTTACCTAACAGTTTTATTACCGCTATGTATAGGTTAGTTCTATAGTGGAAAAAGTAATGGTTTTAAGATTATTTTAAAGTTAAGAATTTTATTTTAGCCTATAATGCTGTTAGTTCAGCTTTGTTTTCTATTGTGTCTTAAACAAACTACCCCAAAATTCTTAACAAGTAATCCAAAGGAAGAAATTATAAAATAAATCATCAATCCTGCAAACACTTACACACAAATAACTTTATGGACGGTAGTAGTCCCATTAAGGTTTGGCATGGGATAAAAACAAAAGCTGGCCCTAAGAATGCACCAAGTCCCATTCGCATTAGGTGGTCTGTGCAGCAAAATTCCCACCAATACCAAATTTCCTTTACCTCATAATATAATCGCAATGAAAAATGCGTAAAGCAGAAATTTTACAATACTGGGCCAAATAAAAAATGTCCTTCACTGCTCCCTCTGAAATCAATCATAATATCAGCACTTGATGAGTGGAATACATTCAAGCCAATGATCTATTAAACACATAAAACAGCACTAGTACATTACTGAAGTTGAAGAATCAAGCACTCAAAGAAGTCAGGAAATGATAAACAACCATTTTCCTGCTGCGACATTAACTTGGCCATGTTGCACATCCAATTCACCGTATGGTATATAAATTAATAATAAAACATATACCATGTGCATTAAAACCAATTTGATGTTGAAGCAGAAACATTAGCTTTTGGATTTTCTTGACTTTTGAGTGCTTACTTTCTCAAACTTAATGATGCATTAATTTGTGGGTGTAGTTTCAGAAGCACTGAGCATATGCAACTCCCACTCCCACTGAAGTCAATGGGAGCTGTGGGGAGTTCAGGATCTCTATAAACCCAGACCATCCTTTTTTTTAAATGAAAAATAAATGAATTGATTTTGTGGTAATTGAGGCTCCTAAGAGGAGCACTGAAACCTGCTACCCTTAACTGGCCAACTACTTAAACTGGGCTCCTCTTTGAGGATTGAATGGAGGAAGTGGGGAAAGTCGTCCAAGTTCTGGCCTCAAAATAAGCAGTAGGCTGTGCAGGTGCTCAAAAGGCCTCATTTGGAATATGTGCACAGTACTAGTCGCTTCATCTAAAAAAAAAAAAAAAAATCTTATGGGACATTGCAGGCTTTCGGTCATCTCTTAGGGCTAAATACTAGTCTCATTGGAAGTTTTGCTGTTGATTTTACTGAGACTACCATTTATTTCAGTTTCTCTGTCGTTATTCCAAGTTGTAAATGCAGTACAATTATAATATGACAGTTCCTATTCAAAATTCTCCAAACAAGAACACAAGCATGAATTTCCTAATTAGGGTGCCCAGCCTATGATATTTACCTCAAGTTAATATTAAAAAAATAGATCCTTAATGGCCCATCCCCTAAACCAATCTTAACCCTTAAAAGATTTGGCCTTTAGAGAAGAAAGGTAAAGACTCAGTCACTGATTCAATATAGATCTATTTCTAGAACGCCATGAAGATCACTAGCAAGACATTAGTAAATAAATGTCTAAAGTATTTCAAATCATTCCATTCACCGTCAGTTGTCCTCAGGATGTGCTTAGTTGGGTAAACTGTTCTTCATCTTTACAATGACTCTGTACATGGTCTTACCCCTTTACTACTTCATTTTTTAATATTATGTATCCAATTATGTGGATTATTTCTTTTAACGGTAAAAAATTTAATTTTTGTTTTAGGGACAAATGTGAGTACCAAAGACATCTTGTGAGGGTGTGTGTTTGGTTCAATAAAAGTCTTACATGCAAATTGCACTGTGCTATCATTAATGCTCAGGAATGCAACAAACTGGTAGCTGTCACTACTCATTTGATAATGCTGTGTCTGAACACCATGCGTGTGCCACATGACAACTGTATTTTACGTAAACATGCACACACCTCTGTAAATAAGCAGGTAGACATCCATATTAATGAGTGAACTCCCAGGGAGAGGTCGGTACTAAGGTAGGAATGAAGATTTCCAGGCTTCCTAATCAATGTGCCCTACCAATTGGGCTAAAAAACCAGCTCCACTTAAGCAGGACAGCTGATAGATTCACCTACAATTCATCACTTCATTAGTGAGTGCCAAGTATTTCAATACATCAGTTCAATATGGACATTTTTATCATTTATGTCTTGTTTAGTGTATGGTAACTGTTGGATACTAACAGAATACGTGTCTCACCTTACCTAAGATCGTGAGCACCATAGTGCCATCGCTGCATACCTACATATGTGTCAGTTAAAAAGCAAAATATTTTCTATATAAATCTGGTGACTATCCATTGTTCTGCTTCTGAGAACATAAGTTTAAGCAGGTCTGCATTCCATATTAAATCCTGTTTGTTCTAAACTTAAAATTGTAAAATTAATTGGGGAGATCAGAAGAATTTACATTAATGTCATATTCAGATTGCACAGTTTAAAAAGACAGGAAATTGAAATGTTAAAATTGTTACAGCAATATTAACTTGGAACATAATATTTTTAAGCAGTATTTTTCAAGCCTTATTTTTCTTCTAAATGGGTAACTTAGGGCCCGATTGTGAAATCCACTATGAGTTACCAATGAGAGCAATAGATTCACAATCTGGCCCTTAATGTATTAGTTTGTTACATGTGCACCATAAATTGCAGAAGATGTGTGACATGCCCAGGTGAATTATATTGTATAAGCCTTCAGGGGGAATATCTTACCTTATTTTTTAAGCTGTGCCATTTTAACATTACACTAGTGTTTTGCAATTAATTTCATTTTTTAAATGAAAGACAAAAAATGCATTCCCAATGCTTTCCAATTTCTATATTTAATTGTACTGTCATGTACAAAACAAGTTGGGAAAAGTAGAAAAGCATTGTGAAGAATTTCTGCTTTCTACAAATATAGCAGCACAAGAAACTGATAGTGGAATAAAGAACTGTTTACCTACTAGGCTTTGAAACCAGCCCAGCTCAGTAGCTACCACCAGTTCTTACTAGCTGTTGATTGTTCAGTGCAGTATTTGAAATGGATTGATGATTATAGTCCTATTCCTATTACATATGTCCATATCACAACTGCCACCCTTGTTAGCATACTCAAAAAAAAAAAAAATCAAAGAATGAGCAGAGAAACTCCCCCCATTCATTCCCCACTTGAGATAGTCTCTCCATGCAAGGTTTGAGAGACATTGACAGCAATAGTGTGAAAGCATGCACTGCTCCTGCTCATATGCAGTGATTATTAGGAAAAACTTTTCAGTCCACCGGACATTTTTCACAAATACTAATTTCCTTTTAAAACAGAGGCCAGTTTATGACTCCCTTCTTTGTGTTGGTAGTAATTTACTATGTGCATAGTTTGAATGGAGGATAGGACAGGTTGAATCCAGTAATGCTGAATGAATTCAGTTTTTCTGTTTAGATTGAGGAATCATATTTCTAAATGATAGCAAAGCCCAGAAATGTATTCTGCATTTTATGTTTACCAGGCTAATCTGGTTGTCAGTAAAACTATGATGGAGCAAAGATTTCTTTGTCATTTTTGGAGCAAGAGAAAAGCTTTATTCAGTCAGCAAGAGAACAATTTTTACTACCAGCAGTGTGAAATTCTTGAGGTTATTGTTCACTGAAGTGTACTTGCTGTGGTGAAACCGAAAGCGCATAAAATTAGGAACTGATCTGTATTAAAATAAGGATGTGCTTAGGACTTGCAAATCATTGTGGAAATTGTCTTGCAATTTCTAACCAAAATACAGCACTAGCTTTGTAACTACAGTTTTTAGGGGATGGTTCAGGGTGAATTACAGTCTTTCATTAAGGTGTCAGTACATAAAGGGACTGTTTACTGGTGGAAGTTATATATGGAAATTAGCTGCACAACACAAACCTGTTTCTCAGCTCTACACAGGTAGTTTTCATTTTACCAATATAGAGGGAGTTGCCATTACCATTACATGTATTTGCATACCAAAGGCTTACAAACATCTCAGGTGTCTAGCTTTTATCTGAGCATCCTGATGCTCACAGTACTTACCCATCTCAATTCTAGTTGACACATAACTGAGTGGAGTCCAGCATTCTGACCTGGTCCAATAACATAAAAAGATATTAGGCCAATAACTGGCTCCATTTGGCTTCTTGGTCATTATACCACCAGTACTTCCCCAATCACATTGCACTGCTAATCAATCCCAACATTTCTCCCTTTCTACAGAAAGCTGCCTTTATATAAGATGAAATCTATGAACCAGTATTTTTCCACAACCTGAAAAAGGTACCATTATGCATTGTCTTAACCCCAAATGCAAATAAAAAGTATTTCTATGCTTTTGCTGTAATAACTGCTTGGTATGCATGAGGATCTCAAGATGTTCTTAAAACAAAATGCAGTTTTACACTCTTCTTTACTCTAAGATAGTAGGGCAATCTACTTAGTTACCTTTGTGTGAGTGTTTTGTCTCAATGCATGTGCTGGCCACCATTTAACTTTCTATTGGGCCTGATACTGCAAGGTGTTGAGCAGCTTTTGAGAGATGTGGAACTGCTCTGTAATAATTTGAATACTGGATGTTGACCCAGTTATTGGAATGTTTCCTGTATGGCTAGATTGATTTAGTTCAGTGGTCTTAAACTTTTTTTTTTTTTTTTTGCAGACCACTTGAAAATTGCTGAGGGTCTTGGTAGACCACTTAATGATCTTTCCAAATGTTGTTTGTACCATTAGCTAACTATTGTAAAGCACTTTGGATAAAAGCACTATATAAAAAAAACCCTCCTTAATAATAATAATGAACTTTTTTGTTCTACAAATAAAAGCACACAACTCATATTTTAATATCAGTAATCTTACCTTTCTAATGCAGTGGATGTGCCCTTTCTCCCCTGCCATGGCAGCCCCTGAGCTGGGGCTGGGAAGGAGGGGGGGTCTCTCCCCAGCAGCCACAGCCCTGGATCTGGGGAAAGTAATCTCTTTCTCTGGCTGCCACAGCCTTGCACATCCCAAATTCCCTCCACCCCCTCTTCTCACCCCACTTCCCCCTCCCACCTACCCCCATTCTCCCCAAGGCACCTCACCTTACATGTGTGTCTTCTCCAGGGTCCAGGCACCTAATTAGTGGAGCCATGCCTGCACAGCTCCACTAATTAGGTGGGTGGCCCTTCATTCTCTCACGTGCAGCCACCCAGGCGCACACCTTAGAGGGAACTATCCTCAGACCGCCTGAATAGAGCCCAGTGGTCTGCGGACCACAGTTTGAGAACCTCTGGTTTAGTTTAATAACTGGCTGTAAGGAAACAGGCAGGAAGGAATCAATAGATCAAGTTAAGCCACTCCTCAGTAAACACTTCAGGGTTGTTAAGAGACACTGCCCAAACCATTACCTCTTAAGATTTTAGCTCCTGGCTCCCGCCATCTTATAGAACTGATTTGGAGAAGCAAGGAAAAACCCCAGGAACTGATAAGAATAAAGGAGCCCGGGCTGGATTGAAAAAGACTCCCTATACAGGGGAGGCTTTTATTGGGGGGTGTTAGATAAAATGGACAGGTGTGTGCACGGTTTGTTGGTTTAAACTTCCTCCCATTCTTTCTTCTTCTTCTTCTTTTTCTTAGCTTTCAGAGTAGAAGCCGTGTTAGTCTGTATCCGCAAAAAGAAAAGGAGTACTTGTGGCACCTTAGAGACTAACCAATTTATTTGAGCATAAGCTTTCGTGAGCATCCAATAAAGTGAGCTGTAGCTCACAAAAGCTTATGCTCAAATAAATTTGTTAGGCTCTAAGGTGCCACAAGTACTCCTTTTCTTTTTCTTATGCTCTCTTCCTACTGTAAAAATAAATGATACTTTGGTTTAAGGAGGCTATCTGGTCAGCCTAGTAGTCATAGACTCCTGGAAGAGAAGAACCCAGTTGGACCTGCTGGATAAGCATGGTTGATAAAGGCACTATAACCCAGGGCCCAGTCTAAGGTGGGTGAATCACAGGGTGCCACCTCAGGAGAGGTAAAGACAAAACTCTGACACCTGAGGGGCTGCTCTCAGAGAGGGGATCAAGGCGCACCTAGATAAGCAACCATGACATGGGATAGCCTCAGCACCCAATGATTTCAGTGGAAACTAAGGGTACTCAGTACCTCTCAAGAGCGGCTTAATACATTGCAGCAGTATCAGGTCCCTATTGTCCTTAGGGACTTGCACAGAAAGTTGTGGAAAGTCATCATTCCTGTGTAAAGTCTGTTTTGCTCAGTACTCTCAATCTCTTACTTTGCTCTTCAATAGGAAATGGTCAGGAAGTTGGTTCTTCCAGCAAAACAGTGCCCTCTAGCATTATTCTGAGTCACTAGTTCAGTCCTACATCTGAGGATGTAGCGTTACCTACAAAATCACTAGCACCACTTCTGAAAACAGCTGATTCTTGGGTGTCTCCTATCCAAATACTGGCATTAGCAAAGGTGAGAGTTCTGATGGGATATGTTAAAATAGAATAATCTGGTTTTACTCCATCTCTGAGTATCAGTGTTTTATTTTTCTTGCAACCTCAGAGAATTTCTGGTCACAGCGTATGTTAACATGTAATTACAGTGTTTTGGTTTTTGTGGTTGTTTTATAATGGTCCTCCATGGACATGTTCTTTCTGCTTTAACATCTTCTACGTCCATTTTATGTCAACCGTTAAAAGTGATGCCTTGTTCCCAACAGCTTTGTTATCCATGTAACAAAGCACCAATAACACTGATTTCAAAAGCAATGTAAAAAGTGTACTACAATTCAGCTCTTCATGGCCTGTTCTTGTCTTAGCTGGCATTGGTTTTTACATATTAATCACATTGGACAGGGTACAAACTACTTAGTTCAGTTAACCCAAAGTTTGCCATGTCAAAATGTTTTCACTGTATTAATAGTTATTGCTGGCACCAATATTTAAACATATCTGCTATTGAAACATAATAGCTTGATCCATTTCAGTCATTTGTTCTGCTTCTTCTCTTAAAGTACAAAGTGTTTTGCACATGTCATTCCCCCTCCCCGTTCCCCTCCCCATAATACATAGTAAGCTTGGCAACGGAAGAAGTCCAGGGACTAGTTTCACAAAATAAAATATTATTTTACTTTTCCACAGAACATATGTCTGCCATTACCATACTCATAAGATGTAACCCATAGGAAAGTCCTTCAAATATATATTTTGAAAAACCAATCAGTAGCTTCCCTTTGCAGGACTCTTCCTTCAATATATAAGTTTGGGGTCAGAATGGGACCTATTCTATAATCCAATGTAGATAGTAAAAATAGGTTTAGAATAAACAATTACTTTATCTCCTGTTAGCAAAACAAATGGATGTTGCAAGGTACTTGCTGTGTGAATAAAGCATATTTTGATTTGGCCAAGACTTTAATAAGATATCCCAGTTTAGTCTGACACATTATTTATAGTGGTCTTCTGATGTGATACAATGTATTTGTCCAATCTGGTAGTTTGAAATACATATTACAATTGTAAGTGTTGTACAACGTTCCCTTATTAACCTATTCAGTATGAGTAGCTCTATGGTTAAAGATGTTTGTAATATTCTAATCATAGTGTGTGTAAATTGACCCAAATGTTTCATGATTCCCGCATTGGTATCTTTGCAAGGCTGTCTCCATTAACCAGCTGTTAATTAAGTTAAATTTCCTACGTGGTCTCCTGAACTTGAAACAGCAATAGCCTTATTTTGCCCTCCATGGTCTGGAACACAAGTAGAGTCCAAGAGAAATAATTTGCTGAAGCACCAGCAAACTCTGTTCTTCAGGTTTCCAATTGTTTGCTGATCTATAACCTGTTTAACAAGTCACCCAACAACATTTTCAACAAATATAGCCATTATGCTTTGCCACAGCAAGTCTCCTTTAGTCACTTATTTACACAATAGCAGGATCCAATCAGCCACTGCTATTAAATATACAAAAGATGTAGTTTGTCTTTCTTCAGCTTCACTTTTTTCCTTTAAACATCACTCAGGTCCATTCACTCATCCAAACAAAACAATCAGCATGACTCACCTTTAACTGATGCAGCCAGTTAGCATCTCCCAAGTCCACCCACTTGAATTCTGTTCCATACAGAATCCTTATGGCTCAAATTAACCCATCACTCTCTGCAATACTGTGTTCTACTACACATTCTCTTCCATTCTTTTCTTAAACTAATCTTCAGTTTATACAACTGCTTCTTACAATAAAAGAAGGCAAGTTAACCAGGGAACCAAGTATTATTCAGACAACTGGATACTTTTGTTTCATTGTCTCTGGAGAATTACTCTCTTGTTATTGTGTATGTTTAGTAGTAACAACTATGCTGAAGTTTGGGAAACAGTTTCAGCTATAAACACCCTCTATTCAGTTGCATTGGATTTTAGTAGTTCTCCATTTGGGATGAAATTTTGACAGCTTCATCTTTGAAAAAAAAAAGATTTGTGTGTGTGTATATATATATGAGAAAATCCTTTTAGTCATCTTAAGTTGTGTATGTTTATTTAAAACCAAAACCACCATTTTCCCTAATGTAAAACAATCATGGCAAAATCCCCTCCTTGTTTCATAAATTAATAACACAAGAGAGCTGAACTTTGAAACTTGAGCCCAATCCTGCAAACACTTGTATTTTATGTTATTCAAATGAAGAATCCCACTAACTTCTATAGGACTATATAGGAAAGGAAAATTAAACATGCATATAAGTGTTTGCAGGACGCTAAGCTCTGAAGTTTCAGAATTAAATAGTGATCATTCACAGTAGAAAAAAAATCACCAAGTTTGAGAGAATTTGCATTTGTGAAGAAATGCACTGTTGAATGTGGGTGAAATTCACCCTAAAGCAAAAGGCCTGCAAAAATTCCTCCATAGCACCTATGTCCTACTGAAGCCCTTAATGTGGGCCTTGTGAGGGTTTGGAGCAGTGTGTGAATTTCACCCATGTATATTTTTTGTTTTCCATTTTACTAAGAAAAAATTATGCACCACTGTGGCCAACATCTAATAGCTGCCAGAGTGTTCTGCGAGCATTTTTGTTCATTTTTTTGTTTACCTTATTTGTTTCCATTTATTCATTCCTATTCCTCCCTATCCCTCCCCCTTTCAAAAACAACCTAGGAAATTAAGGCTCAGATGATCAATTGGTATAAATCAGCATCACCCAGCTAAAGCCACAAGAACTCTACCAGTTTATATCAGCTGAAGATCTTGCACTAAATGCCAAAAGCTATGTTAAGGTTACACAGGTAAAAGTCGGGAAATGACCCACAGCAACATCAATTCAACCTTGTTTCATTATATAATATTTTCTCATCTTGTTTTCCTTCTAGGTAGCTTTTCATAAAATGTAGCTTAACATACTGCTGTTCATGTCATTACACAGTTACTATAAAACATACAGAACATAAATTAGAAGTACTGTAAACCACCTCCTACAGTTCTCCACCTGATCACTTTTCAGACTCAGGTAGCTTCATTGGCTCCAATTCTACTAAAGATTTAGTCTGTTGCTGACACCTTATAATTAAGGCCTGATGCTTAGGAGCCTGGTATTTAGGAGAATGGTATTTACTTCCGGCACCCAAATACATGACTGGGGGTTCCACATGGCAATGCCCTTGTCACATGGCGGAGGTTGGTATCCACTTAAGGTATTCATCAGCACAAACTGCTTTATGTGTAGTCATTGATTCATCCAGTGCAGACAGAAAGGAAGTAAACTGAAAAGAGAAATGAGGAAACAGGAATACAAGCAGCACAACGGAACCAGAAAGTTCTAATCCACTCCAATTTAGCTTGCTCAAGAAGTATAATGCAGATGGAAACTACATATAGTCTCAACATCTTGACTTATTGTCTGGTCAAATCACACAAGCTAAACAGGTGCTGCAGGAAGTTTGTGTTGGTGGCCTTTGTGGATTATGTAGCTATGTAACCAACAAGCCATATCATTCTGTTGTCTGTGCACTATGCCTTCAGATGCAGAGGAGTTTTCTTGCCTGCTACAGGTGCAGCACTGAGAAAGCTATCATTTTGGGTTCTGAACAGATGCAGAATGTTAGAGTGAGAACCTGCGTTCACTCTTTCACATCTGAGAGCCTGGTGAATATATTTGTTCATTTGTGTTGTTGTTTTCCTTAATGTGAAACAACTTGTCTAGAGCCTGAAGAATGCATATTTTGTTTGTTGGGTGTGAAAACACATAACAGCTCTCCTTCTGCTGAGTCAATGCTCAGCCAATGCCACAACTTGGTACAGGGGAGACTGCACTGCTATTTGTCAGATGCCATTTGTCAGACAGAGGTCCTGCTGCTTGTTGTCATTAAGGAATCCAGGCACCTTTTGCAAGGCTAGGGATATTAGAGTCATAGAGTTTAAGGCCAGAAGAGATCACTAGATCATCACAGGCCACCGACATCACACAGCACCCACACACTAAACTCAACAACAGAAATTAGACCAAAGTAAATGAGAAACACCCTCCCCCCCGGCCCCCAGAAGACTAGACTACTCTGGGCCACTGGCAGAGAATAGGAAGGACCAAGGCAGACCAGTGCCTGTGGCCTCTGCAATGACAGGAAAATGATTAAATGAAACGTACCCACATAATCCTGGCAAGTAACCCGCACCCACACGCTGCAGAGGAAGGTGAAAAAACAGCAAGGTCACTGCCAATTTGACCTGAGGGAAAATTCCTTCCCAACCCCACATATGGTGATCAGTTAGACCATGAGCGTATGAGCAAGAACCAGCCAGCCAAGCACCTGAGAGCGAGAGAATGCTCAGTGCCCTGGCCCACCCTACCCACTGTCCTATCTCCAGCTGGGGCCATCTGGGATGCTTCAGAGGAAGGAGATAAAACCTCTCAGAATACATTGGCAGGAGGAGAGAGTCCCTCCCTGACCAGCCGGCCATTGGCAGGGAAGACTGAAGCATGAGCTTTAGGAACATAAGATATAACTGGAGCAAGCCCCATCACCATTAACCTTGAGGCACTGGCCACATTCCAATATGGCTAATTCCATCTTGTTTACTTAAATGCTCCCAGCACTTTTAATTAACTGCAATATTTCTCTTGTCTTCCTGTCCTCAGTTGTTTTGTAGCATTGCTGTGTACTGTCAGAGAGTTGGTGAGTTCCACCCTAGAGATGGCTGCATTTCCCTGATGTGGGAAGAGACTCCTCCGTGTGTGTGTGTTACATTTGTAAAGTTATCTGGGATGGAAGGCAACACAAACATAAATTATTAATTTGTGAAATGCAATAATGCTTTTTCATATCTCTCTTCTTTGAGCATGTCTCCCATTCACACTTCTTTTTTCCAAGGGGAAGTTTGCTGGCAATGCCTGTGAAATCTCACTTCTAGTTCCTCACACAGAATAGTCAAGATGTGATGAAGCTGAAGATTTTGTTCCAAAACCACATCTGAAGGTTTTTTGGATTTCCCTTTGCAAATTTTACAGTCAAAGAGCAACCAGTAGGACTTGGTGACTCCTGTTCATCAGTAATTGTAACATCTGGAAATTTAAGACAACTTTGCCAAACTTAACATGTGAAATTCCAGTGCATATATGGCCCTTGATATATTACCTAAGATGTAGCAAAAGCTTCTGTGGCATCCAAGAGTGAGCAGATTGTTGAGGCAGTTCTTCAATACAAGAATATAAAATAACAAGTTCCTCTGTATGTATCAAAGGAGAACAACTTAGTGGTGCCAAATAATTATTAAAACTACACATTGCCTTACTTGCTTCAAAGAAGGGTTTGCACTTTGCTGGTGTTTGAAATCCACATTGAAGTCTAAGCTCAGCTAAACCCTACTATGTTGCTGGTATTGCTTGGTTGGTGATTTAGCGCTGAAGTCTTTGAATAGATTCCAATCTGGGGTAATTAGGGTACCTTTTTGCTTACCTCAAATCCTCCTTGTAGTTCCAGTTGAATAAGATATTCTTCACTTCTTGTTCCAGAATTCTTGTGTAGTAGTGTGTGAAGTTAAAAAGTTTCCAAGTATCAACCTAGAAATGGCTGCAAAAACAGTGTAATGGAGAATGAAATGATGGCTATGTAGTTTGGTAAACACTTCAGAATGGAAGGTGTTGTGTAGTTTATGATTTTTTTTCTGAAATGCCATACATTTTCTTCAGAACTCCATCTCTCTTCCTGCTACAAGTCTTTCTATTTGGCTAGAGGGAAAAATGTGTAGATGATTGAGCAACAAAAGGTAATAGAATGAAAGATGCTACTTTAAGGCCCTTATCCTACAAACATTTACTCCCAGGATTACTGATGGTAGTAAAATTAAACAGATGCATAAATGTTTGGAGGATAAAGGCCTTAGACTGTAAACTCTTGGAATCAGGGATTGTCTGAGTTATATGTTTGTACAGTACCTTGCACAATAGGGTCAGAGCCTATAGACACGACTGAAATAATAATGTTAACTCAGCCAAAGCCTGTGTACATTTTAAAAAAAGGGAAAAACATACTCACAGGCCCCCTACAAGGGCCTCTTTATCCCCCCACTTCTGTAAGAACTACTCTCTTTGGAAATTCATTTTGATTCAGATAATTGCCCAAGAGTTTGCATGCTTCTCCAAAGACTATTCCACCTCTCAAACCCTCTCGAATCTGAAAGATTGAGAAGAAATCTCAGCAGAAATTATATTATATGAGATTCCCTGTTACTCCCAGCTTCTGGTCAAGTTGAGATTGTTCATGAAAAGCTTTTCTTAAGAGACTGTTGCACTTCGCTGTCCTTTCCCAGCAGAGGCTCATGATAAAGAAAAAATAATAGAAACAAAAAAGTAAAAAAACTTTATAAACCTTTGAATAAAATTGGGTTCTGAGCAAAGGCTCAGTGCAATTCTTAGATTACTCATACTAACCTATTCATCTTCAAACACCTCTGATAAAGTAGGGCAGGGAGAGAGCACTACATTTTGGCTGCTCCCGGATGGATGTGCTGGAGGGAGAGATCAGAAGAGGGCTCAAAAAGCCTTTCTACTGTAGTGCATCTTAGAAGGGCACACATATTTTGGCTGCAGGTATTTGGGAGCACAAGGATGGGCAGCCATTATTATCTTCCATGACAGCTACAGTCCACTGGAACAATGCAACAATTGACCAATACAGAAAGTGTGGAAGATAGAACTTTCACAGGAGCTGGGTCAAGTCTACGGAACTCACTCCCACAAGAGTTAAGAATGACTCATTAGTTCAACTTAGCTTACCATCAGTAAGTACTTTGTATACGCATACACACCACACTCACAAATTATGTTTTAAACAATATTACAACAATATTAAATGACACGATAAGCTAATTAACCTATTTCTCCTGCAGGCTGGGAAGGAAGAAAAAGAAAGAGCACATTATTATTATTTCTATTTTAAAATACTACTTGTGAAGGCCTCACATGCTATTGTCACAGGGGTCATATAAGAACCTCAGCCCTAATCCTGCAGACTTAAGCACATGCTTATCTTTGGGCACCATCAAGTGTCTACTCATCTGGGGGATGAAATTAGTATATTATCCAGCTTTTCTCCACATCTTGAAATCCAAGACAGTAGTCTATATTCCCTGTACAGCCAAAAAGTCTGCAGAAAATTAAGGATGGAAGTCTTTGCAGTACATAGGTAAGTCTGCCAATGAGAGGCGTTTTTCTGCCTAGGATAAAGGCAGAGCTACAACCTTCCCATCGGTGTCACTACATAAGAAATGTTGGAGGAACCTAGAGAGAAGATCTGAGTCCTGGAGCCATACCGGAAAGGACACAAATGGAATACTAATGAATCGAGGGAGCACTGGCCAGTAACACCTTCTGAACTTCCAGGGATTCATAGATTTGTATATTTGTATATTCCAAGGCCAGAAGGGACCATTGTGAACATGTAGTCTGACCTCCTGTATAGCACAGGCCATAGAACATCTCCAAAATAATTCCTAGACCATGTCTTTTGGACAAACTTCCTATTTTGATTTTAAAATTGTCAGTGATGGAGAGTCCACCACACCTGTTGGTAAGTTGTTCCAGTGGTTAATTACTCTCACTGTTAAAAATGTGCACCTTATTTCCAGTCTGAATTTGTCTAGCTTCAGCTGCCAGCCATTGGATCATGTTATATCTTTCTCTAATACACTGAAGAATCCATTATTAAATACTATGGTTGTTCCTCATGTGGGTACTTATATACTAATCTCCTTTTTTTAAACCAAATAGATTGAGCTTCTTGAATCTATCCCTATAAGGCATGTTTTCTAATCCTTTAACCATTCTCATAGCTCTTGTCTGAACCATCTCCAGTTTATCAACGTCCTTCTTGAATTGTGGACACC
This sequence comes from Eretmochelys imbricata, assembly GCF_965152235.1. Taxonomy (NCBI): domain Eukaryota; kingdom Metazoa; phylum Chordata; order Testudines; family Cheloniidae; genus Eretmochelys; species Eretmochelys imbricata. The sequence continues at coordinate 64,637,037 of NC_135579.1, forward strand.
AGAACTGGACACAGAATTCCAGTAGTGGTCACATCAGCGCCATAACAGACATAAAATAACTTCCCTACTCCTACACAAGATTCCCTCTTCATGCATCCAGTGATTGCATTAGCTCTTTTGGCCACAGCATTGCACTGGGAACACATGTTCAGTTGGTTATCCACCATGACCCCCAAATCTCTTTGAAACATTGCTTCCTAAGATGGAGTCCCCATCATGTAAGTAGTCCCTGCTTTGTTTTTTCCTAAATATGTCCATTTACATTTAGCCATATTAAAACACGTATTTTTTGCTTGCACCCAGTTTACCAAGCAATTCAGATTTGCTTTATATCAGTGACTTGTCCTCTTCTTTTCTGACCACTCTCCCAATATCTATGTCATCTGCAAGCTTTATCAGTGATGATTTTATGTTTTCTTCCAGGTAACTAATAAAAATGTTAAATAGTGTAGGTCAAGAACCAACCCCTGTGGGACATCACTAGATATACACCCATTCGATGATGATTCCCCATGTACAATAACATTTTGAGATCTACCAGTTAGCCAATTTTTAGTCCATTTAGTGTGTGCCATTAGCCATTTCACTGTATGGACTGCTCTCCTCTTGGTGTTTCTCCTACATTATGTTTTAGCTACAGTGCCCTTAGTGCCTGATCCTGCAAAGACTTACACAGATGTGACTTTACTTATGAGATTAGTTCTTTTGAAACAAATGGGTCTCCTCTTATCAGTAAAATTATCTGTGTGCTTACATCTTTACAGGACTGGGGCCTTAGATTGTCAGAGTTAGGGTTAGTCTATGGGAATCCTTGCGGGTGCAGTCATCACAGCGTACACTATCAATGGCAGCATCAAGTCCTAAGCTTTTGTTTCAGGAGTCTTACTGGTTTGTTTCCCTAGTATCAACATATTGAAAAATCTAAAGGCCAAACTACTCTACTTGTTTGCTTGTATATAGCTCTCTAATCTGAACTTGTTATGTGTGTCATTCTTTTCTGTGTAGTGCATCTTTAAACACAGAGTAACCATCCTTGGTGCTTCAACAGGAAACTCAATTTGTTTAATTTCATATGCAGAACATTACAGAAGGAGTTACTGGGTTTTCTTGCTTCGATGGAGACTTTATATGCGTTCCTCCTTAGTTTTCGGTAATCTGAAAATAATTTCTTACATCCATTTGAAAAGTGCAGGGTTATGTTCATAATGTGTTTCTATTTTTCAAAACAATTGCTTCAATGCCATGTCTTTTAAAATCCGTTCCAGCTGTGCAGCACCCATGAGCAACTCTACACATTAAAAACAATGGCCTGTGCTTGAAAGGGAGAGAAGAGAATGGTTGGGAAGAAAACAGATTTTGGCTCAGATCTGCAGCTGGTGTAAATCAGCATAGCTCCATGAAAGTCAGCTGATTTCCACCAGCTGAGGATCTTGTCCTTCATTTTTAAGCTTCCAATAAGAAACTATAAAATTACATTGTCTTAATGCTTAAGATTCATGAAAAATACAGAGTATTCTTTTAATATTTCATGAATATATTCAAAAGACCAAAATCTTTACTAATAAGGCTGAGGCATATGTTTATGCAGGAGTCATGAAACTAGTGTTGAAGAATTTGGCAAAAATAGTTCTCTCATAAGAGTCAGATTCTGAGCTCTATACTAATTTATAACAGTAACTGCCAGAATGCTCAGTCATTTTCCAAGAAATCTATATTTCTTGGATGCATTATCCCAGCTGGTCTATTGATTTCATGGTTCTCCATTCCAAATCACAGTTCCAGCTCATTGATGATTCTATCCAGGACTAGTTACATGAGGTGTTGTTGAAAGCCATCTTTCCTTTGAAGAAGCATGTGTTTCCCTGACAGATGCATTGAGCCAATCTGATAGTCTCCAAACTTCCTACTTCTGGGTTTTGCCTGCAGGAGGAGGCAAGCTGTTTTCTGCAATAAACTTTTCTCCTTCAGCCCACACTGATGGCCACAATCCATGTTCTAAATCACTGTCTTCATGAGCTTTAAGTAAATCCTCCTTCAAATTCCCTTCTAATTCAATGGCATGTTGTAAATCAAATACAGACCATTATAACTGTCTTGAGACTATACTGAGCTCTTCAAAGATATTCTTAGAAAGCATCAAGCATATGGGAAGCTTTGGGTACATTTTCAGCATGATATAAAAGGATTTAGTCATAGGATAGACCTTAGCAAGCTTAGAAGCTTGATAGCTTGAGCTTTTGCAAACATTCAGATGCTTAAGTTTTTAAGCATAGGAGTTGTCCCATTACAGTCAATGAGACTCTTACCTTTAGTAATTCTTACCTTTAGTAACTGGTTTGTATTTGCCTCTTTCACAAAGCACCCAAAGGCTTTTTGGTGGCTGGCAGGGTCTTACGGCTAACAAAACATAAAATCTTCTAAAAGACCCCACTGTCCCAGATCACCAAGAGACTGGAGCCAAGCAGGCACAGTTATTAAATGTTTTTCTAACAAATAAAGCATAGGCAGTATAGCCAGACATAAACACTGTACAAGATCAAAAGCTTAGGGCCATCTAGATTTGTTCACACAAGTCACAAGATGACATACCTACAGAATTACATACAGAGATCGACTGAGCAAAATAGCACACAGGCTATGATACAGGATCTGTTTTTTTCCGGGGGAAAATCCAGCTTTTCTTTTCCAAACCATTGACAAAATTGAAAAGCCCATTTTGCCAGAGAGCCTTGGAGTGTTTTCTCCTCTCCCCTTATACATATGCTTTTGGTAAACACTGCACAGCTACGCAGTGAGACTAGAAAGGATATAGAGATGACAGCCACAACTATGAAAACTAGGAACAACATGAGTAACTGTTCTGATGTTTGGATACAAATCACCATTTATGGTAGAAGTTTTCTGGGAGATTTGTACCAGTAAATATTGGTTTAAAATTTGAACCTGAACCCAACCCTAGATATATGGCTGCCTGATTGTACGTGGAGTATAATGCTGATCATCAATTCCCATTTAGAACCCTGACTTTCTGATTGTTTTGTCATTAGTAACGAAACCTTTATAGAGCACTTTACATGTTCAAAGTGCTAAGCAAATCGTAACTCATTCACTGGTTCTCAGCTCTTTTCCATACCATGACCGCAGTTAATACAGAAAAATGTTTCAGGACCCTACCTCCCCTGCCCCCCTTTTCCATCTAATCCTAAAAAAGGGGACGGTAGTCACCCTTCTCCTTGATCTCTCTTTCAGGAGTTGCAACTCTCATGTTTAGAACCCCTGAACTAATTAATCCTCTTAGATGCTGAGTTCTGTCACCTGTGGAGACTAATCCCAGTAGGCTACCGTTGTGAGTTAGGTATCTATTAATCCCCATTTTCCAGACAGGGTTGTGGAGGTAGACAGGTGAAATATTTTGCCCAAGCTTACAGAGGTAGGGATGTGATTAGAACACTGGATCAGGCAAATGCCATTCCCACACTGTATTCCAGCTCACTGTCTCCTGACAAATCCAAACCAATGGACACCTGCTTATTTTCTATAACCATCCTTGGTTTTGCCTGCTTTAACAGAAAAACAAATAGCCAAGCATCTTTCTTCAGTCATTGTTTTGCTTGACAGGCCTATCAATAAGGTCGGTGCTATTAAAGTACTTGCCCTTTGATGCATTTGTGGATGGCTTTCCAATGGAGAGATAGCAATTTTAGGTGCATCTTCCTTATTCTAAATACCCTAATGAATAAATTCATTCCCTGTTCATTACCAGACTGTGTATTCTTCAGGGAAAATAATAATCAGCCTCTTCTTTGGATCTCTACCAGAGCCAGGGACTGCAGCCATGCCATTTGGATTAAAAGAGCTTTATTCTTGCCCAGTTTTCTAGCGTGGAACCACAGTGACTGACTGTGTTGGCATCCAATCTGTTCTCTAAGTCCAACAGGCCTGGTAGTTCTGGACTGTGACTTTTTTATACTACAGTACTTACATCTGGGTAGCAGACTCTCTTCATTGGTGAGTTCTGAAATATTATTTCCCACCACAAAATAATGCACTGACCTTTTTAGATTCATCTTTCTCATTGTCATATGCATCTGCTGGCCTCTTTATTCCTATGTTCACTGAACTGGCTTATAAACTGATTTCCTCTTTTATTCCTCTCCTTCCCTGACTTGTACAAATTGGTCTGAAGAATCACTTCATCTGTTTCAGACACCTCTGCTTTTGGAAAGAAATTCTCCAATATCCATTTCTTAATCCTATTCCTAAACAATCATAACTACAAAAATGTGAATATAAATATGCCAATATGAAGCCAGTTTGCCAAATGTTGATGATACTGACTTCATACAGCACACTCTGAATACTGCACAAGGTTTTAGCAGTTGCATAGTCACTTAGGGCTCAACAGGGTGGATCAAGATTCTGTAGTGACCCAACTTATTCAGTAGGGAGATCAGTCTCTAGAAATGAAAAATAAAGCGTGACTCTTATGTAGCATCAAGTTGGAACACAGAGAAGGAGGTACCCCACAACTTCAAACTCTTTCCTCTCTTTTCCCCCTCCACAGCCATGCAGAGAATTTTAAAGCCAGGAATAAATCTCCTATGAACCTGTAGAAGGGATTTAGGTTTACTTTGTACTAATTCTCCTGTAATTTAATACAATCAAATGATGTGGGGAGGTTTCTGCACCATTTTTAGAGCTTCAGTGTCTTAAAAAGAAAATCTTTGGACTTTTTCCCTTTCAGTGTTTCCTTGGCTGACTGACTATTTGTTCTTAACATCAGCCAGGGGAAATATATTTTGGCCTCCGCTTTCTCATCGATAGTGGAAGAAAATGTTCAGCTGGTATACGTAGCAATCCCTGGAGGAAGAAGCTTATCACTCAGGCCACCAAACAGCAGGAACATTTTAAATTTGGCCTAGCAAACTGGGATTAGTCTCCACAGCCTCCAGCACTCAGCAGCTTCAAGGCTAAATATGGTTGGACAGACCACTTACTGTAAGTTGCAACCATTTAGAGTGAGACCCTGGCCTCACTGAAGGCAGTGGAAGTCTTGCCATTGTCTTCAATGGAGCCAGGATTTCACCCTGAATATTCTCAAAGATCCTTCTCACATACGCACTCTTCAACACAGTGTCCATTAAGCACTGGCCCTTATGTCAAGAAAACCCAAGTTGCACCTTGTGGAATGGTCCTAGCTTGTCTTGGAGAAAGGACAGTTTTGCTAAGTACCACAGGATATTTTCCAAAGATCTCCCCATTTAGGATACAGCCAGACCTGAACTTCAGGCCATATTTTCAGAAGCCTGCATATGCATCAGTCTGGCTAGGCAATCAGAATATAGACATGCACAGAATTACAGAATGTTCGAAGTGGAGTGTCTGGGCATGTGAAGAACCTCTGCTTCCCAAAATGTAAGCATGCACTAATGGGTGCAGCTACAGAGACTGGCATACACTACCCCTTCTTAGAATTATGCAGGGCCACATCAGGCACATACAAGGTAGGTATGGCTTTGGCAGGTATAAAATATCCAGCCCAGGGAGAGGCCATCTCCATGCATTGGAATTAGAGTGGGTGACCCAGCAACCAAAGAAGAGCCAGTATCTGAGGCAGAGAACAAACACTTGACTTTGAAAGAGAAATGGCCAACATTAGCTCCACCCACATGGACCAGTTTCAAGCATATGCAATAATAGAATTCCCCAATGATTCAATAGAGTAAACTCTCTCCTTAACAGAAAGCCTGAGGCTTCCCCCTTGTGGAAATGGCTAAAGGCTTCCTCATCTCCAGTCCCTTCAGAGGGAAATTACAACATGGACTTAAGGGCCACCAGGTCTCTCAGAGAAAGCCTTTTTCTCACTTTCTCAGCATCACCCCCACCCCTAATGGACAAGGCTATCCTTTCAGTTTGGAAGCCCCAACATGCTGAATGACCCTGGCTTATTGCCATACCTAATATCATTTTGCACATGTTAATGCTCCATTAACACAAGTTAATGCAACAGGTTGGCCATGGCTTCAAAGGCTTCCATATACCGGAATATCAATGTGTAGGTTTTTAAAGGTAGCCTACTGAGTGTCCACACAGGAGTTTGTCGAGCAGTGTGAGCACGCAGCACTCTGCACAATGTTAGCTGAAGGGGTGGAGACCTATACTTTTGGTGCTAAAGGTCCCAGGTTCAATCCCCATTGACAACCCATGGTGGTGGGTCATTACAAAATTGTGGCCACTACAAGGATTTGAGTTCCTGTGGAGCATCAAAAGCTGGAGGAACCAGGCTTGCCAAATGAAAGAAAACAAGAATAGTAAAGAAATACCTTTTATTTTTAAGCTTTCAAGAAAGTGTTACAAACAAAAAGTACCTTATAGCAAACAGACATCACTTGAGCAGGGGCATCATGTGCTATGGGTTAAGAGGGGCAGTTGCCCACCCCAGTCCTTGGTTTGCCCCTCCCGAATTTTCATAGGTCTATATTCTTCATTATATTTTCTACTTTGTGCTTCCCATATAAATATATTTCAGGAATATAATATAATCACATATAATGTTCTATATGCTGACACAACTTTGCCCCCCAACCCCCATATATTTTTTTCCCAAAATTATGCCCCTGACCTGGAGGACACTTGGAAAAGCAGATGGGGATCCTCAACAGAGTAGCCTTATTTGTGGAATTCAGCTTCCCTTGGCAGTCTGCCCCATTTCAGGTTCACTGACTGTCAGAGCATGGTGTCAGGCAAGTTTATATTATCTGGCCATAGCTGGAGATGGGACATTGTACGGGGTGTGCTCGTGCTCTGATGTGATACTGAGCATTCTCTCTCTCTCGGGTGCTTTGCTGCCTGGTTCTTGCTCATATGCTCAGGGTCTAACTGATTGCCATGTGTGAGGTCAGGAAGGAATTTTTCCTCAGATCAGGTTGGCAGTGACCTTCTGGGGGCTTCATCTTTCTCTGCAGCCTGGTGTGCAAGTTGTTTGCCATGATCATCTTGGAATAGTTCAGTTCCCTGAAAAGCACTCACTCCTGTAGCCGCAGGTCCATCTGGGTCCCTTCTATTCTCTGCCTGTGACGTGTATTGGTAACTGAGGACTGTTAATATCTTGATCTAATTTCAGTTGCTGGATTCAGTGTGCAGCTGCTGGGTGGAGGTGGTGGCCAGTGATATACAGGCAGTCAGATTAAATGATCTGCTGGTCCCTTCTGGCCTAAAATTCTATGACTCCATGGCTTTTAAAGAACCTAAATATGGATGCTTTAGGATGCAGATTTATGCCAAGCAACAGTCATAGCACCAATGGGCCACTAAGCTACCTTTCTGGGTAGTTTCCATATATAATTTTTGTGTGTTTCTTTTAATACTGTAGGGTGCCAATAGATACTGGAAGAATGCTCTGACTCCCTACTCGTCATTTCAAAATCCTCTATCTTTGGTTGTCACATGCAGTCTGTAGCTTGCACTCCAGCTTCCATGCTGTTAAGGCTGTTGGTTGGGGGCATTCACATCAAGCTTAACTCGTGTTATTAGCATAAACTGTTGCTTTTCTAAGTGTTATTTTTAACATGACAGTGAGAGAATTAGCTGCTTTTCCAGGCATGAGATGAGGGAAAATTTGTGGCACAGGAGAAATAAGGGCCAAATTTTATGCTGATTTACACCCATATAACCTCTGTGAGATCCTGTGGCTGTAAGACAATGCAAAATGTGGCCTGTGTCTATCTTTAGCGTAATGCAGAGACATAAGTGTTGCTAAAACTATGGGTTTTCCTTGTATGTTATTCAATTTATGTCCCCATATGAAACTTTCTCTTGCCTTAGGGGTATATATATTGATTCATCACCCAGGGAGCTCTACTTCAGGATTACTATCTTCAGTGTTTAGATGAGATAAATTATCAGTATTTAAAAGTCCTTATTAAAAACTTTTTACAATAAAACGTTCTCTAAGATCTTTTCCAAGATGTTGACACAACATAGTTTTTTCCTGAAGCTTTTTTCTTCTTTAATTTTAATATTTTGTTGCCTCCAGAGAATAAAACAAAGAAATTGATACGAATCAGGAGAGAATAGGAGAACTTACAGTTAACCATTCCCAACAAAAACACACTCACACAAAATAAGTTCATCGGGTAAAGAATTGTGAAAGGACCTGCTGGCTCCCGTGCTATGAAGAGGTCTTGATCATGTTAGAAGTTTTCAATTACAGAATAAGTTCATATTTCAAAATATAAAATATTGGTAAAACTGAATAATCAGAGTCTTCTGTGGTAACTGCAAACTGAAACCAAAGTACTAGACCTCTGTATCACCAGGCAGAGAAAGATGGGTGCTTGCTAGTCTGCGCAATGGAAATTTTCAAAACAAACCATTTACATTGTACAAATCTCAACTTGTGATCTTGTCAGATAACATATGCTAAGGGCCAGATCCTGCAAATACTTCAGCAGGTGAGAAACTGTACTCAGTGAGTAAAGTTACACATGTGCTTAAGTGTTTACAGGACTGGAGCTTAGGTGAGACTGGTCTGTATGTGGCAAGAAAGCCTAAAATAACAGAAGAAAGAAAGAAACCTTAAGTGCTGCAGAAAGCAAGTCTGATGATCATGTAGACAACAGTCTCCCCCAATGGGTCTGTTATTGAACTAGTGCCCACAGTGTGCTGTTGGGAAAGGAAGTTTATTTTTATCATACAGGATTTGAGGCATTTGTGGTCATAGTGGTACTTGCAAGATTATGGCCTCATCCCTCGTGCCTTAGATAAATTCCAGTTTGGGTAGCTGTGTCCTGTTTCTCCACAATTCCACCACCAGTTGCAACAAGGAGAGTTCAAACTCTCTCGTGATAGACATGCATTGAAGTCAGTGGAGTTACACCAGCAGAGAATATAGCCCAACAACCTTCTTGTCATAAACTGTTATTTCACTTCAGAAGTGGCTGAAAAGATTACCTGTGCAATTTAAAAAAGGAAATGGGAGAAATCTGGTCAGAAAGTCATCTGGATAATTCAAAGGAAGGTTTACTTTCAAATGCAATTATTCCCAAATGCAAATGATCTTTCTTTTAGATTTTCTTGGTAAACATATAGCTTTGGAACAGTAACTGGGACATAAGCATTCTTTACTGACTGGGTTTCTGTTATCATATACTTTAATATTTGATGTTCTGATCTTCACAATTTTTTAAATTTGGCCTCTAGGAAAAGCTGCTCTGTAATTTCTGATCTTTCTAACGCTAGGAATGAGAATTTTGTTTAGTGTGTTGACTGACAATATGTATAATTCATGTTTCTGAGCCAAAGTGTTTTTTAACTTTAACAACAGCTTTGCATTGACTGTAGTATTTCTCCCCACCTTATTAGATTTTATCATATTACCAGTATCATTATTTCTAAAGCAAAAAATAAAATGTATATCATCAAGATGTTAATTCTAACAGGAAGTCTTACTTGAAGGCTTAAATTCAAACCTTTTATTAAATTTCCCAACATAAGAAATCCTCCCTTATGTGTATCTCTCTTTTTCCCCAATATATCTATTCTGTGGTCAGATAAATTATGTTGGTGGTTGGTTCTGCTAAAAACCCTTCCAATAACCTTTGTTGCCAGAACACCGAGCTATAAAAATCAGTTTTAGCTCCCATAGTTCCAGTAGGCGCACATATATTAAGTTTGAAGTATTTGAAGATTCCCTGCAATTATCATTCTCCTTTTAATAGTGCAATATATAATGGAAATGCTGTGAAAGAGTGTCACTCTGGTCTATTTGGATTACCTGCAGCTACAGGAGTGAGTGCTTTCTAATGTATAATGAATGCTGAGGCTGTGCTTAGATTTGCCCAAGGCTTGTTTTGCCTTAAAATGCTGCATTTTGTTTGGGGGTTGTTTGTTTCAGGGAAAACTGTTGTTGTACCTTAAAAGGGTTTAACAATAGTCCCTGGAGAATTTTGGGGTTAGTGTTCCACATATCTATATTTTCAATACTGGTTGGTGAAAGCAAGCACCGAACATTTTGCACAGCTGATCTTTTATATGCTGGTCGAAAGATCGTCCTTGAAGAAAACCCCTATTGCTGTAGCAGCATAGCCAAGAGTATAACTGGGCAGAGAGGTAGTCTACTCTGCTGTTACACCAGGACATTCAAAGGGAGGAGTTGGGAACTCAACAGTCTACATCTAATAGAGATGAGACTGTTAAAGAGGCCATAGGAAACCAATGAATATTCTTGTCTACAACCTGTTTTTCTGGAGGAGTGACTATATCTGAGGAAGTAAATATGTATTTATTTTTAACATTCTAGTCCTGAGATAAGAACCATGCACAGAAAGTGTATCAAGTGCGCCAGGAGTCAGTATGTAGGCCCAAGATCTCCACATCCATGACTCTGTCCTCCAGTGGTTCCCCTTAGACACACAGGTTCTGCAAGCCAACCCCTCTACTATTTCTGCAGGGAAGCAGAGAACAACTCCTAATTCAAACCCAATGGATGATACAGGTGGTAACTGAGTGCGAACTCACTGCATTTCCTCTACGTGGGAAGTGCCAGACTTAATTCTAAATTTCCTTCATTAGATTAAAGTTAGGGTCCTTAACCCTCTTGTTATAACACAGGCTTTGTAGTCTGTTTGCTATAACACTAAGTATTTCTATAGCACTTTTTATCCAGGAATCTGAAAAAAACTTTACCAGTATTAGCTCACACTCAAAAAACTCCTATTTCTTCCAAGTGTTATTTTACAGAGGGACAAACTGAGGCAAAGAGAGGTTACAAGATGTGCCAAAGACACACAGCAGCCCTGGTGTAGCCAGGAACAACGTCCAGGAATCTTGGCTTACAGATTCCTGTTCAAACCACTAGACCACACTGCTATCCTAATTAATGATATGGGCATAGCATTGGACTTTTCAAACTTGCATGCTTTCTCTTGTCTATTTGTGACAATTTTATGTTGAAGTAAAATTATTGGATCAGAATAGTGGGTTTTTTTATTACTATGGTACAAAATCCATTTTTAGGCCTACTTTTCTTGCATTAGCAATATAGCCTGGTAAAAATATTTTCTACATTTATGTCCAAATCTTAGACAAATTATTCCGTTATAAAATGAAAAATATATATTTTCTGACATGCCTTTTGGCCATTTAAAATGTTCCTATTCTTATGGGATTCAACAATTGTTCCTTAAAGCATGCCACGGGCATGTGAATGATAATGCAATCATAAGCCCAGGTCTGAAAAGACTCACATACAAACATTTTCTTGGATTTCCAACAACTTTAAAAAACAAGGTTTGGCAACTGCAAACAAAACTCTTGTAGCCTTTCGCTGTTCACCCATTTGACATGCAGAGCCCAGCACTGAAACAGATTTGCCATTATGATTCCTCTTGCAACTTTTGGTCATCAAAATTACCTACAGTTTAAGTATCACTAATAAATAGCATAATGACATTTTTTTCTCAGTTATTTTGAAAAAGGCCCATATATGGACACTGGTCCCTGGAGAATGTAGCAAATTCAGCACAGGCAAAGCCAAATCCTGCAGACTTGGGAGTAAGTGCTAGTTTTTTCTTGAAAGATTGAGCCCAGAGAGTCCTTCCAGATTCAGAAGACAAACTGGTTTAGTGATGGTCCCCAGCAAGTCAGCTCACTTATTTTTCTGGGTCAGCCACTGGCAGGAATACTGTCACCCTGGAATGACTGAAAGATCAAAATGTCTAAAATGGGAGAAAACTCGCTCGCTTGCTGAGAACTATCTTACAAATAAGAAAACAGCAGCATGAGAAATGGGGGAGACAGGGGAATAGGTAAAAGGATTAGGGGACAAGATGAAATGTGACCCAACACTTGAAAGATTTCAATATATGAAATCGTTTGTTTTCCAATTGCCACTCTCCCAGAAGTCCCTACTGTAATCAGCCAGTTAACTAGTTACATGTGTAATCCACACTAGGAGAGTGTAGTTCTTTGTCCTGTTCTAGAGGCTGGTTCATATATGGGATAAAATCCTACTCCAACTACCAGCTAGAAGAGTTACTACTTTAGCTCAAGCTTGTTTTTAGCACTGAAGGTCAAACCTCAATGATGGCCCTAGTGTGGGTCTCTCTCTCTCTCCCTCTCTACTTAAATATATTGTAATGGGCTTCTCTCCCTCCACTAGCTGGGTTGCAGGTGGGTGTGGTTCAAGAGAGAGACTCTGGAGGCTGGATGGGGAAACAGGTGCTGCTGACAACTTTGGCAGCATTTAAGTTTGTTCAATTTTTTTGGACAACTTGGTCTTGCCTCATTCTTTCAGACAACCCTGATGCTACAATATCTGTCCATAGCACTCCAACGAATTATCCTTAGATGGTTGTGGGTGGTGGCTACCACTCAACCATTTGTCTGCATCCAGGTCATGCTGAGGGCCACATGTCTGCTGTCAGGTCAATTGGAGAAGATCCATTGAAGCTAATGGTGCTCCACCAATTTACATCAACAGAGAAATTTGAACAAAGTCTTCACAGGTCTGGGGCTTCCTGATCTCCAGAAAATGGTCCCATGAAGGGGTGGCAATGAATATAGGGATAGTTCTTCCAGAACAGGCAGAATGATGTCAGGGACACACAGCTCACCAAGGTCAATCCTGATGAACCGCAGCATTCACAGATGAGGAAATCGTGTAACCAAAACACTGTTCCCGAATTCACATACTCATTGCAGCAGCCTCCCTCTGAGATAACTGTGAGGGGAAACTGTAACCAGAAACTCTCCTAACACCTCTCAGAGCTCTGACAGGGCTCTTGTTATATGATTAGACTTCCACAGAGGCAAACAAACTGCAAAACTAGTTCTCTTCAAGAGGCTCAACACTGCTGTTCGAGGACTATGTTTTCTCTTGGCTGAAGAGACATCTCTCCATAGATCCAGGGTCTTACTTCTGCACTAAAGCCTCAAAGAAGTTGCTGCTGTTCTGTTTCCTCTCTCTCCTCCAGCCCTCACCTCCCTTGACCCACAAAGCCACATAGTCAGGGGAATGCTTGCCCATTTTAGTATAATTCTTTTGACCAGTTTTGGTGCCTCTTGCGGCCCAAAGTTACAACCTGACCTATAGTACTATCTCAGTAAATATATTGGAGATAAACTAATTGCACATGAATTAGTGAAGAACCAGATAGACAATCAAAGTCAGAGGGGAATTTGTAAGTGAAACATATATATTTACCAGCATCACAGAAAGAGCTGCCTATGTCCTGTATTTCTTTGTCACCCTAGTTTTCCTAGTCCACACTGGACCTCAGTAGCTGCAGATGTGCATTCACTCTGGGATGGATTTACATTTTGGCAAAAACTTGAAGGGAGTTGTATTGTCATCTACGTCTGTTGTGACTACAAAAAAATAAGATAATTGCATGTATAATTTCCATATGCAAATTATTGCCTGGATTCAGTTAATTTGTTACTGAAAATGCTTCCAAGGTGGTGGGAGGTCTGTCAAAGGAAAGATACTAAAGGATAAATTAATTGTTGTTTAATAATACAATTTTCTCTACGTATTAAAATAAAGAGTATGAAGACAAAGTAACCACTATGCACCATTACCAGATGAAATACCATCTAATCACATTATCAGATTATACTATATTTTTGTATGAATCAACAAATGTTTAATGTGTTTTTTTTTCTAAAGGCAAAAAGAATCATATTACAGAGGATTAAAACTATGTAAAAATATCTAGATTAATATCGCATCACTTAGGAATAAAGAACATGATGGGTAATGGGTAGATGACCCAGTTACAAAAATGTGGTGATTTAAATACAAAAATTCAACATGAAGTATTTTTAAACCTCACACCATTTAAAAGTCTTTGACTATACTTCAACAAAGGAGCCTTCTGTTATGCAAAGAAGTTGTACATCCTGGCACAGAAAGAAACATGAATTTGATTTTAATTGAAAGAAACCTTGACACCATCTCACCTAAGAAGCAGGTTTGTTTTTATTTCACAATGAAGCTATCATTCAAAATATGAATGGGCAATGTTCCCTCCTAGCTACATGGGTTTGTAATCCAGCAGTGAGCAAAGATGCTGTGGGCATGGCCAAAAAAGTAAACTGCATTAACCCAGCATAGCCAAAGCCCCCTTGTCTTTGTACCACACAGTTGAACAAAATAGGCACAGTCACTAGTAGGAATAGTTGTCGGGGGGGGTGGGGAAATAAAAGAAGACGAGCCACTGTAAGAGCAAGATTGTGTAGTAGCCATTCCATAATTAAGGTTGAAGCTGACTTCCCATTATAAGCCTGATTTTCAAGTCTTGAAACTCTCTCCTCCTCCCAAAAAAACAGTCCCTCTGAAATTTTTCATGCCACATCTCAATCCAGGGTGGAAGTTTCTGGAAAGTCTGGGACAAGCCAGGATTTTTAAATTATGTTATCTGAAATTTTTCCTTCTGAAGTTTTGAAAAATGTCTTGACTTTTTGGCTCATCCTCTCTCCAAATGGCTCACACTCATAGAAAGTAATATTCTACCTCTACCCTGCACCCCTTTTGTCGTCACTTATGAGCTTTCCTTAAATAGGTAAGTCATCATTCTCTCTATATTAAAACAGATGGAGTACCAAACCTTAGGTTTTATGTTGGGATTCTTCAACAATTTATTAACAGTTTGAACTACATTCTCTTGAGGGTTTATCCTGCCTGTTGAATCTGATTACATTAAAGTCCTTTGTTCATCAAGGGACACATTTGATCTACATATGATATTAAAAATGAAACAACCCATGCCTGAACAATATGTTTGTGACACAAACTGAAGAAGCCTGGAAGTTCAAATTTCCATCATGTAATCTTTTCCTAATGATATCAACCTTGAACACACATTTGCCTGTTTCTCCCATAAAAGCTCCCACTTCCATCTTTCATGCATGGAATGCCCTCTCCAAACTAACCCATTAGACCAGTACCCTCTTCTCCTTCACATCCCTTCTCAAGATCCACTTCCACTGCGACACCTACAGAAATCAGCTAGCTGATGATGACTAGGTTGCAGGCTACGTCATCCCCAAGGAATCTTCTCCGCAGAAAATTAGATTCCTTAAAATCTGACTTCAGTTAGCTTTACCCAAGAGAAAGAAAAGTGCTCTCAGAGATAGAATTTATATTTTCATCCCCCGGCCAACTTCCTGGTTGAGTCGGGCTGGAGGACATTGCTCCAACGACAATGTGGTAGGGAACAGAAAAGCAGTGCTACTCACTTTCCTTCTAACCTTGTTTATACTAGGAAATGATGTCATGTTATTTTAAAACATGTTACCAAACATTTTTTAATGAACATGATTTTAAACAGGACTTGCATAAAAATAATAATATGGAGACTGGGCAAGTCATGTTTAAAAAAAAAAGGCTGACCATGATCAGCTAGCATGTTTTTTGAGCACAACTTGTCCTGTCCTGTCAGCTGACACATTTTAAAACACCACCTATATTTCCAGTCTCGACATGACCATAGAAGACTGAAAAAGTCACAGCCATTATTCTTTTCTATAGAGACAGCAGTCTGCGCACACTCATTGTTTAGTGGGACAAGGCACTCCCTGCACTTGACTATAAAAGTAGTTCAGTGTTAGGGGCCCAATCCTGTTCCCACTGAAGTCAACGGACGTTTTGCCACTAGTTATAATGAAGCCAAAACTGGGCCCAAATTTTGTAGTTAGGTCATCAGGGGCCAGGACTAAAACTTGCTTTTTAAAGCAGTACATTGTGGGTGTTCCCCACATGCAGTTCCACAGGGGAGTATTTTACAGCCCAAGTCTGACGTCACTCTTCAGAGATCAAAGGGCAGCCCATCTATTTTCTCAATATTTTCCCTCTCGGAATTGAGTGAGAGCTATCCACGCAGGCGGGTTCATGAGGCAGGTGTAGGAAGTTTTCTCCAATAGCTTTTGGTCTCTTTCCTTTTCCCCTCTATTATTAAAAAAATTGTCTCATGCTAGCCAGTTTTTCCATTTCATTTTTCCCTTTAGATTATTGAAACTTGTTATATTTTGCAGGTGTGTTGGTTGTTGCATTATGCATGTATCTGGTTCAAAATCAATCGTTGACTGCAGCTAAGCCCTTTGGTCTGAGGGCCTCTGTCCACTGGACAGTTTCTTCCGTGGATGTCAATCCCTTGTGTGACTGAGTTGCCATGGTAGTTTCTGATACAGAAGCTCTCGTGCCAAAACTGATGTTTAGATCTGGAGGGAAAGTTTTGCTCATTGCACTGGAGAAAATATTATGCTGATGACTTAGGCTATGTCTACACTATGGACCTTGCAGGGGCACAGCTGAACCGCTGAAGCTGCGCTGCTGTAAGGTCTCCTGTGTAGCTGCTCTGTGCCGGCAGCAGAAAGCTCTCTCACTGGCATAAGTAAACCACCCCCAATGAGTGGTGGTAGCTATGTCAGTGGCAGACCGTCTCCCGCCGACATAGCGCTGTCCACACTGGCGCTTTTGTCTGTGAAACTTATGTTGGTCAAGGGTGTGTTTTTTCACACCCTGACCATCAAAAGCTTTGCCGAAAAAAGTGCTAGTGTAGACAAAGCCTTAGTTCCCCTCTCTTTTCATCTGCATCTTGTTAAGTACTTGACCTCATCTACTCCTAACAGACTGGCAGAGAGGATTGCAGGCGTTCCTTCCCCAAACCATCAATCCCTCCAAGTCTGTCAGCAGACACACAGAATCAATTAAATGAAGGACTGGGAGGGACCTTGAGAGGTCATCTAGTTCGGTCCCCTGCACTGAGACAGGACTAAATATTATCTAGACCATCCCTGATAGGTGTTTGTCTAACCTGTTCTTAAAAACCTCCACTGAGAGGGATTCCACAATCTTCCTAGGTAATTTGTTCCAATGCTTAACTACCCTTACCATTGGGAAGTTTTTCATAATGTCTAACTTAACTCTCCCTTGCTGCAATTTAAGCCCACTGCTTCTACTCCTGTCCTCAGTGGATAAGGAGAACAATTTATCACCTGCTCTTTACAACAACTTTTCATCTTCTTGAAGACAGTGATCATGTCCCCCCTAAGTCTTCTCTTCCCCAGACTAAACAAACTGTTTTTCAATTTTTCCTCATAGGTCATCTTTTCTAGACCTTTAATCATTTTTGTGGCTCTTCTCTGGACTTTCTCCAATTTGTCCACATCTTTCCTTAAGTGTGGTGCCCAGAACTGGACACAAAACTCCAGCTGAGCCTTATCAGTGCTGGATACAGTGGAAGAATTATTTATCGTCTTGTTCACCACACTGCTGCTAATACACCCTAGAATGATGTTCACTTTGTTTGCAACAGCGTTACACTGTTGACTCATATTTAGCTTGTGAACAACTATAACCCCCAGATCCTTTACTGCAGTACTCCTTCTTAGGCAGCCATTTCCATTTTGTATTTGTTCAATTGATTTACTCCTTCTTAAAGGAAGGAATGAGGAGGTTCTTCATTAGATTACCTCTAATTTATGTAGAAATGGGGTAGTTAATTAAGAACCCTCTTTCTCCCAAAATGTTCACGTTTCAGAACTTAGGGAGTTGGTTATAGAAATGATCAACCAAGTCCCTAGACAACCCTCTGCACAGCAGAAGTGCCAAAATCTCCAGAAAAACCCCACCCATCTCTCACATTTCCTGCCATGCTTTAGTGTGTGGGAATGCCAGAAATCTCACATGAAAGCTTGTTCACTGAGACTGAGTCCAATTTTAAGATGCAAAAAGCTTGGATAGTTCAGATACAAATGTCAGAATAACATCCAAACTCCTAAGAGTCTCCCATCCCTGGTCTCATATTTTAGGGTGACCAGATGTCCCGATTTTATAGGGATAGTCCCAATTTTGGGGACTTTTTCTTTTATAGGCTCCTATTACCACCCACTGTCCCTGTCCCAATTTTTCACATTTGCTGTCTGGTCACCCCACATATTCTCCTGACTTTGGAAAAGTCACGTTCACACCCTGACGTTTTTCATTGGGTATTATTCTGCTTTGGTACTAGGTAACCACATAATAGAAAGAGATAGAAAGGATATGCAGAGCAGAAGTGACACCAACTTAATTTTTAAGTATGTAGCAAACCTTTCAGTGTGTTTGTGGCCTGCTAACTACATTCAATACATTGCCATCTTCTACGCAGGAACCAGTCATAATGGCAAGGAAAACAGAGAGAGAGAGAGAGAGAGAGAGCGAGCGCAAGTTCTGAGACTGATCTACTTTCACTATCATTTTAACAATTACTGGAGTTCAGCTCAAAACTCCCCTTTCTGCAGGGGGAAAAGCAGTTCATGGCACAGACACTGGGTGTAAAAGCACTACACTATCATATAAATATTCCGTTTTGTTTCTCTTTCAGAGACAGAGTTTATAAAATATGCACATTCACATAAGCCAACAGCTTTATCGGTACAAACACAACAACAGATTCCTAAACAACTAGAGGGCTAGATTCAAGATTATTCCAACCCAACTTTGGTGTATTTTCACTCTTTTGTAACCTTTTTTGCAAACGTTGTAATTCTTTGTTATTTTTAAATGCTCTGGGGCTAGTTTTTTTTTTTCCTTAATGAATATTCTATATAAACAAAAAAGCCTTAGCACTCATGAACAATCCTGCAATATCAAACTAGTGAACATACCTAACAAGACTTAGCAACTAAGTGGTACTCAATGGGCTTTACTAACTTTAACTTATTTTCCCAACATACCTGTGAGGTGGATACATCAGCACTATTCCTACCAGACAGATAAGGAATTAAAAGACAGACTCACCCAAAATCACATAGGAAGTCTTTGGCAGAGCAGGAAATGGAACCCAGGTATCCTGACTCAGCTGTGTGTCTTAGCTATAAGGCCTCCTTTCTCACACAAGGACTGATCCAAAGCCCACCAAGGTCAATAGGCGTCTTGCCACTGACTTTAATGGACTCTGTGTTAGGCTTAATCATGGGAAATTAACAAAATTTGTGTTAGGGAACAAGTGTGAACATTATGCTTCCGACCCAACAGGCAAAAAAAGCAGGGAATCAATAAGTGACCTTTTTTTTTAAACCCTTGGTAGCATCTTTTTTGTGGCTACAGAATTAAAAAATATTTAAAATGTGAATAATAATTTCAACTGAGTAGTATCTTTTCTTATAAATTATAAATGAAGGCAGCACAAAAATCCCAGATCAGTGTCTAGTTATCAAGTCCTAAACGAAACGCTGTTCCTTATTGGCCATCCAATCCATGCAATGGAGTTTAAATGTTTCCCTCATCTTAAAGGACTTTGTCAAATAGGTATAAAAATGTATCTAACAATGGGCATAAGGAGAAGGGGTGGGGACAAAAAGAAGGTATGAAGTGTTTTGTGCTCCTTGGGAAAACAGGAGCATGGATTTTGCAGTGAAACAGTGCAGTGAAACATGCAAACATGCAGTGAAACAGTGAAGACTATTTTCTTCTTAAGCTCTATGACAAAAATTCTGGGCTGCTCATTAACACATGCAATAAGGGATCTTATGCTGCACATGGATTTATCCAGGCAAATCCATTAAAATTAATTGGAGATGTTGAGTAAATGCCTGTTCACCACACCAAAATATTCCCCCTATGAAAAAAACAGGAAAGAGATCCTGTATCAGGCTAGCAATGTTCACTTGAAACGCCTCACACTGGTAGCAAGTGTTGGTCCTGCTGAGAAAGAGTTAAGTGAATTCCACTGACTCACTAAAGCAGGTGACTCAGTATCCCACTTTGATAGGTGGGAGTGTCTCTTTGGACACAGAGGATCTAGAATGTGAGCTGAGCAGTTTAGGAGAAGGAGTCCCAGGAGCATCCAACTCATGAGGAGAAGGCTGGGGTTGAAACTTATCTCATTGTTCATTTTGGGTTGATAAAGCCAAACCCCAGAAAAGGGGCACTTTTTTTATTCTACCATGTACCAACTGTGCGCAAAAGCAGGTTGGAAAAGGCACTAACAGCACTACCCAGGAAGCAGTGAGGAGAAATCAATGAACCACAAAAGCATTCCTTCCAAGACTAAGCTACTCTTCACTTTAACACTAACAGATGACCCAGAGCTCCTAAGAAAAGGCCCAAACAAACCTCCAGTATTCTCTTCTCAATCTGAGGTGGTCAAGAACATATTTGAACCAAGCACAACTCTTCCCTTCTCAAGAGCTTCTCACAGTATCCCTCAGTGCCAGCAAACACTTAAATAGTCAATTTGTCCAACCTGTGTGGCAATGTTCATCCTAATAAATCAATTATTTCAGCTCACATGGAGGGGTTGGTGTTTACAATACAGTATCACAAGCATTGTAAACAAGCACAAAAAGGAAACTGTGCTCCCCCAGGTACAATAGATGTAGGAGCATTTGATTATCCTGTGATGCCGGGAAAGTGATAAAAACACTGTGCTTCCGTGCATTTCTACAGCTTTGACAGTAATGTTCTCCTTGACCACTGTGTGGATGGATCAGATCATGGCACCGAGGCCTCAAACTGGGGCAGGTTGTGCCAGGTTAGCAACCCAACACTTTTTTTTTTTTTTTTTAGGATGCCGTCTTGTTCTCTGGGACCTAATTTCTTTTTTTTAAAAAGTCTCTAACCCTTATGGATGCAGAGAAAAATCAAGGAAACATGAAACAAGTGTCAATTGATGTAGCAATGTCTGCAGCAAGCCTGAAACTACAGATCTGAGAGCTGTGAACTGCACCATTCATCCAATTACCTGATGGTGAGAAACTCAGATGTCCAATGATGATTTAAATGTCAACATTTGTAACTATTTCAGTGATATCACAGCATGGAAGAAAAGAGAGGAAGGATCACAGATCTGCACAATCTACAGTCAGCGTAGGCAGATCATTCGTCGGGTTTTAAGATGGACAGTGTTGCTTTTCTAAGGTCTGTCCTCCATCTGATACTGAGAAAAAATATGGGCGTGGTTTTGTCTGATATCAGATGGGGTTCCATTTTGAAGAGCACCTGATCCCGTCCACTGCAAGGTCATGCTGATAGAGTGGGATCACCCAGGCTGGGATGGGCTTTGGTCCATACCATTCGCAGAGGTACCGGAACGTTTGGTATTCTGGGAATCCATGAGTGGTCACCCTATGTCATTAGCATCTTATTTTGGTGCCAATAACAGATGGTGTTTGGGAGAGCAGCAGCATTTCTTGTACCTAATGTGCCCCATGGAGCTAAGTGGCCTAAGGGGCTGAGTAGAGCCCAAGTGCGGCCTCTAAGTCACACCAAGGAGAAGGCAATCCCACAGAGCCCAAAGGCCATCCAAGCCCCACCGGAGGGGAAACAATTCCATGGAAGACATAAAAAGGGCCAAGTCTGCACTGAAGGTGTGCGGGCTTCCTCCCTGACCCTAGTGACTGCTGCTCCTCCCTCTGCTGGAGGCTGCCTGCAGACTCAGGCAGACAGCACTGCATCACTTACACTCAGTTCACATTTTTCAAGCTTTTTCTTTGCAACCATGAGGGCTGGAAACTTTTTTTTTAAATAAATCTTAGATTCTGATGTCATCACAAGACTCTGGGATCCAGAGATTAGCATGTGCCTATTGTGTCTCGGGAGTATCCTAACATCACTCAGAGAGCCCAGCACAACCCGCGGGATCACAGTTTCAACATCTGCAGAATCTGCTGTGAGTGGGGGGCAGAGCTCAGTTAGGGAGTAGAGCCTAGCATTTGGGTGGAGCTTGAGAGGGGTACCACCATCTCTCCCTCCCCTAGTTCAGCTCTGATAGCACCTCTGGTAGTTTGATGTTCTGCCAACTGCCACAGTCCTTTTTAACTGGCTATCTACTGTAGGTTTAAGGTACCCATTTTTCGTGGGGGAGGATATGTATGCAGACCTGGCGACAGCAATTCTGGGCAGAACAGTCAAAGGGCCCCCCAGGCCCAGCACGGCGTCGCCACGTGGGCACAGAGCTGGACCATGTGCGGCGGCTGGTGCACACAGGCACGCACAAGCCGCGCCTGCACGGAAGCGGTCCGCCTGACATTTGGGCAATGCTGCGCCTGCTGGTGCCCAGTGAGCTGCTGCTGGCTGCGCTGTGGGGCACGCTCTTCCGGCACAGCCAAGGCTTCCACGTGTCCGCCCGGCTGCCTTTGCTACCGCCGGTACCACCCCCTGCATGCCTAGGAGTGGTAGCGGCGGCAGCCGGGGGTCCCCAGGCCCTTTTAAATCACCTGGGGCCCTGGGCAATTATCCCCTTTGCCAGCTCACCCCCTGGGGCGTCAGCGGGCCTGTATGTATGTGACTGTAGTGCTCATGATAGGTGTCAGAATATCAGCACTGGAACCTAAACGCTGCTCTCTAGATACCTAGGTACTCAGATGACCCTTATAACTGTAGTATCTGAATCCAGCACAAACATTAATGGATTTTATCCTCACAGCAGTCCTATGGGGTAGGGAGGGATTAACCTCATTTTACAGATGGGGACTATGGCATAGGGTAGATTAAGTGACTTGCCAAAATCACAAGTCATTGACAGAGCCAGGTCCAGTGCCTGAATCATGAGATCATGCTTCCTACCCACCTTATCCACTAAAGAGTGTCAGTGTGAATGGTTGTAGTACGCCATACTACCCTGCCAGTATACCTCAGCCCTGGGTGGTTGCAATCACCAAGGGATGAAGCCGGATCCTTGGCCCTTCTGCTGAGACAGCCAAGGAAGGAGCCACATCTGGGAGTTCTGTGATGCAGATGTTTGTCTTCCAAGAACTGGGCTACGACCAGCAACTCCTTTTAATCAGATCACTGAACAGCCTTCAGGTAGCATTTGTGTGCCAGTTTTAAATGTTTTTTTCTGGACCACAGCCCTCTCAATTCACCTTTTTGTCAACAGACGTGAAAGAAATTACCTGAAATGATGCAACTGTTATTTTTTCCAGGCATTTTCCAAGACCTTCTGGAAAGAACAAGTACACACACCCGCACTCCCGCCACTTTGCTCCTCTCCACATACTGTGGTTTCTCTCATATACTATAACATTTACAGTAACTTTACTAGAAGGCAGCTGGATTCAGCTCCCTCAGAAAATAATCAATTCCACTATTTAGCATCCCTCTAAGTGCATTTTCAGCAGGTAAAGAGAAATTTTCTGCCTCCATGCAAGGGCAGAGCCAAGCTCAGGCCCCAAACTTGGATCAGCCCCCTGGCAACATTATTCTCTGCCATCACCAGGCTGCCTAACTAGCTCTGCTCTGTTTTGATATTCTTCAGTCAGGGGAAACAGGAAAGGTGTTAGCGATACAAACAACTGCCCATTCCCCACTTGATATTTGTGTTTTGTTTTTAAGTCCTTTTGCTTCTGCCTCTGTCAACAGCTCTGATTGTATATAAACTTGGTTTTGTCCATCCAAACACACAGTGTAAAACCCTCGTAGCAGCCAGTCCAGCATCCCTTAGTTATGTCAGCAAGGCCTGCAGATCGGGACCCATAATGAAGTCATTATTTCCATAGACAAAAATCACTAGAAGTGGAGCGTCTTTCTCACCAAACTGTAGTATGTACACTTCAATGTACTGAAAAAATCTGGGACTTCCATTCCACCTGACCCTAAGAGTTGATGAAGGCAAATCCTAATGAAGTGACTTCCAAAAACAACATTGGTTTTATTTTAAATACATAGGAACTGGAGTAAAGTCCTAATTCATAAGATGTTCCAGCCCTGCAGGACTCTCTCAAAGAGCATTTACACAGCTAAACAGATGTGCATGTATCTAGATTCTAAAGCACGGTAACTTTTCCACTCTTGTATTGACATCTCTGTACTGGATCAGGTTACCATATTAGTAGGGGTCCTGTGCTCTAAAACCATCAGTCATTCTCTTCCGTGGATAACCAGCCCTTGTATGCAAATATTCTGTTCTTATTCTGTACTCAGCACAAAGTTACACACATTTGTCTGCATCATTTTAGACTCCTAATGCATTTGATATTGCTTCATATGTTCTCAAGTGATAAAAAATAACAGATTTCATTGCTATGCACCAGTGTTTTACTTTACTATCCCAAGTGTGACTAACTTGTGTCTATTCCTTAGATGTACACATTTTTAACTATATACTTGTTGTTATGTCTGCTAATGGAAAATTTTCAAACTTCTCATATAAAGGGAAAGATTGCTGTTGCACCATGGCTGCTCCCTGCCATCTTCTCTGCACTAGAGAATTGCACCTTTACAATTTGTATTTCAAACAAATGTTGATAACAGGCAATAGTACATGTCCATCTTTGCAACACCAGTTCATTGTGGGTACCTATCCCCCAGTTCTCAACACAAAGTTCTTGAAGCAGGTATTTGTTGGTATAGCCATTCACAGCTGAGAGATACCGTGCCCACATTCCTTTTAGACGTGAATTTTCCATGTATTAAAATCACATGTATTTTGTAAAATTAAACGACAAAATATTCTTATTTTTAAATAACAAAAGGCTCAGGATTGCTGCTTTGCACCTCATAAACCAAGACCTGTACACCTAGAATTCCAAAACCAATCATGCAAAATGATTCTGTGGTGGACACGATAGTGGTGAACTTCGCTCTGAAAAAAATGGAGTTGCAGTGATATCAGCAATTCTTGTGCACCACTGCTAGCCCTTGCGTGGGTGGAGCTGAAATGGAATGGAATGATAATGCAACAGGGGCTTGTAATGCCAACATTCTCTAGCGCAAACAAGGTTAGGAAGTAGACTAAACATAAAGAAATAATGCAGGATCATTCAGCTCTATTTGCCTGATACTGCTGAAGGGTCTGAAATGAATTTGCCCTCAATGGCCTTCTCTATGCTACAATATTTTTAAATGGTCCTCCATTGCACAAGCACTGGTACATAGCTCCACTGGTGATCGCAACAGTGAGGGCACTAGTGTAAACGGGCTCTGAAAGAGGTTAGATGACAAAGAGGAAAAAAAAACCTGTGCCCTGTCCACACTAGAGCTCACCCTATTGGTATCACTAGTGCAGGTGCACAAGTGCTAGAGCTATACTGGTATATTCCCCTACATTTTTCAGTGTACGTAAAGCCTAACGGAAGAACACTATGAACTGATCATTACAAAAATTTGATTCCTACCTCAATAAGGAGCAAAGGGACAAGCTGGCAGCCAGCTTTTCCAAGCAAGAAACCGTAGGGGACTCAGACTTCATGGTGCACCAATTGGGCTGCCGCAACTAATCTTGTGTAGGTTACACACATCGCTTACAACAGTCACCAGTAAAATATGACATGTAAAGCTTCTAATAAATCAACCTGCGCCTGATGTTTTGCTGTATCCCCCTACACCATGAACACTAGAATAAGATTACTTTGTTAATAATAATCATTATTATTTGCATTACCACCTAGGAGCCCAAGCCATGGACCAACGCCCCACTGTGCTAAGTGTTATTCAAACAGATAGAACAAACAGTTTACAAATAAGTATAAAATAAGAGAGGACTATTTGCCCATGTGGTATATAGCAATCTTTTTATACTGACCACCGTTTCACATCACGGATTAGGAGATTCCTCTTAGTTCATCTCTTCTTACCCAGAGTGACTGGGCAGTATTTTTGCAACAGTATAGAGGAAAAAACAGTACTAAGACAATAAAGAGTCAGAATCCAATTTGAAGCAGACTGAAGAGCAATGCAAGTGATCTCTGCTCACCTTAACTCCTAGCAAACATTACTAAATGCATTTAATAATGCTTATTTTCCTTATTGAAATTAAAGTAGCATGATAACTCTACTAAGTCTATAAACATTCATATGCATTGCAGTTAACTTGTAAAGCGCTGTTTACTTTCTGTTTTCTCACTTTGTAATTCTTAAATACTTTTGGTTTCTTATAACCTGACTTGAATTGAACTATTCTGCATGGGACACATTCACTGTACCATCCTTCAAAAGGAAGGTAACAACACATGCCTTCCCAAGAGGAAGTCTTCCTAAAGAGTACAAGCAAAAGAAGGCAAAGCAAAGGAAAGAGTTGTAATAGCCCAGGTCTGTATAGAAAGGTCTGCTAGAGATGGAATAACGGATTAGAGAACCAACCCCATAAAAATTGTCAAGATACAGGGGGGCTGGAACAACTTGTACAGTGGGGGTGTTGAGAGTCACTGAACCAAACTGTATATGATGGAAACCTGTATATGATGGAAACCACTCCAGGCTGGGGGGGGAGGGGGGTGGGAGAGGGTGCGGCAGCATCACAGGCATCCCTAGTTCCACACCTATGTCCAGATACAATGCTAGGCACTCAAAGAAGGGACAGGGCACTTGCCAGCTACTCCTCCCACACCAGGTACTTATCATATATAGCACTGTAATTAGTCCATGTCACTAACATGGCAACATTGTAATACCAGAGGTGATCTCACATGCAATATGTAATAGCAAATTACAGCAGTCACCAACTATCAAATTGGTGTTCCGTATTCATTAATTACCCTCAGATCTTAAAGTGACTTTTCCTATTAACAGTCAACTGTCACAAAATTTTGTATTAATTTAAATGGCAGAGGAGATGAGCTTATATAACATGTGCAACTACAGGGGAAGGAAGAAGGGATAACAGTAAGGAATAGCATACTTAATATTGGTCTCCCCATTCTGCACATGCCTTCTCCTTGATCTGCCTCTGTAACAAGCACACTGGATATTACCCCTAATAAGATTCTGAGCATTACAATGACAATTCTTAGGATCTCCCCGGAGACCATCCAGACTCTGATTAGTTTCTCAAACTGCTCCCACTTCCTAATCTATTTTCAATAGATGAAAACATTTCTGGGCCCAAATTTTTTTGTAGACACTGTACATCCCCATCTGTTACTCAAACGTAAAATGTTTAACTCTCTACTCCGTTCTCTAGAAGAACGCCAAACATGAAAATCAAAGCCTGATTCTCATCTACACTCAGGATATGGCTATGCTGCAGTTTGAATAGCATGTGTAGGCATACCCGAGCTTTGATTGGGTTAGCTTGCTAAAAATAGCAGTGTCCTCACAGCAGTACAGGTAGCACAATGAACTAGCTGCCTCAGTATGTCCCTCGGCAGGACTGTACTTGGGCTGCTAGCCCATGCCACAGCAGCTACATGTCTATTTTTATCAAGCTAGCCTGATCAAAGCTAGTGTGGGTATGGCTACGCATGCTGCAATTGTGTCCCCCCAAGTATAGTGCAGACATATGCTAAGACTGCTTTACTCTACTCTGGCGGTGTAGGATAAAGCAACCCCAGTGTAAATGAGAATCAGGCACTTGTATTCTGCAAACTGCCTGAGTTTCACTTGGTAGATATATAGTGGTATTATGGAAATCATGCACAGAGAACTCAGGATCAAATTATAATAAGGCGTCACAGCAAAGATAATAAAACAGTTTGGGGCTTAAATAATGCTGATCTATATTTTATTAGTAGTACTACTATTTATTTATATGAGAGTAGTGCTCAATAGCGCAAATCTCCCCACTGTGCATAGACACAGTCCCAATTGCATAGACACAGTCCCAATTCCAAAGAGTTTAAAGTGGGAAGAATTGCTGGCTGTAAAATAAACCGATGAAAAGGATCCTCAACCAGAGCATAACTGCATTTGCTGCAGCAGAAGAACCTGATGTGTAGCAAACAGAAACATATTAGAAATGGCTGGAGAGGGGGAGGGAAATAATCACTTGCTGAGGCCACGTGAGTATGGCTGGCTACAAAAACACTAAGGGTAGATATAGTCCATTTAGCATCATAAAATGACTTTGCTACATACCAACTAATAGCAACTGAAAGGCTGTTTTCATTTCTGAACTCACAAATGTGTGGCATTTCTAGGCTCCCATTTGAGTGTGCTATGAAGCTTAGAGAGCTGAAAATGCAAAAGAGCTCACTGAACAGCATTTCAGAAGAACTGTCTTCTTCCCACTCAAAGAAAGGTTAGCTCGTACCAGAAAAGCAGAGTCTGCTAAAAGACACACTCACTAGGATACACACTATCATTTCCAAATGTCCCTCACAGATGGCTCTCTGTCTGGAAGTGTGATTTTGAAGATACTGATTGCTCTTCCTCAAAACACAGTAAGAAATACAAAGACAAATTACTGTCACGCATTTAAAGGGAAAAATATATTTCTCTGCTAGATGAGTAGTAAATCTACAGGAAGAGCTTCTCTTACTCATAGCTAAAAGGCTTCTAACCGTCTGGGGAGGAGAGAGCTGAAACATGGATGCATATAGGGACTGCTGTGCTGGTAAGGGAGCCTGAACAAAGAAGAAGCAATTGTACAAGAAAAGTAGGTAAGAATGTGCTTTGTACCACATATTACAGCTTACAAGTTTCACGCAAGGAAGCCTTATAAACACTGTGAAATATGGAGTAAAACTACGAAATCTGGTGATTGTGTAATATATACTAGCAGTGCCCTGCACAATTATAACAGCTACAAGTTCAATAAAGTACGACTGATTTGCCAGACTGCTTCTGCTTGTTGCTCAGGATGGTTAGGTGCATGTGCAGAGGCATCAATTCACAAATCAGGAAGGTGGGTGCCCCTCTTCTTACGACACTGGAAAGACCATACCTAGGACACTGCGTTCAGCCTGGGGCCTACATAAAACCAGGTGCTACAGTATCAGTGACCTCTGCAGTGTCTAAGAGCCCACATATTTGAATCAACCAAAACTTAACCACATGTATTCAGAGATCTCCCCACACAACTCAGAGATTTCCACAGACTGCAATTTAAAGTCTGCTGCTCTGGTGACCTCCTGCTCTTGGCCATACAAATGATCAATACGAGTTCTGTATGTGAGCCCAGGGGCCTGGTCCTCCATTGCCCTGCACCATATGGAGTCATTTACATCAATACAAAGCCAAACATAAAATGCTATACCGAATCAGAATGGTAGCATTTCACATTCACTTTACACTGGTAGAAACATCTACTCTAGGGGCAGGGCCTGTTAATCGGGCCCCAGGTGTTATGCTCACAGCTGTCCCATCTTGATGCCCTGCCTTGGATATTCAGGTGAGGACTTTGACACTAACTCTAATAGATGGGCAGTGAAAAGGCACAAGACAAGCTTGTATCTCAAGAACCTGTTGCAGGTTATTTACTGGGAGTAAGGCAATATCCCTATACTGTCGCTGGCCTCTGTCCCAATAGGTCCTACATGCCAGTCTCTTTCTACTGCACCCATTCCCATTGCTGAGTCAAACAGCAGTTGTTGAAGAAGTGTGACATCCAGTGGCAAAGGCTTTAAAACTAGAACCAGTAAGGAATTTTTCAACTAAACTTTTTTGACCAAAACTGCTGATTCAGAGAAACTGGAACTGTTCAAAGGAAAGAGTCAGTTTTGATGAATTTCCCACTTCAAAACATTGTTGAACAATACAGCTTCAGAAAAGCTCCCTTTTTGACTTTCATTTTTAAATTAAAGTTAATTTAAGGTTAAAAATAAAAAAGTCAAAACAAAATGCTTTGATTTACCTGATCTGAAAAAATAAACAAACCGCAGGTTTTAGGTTTGCAAAAATTTTAAAGATTTGATTTTTCATTCAGATTTGAGATGGGAACGTTTTTTAAACTCTTTTCTAGTCCTTTCTGCCCCGCTCTATTTAAAATCTCAAACTAGTGCCTGAGATCTGACACCACTAATATTCTGGGCATTCAAAGTCCCCATCCTATATGACACAGCCACAATCAGATATTGTACTGACATCAAACTCTTATGGAAAGCCAGGCCTCCCCATCCACAAATGTTAAAGCAAGGGGCACCTTCCTGCGCTAGGAGTGAAGGCTTCAGTAACCAGCTTTCCCTCATCTCCCCTGGTACAGTGAGAGCTCCCCCCTGCTTCTTTCAATCTACTTTAGCCACTGCCAATCCCCATTCTTATTGTCTTTTAGCATGGCTTTATCTCCTCCTCCCACCTACCTTGATTACCAAAAAGTCAGTGACTAATGTCCTTCCACAGTATACTCCCACACCGTTCCCAGACGATAGTTCAAAGCCAGTCCACTTGCAAACTCAAAGGGTTTTGAACAATCACACTCCTCCCATCTCAGAACAAATGCCCCCCATAAAAAATGAACAGAAAAATCCCCCTAACAATCAGCTTTTCCCTTCCAGGAAGAAAGCCCAGCTGCTGGTAGAGATCAACCTCCTGGTCCTTTTCCACAGTTCCCCTTTCCTGCTGCTCTCCATACCCCAACACCCCCACCTATCTCCACCAGCAACCACATGGCACCCAGGCCCCAGCACACTTTGATTCAGGATCTCTACTACTGAGTCCCCTCTAGTTCCTACAAACAATCCTTCATTGTCACTCCTGTTATGACCAACTGCTTATCTGAAGCCTGGGAGTAAACTCTCCAGGTAGCTACAATCTGAGACCTTCAGGCTTTGTCCCAGGCTGAGTGGTTCATAGCACTCTACCAACATCCTGTTTCCCTGGCCACAGCAGCTCTGCCAAGGTTCTGACAATCCCTTCTCCAGATTGTCCCCTTACTGCTGGAAACTCCAGTTACTGTTCTGCTCTCAGATGCTTCTATGACTTCCACCACACAGGCTCCTTGAAAAGCAGCAGCCATCTTACCTCTCCTGTATGATGAGAACAGGCAAACCTTCTCCAGCTGGCTGTGGAAGAATATCCTATGGGAAGCAGCAGAAGTCCCACTTCTTGAGTAATTTAAAACTGGAAAAAAGGTTGAATATACTGGCTGTGACAATCCTCCACAGGCAGGTGCTAGCCTAGATGTCAGAACTGGTTGTTCTATAGGACCAAACAACAGGCAAAACTGCTATTTTTCACAGTGATAACAGAGCAGAATCACACACTCCAGACCTTAACCAGCTCCCATGGACTTCAGCTGTCTGTGCTTCTAATACACCTTGACCTTTAATCAGCAAAATTCACCCTGCTGTGAAGTCACTGAAATCAGCAGGTACAAGGTTATGCCTATAGTCCACAAAAATGTGTGCCTGTGACAGGGTCTCTCATTGCACAGGCAATATTTTCAGGTGACAAATGAAGGAAGGTGTTACACAACATGGTCTGCAAAATCCTCACTGAAAAAGTTAGAGAGACATGTGCTGGCTGGTTCCGGCTGTGCCCAGGATTTCATAGCAGAAGTTAATGAGGAATTTATCTGTCAAAATTTGAAAGACACACTAAATCCGACAAGAACTGCAGGACAGGGGCCAAGATCTGCAAATATGAGCATGCTTTACTGATATTTACAACAAAGAAACTTTTGAAATAGGATATTCAGCAGGGATCTTCATTTTGTGAAGCTGTTGAATATTGTAGTATATATAGATATTCCCCTACACAAAAAATTGTTAAGAGATCATACTGCTAAACTGCATAAACCACCAACCCAAACTGTAACAAGCAAGTAAGTAGTTAAGTCATTCAACACTCCACTTACCAGTTCCCTATCTCAACTTTCACTACCTCCTTCCCTCGTCCACACTCAACTGCACAGCCTTAACTCCAAGGTCACACTTTTCCACATACAAATAACACACTATAGACTTCATCACTGTGTATAGGGAATATATCTTAATTTAGCTGAGGTCAGAGATCAAGCTGTGTGTGTGTGTGCGCGTGTGTGTAATTGCGAGGGATCGCATATGTGCATTGGGGTTGTATGCTGCAATTGAAAAGGACTTTGCTTTGGAGCTATGTCTGTAGGGCTGAATCCCCTCTCACTTGGACTGGCGTAAATCAAGAATATGCTACTGAAGCCCATGGAGTTACACAGGTGCAAAACTGGTGTTAGTGAGAGGAGAATCAAGCCCAGTGGGTTTGTCTATCATGATGTGTGGGTGAGAAAGCCTGTGAATTGAACATGTATTATCTAACTAGCGAATTCCTTGTTTTTTATTGATCACCTTGATAGGAAATGAACTCAACTAACTATAAGTTAGTTATAAGTTTTTTTGTGGGGGCTATAACTATTATATAACCAATACAGAGTGTTGCACTCATCTTACTGATGAAATTAAAGAACGCTATAGGAAAGAAGGTAAACTAAGTTTTTCAGGGTAGGTGCAATATTTTATGTGTATTCTTGCTACTTTAAAGTATCACATACAGTGCTATCTGAATAATATAAAAAAAGTTTTAAAATATAATGACACAATTTGGGGCACTTTTAGCAATGTTCTGAGATGACAATACCAACAATGAACATCTTCCTATGCTGTGAAATAAAACAATAAGATCTTCATAAGTTTCTATGCCATACTTTTTATTTTCAAATAAAATAGAAAAATACAATTAAATTCAACCTGAATACAACCGAGAATACAAAATTGACTGAAATACGGACGGGGACACTCAGCTGATGAATAGTCCTCAGTGCAGAGTAGGGTCTTTACTGGGGTTGAAAATAAGTTAGTTATGATTTAACAATGTTGGGACCATTTGAAAGTGGTCCATCCTGTGCAGAGCACAGTGTTTGGTTACATGTACATGCAGCTTTGGACACATACCGGAAGAATGAGGAGGCCTTGTGGCACCTGAGAGACTAATAAATTTATTTGGGCGTACGCTTTCTTGGGCTAAAGCCCACTTCATCAGATGCATGCAGTGGAAAATACAGTAGGAAGATATATATATAAATCTATATACAGAGAACATGAAAAAATGGGGGGTTACCATATCAACTCTTAACGAGACCAATCGATTAAGGTGGGCTATTTGCCTGCCTACTTACTGCGACTTGATCTGGATATTCACTTCCTTGCCCAGACAGGAAACCCAGCTATTAAAAAGTGAATGAATATAGAATAAAAAACAGACATATTTAGTATTTTCCTTTTAAGGCCTGATCCTGCAAACACATATACACGTACCAGCAGGATTTGGCTGGGATGTACTGGAAACTATTGGTCTACATAGCAGAAATATGCAAAAATTAAATATTTTCTGTAACCCCCTTGTCCACGTAGAATGGGTCATTTCTAACACAATTGCAGGGGCAAAGACATAATCAATGATGAGGTCCTGAACAAAGGTGCTTCCCTGAGGCATATGACACTAATTCCACAGGCCTTCCTTGTCCTGGAGGTATGGCTGGGCTAGGGGCTGTACAAGCAGCTAAGACAGTCTAAAGGCCCGATCCAAAGCTCGCTCGGTCCTGCCATTGCCTTGGGTGTTCTTTGAAGAACAAACAGGGGGAGAGCCGAGGTGGGCGACAGGTGACAGCACCAGGAGCAGACCTCGGGTCTTTTCTTGTCGGCCTCCCCAGGCGGACGAGCCCGAACGGGAGACCAGCCTGGGGCTGTTCAGGGCTTGTGACCCAGACTTGCTGGCGGGAGTGGGTGGCGCCCCGGCGAGAAGCGCCAGGAATGGGGCCCTCCAGCTGGCTGGGGCTCTCCTGCGGCTGCAGCAGAGCAGGGGCTCCCGGCCGCAGCCGCGTCCCGCCCCTGGGCCCGTGGCAGCGGCGCCCCTGGCGCCCCGTTGCAAGCGGCTCCCCACCCTGGGCCCTTCTTTGCAGCCGGAGCGGCCGCGGCCCCTGGGTGCGCTGGGCCACGGGCGGCGCCGGCGGGGAGCGCTCTCAGCAGCCGAGCCGGCCGGGCAGCGAGGAGCTGCTGACGGCGGCGGAGAAGCGAATCGTGGCGCTGCACCGGGAGGCCTGCGCGGTGAGTCCCCCGCGCTTCCCGCTCGGGCCCGCGGGGCGCTGCTTGTGCAGCCGCCTCACCGCTCCGGGCTGCTCCCAGGCGGGCCCGCGGGGCTGGAGGCGCCCCACACAGGCGGCGTGCTGCAGGCGAGGGCTCCCTGCAGACCCGCTCCCCTGCTGCAGCGGCTAATGGGCGGCCCGGGGCTGCTCCGTGCCGCGCCCACTGGCCGCCTTGCCTGGGCCTCTGCAGCCAGCCGCACGGAAGCGCAGGGAAAGGCTGGCAACAGGTTGGCTGCCCCGGGCCTCTCCCTCAGCCTGAGCTGGGGGCATGCCGGGGTCGGCCCAACACCGCGGCCGGCGCACTGGCGCGTGGCCTGGGGGTGCTGGGAAAAGGGGGGGCGGTTGGATGAGCGCAGGGACTGGCTGCGATCACAAGGAAGGAGTGGACGTGCACCACCGAGAGAGTGACAGGAGCTCCGTGTCCCAGCAATACTTGTGCCACATTAGCGATCACTGATCGTCTTGCCCTTTCAACTTCCCCGGGGCAGGGGCTTGCTGTGGCCTGGGGGGGGGGGTCCATTTGGGGTATTTCATAGCGATGGCCTTTCTAGCCCGAACTTCTCTGTCCAGAAGTATTGACACGTGCGTCTGTGCGAGCAGAGATGGACATTTGCTCACAAGACGCTGCCTGGTGCAACGGGAACTGTAGAGGGAATAAAGTCACAAAACCCCACAGGAAACCAGAGAAGCCTTCCGAGCGCGCTCCCGGTCCCAGCATTCTGTAAGGTTGGGGCAAGTCACGGAAGGCCTGGGACCAAGAGAACAAATAAGACAGCAAAAGCGAAATCTTTTTTCCGGGGAGGGGCAGCAGTCCCCAGCCTGAAAGCTCATGCAGAGCCTCAGTGAGCCATGCTGCGTGCACACTGGGGACTTACAGCACTAGACCTTAGTTATTGATTAGGTCAGGGAGAAATATGTCCAAAAGTAACAACGTGCTGGTAAATGCAACTCTTGGACGCCCGGCAAACTGCCCAGTGCTGGTAGCCTGAACACCAAATGTATTTACAGTAATTTACCCAAACTTCGGGCCTGACAAACTCGCTTGTATTTCTCGTTTTTCTGGAATGCACGTGTGTTTTGCAGGAAGGGAACTATGTCCCGATAACAGCCTCCAGGCAGAGAGGGTGCCGACATGTTAAGTGACTCTCTCCTTCCATCTCCAACTCCGGCATTGACATGATTAATAACCTCTCCGCTCCCCTTTGCACGCGGAGAGCTGCAGAGCTGGTACCTCAGCTCCCATACCGGAGGGCGGAGGAAAGCGGGGCAGCCTTGTTTTGTTTTGTTTTGTTTTCTGGAGAGATGGAAGCAACCTGCTGTCATTGTGCACGGAGCTCATCACTAGCGGTAGGAACAGCATACACGAGACCATGGAAGGCCCATGAGAACCTGCAGTAAATGCTGTCTGTAGCAGTAAGTGGCGTCCACCTCCTCTCCCCCTGCTCTAGACACCGCACCCTGATCGCACCGCAAGGCGACGCTTGGCCCTTTCCCCCTCCTCACACGGATGTGCATCTCCGAGCACCTTGTGCTGCGCGCCCCTCTTCCGCCGCGAGCAGTCGCTGAGTTGGCCTGGACAGCCATTGGGCCGACCGATTCTGCTCCGGTTGCGGAGTTTTGCCGTTGGCTCCAGCGAGATCGGTCCCCGCAGGAGGTTCCCAACCAGCCCCGGAGTGGACTGAGGAATTCCCCCATTCCTAGGCAGCTGCCCGCCGGAGGGTCAAATGGCAGTTGTAGGCAGTCAGCATGGTTACAGTAAATGACCTCAACGTGGGCATGGAACTGTCCCCCGGCTAGATCTCTCCCCTGCCTTCCCTGTCGCAGGCGGCTGGTTCTCTGCCTTTGCCGCCATTAGTGATGGCTGATGTTTAGCAGGCTTTCTGGCCCAATTTTAAAAATACCTTTGGGCTTCTTTGTCTTAGTCCGTCCGCTATTTCAGGGGCTGCAGGCAAACACCAGGGAATGTGTCCCTTTACGGATGCACAGGCGCAACAGAACAGGGAAGCAAAGGAGTTGGTTCGCGTACCACTTTTGAAATGTGCAGCTCCAGCTTAACTCGGGGAGCGTTATCTTTGCTCTCCGAAACGTAGGCGTGACGTATTTGGTGTCGAACATTTTACAGCTATGTCCATACCGGCAAAGACACGATCCAAAACCCTGGCATCTTAACATTTCCACTCGCTATAAGCATTGTTGCAAAGGTCACTTGCTGGAAATGACAATCAAAAAGTGACCTAAATATTAAAAGGTGATATCTTGCTACCACACAGCCTTGTCCAGCAGCAGAGGCGGATGCCAGACAAGTATTTACATTCCCTCCAGTATAAAATACTGCACCGTGTTTGCAAATTGCAGTTATACTTTTTAGCGTCAAAGCTGGCGTGATGAAAGTTGCTTTTGATCAAGCAGCACTTGAAAGCAGCAGAAGGTGTCGACATTCTATAACCATTTTTAAAAATCATTTACAATGTAATCAAAACTCAAGAACATTTAGAAAGGGGAAAGAATGTGGCATAAAAAGTCCAAAAGTGTATAATGTCCAAAGTGAACAGGAAGAGCGTAAATGTCACATTCTGTCTCCAGGAGCAGCTGCTTCTTTGATTAGACCCTTTTCTGGAAGCATAAATACAGCATCATACATTTACACTTTCTCATAATTCGAAGTGTAAATGGATCTGCAACCTGGGAGTGAAAGTCCATTTTCTCCTAAAAAGCTTAGAATAATGTAGAGAATATATAAGATATCTCTAAGGAAATGAATGGCAAAGGCTGATCTGTGGCTATGTTAAAATATGCACTGTTGATGTTCTATTACTTCCTCAAATCTCTTTATTTGTCAGTTCTGTCTGAGTTACAGAATATAAGGGTCAGATTATAACAGTGGTATTAATGCATTTAATCATGAACTGGTTTCAGTTAAGCAGTTGGATTTTAGGGAGATAATGTCAAAGCACTTCCAGTTTGAAATCACAAAGAGATGAAGAATATATAGAATTGAGGTTGACTCTGTTTTGGGTGGTTCTTTTTAAGGCTGGCCTGCAAAACTATGTGGATCCAGTTACTGGCTATTTAGTGTTCACCAAAGTTGCCCACTTGCAGAGAGGTAAATGCTGTGGTTCTGCATGCAGACATGTGAGTATGAAATCCTTGCTTTGCAGCATTAAAATAACTTTGAAAAATATTTTAAATGCTGGCATTAGGAATAGCAAGCTATCTGGCATGTTTCACTGTGAAATTTAGACTAGCCAAGGACAATAAGTCCAGGAAAGGTCACTGAGGGATTTTCTTAACGTTAAAATAGAATGTTGCAACATTTCAAGTTAACATTATCTCCTTGAACTGCTAGGAGAATTTCACGGGAGTTATTTAATAGACTGTTGTTTTATATAAGTTATGTTCTCGTTGTCAAGTGCAAGATGCCTGTGAAAAGAACCAGCATATCAGAAAGTCTATTCCGAGCAAACTTTCTCCTCTTAAAGAAATGAGATAACATAACCGAGACATTTTGCCACAAGTGTAGTTGAGTTTTCTAGAATTATGTTGAAGGGTCTGTTTTCCAGTCTGACTGAGAAAGTATCAAAAGATGTAGGCTATGGTGGAATATTGTGTGATTTTTAAAATAATAGGACTTAGTGTTGGTATTTTCCGAATACCATTTAGAAATCGAAGTTGTGCAGTGTGAGAAGGCGATGTTTTGTATTTTGCACACACCGCACAATCCCGCTTCCATTGACATAAATAGCAAAAGTCCCGTAGCTTTCAATGGCTGACAAGATCAGGCCCTTAATAATATGTTGATCAATTTCACTTTACTCAGGCGAGTAGTGTTTGACGCCCCAGGTGGGTAACGTATATTTCCCCTTTGTAAATTTAGTTATTAGAACATGGTTTAAAGAACAGCGCACGAAAAAAGGGGAAAGGGGGGAAACAACGGGGTAATTTACAGTTCAAATGTGCACTGCTCACTTCTAGTTCCTCTTTGGCTTCTTAGTTGAAAAAGTTTTCTTATACCACTATTGCCGTGTGAAATACGTGAGTAATGATGCGAAAGACTCACTCTTTGATTAAAACTCATTAAGTACATTTATAAAGAGAGAGTCAATTGGTAAGACGTTTGAAAACAAGTGTAAATTGATCAGGAAATGTTTACACTTACTACAGACAACGCTGAAAGGCTAGAATGTTATTGTCCTGTCTGCCCCTTTGCTTTGCTAGGCGCTCTGTTATGCAGAACGTTTTGCAATAATGCACCAACTAAAGAAATTTAAGGGTGGGGGGAAGAGATTGCTTTGGTCAGTCAAATTCTTCGAGTTGGAAGGACATATTTAGGAAATGGTTCTTGGGCACTAATTAGGACCATTTGCTTGGGGTTGCCATTATTTTCCTGTTAGTTTAGAGGGCACAATAGATCAAATGATTTATATAATATAATTAACAATTCTTCTTTAACCGTAGCAGGACTGAGCTTTTTCTTACTGATTGCTAAGTAATGCAGTAATGACTTGTTTGATTTCTTCTGCAGTGTCCATATGATCAAGCTAACGTAAAAGACCCATCCAAAAAGAAGCGGTTCAATTCATTTTTTTTTACTTGACAATCAGTGCATATGCCATCTACGATGAAGACTGCAGAAACCTAAGCCAGGATCAAGTCTTTGTGGCTTCGACTGCATGAATATTGGCATTCCTGTTATTGATGCTGGGTTATTTGAATACATTTCAATTGTAATAAAAAACAAGCTAAACCGTGTGTGCCTGGGTGTTTCAGATGCTACGTTGTTAGTGATACTCCTTTCCCTTTCCTTAGCGTTATAAATCACACGTTACAAACTGAGACCACAGTTAATTTCGCAGTAAAATCAAGAATAGGGGTGCAGGTAGTACTCAGATTACCATCGCTTTACTTAACACTGCTACTGTATACACCGTAAATCACTTCAAGAGATGTTGTTGATTTTGGTAGTAAATGGAGGAGTTTCAATGATTTTTTTTATTATTTACATCACTGGATGCTATGTGTAACCTACAAGAATGCCCAAGAAGTGTAATCCCATTGCAAAAGGGTTTTATTCTAGCAGTAAGAATTTAAAAGACCATATATTTGTATTGCCTTATATTGTGTGAATCGAAACCAGTCTTTAGAGAAGTCTGTTTGGAGCACGGCCTGTGCTATTTTATCACATCGTGCTGACATTCCAAGATCATTAGATAGGCCATTAAAAAAATTAGTCTGAACTGAAGTACCACTGACATCGAGAGTGGCATTAAACCTAGATCGAACCACAGCATCAAGGTTTCACCTCCATCAATTCCTCCGCCACTCTGGTCCAAGGAGAACGAAGACAAATGTGTCATTACCAAGTCCATCTGCCATTCAATGAAACACCGTAGCATCGTTAAGGGTGGCAAAGCACACACAGAACCAAACATCGATCTTTCCACCCCTGTGGAAAGGGGTGGTTGTTGCCATCACCTTGAGGTAAAAATCAAAGGAGGCTTCCTGACAGACTCATTCCAAGGTAAAGTCTCTGGAACTGAAAGGAGGGGCAGTGAGGGTCCCACAGATGCGTTTGAGTTTCTGAATAATTTAACTTCTGAGTGATTGAACATCAGTCTGTTTGGTGTCCAAATTAGCAAGTGCCTTTGAAAAGAGGAGAGAACTATGTTTGCAAACATAAAATGAAATGTAAAATATCCTACAAATATTCATGAGCACCCAGGAGGTACTTAACTGTTGTATGATAGAAGACACCTCACTAAGACATCTCAGCTTTATTTTATTTTAAAGTCCTGTTCTATTTCCCATGAACGTTGTTGGTATCTTGACTGTTGCAATTTTTTTTTGTCTCTTTCTCATTAGGAGTAAATAGCCCCCAGATATGCCTGATTAAGGTTTCCATTGATCACTGTATGTTTCCAACAAACAAACCCCCACCAGGTACCTGACAAATATCTTTAAGGTCGAGGTGGCTCCCTTCCTACCTACCTCCCCTCAGATATGATGTGCGAGCTGGGTTATTTGTAGGCAGTGATTGGGCATTTAGCTATCATGATGTCATCTGAGAACTCCAAGATGGACCTTCCATCTTAGAAAAAGGACAGGAGGGGGAGAAGAGATGGTTACCCTTAGCTGTTGTAATAAACCGAAAGATTTCCCTTCCACTCCCCAGTTGTGGATTGTGGAGCACCCGAGTCTACTTAGACTGGAAACTATTGTCAGTTGTTTGGTGTCCCAGTTTGGTCCACTTCAGCTTTGGTTGAAGGAAATGTCTTGAAACCCATCCTAGAAAGCTCCCTGTGCAGCCTCCCAGATGCTAAGAGTTAGATCGTTTGAACGTCAGCGCAGCCTCCTGGTAACATTAAACATCCAAATGGACTTCGTTTGCGTATTAATACCATTCCTTATGCATTAAGATGGGAGAGCAGCAGTTCAGAGCTAAATTCCATTTGCCTAGTTTTGGTAATTGGATCTAAATGAACATTCACGTCTGGCAAGTAAATAGACTGAAGCCACATTAAACAGAAAGTGTGCAAATAGCTGAAATCCTTGGAATCACCGTTCTAGCAAATAGTAACTTAACGTTTAGGATTATTAGGGGTGTTTAGATAGCCCCATATATGCATGCAAATACATAGAGGGAGATTTTTATTGCAGGGAAATGGAGGCGTAAAAATCCTAAATGAACTGATCTGCTGCATTTGAAAGTATCCAAAGGTAGAATCTCATCAGTTTTGTGGCTCGGGGAATCAAATGCTAGTTACTATAATTTAAGGACCCATAAGCAACTGGTTCCCCTTATGTCAACATGGGGGGATCCATCGGCTTTCGTTATCTTATCAGCAGGAGAATTTCCAATGTAAGGTCTAGTTATGTCATCTCCGCAATAATATCAATGAAATAAAGCATGACATTATTTAGGCATGACGCAGCAGGTAGCTTATTATAAGCCTTGCATATTCCTCGGCCTCCTGCTCCCATTAGGGCGTCGGTAATTGGAAGAAGATATATATATATATATGATATTTTCTAAACGAAATTGTTAGATAGGGAAAATGCATCGAAGGCTCCTTTGGGTGCGTTTTGCGTATGGAAAGGGCAATACATCTGGCCATATAAACTGCTGGAGCTCACTTTAGAATGGAATCTCTCTTTGCCCCCTTTCTATTTTGTGAGAGGAATAATGCTTCTGCCAAAGTAGCGAATGCAGACACAGCCTGGCAATAACAGCAATGCATTAATATGTATTGTCATGGGGCAAGAAAAAGGCTCCTTCAACGTAAACAGAAAAGAAAAGATACAGAAGGTGCAGTGTCCCAAGAAGCTTCAAAATAGAACAAGCCCACTTAAATATACCTTTATCTATTTATTCGTGCACATGGCCAATTTCAAAGCAGATACAGAGATGCCGATGCTGTGATTAAAGCTCTTCACTATTAAGGATTGTTCTTGCAGTTGGCAGCGCTGGCTTTAAGCTCCCTGGTTGTAAGTGGATTCGATTAACAACTTTTTAAAAACGTGTCACCTCCATGCATATTATGAAAATAAAATAGACCTGCAGCTCCTTAATGTCAATAAGTCAAACTTCCTGTATTTATTTTTATCACCCACCCACAAAATACCCATCCTACAAAAAGATTGCAACGCTTTTAGTATTATAGCACTTTAATTACTTTCCCTCCTTGACACCTGCTCAATCAGTAACTTCAGATGAGTTGCTGTAACACGAGATCGCGGTATTTACTGCAGGTCCAAGTTAAAATACTATGGGAACTGAAATTAACAAGCCTTCCCCGAATGAGACCCCTGAAACTCTGATTTCAAGCGTTCAGCATGACATTTTCCTGCATTATTATAAGCCATCTAGCTATTTGTAAGGACCGGAGAGAGAGAGATTAAATACACCAGGAGCGGAGCCTTCACCAACGTGGGATTACTGACGAGATCCCCCTTTAAAGAACATGCTGAAAGTCGTGCCGTGGAGAGAAACACTTCAGTGACACGATGCTATTATTTTGTCTGCAGCATGAACTCGGTTCACACCAGCAGCTGTTTGTTGACAACTACCACAACTGCCAGAGTCTAGGCAAACTAGGGGAAACTTGCTGAACTGCCAAAGAGTGCATGATCAGCCCTAGCCCATTCCTGGCGCTGCACCTTCCTTGCACGTGATGGATTAATTGCTTTCAGACACTTACAGATTTTTGTCGATGATTGTACCACAAAAGCGTTATTTTTGACTTTGTAAGATCATTAGCATTCTTTGCTGTTTGGAATAAAGAATCACGCTGGCTACAAACACTAAATGACCACGTTGCTTAGGAGAGATGAATTGAAACTTGTCACAGGCGGAAGGGTGGGGGGAATCATCTAGTATTCCTGACCCAGAACCAACTGCCCCCGCCGTTAGGATTCTTACAGGAACCCATTTCCAGGAAAACCATTCTGTAAACAATTGGTGAGAAAGACGGGTGTACTGCTCTCCCCTAAGTGCATGGTTGAAACCCCTGGGCTCCTGGCGGTGCTGGGTTTTTGCATGGCCCTGTAAGGAGAATGACTCTTAAAAATGACTCTCAGATCCATATTTTTTCTATTGTTTTGAGTCAGTGGATCAGTTGTCATCCAGGCCCTCACCTAAGAAGCAATTATTCCAATTCTTCTTGGCATCTGATTTTATTCTAATGGGTTAAATTAGATTCAGTTTTACAATTATCCGAGGCTTGGCTGCACTGTATTGTATGACAACTCCCAATTTCATCAGGTTTGGCAATGCGAGGTTATTCCATACATCCGTACATCATACCACATCACATCAGGCTGAAGTCTGCTGTTTAGAGACTCCATTTGAGAGGGGTTCTTTTTATGAAAGTGGGAAGGGTTGATACATTCCAGGACTGGTTCGGGACGGTTTTTTAAAAAAGTACAGAGGTGGCCCCAGCACAGAGGAGCTGCTGCTCAGCTGTGACTAGGCAAAGAGCGAAATGATGACATGTTGGGGAAATAGTGCAATATTTGAACAGCCCTCCAGTCCTTGCTGCTTTTTAAAAAACAAACCCTAATATGTTATTTGCTTTACTAGTTTTATTTACAACCCGTTCCCCATTAGCACCTC
Source organism: Eretmochelys imbricata (assembly GCF_965152235.1). Classification (NCBI taxonomy): domain Eukaryota; kingdom Metazoa; phylum Chordata; order Testudines; family Cheloniidae; genus Eretmochelys; species Eretmochelys imbricata. Next base: position 64,679,841 of record NC_135579.1, read on the forward strand.
CCCTGATTACTGAGGAGGGAGCGCTATATCAGGAGAGATGACTGAGAAAGCTGTGCCAGGAAAACCCCGCAAACCAGCTACCTTGGGGAGGTGGGTTTTCTTTTTTCTCACGCTTTTTTGTTTATTTGTTTTGTTTAAAAATATTTTGAAGAGTAAACACAAAAGTAAAGGGCAGGTATAAAGTGTCTGTTGGTAAGAGGTCAGAGGTTAGAAATTCACGTCAATTCTGTGGTGGAAGCTGTGGCGTGGGGCAGGGAGAGGAAAAATATCTTTCCACCAAGCAGCTTGTTGATTTTAATTAACACAGGGATTCTCTGCTAGGAACAAGGAACAACCTCCATCTACTGGCTAGATCACTACGTCTCCTCTCCTTCCAAAACCCCATTCCTCAGTCATTAGGAAGGGACCAGTTTTGGAGGAAGCTGCTAAGGTCTTAAGGTAAGATCCTGCCTGAGTCTTTGCTAAGAATACAGCTGTTTAGACCTCACCGATGTCATTTGCTTGCCTTTTTTTTTTTTTTTTTTTTTTTGTGAGCCCCACAGAATGGTCTTTTCCCCAGGTGTATTCGCAAGCGACATTTGGTGCATGTGAGTGTGTTTTAATCTAGAAATAGCAGCCTTCGAAGATTAAGCCATTCTTCTTAATAAAAGAGAGGTTGGGAGGGGGGAAGTGGTTTTGGTTGTTTTTTTGTTTGGTTGGTTGGTGTTTGTTTTTTTGGAAAGCTTCTTTACCAAATACACTAAAATATGACCAGCTCCCTGGGAAGCTTCTTGCGTCCTTGTTCTGATTACAACCAGGGTGCAAATACAAGGTTCATAGAAAACAATTAACAAGCTAACAGTTCTGAGCTGCTCAACACAGTTCGGTGCTAGACTATAATCTTGCTCTGCCTCTTTCTTTTGGATGTGTGATTATGTGTTCGTGGTTACTCCCCATTTGGCTATGTGTTTGGCATGACGGTGCCGCATTGTTTGTAATTAAAATACCCTCTCCTCAAGCCAATTAATACATGCACATTTCCAGGTTACCGGGAGATACAAGCACTTTGCTCTGGCCGGGTTTTTTCCTCCAATTGTTCTATAGATAAAGATAATCCGTGTTTGTGTTACTCAAAGACCAAGAGCCACCGTACCGCCAGCCTGGGGAAGAGAAGCTGATTTTGTGACTCTCTGAGATTGTAATGCACCAGCTTTCTCCATTTCTGGATCATTCGAAAGTTGCTTGTAGAATATTTATGGGAATCCGAGCAGACTTCACCTGATAGAAAAAAGGCAATGCTGGCAGAGAGGCTATTTCTGACATCGAAGCGGATATTTACACGACAATATCGTTTCCTCAAAATGCAATGCATTTAACTGCTGAAAGCCGCGACGTCTGAGGCCACTGCAGAAGGGATGTAACTACGTTCAGGTTTTCCTCCTTTGTGCTTGTATTAGCCGCGGCTTTTGTGGGGTGATTAAATTGATCGTTAAAAGCATTTATCCCATCACTACCTTCCAGGGCAGGAAAATAGATTTCATTGGAGCCACCGCACTCGAAGGCACCAGGATCAATGGTGCTGCTGCTTCGGGGGGTTGCTTGTTTGTTAATTTATTTAATTTTCCGGAGTTAATTACATTGGAAATTGCAGGAAAAGTTCGGGCACGTGAAAGAGGCGGGGCGCAGCTTGCTCGGTTTTGTGTCTGTGGTCAGCTGTCCGACCCTTGATCCGGCTCGCCAGAGTAGCATTAAGCAGCCAGCCCGACACACCCTCTGGCATTGCCAGGGTGCCATTCTCCCCAAACAAGCAAACGCTTGATTTCAGGTAGACTAAGGCAAAACCTCCTCTGCTTAAAGAGCCCGCCTGCTTGAATACCCTCCCCCTTCTTCTAATTATTATTTGTCAGTTATTAATTTGTATGTAGACCTTGTCCTAAATCCTCAGAACTAGACACAAGATCCGTTCACGCTTTAACAGGCTTGAGGCAGTAGCCCGTGGCAAAAAGAATACGGTCTCGATAGCAAAACGGATCCAAATGATCGCATTCGCATGCACGAAATCTGCCCCGGGCGCATGCTAATTGCAAAGCTGGAAGTGGCGTTAACTGTCGCAGGGAAGGGTCCATGGAAGCGCTGAAGCGGAGGCGCGTTTTGTGACCACTGCAAAGCGTTCAGTGTCGCGATACAGAGACAGGGAACATTGTACCTGCTGGGATGATCTCAAAAACAAGAGAATCCATCTCACCCCTTTAATCAGGGAGTCCAAGCCGCACCCTGTCTCTGTCTTTGAAAGGGAAAATCTAAAATCGCATAGCACGATATGAACATAGCCTGGATATTACTCAGCACCATTTTATTCTTCCTAAAATGTCATTGACAGAGAGAAGGGGGAGGGGGAGAAAGGCCGTGTGAAATGAGAAACCAAATTCAGAATCAGTGGGGCACTGGGATAAATCGATTCCCAGAGGAGAATTTTCGATTGGATGTGAAATTTCCTATCGGATTGGTTTTAAATGATGAATTCTCTCTCCCACCCAACCAAATCAGCAAAACTCCACCGGGAGCCAGCTGTCCGTTGCCCACCAACCTGCCTGAGAGCAGCAGAGTTACAATGTACAAAGAGAAATGAAATCTTAAGAATATTGAAACAGATTTACCTTGGTCTACTACGGGCCTTTTGGAAATGAAGAAATCACGTTTGATGCTAGCAACAAACTTTTAGTATCGCTCTAGGTCAGGAGTGGTCTGCCAACATTAGGATGTGAACGAGAAAAGGCTTAAGAAATCCCTGGCCTTCTTTGCTGGAGCAGCCGCAGCAGCTAGTGTATCCTTCACCCTAGCTGATGGAGCAGAAAGAAAGGGCTCTAATTAATTAAGTGCGCCCAATTGTAAGGGGTTTAGTCACTTCTGAGTTTTGTTATGGGATCTGCCCAATTATTCCTAATAGCGCCATTGAGCTAACATAGTGATAGAAATGTAACAAATGAAATATATATATATATATATATATATTTTCGCTTGGTCTCTCTCTCTCAAACGCCCTGGCTGGCTCGGAAGCTTTCCCCCTGCACCTGCACGTTTTCCATTGAACCCAGCAAAAAGCCATTAGCAGACAAAATGGGGAAGAAAAGGGGAGAGAGCGCTTCAACTTTTCAAGAGCACTTTGCCTGAAAGCGCCCGGGAGCTGGTATTTTAAACGCCGCTTCCGCTGGGGCTGGCTGGCAAGGAGAGAGGGCAAGAAGAAGCCACTTTCGTTTGAGTGACCTGGTGGAGGGAAACCTGCAGCTCATTGAACTTGTTTCCGGGCACGGAGACTAGCCTTTATTTTCAGTGCGGTCCCAGAGGTGCGCTGGCGCCAAATCACTCCTCTCTAGGCTCCGGGCACAGGCGATGAGTTTGCTCGGTCTCAGCTTCAGTCAGTCGGGCAGGAAACAGCCACACATAGGACAGGGGTCGAGCGGTCCCGGCTGAGGAGAGAAACAAACACACACCGGAGTAGGGTCCCCTCCACGCTGAGTCCGGGCACATTTTGAGCACGTATCTATTCCAAACGCAAGCAACTTCCACTCTGGAAAATAGGGCCTTGAGGGGCAATCTTGATCGTTCTCATAAACCCGAAGACACGGGGAAGCCAGTGAGTTAGGTCATGGCTTGTTACCACTGCTACGGGAATATTTGGAAGGGGATAAAGGAACAAGTTAGGCAAAGACGAATTCACTAGATTTACAACGATAACGGGGATATTTGTATCATCCATCTGTTTAGAATAGATTTTTAATCATTTCCAAAATAGCTCTGTAATCTACAATACGACACACACTGTATACATAGGCGCGCGCACACGTAATCTCTCGAATCGGTGTGTGCACGTATCCACACACACGTTCTGCAAACGGTTTAAATCTCTTCTCTGTGGAGAGTGGAGTTCGTCCTTTTCCTTTCAGCAATTAGCCCTTTTCTCTTCCATTACAATCTTTATAATTAGGCACCAAAGCCGTTGCTTCTGAATTCCTTTCCTAAAGCTTCATCTATCCACACTTGCTGTGCAATCCTGGATTGTGTATTTTTTTCTCCCCAACTGTTTTTTCTTGGGGGTGGGGGGGCAACTTTTTCATTTTCTGGCCTGGTTTGGGCAGCACGGCAATACATAAATAAATACTTTTAAAGTTTCGAAATTCCACTGCAAACAACACCCGCAGCCCAGACTGAATCGCCTTGTTTACCTCTTTCTTGTGGCTTGTTGTGCTAATTGACTTGTTTTCTCCAAGGAACACCTACCCCTCTGAACATCCCCACCCCCGTTTTTTTCCAGGCGTTGACTGCTTTTCAGGAAACTGCGATTTGTGAGAGGACCTACCCATTTTTAAGGGAGAATCCCCTGACCCTTTTGTGTCTGCCGTATCGTTTTATAGCAATTACTTTCCTATTTAAAAAAAAACAAACAAAAAACCAAAAACAACAAAAAAAAATTGATTTCCATCCAAAAGGGCTAATTACATTACTTACAGTAAATAGCAGCCCTGCTGTCCAGGATCTAGTGTGCCAACAGAGAAAAAAATACCGGCTTATTTCACTTGATTGGCTCCATCTTTGTGTGAAATTGTGTTTTATGAGCTGTATTCTGGCACTGGTAGGAATGTTGCAACACTCAATCTGCAAATAACATTCATTTCAGCGGCTTGGGGCGAAAGAGAAGGGAGGATTTGGGGGTTACATGGGCGGGGGTGGGGAATCCCTGTTCGAAAGGAAATGGGGGCTGAAGGGGGTGTTTTCACGAGTCATGCTGGAGTTTAGGGCGGAAGGCCCCTAAGGGAGCCAGGGGAGCAGAACCGCCGCCAGGAAGATCCTGCAGCAGGGATTGAGGTGTCAGGAAACAGCCTGCAGCTGTTGCAGAGAAAGGCAAGGCGGAGAATGGTGTGAAAAGTAAGTGGGGAGAAGCGAGAGCTGGCCCAGACTGGCTGTCCCACCCAGCCCCCGCACGCAGCGCTCGCTGACACCGGGGCAGTCAGCTGAAATCCCCGCTTCTCTCGGGGGCTGTGGTCCCCGGCTGCAGCGCTGCTCCGGGCAATGGTTCCAGCGCGGGCTTCCTCCCTGCCCCATACCCCCCAGCTCACGGGGCAATCTGGGGCTCCGGCTGGGCTCTGCTTGCACTGCGAGGCTGAGGGCTAAGGATGGGGGTCTGCCCAGCGGGACGTTAACACGGCTGGAAGTTTAAACTTCACCAGCGGGTGCAGGGGGGTTACTGATCCCCCGGCGGCTGGGCAGGAGCAAGGTGACTGGCGCTATCCCCAGCTTGTGATCTCTGCCCGGTCTGCGGCTAAGTCTTCCACATGGGAGCCGGGGTCCACCCGAGACGAGGGGGGCTAATTATCCAGCATCCTTTCTGTGGACACAATAACGGGGGGTTGCTTAATGCTCTTTGGTTAATTACGCTGCTAGCAACGTCCAGCCGCTCCCCAGGATAGTAACCTCCACCCTACGCCTACAAAGGTGTTCTCATTTTCCTGCCGCCACCAAAGGGCCCAAAGGGGGGTGAATCTGGGGTCTGTAGGCGGCCCTGGCCATTCAGCACCGCCAGGGGAGACAATAAACACTGCAAGATCCTGCACTTCTATGGGTAAACTGGGGGTAGGGGGGGCCAGGGGGAGAGACCCACCAAAACAGTCCAGCCGCAATTCTCAGCTCAGCAACCCTGCACAGGGTGCTCTGAATTTCCCTTGTCCCTGTAACACGCGTTAGCTGGGACTCCTCTCTCTCTCTGTATGTGTGTGTGTTTTTGGGGTGGGGTGGGGGTATAGATCCCACCATCCCCAACTAGCATGTTTGTCACTGCTTGCCTATCACCGGGGGTTGAGAGGAGGATGACAGGTCTTTGTTGTCTGAATAAAAATCAGTGGTAGCTCTAGGGAGAGAACTCCTCCTACTAAATTATCAAAAATGGGCTGGCTTTAGTCTCTTAACAAATTGGACAGAGCTCCGGAAAGCAGCAGTCCCCAATCCAACCTACAGGCACTGGGAACTTTAAAGCAACCAGGGACTGCTGAAAATAGCACTTCTTTTTGCTTTCTTTGTGTTCAAAACTATTTCCTTTCCCGACCGATTTGGCTGCCCCTAGTTCCAAGTCTCTTCAGTCAGGAGCCCCCGCTCTCCACCGCAGTAACAGATTCTCCTGCTTGGTTTTTGGTTTGTTTGTTTTGTTATTCTTATTATATTATTTTTCCTCTCCCCCTTGTTTGTTTTCTGCACATCTTCAGGAAGCCCTCGGTGCTTGTGCAAAGAGAAGCCACTATTGCAATCTCCCCCTGCCTGCGCCGTGCGCCTTGGTGTAGACATTTTGGATGATCTAAAGACTCTGGGGTCTGTATATGGAAATAGTGGGGTGCAGAGCAGAAGAAAATACTTGTCCTTTCCGTCCCCCAGCCATGCTTTTCCACGGGATCTCCGGAGGCCACATCCAAGGAATCATGGAGGAGATGGAGAGGAGATCCAAGACCGAGTCCCGCCTGGCCAAAGGCGGACAAATGAACGGCCGGGAAACGGTAAGAAAGAAGCTAGCACCCCTTTAAAGGGAATCACTGCAAGATACGAGCCTGCATCCTCATAGACACAGTCTGGGGGAAGAGAGACTCTGCTTCCCTCCCTCCCCCGTTCCCTTACACCCCTTAAGTTTAGAAACATTTCTGAGGCTCACGTTAAACACCAATGGCTCTCTAATGGAGTCTGTTATGCTGGGAGGCTGAGACATGCATTCGTCTAATATTTGTGTGTGTGTGCTCGTCTGAGTCATAAGAGGGAAAATATTTAAAGTTTCATAAGAGGAACACTTTTTAACTCATTATAGCGAAGCAGACCTCTGACTCCTGCATAGTTTTCAGTGGGAGCCTGGCTTTCTCATTTATCAAGGGGCTACAGGCCGGGTTTTGAAAAGGTGCATTTTACCCTTAGCAGCCCTGGCACTTTCCAAACTGGACTGTAGAAATCTTCGCTGCAAAATTGTTTGTTTTCTTCGGGGCGAGGGGCGGTGTTTAAAGTAAAAATGTAGCTTTAATGTTTGAAAAGGGAGCAGCCCTGCTGAATGTTATTTCTTCGGCCACATTGTCTGGAAATAATCTCTTTTCTTAGCAAACGAGTTGTAACCTTAGCAATGATAACACCCCACGTCTGGAGAAACGGTCCCCTAGCTTCATGCAATATCTTCTGCAAAGCGAGCTTCTGCATTTCTCCTACTTGTAGGACTTCCGTTGAGCACTGGAACACAAAGTAACCGCCTGGGGAACTGCTCTACTGCTTTGAGCTATTGGGTTTCCCTCCCTTCTCCTATTAAATAAACTCCTGAGGGTTTTGCAATGTGAATTCAACTCATCCCCCCAGTTGTTACAAAAAGGAAAGACACTGAACTGCGTTTGCATTTTCAGCTAAAAAGAATTCGGTGATAAGAACAGATGGATTTTTTTTCTTTTCCTAAAACAAAACAAAAAAACAACTATTTTAAGTTCATGTTTGGGGGGTTATTCTGGTATGTACACTATTCCTCCATCTCCGTTTCTTATTAGTGGGATTTCTTATGGAAAACAGGCCAACAGACACTTGAAAACGTTTATTAATGAAAGGAAAAGGCAATAATTTAAGGGGAAAAAACCCTCCCTGTGCATTCTTTTCATTAGGATCACTCTCCAACATTTTGATTGTTCTCCATTAATTCTTCATGGACTATTTTCCCTTCATTTCTGCTCTAAGAGGGCTATTTGCATTTAGAGGAGGGATTTTAAATAGTTTAAGTGGTATTCAAATTTAAACAGGAATTCGAATTGGGAATGTCTCCACTGATGCAAATTTCTAGGGCAGCAAGGCGATATTTTCCTATTTATAAAATACTCACTAGTCTGGATTTCCTACCACCAAAGGGTGCAATTTTAAAACTAACGGGGAAGCCAGGGCCAACTCTGTAACTTCCCCAGGACTAGAAAACAATCAGTTCTCGTGTCCTAGTGAGGCCTAATCACCGGGCTATAGGTACTGAAATTAAGTTACATCATTAGAGAAGGTTTGATGGGCTAAACACCCAAGTCGTGTCCCCTGGGGAGGTAGCCTGGCCACCTGAAAGGCCAGAGCAAATGCAGCCAGTTCGGTTCCAAACAGCTGGGGGTTCTTTCTGTGAGCCCAGGCTTTGGTTCTTGCGGCAGTCCCAGTCCAAGCATCACACCGCCCGCTTGTCTTGATTTGCTTTCTCATCCACTTTTGTGTGGTTGTTTTGCAGAACATGCCCCCAATGAGCCCCGAGAAGCCTGCTTTGTGTGCTGGTTGTGGAGGGAAGATCTCAGACAGATATTACCTGCTGGCTGTTGACAAACAATGGCACCTCAGGTGTCTTAAATGCTGTGAATGTAAACTGGCTTTGGAGTCAGAACTCACCTGCTTTGCCAAGGACGGCAGTATTTACTGCAAGGAGGATTATTACAGGTACAGCAATCAGTCCCTACGGGTTCAAATGCCCAGTCCTTCCCAGAATAGCAGCAGCCAAACCACTCATGTCCAGCTCGGGATAGCTTCTTAGAGGCAGACTCCTCATATTATACACGTGGCTTTAGGGCAAGTACATCAAATGTGCCTCCTTTGTAAATCTCGCACGTGTAAAATACGGATCGACATTTTCAAGAGACACGATGTTAAAGCATGGTAAGGTATAAACAACAACAGGAGACAGAGTCCCACATAGTCTAGGTGCTGTGGGATCGCTGCCAAAGTTTCAAACAAAAGTTTCGCTCTCGCTGTAGCGTGTATATTTCTTTCCCGTTTCCCAAGAGCAGGGGTCACCCTCCTGAACTGGCCAGGTATCTAAGCTAATGGTAAAGCTCAGGAGAGACACTGTAAAGAATAGCAGAGGCAGCTCTTATTGGTACAACAAACCATCCTTTCTGCTAAATCAAATCAACTCCTTGCAGCTCACGGCTAGATTTTGAATTCTCATCGGCCAGCGGCTCTAGGCAGGCAGAATTCCAGCAGAGCGCAGTTTCGTGGCTTGCTTGATTTGTTTTGATTTTCTGTTTTTTCCCCACCGTGCCCAGTTCTCTCTCCCTCCCAGCCTCTCAGTCCGGTTTAGGGTTTAAGGAAGGAAGGGGAAGTGAGAACAAGTTTTCTCCCAATGCTGCTTGTTTATCTTTATTAACGCTAGTCGAGATTGTCAAATTTTATCTAGTTGTCAAATAAAAAAAATCCAGGCAGAAAGATCAGTTTCCTGAAGAAAATTAAAGTGGACTATTTCTGGCCCATTCTCCTTTTCTCATACACAGAGTTTCTAACAAGCCCAAAGAGTTTACATTGGCCAGGACTGGGGCTTCAGGAGAGGCCTACGTTGAAGGCCGTTCTCTGAGGGTTGGGTAGAAAGGGGTCCAGCTGCAAGATTTGGGGAGCAAATATTGTTAGGCTCTCAGTTCAGGAGCAGAACTGGGTGGGGGGGAGGAAGGGAGAGGGGATGTGATTCAAGTCAGGGGAGCTGGGCAGCACCAGGGGGCTGGGCAGGACTTATCACGTTTCTGGTTGATGCCCACTTTTCTGTTTCCTTCAGAAGGTTCTCCGTGCAGAGATGTGCCCGCTGCCACCTTGGGATCTCAGCCTCTGAAATGGTCATGAGAGCCAGGGAGTCGGTTTATCACTTGAGCTGCTTCACCTGCACCACCTGCAACAAGACTCTGACCACAGGCGATCACTTTGGCATGAAGGACAACCTGGTTTACTGCAGGGCCCATTTCGAGACCCTTTTGCAAGGCGAATACCCGCCTCAGTTGAGCTATACTGAGCTGGCTGCCAAGAGCGGAGGGCTGGCACTGCCTTACTTCAATGGCACTGGTACAGTCCAGAAAGGGAGACCCAGGAAGAGAAAAAGCCCAGCTCTAGGAGTGGACATCGTCAGTTACAACTCAGGTGAGAACAGGGCCCTGAACCTTCCGCTCCACAGAAAGGGGCCTTCTCAGGCTCCCCTCCCCAGCCAGGCAGTGTATCTGTAACTCATCCAGGCCAAATCTTGCTTAACCATTGGAAAATCAAACACACAGTCTTCTGAGGGTTGGAGCATTTGCAGGAAAGCGAACAGAAGCCCTTCTAAAAAGCTGTCTTCCTCTATTAATGTCAAATACCCACACAGTCACTTCCCAGGGTGAAGACAACACCCCCGCCCCCGCCCCCAAACCCAGCCCTACCTCTCTGTAGGAATGTGGGAGATGTGCTTGCTTTGATTGTCTCAAAATCAAACCCTCCACCACTCGGACCCCAATCCAGGGTCACCTAAACTGATCAACAGAATATAACTCTGGAGGAAACATGTCTGATTTCCGTAGGCCTCCACGTGAATCTGTAGATACTCAGTTATTGTAACTCATTCCTCAGGCTGAATATTTTCCCGTTTTGCTGGCAGTTTTTTTCCCCTATCCCCTCCTCCGCCAACAGCTCCCTAGAGCGGGGCAATAAGAAGCAGATTAACTAACAAACGGCGTGTCTGTTCCGTTCACAATGAAAGGAAGGGACAACAGCTGAGCTGGAACAGCGTTATTATCTGAAACGCTTTTAACTTTAGTACCTTTGTCACCCAAATATCAGAACTATTTCTGCGCTAGAAAGCGCCACGGGCCCGAATTAAATCGTTTCAGGCAAGTCACACGGAGTTCCACTAACCTGCAGACGAAAGAATTGCCCGAATTTAAACCGAATTTAAAAATGACCGATCCCCAAAGAATGTTTGTAGTGAGTCTCCATTTATTCGTGAAATTGCCCTGTAACAGGGAAAGAAAGGTGTGTGTGTGTGTGTGGGGGGGCTGTTAGAGTGAGCAGCTTTGTGTTTTCCGGGGTAGGCAGCAAGACGTTTAACTCCCAGTTGAGCTGGGGGACGGAATTTTGGGCGGTGACCTGCAGTGTGCCTGGGAAAGGCTAGGGCTGGTGTGTCCGTGTCCTGTAGCTGGGGGTGCTCAAGGGCTCACAACTGGGCTCAATGAAACAAAGCGGTCACCGCGGAGGGGTGCACAGAAAAGGGGACCCGGCTATTTCAGTTGGAAGAAACTGCTCTGCGCGCTATAACAACGCACCAACTCCGGCCTGCAATTCCTCCCCCGAGTTCACCCCATTGCCACGGAGACGCAAAGAGTCCTCCCTCTCCCTTCCCCCAGCCCGCACAACCCAGTCCTCCCCGGGCGGCCACTTCTCTTTGGGGCGGTTTTGTGAAGAGGGCTTCAGTGTGGAACTGCTTAGCGCTGTGCGAGGCTATTTCAGCTCCTCTGATGCGTGGCCCTTGGAGCCAGGGCAATCAGTGCATTAATTGTTCTTTGTTAATTGAAGATGACATGGGAATCCCTGGGCACTGAGCAGTTCCTAATCAAGTCCCGAACGGCTCTGACGGAAGGGGAACCTGTAGCCCGGTCACCCGCTTCGGGATTGCGAGCCAGGAATTCAGTTTGGGTTCCATGTTATTCCTTATTCGCATACAATCATCCGAGCTCGCCCAGACCTCTCGAAACCAAACATTTAGAAGCCATTCCCTGTGATAATTATGCTCACAAGCCTGGGGAAAGGCGAAAAAAATAGACTACAGCAAAACCCCTTTGAATACTAATGGGGGGGGGGGGGCGAAGTGCAACGCCTTTATGAAGGCAATGTGGTGTTTGCGTTTGTATGTTAAGTTAAAAAGTCTTTTCTTTCTTTCTCCGCCTCGTCCCCAGATAGTTAGCGGGGCCACTCTCTGCAAAGGAGCTTAAGAAGCCGCATCTAGGACTAGGAGACAAAACGTAGCTCACCCAAATGGGAACGCAGAGTTTACACGGGGGAATGTCTGAGTAAAGCGAAGCTACTTCGGACCGGCTTCTTTCGAGTCAGTCGAGATCAGACACCATAATTTCTGTAGCTTTAACGTCATTTTTTTGTGGGGGAAGACTATGAAAAGCCAGTGCTGGCACGTGGTCTTGAGAAAGTACATTTTACAACTAAACTAAAGACGGTCTAGCGCTGATAATTCCAACCATTGACCAATTTAACACTCAAGAAAGCCACAGAATCTCTGATGCTTATAGAATGACATGAAATAGATATAATTGTTATTTGAAAGAAAAAAAAACACCCCTGCAGTAGGCAGCCATTTAAAAAAAATACATTTTTCCTCGTTCGCCTTTGGCTTCACGATTGAGAACTATTCTTTTATGTAATTGTCTCCAAAGGGTAACGAATCTAAATAGAAATAGACATAGAGGATTCAAAGCGTGAATTTAGAGCAATCGGAAAAGTGGGACACTTACACTTTCCAGAAGCAGGAAAGAGTCTAAAAGGCAGTCTTCTAGGATATCTTTCTCTCAGATATTAGCCACAACATGTGCTGGCCTTTTGCATGTGTTATTAACGGTTTAGCTGGAAACCTGGGTACTGATTCTCTAATCTAATTCAACACAACAGGATAGAAAGGATGAAGTGAAAGTATTTTGTCAGGCAGGATGGATTTGGTTTTAGAAGACCTCACTAAATATCACTTTCAATTGTATGTGACAGGGAACAAAAAGGTGTTTTCCCCTTGGTGGTATTTCATTAAATTCTGTACGAAAGAAAGCCAGTAAGTTTTTTCCACCTCTAAAATATTGCAATTCCAAGTCTGTTCCCACTTTTCAAACTCCAAAGTGTTCAAATAGCTAAATGAATGTGTTAGTGACCCCTAGTGGCATCTGTAGGCAGGCATATTTCTCAGGTAAAGGCTGAAAACTCGTTTAAGAACTATGTTTATCAGAAGCCTGATCATTACTAAAGTCAAAATATATGTCTTTAGACCTGTTTAACTGCAATTTTAGACCCTGATGGGTTCCTAAACGTGGACACTAGTGCTCAGTGATTGTTTTGTCTCTTAGCTGTAATTCACTGTGAAAACATCTCTGAACACTAGAACATAACTTAAACATTTCCATAACGTATTTGTGCTAAAACTTATCAAGTTTCGGACTGCACACTGAAGGTAGGCAAAGGAATCTATTTGTTGTGTTAAAAGCTAGAGTGGTAACTGACGATGAAAGAGTCTCGGAAGAGGGGCAAAAACTTACCTTTCCAATAAATCAAGATGCTTTCTTAATCAAAACACATATATCATCCTATTCATACTGCAAGGTGTAGGACATTATGGAAACAACCCAAACTTCTAAAAAATTGAATTAAATGTGTTGCTACCCCTGTTTCAGCAAACAATTTGACCATACAATGGAGAAAAAGTTTATTCTCAAACAAGATTATATGAATATTGCTTAGATTATGTGTGTATGTATGTGTATATAGTTTATATATTCGCGCACACATAAAGAGGCAGGAGAGTGTTGTGGCTAGGCACTGGAGTAGGCTCTAGGAGAACTGGGTTTTGTTCTTGGCTCTGACACAGCCCTCTTTTGTGACCTTGGATGAATCACTTAATCTCTTTGTTTCTCTGTTCCTCAACTATAAACTGGAGACCTAACAATACTTCAGAGGGTTATGAAGCTAACACCATTAATATTTGTGAGGGGCTCAGATACTACAGTGATAAGTGTCCTATAAATAATTTACTTGATCCATATTAGCTACCATATGTTAGAAATAATTTCTATTTTGAGAGCAATTGTGTTGAACAATTGTCCAAGGGACAGAAAGGTCATCACATCTGAAGAATGTAAATTATCTCAAAATAAAGGCAATTTTTCTTTCCCTAGGGCAATGTTTTGCACAGCTATTGCTCAAGAACTCAATCCCTTATGGTGTGTAAATGTAATCACTTTGCAAAGTGTATTTGGTGAGATCTTGGCAATGGGAAGTGTATTGTGCTGGCCACTAAAAAAAAAGGATGGTGCAAAGAAACATGCAGGAATGTATTGCCTGAATTTTAGCTATAGACTAGTTTTTCAGGCAATAATGTAAGAGTTTAAGCCACACAATGCTATTTCAGCCATTTAGAGAACAGACTGGTGTAATTATTATATAAATTGAGATTTTCAAAGGCACCTGAGGTAGTTATGAGCCCATGTACCATTGACCTAGGCACCTTTGGAAAAGCCAAGCCATAATAAATAAATAACTGCTCAGAAACCATGTGCTATAAGAGGCTTGGCTAGACAGTCAGATAAATAGGCATTGTTGCCGCATAACTTGAATGCTTTAATAAAAAATGGCCTGTGATTAGCTAAAATAACTTCTTAGAGCCAAATTTTGATATCCTTGTTCACCATGAACAGTATTTTACCACTCAAACAGTCCCATTGAAGGAAGTAGGACTGCATGTGGAATAAAGTGTTATTCAGCAAGAGTAAAAATATTGGAAACCTGGTCCTAAGTTACTTCCAAGGTAATTTCCACGTCCAGATGGTTTCAGAGCTGTCAGTTTATTTTATTTGAAAGTACAGATATTACTATAATTGTAGCTAGAATCGCTTCCATCCTGGGTGAACATTCACCTGATCCTTTGTTTATGTGTTTCGCAGCTACCAGATGTAACTGTAAACTTGTCTCCTAATTCAGTAGGGAGCAGAGCTCTGAGAAGACTTGAGCTTCTTATTTTTGGGGCAGTTGAAAGCTGTTTTGCCTCTTTTTAGCACTGCAAGTCTCAGAGGTTCTACTGACTGATGCAATGTAAAGTGCTAACTGTGTGCTTTTCATATATGTGTGTGTGTGGGGGGGGGACACTGAGAGTTGGCTAAGACTAGTTAATAAATCCAACTGTAGGGAAGTAGACTAAAATAAATTCAAATGAAGAATTAATGAAGCCAGGGCTAATTTACATGGTACATTCTTTACAATTTTTAAATTAGATTTTTTAAAATTCATGTTGTTTGTTCTGTGGCAATCAGATTTGCCCTCTGTGTGATTGAGCTAGCTTTGTAAAATATAATCCTGAAAATGATCAGATTATTTTTCAGGCCTAAAAGTAAAACATGGATGACTTGGTTATTTTTCTTGGTATTTGTCTCATTCCTGTCCCAAGCATAGGCAGTGACACCAGATACCTAGCACTACCACTGGCCTGGTGTGCAACTCACACCCGTGAGGCAGTAATCTGCAATATATTTGTCATGCAAAGTCACATTAACAACTTTAAACATCATCAAATCAAGGCACATCTTCAGCTCTGTGGTCTGGTAAGTTGGCCATTCTGCAGAATGGTCTATGTAGGTGCCAATATAGCTGTGGTAACACTGCAGGCACCAACCCCCAACGTTTTTCATATAAAATTCTAGGCAGAATCCAAATGCATTTATTTTGCGTTTTATCCGCAAATGGTTCGGTATTTATACTTGTCAAAACAAGCCTTCCCACCTAATGCTGCTTTTTTTTGCCTGCTGGTGATTTGGGAAGATTCAAAATGTTGGTTTGATCTTTACTCTTCTCTCAAGCGAGGGCGGTTTCAATGAGTGAAATTTTAAATGATTCTTTGGAAACATAACAAAACCCTTCATCACCAGAGGGACCTGAAAATTAATGCCAAAGGAGTGAAACTTGGCAGGTCTGCCCTCAATATACTGTTTCCTTAGCAGGTGTGAGCCTGAGGGATATAATAAATGTTAAGAACGGGAAAAGGCCATCCTCCTGACCTTTATTTGTAAATCTAAATACCACTTCATGCCCATCCCGACACCATATTAGTTCAGTCCCCTCTTTCTTCTCCAAAAAGAGCGTATGATTCTGGAAACTTGCCTTAGTTTTATTTACTACAGTATGATGCATGATCACAGCCAACTCCTTGTTGTGTCATGTTATTTACTGATCAGGTTGTAATGAGAATGAGGCAGATCACCTGGACAGAGACCAGCAGCCTTACCCCCCCTCCCAGAAGACTAAGCGCATGCGCACTTCCTTCAAACACCACCAGCTCCGCACCATGAAGTCCTACTTTGCTATCAACCACAACCCAGATGCCAAGGACCTCAAGCAGCTTGCCCAGAAAACGGGCCTGACCAAGAGAGTTCTGCAGGTAAGAAGCCACCATCACAGGCTTGACAAAACTCCCCTCCCCCTGCCAATACAATAGTATCTCCCTTATTTAGACTGTTATATGTATATCTCTTCTTCTTAGTATAACATTGCTGTGTCCCTAGAAAGTGTGCAGAGAACTTAATGGGTAAAGTACTAAATGGCAGGAGTGCCCAGTGTATAGCTCACCACCCAAATTCAGCCCACAGAATTCTGAAATGTGGTCTGTGATCACCTTCATTCTTCATACGCAGGAACTATCTCCAGACATTGCAAGGGAAGCAGTGCACCCTGGGACTTGTAGTCTCTAGGTGGTAACCTCTATATTAAGGGGATAGAAGCAATCTGCTCCATTTTACATAAATGAGGTACAGCCTTTGGGCTCCCTTTAAGTTGTCTTTGTGGCCCTTGGTTGGGCAAAGTCTGGTTTCCCTGGGATATGGCAAACAAGCTTTGGCTGATATGATCCTCCAAGACCAGATTGCTCCCTTTCTCCATGTCTATCCTTAAGGGCCTCCATAGTAAAGTCAACAGTTAGTCACTCCCCTACCTAAGATACGCCCCCAAAAAATCACAGTTTGAAAAAATAAATAACTGTAAATCCCCTCTCATTGTGTGCTAGCTCAGTGAAATTAAAGTGAGGTATGTAGTGCTGTGTGCAGTGTGCAGAAAGAAGGCAGCGATCAAGGCAAAAAGAGAATCTATTAGCATTAATTGCTTGTCCATGTTACATGTCACCTAAAACATTTAAAATGAACCCACAGCTTTATAGGGAAGAGGACTAGGAACCCCTTATTAATAACCAGTGCTATAGGGGATGGTATCAGTTTCCCTTTTTAAGTTTTCAGTCTTTAAAAATGGTCACAAAAGTTTACCAGCCCAAGCACAAAATCTTTACTTTACGCATCCTTTACCATGATGACCTAGGTAATGGAACAACACCCCCCACCCCAAGGATATGTTACTTGCCCATCAGAAAAGTTACTCTCCTTGGATGAGTGGGTGAGTAGACTTCTGCAAGGCTGCTCTAAGAGATCCTCATCATGGGCTTCAATGTTCCATTAATCAGCACCCACAGTGTTGGACCTAATGTACAGATGCCTTTGTATGACGGAAATGAAGCAAACTGGTAGTAAACAAAGATGTAGAGTTACTTAGATGATTTGCCAAACAAAAAACAAACATAAAAAATACATAAAAGCAAAAACAAAAACAAAAAGCAAACATCGGTAAAGAAATCAATTGGGATTGGTTTGCAGGTTTGGTTCCAAAACGCAAGAGCCAAATTCAGAAGGAACCTTTTGCGGCAGGAGAATGGGGGTGTCGATAAAGCTGATGGCACGTCACTTCCGGCACCGCCCTCAGCAGACAGCGGCGCTCTCACTCCACCCGGCACTGCGACCACTTTAACAGACCTGACCAATCCCACTATCACTGTAGTGACATCAGTGACCTCTAACTTGGACAGCCACGAATCCGGGAGCCCCTCACAAACTACCTTAACGAACCTTTTCTAACATTTGAATATTTTTTTTATTCTTATTCTTCTTTATTATTATTTACAAGACTCTTTATTTTTTTTTAAACAAACCCACAAAATATTTGGGAAAACAAACAGCTTGGTGTGTAGCATCTGCAGCCACTTGGCAAATGAGTTTGCAGTAATATGTCTCCATTACAAATGAACATATTTTGTCTATAAAATGTATTTGGATTTTTTTTTAATTCATCAGACAATTGAAAGGAAAGTTATGAAGCATTCTAATAAGTGCCTCTTAAAATTGTATGTTACTTATTTCCAGAATCTTGGGGGGAGGAGAGGGAGAAGGAAATTATATTCCCACTCTGATAATTGGAGAAAGCCTCTGACAGTTCATTTAAAGCCAATAGTTTGCTACTCTAGGATTGTATGTGCATTTATGGAGTTTCAGAGTCCTAAGTCTAACTTTATTTTTATAATACATATTCAAGTTTCATACTATGTATTTTTCACACCTACAAAACAAATCAAATTAGGAATTGGAATAGACAGAGGCATTCCAAGTGTCAATGCTTCTTCTTCTTATTCTTGTATAAATATTAGTTATGAGCTTGACCCTGTATTCATTGAGCACCCAAAATTCCCACGCAGGTCAATAATCTCAACCCTGCAAGACATTCATCCATGTGGAATGTCCATTGACACCAATGGGAGTAGGGCACGGATGGAGGATTTGCAGGATTAGGCTTAATGGGAGTGGTGTGTAGGTAAGGACTGCAAGATCGGGCCCTTGGTCTGTGAATTCTGCATTATGCACACCAAAGGCCCTAATCCTACAAACGCTTATGCTCCAGAGTAACTTTTCTTATGTAAGGAGGCTCACTAAGGTATACACCAGAGGAACAATTCAAATGAGGAGTCCCATTGATTTCAATGAGTTTTCTCATATGAGTAAGGTTATTCTGTTGCATGACTGTTTGTGGGATTGGGCCACAAGGCTGAATAATTCAATATAAGTTTTAGTATTGCCGAGGCAAAATTTCATTTTTTCCCTCTCTGCCATAAATGCCACTGATTTTAATTTAAAAAATAAATAAATGAAAACAATTAACTCTATATGGCCCTGATCCTGCACTATTAAAGCCAATGGGAGATTTATCATTAACTTTAGTGAGTGTAGGATGAAGTTCTAAAAGTATACATATGTTTATTACTAAGGCAATTCTCGATGAATTAAACTTTTTCAGGGAAGATGGAAATAAGCAAAATATAATTTATTAAGATGTTTAAGGAAACTGATTTTAGTACATTTTATTCATGCTATTTTGAATTTATTTTAGATGTTTCATGAGATTGTATCAGACACTTTGTTTAATACATGAACTTAAATCTTTAGTACATTAATATTTCTAATATATACTTTAATTTTTTAACTTTTGTATAAAAAGAAAAAAGCATTAGAAGAATTCCTATGAAATTTGGAATTGGCAGTGGATAGCTTTGAGGCAGATAAACTCAGAACACCTTGTGGATGCTGATCTAAATACATTTCCTAGTTTACAATAGCATTTTTTTTCTTTTTTTTTTAATTTTAATAAAACTAAAAGTCTGAATGGTCTGGGCAGTGGTGAATGTTCATTTGTTCCCATTTATTGTAGTTAAAAATAATTAGATTGTGGAAAGTCTGAGACACAAAAACAAAAAAAAAACAGTCAAGATCTACATCTTGCTTTTAGTGGATTGTTAAGAATAACTTTGCACATAGAATCCACTTTTTAGACCCCATCAAATCTCTCTTTTGGTGGTGAAAGTGGCTATTTAATATATTTTAAAGGTGTCTTTTTTGGCTGTATAAATGTGTGGTTACATATTGACAGTTCACTGCCCACATTAAAGTGCATTATTGTAACTTTGCTCAGGGTTTTTAGAAAATTAGCACAGAAAAGTAGCTTATTTTTTAAAAAAAAGATGATGGAAGAAATGTTAACACTGTAATAGAAGAAAGGTGTGTTTGCCATTATATATTTAGCAAGTATGGTTATCATCTTCTATGGAGCTTAAATCTTGACTTTTCCTATTTCTATAATCTTATGGGCATTTACCACTAACCAGACCAAACAACCTTGGTAAGGCTGATATCTTTATTAATACACTTTTACAGGTAAAAATATTGATACTTATAAATTTTGTTCTTTGACAGAACAATATATGGTACTATAGATCTACTTTATTAAGTAGACTAATTATAACTCAGTTCTACTATGTGCCTTATGATATAACTTGGGAGTAAGTTTGTGAAAAATCAGGATATATGTGTTGTTTGTTAAATTAACTGTTTTAAGCCCTTTTGACACCTCACTAGTTTTGTACTGTTTTACCTCTTATTTCTGAAACTCTTTTTATGGTGTATCCTGTTAGAGGGGACAAACATGTCATAGAAAGCAGTTGTGCACTCTTTCAGATATAGTTGATAAATTCAATAATCTTATATATTGAGCTTCGTGTTTATAGTACAGTAAGTGGTCTAGCAAAATTGTCCATGTTTCTTTGTTTATTGATAAATGCATTGTATAGAAACTATTTCCCCTAAATATTTATGGACCAAACAATTGTGATATATCCTATTAAATTTGTGTGAATAAATCATTTTGGATCCAAGGAGTTTTATTTCCCATCAGTTTTTTTTTTTAAATTTAAAGTCTACCTGTATCTATGTGTCTGCATTTTTATTATGAATGAATGAATGAATGAATGGTGTTAAACATGGGAATGCAAGCTTATAAATGTGATTTCTTTTTAGGTTTTCACTTTCTTCATAGTAAATGTACTTACCATTGATGGCGCAACTTAGGTTTTAATTTTTAAACCCCCCCCCTTTTTTTTGCACATGAAAAGTAATGCCCCACTGATTTGATATTGCAACCTTATCTTAGGATTTTAAAAATCAGATAACTAGCAGCTACAGTAATTGCATGAAAAATATAACAAATAATTATGAAATGAATCAAGATTTAATGCTAGGTATATTGAACACAAACTAGAATTGCAGACCCCTAAAAGCCAGGTTGCTCTGTAGTTTAATAAATTGTCACTATGATTTCTTTCAGGGAGAACAAATCTTGGGGCATTACAGCCAAACATCCCGACGTTTGAAAATTCCCTAAAGTATTAAAAGAAGGGGAAAAGTTTGATCGGAAATCCACTGCAGTGAAGACAAAGACAATATTAGGTTATGATAATCATATATTTAAAAATTTATTGAGCCAAAAAAAATTAAAAAATAAAATAAAAGACTCAAATGTCATTTCCTGAATGTTAACAAAACATATGTTATTTTATGGTGTTTAATTATCAGAACAAAAGGCTTAAACAATTTGTGTGGTATTAAAAACAAATTCAGAGAAACTGTGTATAAAACCAGAGCAACCTGGCAGCAATCTACCCAGCCCATATTTGAAGACAATTCTTCCTAAAAACAAATTAAAAATCACATTTGTCAAGCACAAGTACTTGTAAAATAAAATCCAAATGCATTCATTCCACCTGCTTGCTAATGTGTATTAGTCATATCTGTTAAATGGCATATTGTAAATTCAGAGAAAAAACTTTTCACTCATTTAAGATCATAGGGATCAAAACCAAGTAATTTTAGTACGATTGTTTCTGGCTTCTTTTTTTAATAAAACAAAGAAATCTGCATGCACTTTTCCATCTGTCACCAATAGTGTACATTTCTGTATGATGCATTTTCTCTTTGATGTTTCTTGTACAATAAATAGCTTTCATTAATAAACATTTTATTTGATGCAAACATAGTTAACTTTATGTAAACTCATAGATAACTGTTGAAATTAATTTAAACTCATTTTTTGAGAAGAAGCAGTACAGTACATTTCCATCATGTTATATATAGAAAACCAAAAGAATGAGGTGGCAATATTGTTGCAAAGTGTAAAATAATTTCCTTTGGTGTTTAAA
This sequence comes from Eretmochelys imbricata, assembly GCF_965152235.1. Taxonomy (NCBI): domain Eukaryota; kingdom Metazoa; phylum Chordata; order Testudines; family Cheloniidae; genus Eretmochelys; species Eretmochelys imbricata. The sequence goes on from NC_135579.1 coordinate 64,701,226, forward strand.
TTTTTCATTTTCTTCTCTTCCTTTGTTGTGTACAATTGACATATCTAAAACAAGATTAATAATAATTCCATCAGCTTCAACAACAAAACTAACAAAGTATAATCAGCATAGGAAAGCATATGCAGCATAGTATGCAAAACCATCTATGACTTTTTAGAATACAGAAGTATAATTTATGGAACCCTGAGATGTTTACATCTTGACTATGCAATGAACAAATTTGTTGAACTGTTAAGAAAGAACTGATCTTTGCCCATTCCAAATCACAGCTGAGTTTAACAAGCCAACAAGCAAGTGTAAAGATAACCAATTCTTTAGTAATGAGGTTTTGTAATTGTTCAAAGGACTATTTGCAGAAAGGTTTTTTTTAAAAAACTATATTGCTATTTAGCTGTATATCCAAAGCATATGTTAAACAAATTAACATATACGAGACTTGCCAGAAAACCTTTTCATTAAGATGAAATTTTTATTATATAGAAATGAACCCTATGTAAACAATGTAACTTTTATGAATACTGACAGACATTAAATATTTCACTTACGTGTATCCTCAGCATTTTGAATGTTTTCTTAAACTCTCAGTTTCTGAAGACTAAAGAGAAAACCCAAACAAGCCCAGTACACACTATTAACAACAACAACATAACACAAAATTTCACACAGATTACTCCAATAATCGTCTGAAAACCAGTATCTAGAATGTGCAAGCAACAGTTAGTTATCGTTTACTAGTGGCAATTATGGTGAATATTGTTTAAATAACATTTTTACAGTATGTGGTAAAATACTGTTGAAAAATTTAGTTCAGAGGACTTAGTTCAAATCAACCTGAGAATTTAAACTCTATTGTGAAATCCTTAAACTGCATTGCTGTATGGAGCAACTAAAGGTAAGAAAGCAATGAGTCATATCACATCATACTATTGGTTCCTTCTGCTGTGCTTAGACAAATAACGCAATTACAAACCTTAAGAAATTGATCTAACCAGTAAGAGACTTCTGAGTGGGGTCGGGGGTGGGGAATCTATCTATTCCCTGGAAAATCTTGTGCACATCAATATGGTCATTATCTCCAGTAAACGGATTAACTCCTTTCCCCTATTGATTCTTAGAGCCATACTTTCATTAAAACTCATATCCTGTGTGGTTCCAGTTTTCATCTGATTTAAAAGTGGGCGTGGAGAGAAAACTGTGTTAGCTAAAAGCTCTAGGTGAAACCCTGGCTCCATTGAAGTCAATGGCAAAACGTTGACTTCAGTAGGGCCAAGATTTCACCTGCCCCATCTAACTAGTGCTATTAGGGGCAGATTCTGCTCATCGATCCATACTCAGAACTACTATTGACTTCAGTGAGTTTTGTACACATGGTGCTATGGCTCATCTGGAGCTTTACATTAGCCCACTTAGATTTGTTCCGAACAAGACAATACTTGTTTAGTACAGGAAAAGATGAGCAAGTTAAAATGGTAGGGACTGCAACAGAAGAGAAAGAACCACTGGAAACAAACTAACAAAAAAATAGAACACAAAACAGATCAGTGTTTTCAAAAACGTGGGGTGTAGAAAATGAGTTGGGGAGGCTTAATCCAGTTTGTAGTGGACAAGCACCACCATCTCACCAGATTCAGCACTACATGATGCTCTTGCTCTCAACAGAGAGGCCAGTGGGCCCACGCCTTCAAAATCTTACTCTGAATTGGTTGCCAGAGAAATGGTTTGCAGGAGCAGATCAAATGACTGAAAGTCAGATCCATAGCCCATTGAAGTTATGCAGTCTCCCTCTGACTTGAGTGGGCTTTTGTATCAGGCTCTGAATGAAATTGAATTACTCTCTTGCTCCTAAAAAATGTTCCCTCCAGAACAAGCTTGCGACATATAGGACAGGAGGGGCCACTGCTGTATGGCTTTTCTCTTTATAGTATTTGACCAAAACATTAAAATATGTAATGCCCTGAAAAGTATGTGAATCTAGACTGCTTTGACAAATGTTCTTTGTAATGTCTAGAACAGCGACTTATTGCAGTCATTGAAGTAGCTTGTTTGCTACTAAAAAGTATTCTACTCCACTAGTGAATTACCATTAAACAATTTAAAAGTAAACTCAATTCTAACTTGTATTAAGGCAATTACTATTAGAAATCATTGGCATTTCCTGGCAAATTCAGTTGTGGTTTTGGGCCAAATGGGCTTCTTTTGTTTATGGCCTTGAGACTGCTAGTAAAGCATCCTTTGTAGTAGCTGACGTTAGCCACTCCCAGGAGCAGTGTACCAGATTTGATAGACCAATGGGTCTGGTTCAGTACAGAAAATCCTATGTCCATCTCTGTTTTGTGCTCTTTTTAAACTGGACTGTAATACGGGAGAAAATATTTTCAATAATTATTCATTTTTAAAATGTATTTCTAGTGACTGAAGGTTGGTTGTGTCTATCTTGCACTTCAACTACACAGTTCAGTAGGGATCTCTGTCTGGAAACATGCACAACATTTTGAGTCTTCAAGGCTACTGCATATATCCCTCAGCTGTCTTAAACCAAACAAATAATGGAGAAGGAACAGCATAAGAACAGGGCTACAGAATTCACATATGCCCACCACAGGGACTCTTCCACTCATTGCCTATATGATTAGCCCTTATATTATTACTGTGGAGACAGCATACCAAATATGGACAGATTAAGGCTCTGTGGTGCCTGAGGGAGTGGAGAAAGAAGAATGTTCATAGACTTGAAGTTGGAGCTCTGCAGCAGCTGGTCTGCTTAACTGTTCCTTCAGGAATGTGGATTTGCCAAGAGCCTAGGAGTTGGTAGCCTGCTATGGCCCCCTGCAATCTGATCCTGGGGCAAAGAAGCCACAGCGAACAATCTCTGGACAGAACGTGAGATGAATAATTTTCCTAAAGAGAGAAAAGGAATGCTTTCAAATATCCGAAACCAATAAAAAAGTTAAATTAAAAAAGGTCAAAATACAAGTACAAAATACTACTGTACATTTAAAAAATACCACATAAGTGTTGGTGAGCTCAGTCCAGTTCATAGCAGGTAACTAACCTCACCAAACTCTTACACCCCCTAGCACGGCAGACATCCTTTGGGGGCAGTCTCAGCAGAAAGGACAGGAATAAGTTTGGAGACTTAACTGATTTTGAAATTAACAGGCAAACTCTCTTTTTTTAGACTAAGGCCTTTGCTGCCGTTGCTTGTACTGTACTTCTTCAGCTGGTAGAAAATAGCCCTCATTATGTAGGTCTGACTGTCTGGCACATTTAATAGACACAACATGAAATTTTAACACTTTGAGAAAACATATGCTACATAAGAAAAGCTGAGTGGGTGCTATACAGTCCATGACCGATACTGGATGCCCATTTTGCGGCACATGGGGCCTAATGAGCAGGTGTTACAGAATGTGGCTCTTAAAATGGTGAAGTTGTGGTGTCATTCTACTTTTATTTCGAAGGCATCTTGTTTCTCCTATAAGCCCCCTCTTGTTACTTTGGGATATATGGCTGAAGACTTACTGTGTATAAATCTCTTATGTCTGGTACTTTGTGATGGGGTGTACACACCCCATACTGGGCAACAAGGGGTTATGGGATTATTTTGGGCTCAGCCAGCCTGGCCCCGCCACACCTGCAGCAAATGCTCCATCTGCTGGAGGAATTAAAAAACAGGGAATTAGCTCATTTGTGGGGCAGAACTGGAGGTGAGCAAACTTGCGAGCCTAGTCTAAAGGCTCTATCACAGCTGCCCAAAGGGGCCCTCCCTAAGGGAAGGGAGAACCCATCCCACAAGACAATCAGAGACGGAAGTATTCCCCTTTCTCCTGCCTATGGACCCTGGACAATGTTAACCCTCTTTTACTTATTTTGGTTTGGACTTTCCCAACAGGGGAAAGTCCTGGGCTAACGTGACCGGGTGCGGGGAGGGCAGGGATGAGAGGAAGAGGCCTCGGGAGGACAGCCTTAAGCAGTCTTGGTTGCCAGACTACTGGTAGCCAAAGGGCCCTGGGTCAGAGCCTGATGGAGTGGGAGGTCCCGGGCTCCCCTCCCCACACGCCCCTTGGCAATCAGGGGTTGCAGCTATGACCACTAGGCCACACTCCCCAACCAGACCCTGAGTGAGGACCATTACATACTTAAATAACACTTAAGAATATGATTATGTCACAAAGGTCATGGATCCTGTGACTTTCAGAGACCTCCGTGACATTTTCCACATCAGCCCCAGGGTTGCAGGCCTGGAGCTATCAGCTGGCAGGGGCCCCGCAGCCCCAAAGTGCTAGAGCTGTTATTTGTTTTAGGTGGTGGGTGCTGGGCCCCCTTCCCCTGCAGTGGGGCTCAGGCTCTCATCCCACCCTGCTAAGGTTTCAGTCATCCCCACATCAGCCCCCCACCATTACATTTAGTAAAAGTCACAGACAGGTCATGGGCTTCTGTGAATTTTTGTTTATTGACTGCTACCTGTCTGACTTTTACTGAAAAGAACTGTGACAAAATCTTAACCTTAATGATGCTATTTTCATGCTCTGCAATGAAGAATTAGATTATCTTGGGTTAGGGTCTACTGCATCAAGCAAACTAGTTATTCTGTTCTTTTCACATATTTAGTCTTGACTTATGTATCTATATTGAATCAACCTTAACTGCCTCAGCTAGACAAATTGTTCCACTCTTTCTTTGTCCCATTAGTCCAAGTTTTTTCCAATAGTGAAGTGTCAGGGGTTTGATGCCTGAGCCTTTACACTCTCTTCTGGAAGTACCCCAATTATTTACCAATCTCGAAGCTCAGTTTTTCACAAGGATGAGCCTAAAGGTCTAAAACTCAGACTATGCCTTCAGATACCAGTACCCTGTTTTTCACTACAGCTGGCTCTACAGCAAGTCCCAAAGGAGGGCATGGATCAGCATTCACGTCGCTCCCCGTCAGTACTTGGCCCAACCTGGGGAAGCTAATGATCCAACCAGTGGACCAAATTTGTTGATGAATCCTGGTCACGTGGCACCTGAGGCATGTTGCGCATATGCTAAGAAGAAGCAAGTCCCAACAAGTTCAGATCCCTCTTTATAGACTTTAATCATTTCAGGGAGCAATGCAACCAGTGAGTAGCTGCAATGACAGGGAAGCCTTTTTGAAACAAACCAGCAATTATTAGTCAACTGGTATACAGTCTTTGAGAGTTCTTAGGTCAGCATGGGAAAAGCCCAGCTTAACATTAAGTCTATATTGGCAGAAGCAACTGCCCTGTTTGTCCATGGTTCGCTGGCTGGTATCCAGCTTAGTCTCTCTTTGGATCTGTGTCCCTGTCTGAGCATAGCAGCAAACTCTCCTCAAAACTGGTTCCTTTTGTCTTCAGAAGCAACCACTCTGTGGCCACCTGTTCTTCTTCCTTGGTTGTCAGGCACTGAGGTTTCCATTATTTGTGCAGGACCCTCCACTCACATGTGCATTCCATTTGGTTCTTGATAGGCCCAGCTGAGTCTGGTATATATGACATCCACCAGTTTTTCTTCCCCTGTCTCAGAGGAGGAAATTAACTCCTTCATGTCCAGTGCTTAGCAATACAAAATGAGTGGGTAAACTGAGTCACACTTATTCTTCACAAAAATATTACAAACATTCCCACATTCTCCACATCAAATAAACTAATCTCTTCTGCAATTTAATCTTTATCGAGGTAATTATGTGGCAAGCATCACTAGGATAGCTGAGTACCTCACAAACATTAATTACTTTAAAACCACTGCTTCTCATTTTGGACCTAAACCTACAAGCTCATTGTTTGAGGTACTGCCACTAAAGTCAATGGGAGTTCAGACACTAGCGGACTCGAAGGAGCAGGCCCTTACAGCTGACGATCAGATCAATAGTTCTTTTTGCTCCATTGCATTGAGTATTTATAATAGCAATGGGAAAATCTCAAAAAGGTTCATCTGGAGAAGAACTGTTTGTCTGAATTTATCCAAACTGTCTGACCTTAGTATATCAACAGACTGTACTTGGGAAACTTGATGAGAGCAGGAGCTCCCTGACCCTGATTTCTGGGATTTCAGGTTGCAACTACAGTCCCATTACAAAGTCCTGGGGTCTGGCCTGAAACACAAGAACTGCCTTTTTATGGTATTTTGGCCTTTCTGGTCCTGAACAAAACCCAGAAGTGAGGGGCTATGCGATAAATAGCGAATCAAATGTTTCAGATCCTTCAAATAGGGTAAGTTCAGGTCAGTGCTAGAAAGGGGCAAAGGTTTGAGACGATAGTAGGATGGGCTGGGACAGCCTATCTTTCTTTTTCTTTTCTTTTTTAAAAACAGGTTCGCTGATAGCTAATTTACACAAAGTTCACATCTATCCCCCTAAGCATTGTGCCATAAGGCTAAATGAATTCATTTCTCTTTACTTTTCACTGCAGCTAAATCAAATTATCTGATTCCCTTTTATTGCTTATTTCAGTTTCTTTGAACATTTTTTGTTTTCTCCGCATCTTTTTAAAATGTGGAGACCCAAGCTGTGCATAGTATCTCAGGTGTAGTCTTACAAGCGAAGCTATATTGCATTGGTAAGAACGATCCCTCAGCAAGAACACCTCCCAGAACTGAACAGACTTTCTTCTCAGCTGCTTTGTTTGGTGAACTTGTGTTCAGTTTGTTAGTCCTCATTTCTCCCTTAATCCTCCCTTCTAAGAAAAGGAAAGAGGTATACTGTTGTGAATATACTCCGAAGAACTAAGAACTGCTGAGTTCAAGTTCTAGCTGTGACATTGACTCCCTCTGTGGCCTTGAACAAGTTATTTATCCCTTCTGTCTCAATTTTTCCCTTCTGTGAAATGGAAATAATACTAACTGTACCTAGCTCAAAGGATTGCTGAAAGGAGTCATTAAATAATAGGTGTAATTCTGGATGCCTTATGCATAAATAGCATTCAACATATCTTTTAAAAACTGCTTAACCAGAGTTCTAAGTACTGTACAAAGGTGATAAGGCAGGTAGGATTCTCCACAATGTTTATAAAATGAGTTGAATGTGAGAAGAGCTACATAAATGCTAAGTATTATTACCACCATAAGAAATCTTTACCTAGTTTTTTTCTATTACTTTTTTGTTTTGTTTTGGGAATTTAGAAGAAGCTCATCCATTATTGTGGGATTATTTTCTAGCCAGCTCTGTGAAGACCTAGCTCACTGAGATCAGGAAGGTGGTGATTACCTCATACTATGCCACAAAGGACACTGCCCTCCAGTTCCTTGCTCCCCTCTTCAGAGGGCCATGGGAAATGCTACAGGCTTCAGCCAGGAACCTGTCATATCGCCCCGCTCCATCTTAGGATCCATGCTTGTTTATTGGCACTTCCCCTTTGCACAGTTGGAGATGGAGACCTGCTGGCTTCTTTTCCATCTTTGATTTTCCCAATATAGAGCTGTGATCTGCCTGCAAATTATCCTTATGGGCTCATAAAAGGAGCAGGTATGTTCAGGATTCACCAGCAATAGAACAGGAAAATACAGGTGACTTGTAAACCAGACCCTGAAGGTTTTCATCATGTTGCTCCATAGTACATGTCACACTTCCCTCATGAGTAAGATTTCCTTCACCTTCATACACTTGTAAAGGAGATGACAAAAATGATTTTTTTTTTAATCATTCTTATGCTGGTTCTCTGCACAGGTGAATTTGACCCTACATGATTAAGTTTCTTAGCAGACAAGAGCAACTGGGCAACAAACAGGTAAATAAGAATGTCCACATGTTCACCCCATGAGGAAATACTGTGCTCAGAAGCACCATAGAGACGAAAATGACCCACAAATTCAGATTTCTTCCCCAATAAGTATGTTTGTATAGCTACAATCTATACATAATTCCTCAGTAACTCCTTCAAGGAGAAGGATGAACTACTTTTAGGGATCAGTTACCAGAATGGTCATTGGAGCTATGAGAATGTGTCTCCTTGTGAGGAGGAAGAAAGGAAAAACTATGGAAAAGTAAGAATTCTTACCAGCTCAGGAAGCAGGAATAGCAACAAAGAGCAAGCTGTGGCAAAATGGCCACTTTAAGGCTGCAGGAGTGTTTCTCTTCAGTAGTCAAAGGGCCAGCCAGCCCCTAGAAAAGCATGGTAGGGAAAAGTTCCTATATGAGGGCAAACCTGCAGCGGGAAGGTTTAGTAGACACCAGGCAGTCAAAAAGAAAGGTGAGTTAATTGCAAAGGGGGGAAATAAACAATAGTGACATACCTACACAAAAATGCCAGTTCTGAACACCCTGATCTTTAAGAGTTTGGATCTGAATGGATCATCTCTCTGATCTTTGTGAAAGTTTATCTCCAGACTTGAACTTTGCATGTTGGGCCTATCTGTAATGGTTATGACATTAATTGAAGTTTCTTGTTATCTTACTGACCATCAGTTCTGGCTAGAGCTGGTCAGGTATCATATGAAGTAAATTCAGACAGGTGATGAGTTCAGTTGTTATTCACAGTATCATATTAATTATTATGAGTATGCAGGGTATTTACAAATGTTTGCCAATGCAAAACCTCTTCAAATTATTTTTTTGTCCAAAACTTGTGGTGACCATCATCTGCCACTTTCATTATCTTATTTAAAAAAGTTTCAGCCATCCAGTCAGGGAGCAGTAACAACACCATGTGACTCAGGTGACAAATCACACACTGTGAATGGTTAACTCTATAATTGAAGTGAACAAACCAGCAACTGAAATGCAGCCAAATAAAATCTGATGAATATTTAAAAACAACAAATAATTTGTAAAATTAAATAATTTGCAAGCAGAATAATCAGCAATTAAGATTATTTGCAATAAATAGTTTAACTAGCTTTACTCCTGCTTTAGAGTTATCCGATCCTCCTCCTCACAGGAAAATATTTTCAACTGATTTAGGAAGGACCTTGACATGTTCTGTTGCTCACAGCATTCTTTGCTATGCTAACATTTTCTGCGCTGCATGCTGCAAGCATGTTCTCTCTAAAAGACGACTGACATGTTGTTTTCTAAATGTCAGTCAGGCGTAAGATAGCCCAAGCCCAGAATATGTTAAAAAAAAGTTTGAAATACTATTAAGGCCATAACCTTAACTGACAAAAGCAAGAAAATTCTGAAGTGAAGCTTATCTTTTTATCCTTAATTTCTTCTGTTGTGATTGAATAATGCAGGAGTCTCAGAAAAGTGCTTGCCTCTTATAGACAGTTTCATAACATAGCCTATAATACAGTAGGGTGAAATATGAGAAAAGAAGTCAGCTCAAATACCAGCTCTCTTTCTCACACACAAGATCACTAAGGCCTTGATCCTGCAAACACTTATTCACATGCTTAGCTTCACTATTATGGTAGTCTCCTACAGACCATTTCAGTTAGTTTTCTACCATCAGTGGTGAAGGTAAGCGTGTGTGTAAGCCCTTGCAGAATTGGGGCCTAATTTCTTAGCTCATTAATAGCTCTTTCATTCTAAAGGATCCCAAAGCACTTCACACATCATTAGTACAGCACTGGTGAAACAGAACACAACCTGCCAGAGAAATGTCTTCGTTTGTTTTTTTGTTTTTTAAATGGCAGCTGTTTGACGATGCTCAGAAGTTTGGGGGGCAGATGGATTAGTGGGCGAGTAGAGTGAAAATGGTCAAGAAGTGCAAAGATAAATGGTATTTATTATATGGATGTCTCCACCATATGTGGAAACATTCTTTGTATATACTCTGTTCTTTGGGAAGCTGGCACAGTATGGAAATACATACTTCTGGCATTTCAGGTTATTACTGACATGGTGATTCCTCTACTCCTCCATATATGAGAGAGCTACAGATATGTAGCTATACAGTAAGTGAAGATGAATTTGCTAGTCATTAATATCTTTATACACAGAGGGTGGAGGGTTTTGGATTTTAAGGTCTGAGCCTCGAAGAAGGGTTACAATTTCTGAGTGGGTGGGAGAGAGGCAACCTAGATGATTTTCAGACTAGGGAAGAGGGACAGGTGGAAAAGCCTATCTAAATATCTTTTTTTTTTTTTTAGATACATACATTTCTTGGTAGCATAAGGTGAAAGCGGCTTCGTGCCCCTTCCATTTACGTAGCGACACACAGGCAAGCCAATGTTTCTAAAGGGGAGCAGAATCTTATAATCCACTCACAAGCGTGACAGTAACATTCAAAACAAACAATTCCACCCTTTTACAGGTCACCTCAGCAGGATAACCATTTGCCCAGTGCGTAAATCCCCTGTTGTGGTGATTATCAATTGTTTCCAAATATAAAATGCAGTGAGGATAATCACACCGCTAGTACACATGCTGGTATGTGCATCACTGCTTTTCTGCTCAACCTTGATGCCGACATGTGTCAGAATGCAGGCTACCATTTCCTCTCTGGCTAATAGGAGAGTGTGTCCTGGGGTGGTTTTTCACCTGTAGTGCTAATGACAGTCCTGTTCAGAGAGAGCTTCTTCAGATCCTCTGAAGGTTTTTGTCACTTTCCCCCATTGATTACAGAGTAAAGCCACCTGTGGATTGCTGACCATTTCCGGTGTTACAAGTGTTGTTTCTTGATATTATTCTGTGTTGACTGTGGTCTATATGGGTGATATGCACTTCTGTGGGGAGAAACAGCACAAGGCTTATGCACCAACTTAAACTCCACTTAAGCCCTTGGTAAGTGGTGTATAAAGACTAGAATGGCTTTCTGCACAGGTGAATTCAACCCTTTGTGATTAAGTGTCACAGCAGATAAGAGCAACAGGGCTCCTGTCACAGAGTGACTGGCCCTGAAAGGAAGGGAGCAGTGTCCACTGCACCTGGACTGATTAGCTTCTGCCCAACTGGGCCTAAGGAAAGGCACCTAGGCCTTTCTTTCTTTCTTTCTTTCTTTTTCTTTCTTTCTTTCTTTCTTTTAAATGACAGCTTCCTCTGCCAGCTCAGAGACCTACAGGAACCACCATACTCCCTGCAGTGTCTGCAGATATGTCCCAATCATTTCCAGCAATCCATTGGAGAAGCCTGAACTCCAGGCAAGAGGTATTAGGAGAGCAAGAAAACAGCCCTTCAGGGAGGGAGCTGTGCCCCGCTTGGGACTGAAGCAGAAGAGTGTTTGAACGCTGAAGGGAAGATAGGATGTGTGGGAGGAGGGGCTGGGCCCAGCTGAAAGTGGGATGAAGACTTCAAAGATTTGAAGTTTACTTTTCAAAGACTTCTTGTTGAATGTAATAAATTGGACTCCAGAAGAGGGAATGTTTGCCCCTTTTTTAAGGGAGCCTGAGTTAAGGAGACACGGAGGCAGGCCCCAGCAGAGCTATCCTTGGCCAGAAGTGGGTGCTACCAGGCAGGTATGCCTTTAACGTATGGTGGTGTTTGCAAGATTGTGAGATGGACACCCTCCCTCCCCACCATTAAATCAAGGAGGGAAAGGAGAAGAGAAAGCTGTTGACATTGTCTTTCCTGGGTGGGTGAGTTAGCCACCCTCCAAAGTTAGCAGGTAGAGCAGAACCAATGACCATAGGAGTTCCAGGCTTCCATGGCAACATTTTGAGGGGATCCACTGACAGGAAGAGATTAGCTGCCCCAAAGGCAGAAAGGGAAAGAGATATGGCCCCACCCAACAGTATGGATGGATTGTGGGCAATAAGGACATAAAAGGTTTGTGTGGTGGGGTTTTTTTTCTACTACCTAATCCACATTATGAGGTTTGGCCCATTGCACAAGACCCTATGAAAACTTGGGGAGGCCCAGACTGTTAAAGACACTGTGTTACAGGGTGATGGGGGGCCTTGACTATTATGGGATTGAAATGAAGGACTGTGGGGACTAGGGACTAGGGTGCTGGAACAATTTGTATAGTGGGGGTGCAGAGAGCCATTGAACCAAATTGCAAACCTTTTATATAATGGAAACCACTTCCAGTCAAGGGGTGCTGCCACACTGCCAGCACCTAGTTCCAGCTCCTATGGTGGGGACCCAGATTGGATGGAGAAAAACAAATGCCCCCGGGTAGTATGTTCTGGCTGTGGAGAAAAGTATGAAAGGACACAGCAGGTCTATGGAGGGAGATATTACTCCCATAACAATGTGGGTGGAAGAAGAACAGAAGTGGGTTCAGTTAAAGGAAAGCCAGATAAGGGTATGCAGGCCAGAGTCATTGGAAACCCTAAGAAGAAGATGGATATTGTCACTGACATTCTCAGTGCTAAAGTGGGAGCACTGAGAAGGCACTTCCTCAGAATTGTGAAACAGCTTTAGGGTTGCCAATTTTGGTTGGACATATTCCTGAAGGTTTCATCACATGGCATCTTTAATTAAAAAATCATATTTAATTCTTGGAGACTCCAGGACAACCCTAGCTTTATACAAACTTAACCAGGATCACAGCTTGATCTTGTAGATGGCTTGGAAGATAGCCCAAGGACTCTGTTATAAATTATGGCATGCCAAGAACTCTGGGGGATTACATGAGTTATGTAAAGTTCATTGGACATAGTGCTGGCCTGGCTTTTATCGCACAGTTTCTGAGTGGCAAAACAAAGGCTATCGACAAAGAATCGCTAGCCCTTTTGGTGTCAGAGAAAGCAGGAGTGCCTATATGACTGGAGAGCTTGAACAAAAGATGGCCACCAAGCATACATTTGGGCATAGGAAGGCTCAAGAGGGGTGGGAAAGTATGTCACAAGGTGCACTGGATCCTGCTCTCTTTCTTGAAGGGATCAGTTACCCTGTGACAGCCACAAACAAGGAAATAAAAACCTCCACGTGTTCCGAAAAAGGAAATTCCATATGCAGAAGCACTGTAGAGACACCTATACCCTGGGGCATAACCCAGGGTGACGAGAGCCCATGTGCACAGCTCTTAGAGCAGAGTGTGTAAGTCTCCTATTATGGAAACTGGCAACTGATTCCAGCTTGTGATCTCATTCACACCAATATTATTTCATTTGGCTTCAATCAAGTGTCTCCATTACATTTATGTGAGTTTCAAGAAAATTAGGCTTGCAGACTCAAAACTGAGATCTTTCTTCCTACAGTCCTTCCTTTTGTTTGACCCCTGATTGCGTGTGGCTTATTTGGGGGGAGGAAAGAATAGGATCACAGGAGAGAGAAATCTGTATACTCTTGGCCACATTCAGGGAATGAATGGAATTAAATCAATATAGCTTGTAGCAGCCCTCATGATCCACAGCCTGTTAAAAGGGATACAATGGGCGCTAACACAACACCTATGCATCGCCCTTTAAAAGCAGACAGTGTCCATGTGTTGCCAAGAAGCCTTTCAGGACTCTTCCCTCCATGTGGCTATTAGTTTAGCTTTAGTTATAACATATATTAAGCATTAGTATGGCATCTGTAAGGGTAAAATGCTGGTATATTGGCACTGGGACAGAGGGAATCTTCATTTTTATATTTTTTAGGGGAGGAAGCTTCTGAATTTTTGTTTCATGACTCCTTAACACATCCATCAGTAAAAATAGAAGTAGAATACTATAGGGCTTACTGTTCCTAGTGCTGGCATTTGTATGGCTGTATTGTAATCTAGTTACCTGACTGGAATATTCACGATGAATATGGCTTATCTATGGAAAAAGGTTGGCAGGCTGACATACATGGAACTTCAGCCTGCCACAGTGTCTGTTAGTGCTGGCCTTAATTCAGACTAACTCGCCTACCAAGGCTATGATATTTGCAACAGTCTTTGATTCCTGTCCTCTCCCAACTCCATTGTCACAACTCCTCATTTTTTTTGCTGATCCAGACTAACATGGCTACCACTCTGAAACTCCCTTGTCTGTACATCTTATCATAGAATATTCGGGTTGAAAGACATCTCAGGAGGTCATCTACTCCAATCCCCTGCTCAAAGTGGGACCAACACCACCTAAATTGTCCCAGCCAAGGCTTTGTCAAGCCAGACCTTAAAAACCTCTAAGGATGGAGATTCCACCACCTCCCTAGGTAACCCATTCCAGTGCTTCACCACCCTCCTACTGAAATAGTGTTTCCTAATATCCAACCTAGACCTCCCCCACTGCAACTTGAGACCACTGCTCCTTGTTCTGTCATCTGCCACCACTGAGAACAGCCGAGCTCCATCCACTTTGGAACCCCCCCTTCAGATACAGTAGTTGAAGGCTGCTATCAAATTCCCCTCACTCTTTTCTTCTGCAGACTAAATAACCCCTGTTCCCTCAGCCTCTCCTCGTAAGTCATGTGCCCCAGCCCCCTAAATCATTTTCATTGCCCTCCGCTGGACTCTCTCCAATTTGTCCACATCCCTTTTGTAGTGGGGGGACCAAAACTGGACGCAATATTCCAGTACCAAATAGAGGGGAATAATCACTTCCCTCGATCTGCTGGTCAATGCTCCTACTAAGGCCGTTGGCCTTGGCAACGAGGGCACACTGCTGACTTATATCCAGCTTCTTGTCCACTGTAATCCCCAGGTCCTTTTCTGCAGAACTGCTGCCTAGCCAGTCGGTCCCCAGCCTATAGTGGTGCATAGGATTCTTTCTTCCTAAGTGCAGAACTCTGCACTTGTCCTTGTTGAACCTCATCAGATTTCTTTTGGCCCAATCCTCCAATTTGTCTAGGTCACTCTGGACCCTATCCCTACCCTCCAGCGTATCTACCTCTACGCACAGTTTAATGTCATCTGCGAACTTGCTAAGGGTGCAATTAATCCCATCATCCAGATAATTGATAAAGATGTTGAACAAAACCAGCCCCAGGACCAACCCCTGGGGCACTCCGCTTGATACCGGCTACCAACTAGACGTTGAGCCGTTGATCGCTACCCATTGAGCCTGACGATCTAGCCAGCTTTCTTTCCACCTTATAGTCCATTCATCTAATCCATACTTTTTTAACTTGCTGGCAAGAATACTGTTGGAGACCGTGTCAAAAGCTTTGCTAAAGTCAAGGTATATCACATCCACCACTTTCCCAATAGCCACAGAGCCAGTTATCTCATCATAGAAGGCAATCAGGTTGGTCAGGCATGACTTGCCCTTGGTGAATCCGTGTTGACTGTTCCTAAGCACCTTCCTCTCCTCCAACTGCTTCAAAATGTATTTCTTGAGGACCTGCTCCATGATTTTGCTGGGGACTGAAGTGAGGCTGACCGGGCTGTAGTTCTCCGGGTTCTCTTTCTTCCCTTTTTTAAATATGGGCACTATATTTGTGTTTTTCCAGTCGTCCGGGACCTCCCCTGATCACCACAAATTTTCAAAAGATAATGGCAAATGGCTCTGCAATCACATCACCCAGCTCCCTCAGCACCCTTGGATGCATTATATCTGAACCCATGGATTTGTGCACATCCAGCTCTTCTAAATAGTCCGTAACCTGTTCTTTCACCACTGAGGGCTGCTCACCTCCTCCCCATACTGTGTTGCCCAGTGCAGCAGTCTGAGAGCTGACCTTGTCTGCTTCTTTTGCCTTGGTCTTCATATCGAGTACTTCAGCTTTTTCCACATAATCTGTCACTATGTTGCCTCCCCCACTCAGTAAGGGTCCCACAATTTCCCTGACCTTCTTGTGTTGCTAATGTACCTGTAGACACCCTTCTTGTTACCCTTCACATCCCTTGCTAGCTGCAACTCCAACTGTGCCTTGGCCTTCGTGATTACACCCCTGCATGCTCTATTCTAGCAATATTTGTATACTCCTCATAGTCATCTGTCCAAATTTCTTCTTTTAAGCTTTCTTTTTGAGTTTAAGCTCATTGAAGACTTCATTGTGAAGCCAAGCTGATCACCTGCCATATTTGCTATTCTTTCTGCACTTCGGGATGGTTTGTTCCTGCGCCCTCAATAAGCCTTCTTTATCGCTGATGGCTGTGCTGGTTAAAGCCTGGTCTCGCTCAAAAGACTGCTGTGTCTCTGCCAGCAGCTCCTTCAAACTGTATTTGTTATACTGTTGGTAAAATGGGTTGCTCATACTTACCATTATCAAATGCTTGCCATTGTCTATTTTTTTGAGACCTACAGATGAACAAATACTATGTGCTTGCAACATATTCTTATTAGGCATCTCTGAAAACCAGCTAGAAAAATGGAGATAGAGCCTAACCCACTAGTCATTGAGCCTAACTTGCAAGTCAAAGGAAGCGGGTTCACTCTTGAGTCTGACATTTATTTGGTGTGAATTACCTGAGAACTCATTTACTCTTTTTGTTTTTTCCATCTGTAAAATGCGGATATGGAGGCTTATCTACCTCATTGGTGACTTAAAAGATTAATAAGGAATGCTTGCACAGTTTGAAATCATTTGCCTCTTGCTTGGAATTGCAGTGAACCTTGTGTGGCAAAAAACAAGCAAGCCTCCCTCTGTCCTAGATCTTCCTTTCAGAGTCCAGAGAGGGAGAGCTTCTCAAGATAGTTAAGTAGAGAAGGGAGTGGAATGGGGAAATATTTGGCCCAAACATCTTCCACAGAGAAAAGCTGACCTGAAAGAGAGAGTCCACATGGGTGCAATGAAGCTTTCGTGCTCTGTTGAATGAGGTGGTTCAGCGCTCTAAAAATGCGATCTGAGATTTACTTTTTCTGCAGCTGCTGTTTTAAACATAGGCAGGGCTGACTCAGACCTTAATCTACAAGGCAGGGACACATTGTTCCATGCAATTTACCATGTGGATTTTTAAGACCAGGATTTAGACCTGAAGCATTATTGGCTTCATTGACATTCAGAGCCTGGACTGCATTTTGTAAAATGCTACTCTTACAAGTTTCCTCTCCCCTCACTGTTGTGTAATGTGCTGTACAGCTTCAGTCAGAGCTAGGACTGGTCAGTACTTCCCAGGATTTGTCCTTAAGTCAAATGGTAAATCTCAACAAAATTAAATTTAAATAAACAACAAATGTAAATGGTACAGAATGCTTAGTCTAATTGGTAATGCCCAGAGATCGCAGATAGGACTGGAGCCCAATTGTGCTAGGAGCTGTACAAACATAAAGGTGGATGGAGTTCCTGTCCCCTAAGGACTTAAGAATTTTCTAAAGCTACTTTTTAGATTATTTGAGAATTTGCATGTAATTATTCAATTAAAGAAGAAATTTTAACACACAAGGGAAGTCCTATCTTTGCTCGAGCAACTTCAACATTATTATTTTGAGTACTCAAAAATCAGACCTCAGTTCTAACACTTTTCTACACAGAAATTAAAAAACTGAGCTAAATTTAGTCCTCTAAAGGACCTGAACAATTCATTAGAGTATTTTTATGGGGTGATCTTAAAATGTCAATGCTGAACCATTTTTACTATGGCAGGTAGTATGGTCAGTGCACAGAGTGAACAGTACACAGATTGAGCAACAATTCAATGTTTTGTTTTCTGCTCATAGTTTAACCTGTGGCCCTAGGCCTTATTTATGGCATACTATTTAAACCCCCTCCTGAAGACAGAAAAGCACATGACAAAATTAAACTATGGTGATCGTCACTATATCATCTGAGTACTTCATAATTTTATTTTCACCACCCCAGGACAAGAGGGGGTATTATCCCCATTTCACAGATGGGGAGCTGAGGCACAGAGAGATTAAGGTAAAAAATATTCACTAATTTTGGGTGCCAAATCTGAGATGCATAGGACCTGATATTTTGGAGAACTTAGCATTATATAGCACTTTATAAGTTCAAACCCCATATCTCATTGACTGCAGCTGTGTGTGCTTATGCAAATCAGACCCCAGGGTCTCAAGTTGGACACCCAGAAAACGAGGAACATCCTTCTAGAGACCACCTGTGAAATATTTGGTTTAAATGTCTTGCCCAGCATCATATAAGAACTCTGGCCCAGGCAGGGATACAATTCAAGTCTCCAGGGCAGCATTCAACTGCCTTAACCATGAGACCATCCTTTCTCTTCCTATAATCCCCTACCTCATTCACTACACATCTTCCACCTTTCTCAATAAATGAGGCAGGGGTCCTTTTTCATTACACATCCTTGATTCTTTTCCAGAGTAGGTCCATGCTGTGTACTGAATGAATAAGGAATCCTGTGGAAAAATAGTATGTGATCATGCAATTAAAGACTGTATCCAAATGCATATGTATAAAGAGGATGAATTAAGGTTGCACATGTGACCTTAATTCTGGCATTTCCTAACTCTTGAGTGCTTGACTTCACAACCTTAATGTTCTTTTAACATCAGATATTTTTGAGTGTGTAACTTTCTCATTGTTTAACAAAGTCAACTTAAAAAAACCAAAAGTGACATCATATTGACATACCCATAGTTCATCAGCCAGTCTGGAATCCTTAGATTCCCCCACATAGACCTCTGGCACTTGAACTAATGGAGTAAACCCTTGCCACTGCCTGCCAAATTTCAAAACTCTGATCCAGGATAGCAGTGGGTAGGTTGTCATTGTCTGCCTATGTGGAGCAGCGCTAGAGGAGGATGGGGTTACACTTTGACACTGGGTTTCACAGATATTTGCTGATAGAGGAAAGGTGAGATTCAGGAATCTGGGGTTTAATTCCAAACTCAGGAGAGGAATGTGATCCAGTGGACACAGATTCACCTGCCTGTTCCTCCAAGTGTGACTCCTTCTGTCCCATCCCCTATAATCTGTCCCAATCCTGTATCAGCTTCACCTCTGACTCCTCATCCCAGTCACATTCTCTTCACCTAGCTTGTCCCAGGTTTCATGCCCCAGTCTCCTAGTCTTATACCTTTTTAAGATGCCCCATCTTGGTCATCTTGTCCATCCATACCTAGCTTCCTCCCCACAATTCCTTGCCTCCAGTCTCCTTGCCCACCCAGTCCCAGTCCCTCCGCACCCTCTAATTGGATCTGTCTGTTGACCCAACGAGGTCCTCCCGTTGCCCAATCTCTAAACCCACATTTACTGTCCTTGTTCCAAAATATGGGGGTGCTAGAACTCTTCAAAGAAAAGGTCACTAGAATTTCTACCATGAGCAGAACAATGTCTTTTTTCCCCCTTAGCCGCATTCTCAAAATCTCTAATAGCTTTGGCTGGAATTTTCCAGTAACATTCAACCTGAGACACACACATGGCATACTTTTTTTTTTTTTTTTTTTGCCCCAATGGATATAGGCTCTTATAGTGGGAAGTGTTGTACAACCTTCATAATAAGTAGGTAGTGCTACCTATAAAATACTAGCCATTGGTTACACTGCAAGATTTTTATTGTGAGAAACATTCTAAAATACACAAATTCACATGACATATTAGAACTCTTCTAAAGGCAGTTGCTGAACTTAGGCACAGCATATGCCCCACTTACTGAATGGGTGATTATATTTATGGATTTTTTTTATAGTACCATAACTGGATGTGTTAAACCACATGGCTTGTTGGTGAGTCCACTATTGCTCCCCTGGGGATGTAGTACTTTACACATTCTCCTTTTAAGAAATTGTCCAAAGGCTGTGCTATTTAACAGAAAAATTTGTCAGAATTTGGAACTCTACTTTCCTGCTAAACTGTGGTCTTTCACATCTCTGCATTCATTCACTTACATGCAAGACAGTCTTGCAGAACCACATATGTGGTAAGAGGATGAGCCTTTTCTACTCTTAAGAGCCTAACCTTGTTTCCACTTAAATCAATGGCAAAGTTGTCACTGATTTAAATAAACCGGATTGGGCATGTTCTGCATAAAGGGCCTAATCCTGCAAAGTGCTGGACGGTCACAGTGAAGGATACTCAGCACCTTGCAGAACTGAGCCCAATTATAGGAAATATATAAAATGTAAGTGTCCTATTTCTATAATACTTTGAAATTTAGTTGATAAAGGCTTTTACTTTAGAGATCAAGGTGAGAAGGTTTTGAAGAAGGTGGCAGCTGTTTTGCGTTTCAGTTCTTTAAATGACAATTCAATATGGGATGTGAGTTTGGAGCTGCATTATGCTAAGCATTGTACAATGCTGGGATCTTTGGGCACTACTACAATATTACTGCTACTAAATCAGGTGGCTTGGAATTGGGGAAGAGGGGACCAAGTTTTTTTTACAACAGTGGTTGTCACTATCTGCAGAGTTATGACTACTTATCTTAGCACACTATTGCCCTTCATTAGCATCTTAATCACTTTAATGCTTCTAGTATAGAATAGTATACATTGCATTGCTCTATGACAAGTAATGCGTATGTGTTTAGAAGATATATTGCCACAAATCAACATAATAAATACACCAAAATTAGTCATTAGCAGCTAGCTGCAAACATGCCAGCACAGCCTGTTTGACTATAAAAACCACAGGCCTCTATCGCTTCATTATCCATGAGAGTTAAGGCTTCTCTGCCACTAGAGGGTGAAACAACTACAGAACAATAAACCCTTGAGCACATACAGACTACTGAGTCAGTCCCAGGGAGAACACATATTTTGCACCACTGTATATTAGCTTGTGAGTGAGTCAGAAGATCACACATTATCCTGGGTGTTTGTATGCCATTCCCTCTTCCCTAAACACAAAGGGCTAACAAATATTGCAAGAATCTTCAATTTGCATTTGCAACGTCGGAAGCTGTAAGGGAATAAGGAAATAATATGCACTGCAGATGAACACAGCTTAATGTACTGGAATGTAGACAGTTACTCAGTTTCCTTTTCAGATATGAGTTTGCCACCCCAAAGTCTCTGTGGGAAGTACAATAAAAACAAAATTCTGATTTCAGATCTTGAATTTATGTCCATCATCTGCTCCTGATAAGAATGAATTCTTTATGAATCACAGAACCATCTAGGTTAAAGGGTCCCCCCTTGCACTATTCAACATCTGATAAGTGGATAATGATTATCCCCAGTGCTAGTGATTCCACACAACCTTCCCTTGGTAGCTTGTTCTACTTCATAACTCTTCATGCAGCTATAACATTTTCCTATTATTTAACCAAAATTTCCCTGCTGCAGCTCACTCATTACCTCTTGTGGACAAATGAAAACAGCTGCTTCTTCTCTTATGTAGTCTCATTACGTATTTGCAGAGGCTTATGTCTCTCAGGCCTTTCTCTAGAATGAACAGGCTCAGTTTTCCTCACCTTTCCTCATTTTCCAAACCTTTTATCACTTCTGTTCTGTATATTCAAACAGTTGTACTGTGTCTTTAGATTTTGAAGCTATAGCAGAAAACCCTTTCATATCTATTAACTTATCTTCATCCTCATGGAAACCAGCTTGTCTTATGTTTCTTGACTAAACACTTCATAAATAAGTAATGTTTTGATGTTCTAAGGAGGCTCTTAGAAGATATTTCTCAAGACTTCCATAACCCACAAAGAAAATGCTATTCACATTTTCAATTGATAAAAGCTAGATTTTACAAAAGAGGGGTTGTAGAAAACAATAGGTTGGTTTTAGAGGAATTATGTTTTCGTGATTTAAAACAAATCCAATCCCAAACGGTACTGTAACATCAAGCAATTTCTTCCTTTGTTTCTTATTGGTAAGCCCTCTGAAGAATTCCATCCTTAAATAGGTTTTGACTATGCATATGAGTAGTCCCATTAAAGTCAGTGGGACTTAAGCGTATTAACCAGAATTGATCCTTAATAGAAACCCACCCAGTTCTTGTTGGTTTATAAATCCATTTATTTATACTCCTAGTACAGTACAGTATTTGTAGAAATTCAGTGAAACACACCATGTGAGCAATGGTTTCTGCATTTCTAAAAATAACTCTAGATTTGTTTCTCTTGTCCCCTTACTCATTTGAGGCTTTCCGCTGAAAAGAAACAAATGACATTCCCTTGTGCTGACACTAAAAATCTCTGGCCCCTTTCTATGGGTTCTTTTCTGTAGTGTCCTAAATACCAAAGGAGCAATAGAGCATTTATAGTTTGAGGCAATGCTTACCACCCCCATTTTCATTAAAAGGCATGTGAGCGCCCTATGGAGCATTCCTCACACCCCCAAAATGACCCAGGCCCTTCATCCATAACTTTCTCAATCTTTTGTTAATCACAGCTGCTGTACACAGACTGAACAATGCTGAAATATTTTCCCATTTCAGATCTCACATAAACTGCTCAACGTGTACAAAAGAATTTCAATGTGCTTTTTAAATTGGCACGGGGCACAGACAACTTCTTTTTTGTGTCTAGAATTAAAAAATTAAATGTTGAATATTGCTTTGAGTAGACTTGTACTCATAATAAAATGGACAAATTTAGTCAAGTAAGATGAATGAGCTGTTCCAAATTCAAGGATTTCTCTTATTAATGAAACCTCTAATTGTTTTGGGGGGAGCGGTGTAAGCTCGTCCAAGTACCCTGCTGTCTGTGCTCATGTACAGTGGTGAGACCCATGGAGAGTGTGATTCTACAAGGTGCTGAGCATCTGAATCACCCACTGATTTCTATGGAAATGTAAGGCACCCAGTATCAGGCCTTAAAGCAAAGTAAAACTTTCCCTTATGGAAGTAAAACAGTGCCTACAAAAAGGGAAATAACATCTGGTTTTCCTGCTATAATTTTTGTTTCTTTTTCCTTCTAAATATAAATATTACAGATTTTAGCTCCCTATTGATCCCTAACATGTCAGGGCCTGATCCAAAACTCATAGATGTCCAGTGGAAAGACTCCCACTGATTTCAGTGGGGTTGGATGAGCCCCCAAATGCTGCTTGAAAGAGGGGCCCCTTCAAGTCTTAATCAAGAGCAATGGTCTGAATTTACAGGGGAAATTCCTAAGAACCCCACTTGTGGTTTTTAATGTCTGCTTCTAAGAACTTTGCTGTTGGCATTTCATGGAATCAAAATGATCAGTGGTGGAAGAGATCAAGGAAGTCACCAGTCCACTTGCTGAAAATGGATGTAGGTAAAGGAAAAAAGCAGCAGTGCTTGTAATGTGCATTGCCTTTCTGGTGTCAGGACATGACCATGCCTGAGGCTTCCCTACCTCATTTTCTTCCACTCAATTGCCTCAGTTTCCCATTGCTTTTGGGGTTGTATGACTTAGCCCACCAGGCAAACTATAAAACTTCTCAACCTAAGGTAAACAAAGGTCTAAACACACAATACATCTTTAGCGTCTTTGGCACTCAGCCTTCACCTTGTTGATGCAGAAATGAGTCATGCCAATAGTGGCTCGCCTTCTCCAAGTTAAACAGCTCAATATTCCTTACTCCTG
Source organism: Eretmochelys imbricata (assembly GCF_965152235.1). NCBI lineage: Eukaryota > Metazoa > Chordata > Testudines > Cheloniidae > Eretmochelys > Eretmochelys imbricata. The sequence continues at coordinate 64,724,322 of NC_135579.1, forward strand.
GAATCTGCCCTCATCTTCCTTCTGTAGTTGCATGGGGTTTTCTCCCTCCTTTTCTGGAAACCTGTTATAAGTCCCAGAACAGAAAGCTAACACTATTCTCATCTCAAACCACTGTGCTTCTTTTGCCCACAACTGCTTTCTTTGATTCTCTCTGGGGTCCTTCTGTATTCTGACTACGTGTAATCCGCCTTCCCGATGGAGAGTCCCACTCCATGTCTCCGTTTACTCCAGGCCTCCCTCCAATCTGAGGGAAGGCTGCTCTTTATATTCCCATATTGTAGAGCCCAAACCGAACAAGCTCACACTTCGCATTGCTGTCCTTGTTCCCTGAGGGACAAAAGGTACGTGGTTTCACAGAGAAGGATGGGAATATGGTTTTGAAATGCTGCGAAGTCCAGTAATTTAATGATACTAATCACTTATACAGCACCATAGTTTATGCTGTGGCTTATACATATAGGACCCTCAGCTTGGCAGGGGGGTTGGACTAGATAACCCTTATAGTTCCTTTTAACTCTGTGGCTCTCGGATTCAATTACCTGAGTCTCCTCACTTATTTGTGTAAGTCAGGTGTAGCTTCATTGAAACCAATAGGAACGACGTAAATTGATAGCTCCATCAGCTTCAAAGGCTTTATGCTGATTTGCAGTAGCTGAGGCTCTAGCCTTATGGCCATATACCAGGTAAAACTGATGCAAGTGAGAAGAATCAGGACCACAGAGCTTAACTGATTTTGTTGAAGCCAGTAGCAAAGTTCCCATTGACTTCCTGCTACCTCTCCATCAGGAGCAATATAAATAACGCTATACGAGCACTTCACAATCTTTAGCATACATATTCTCTCAATGCCCCTGTGAGGTAGGAAATACTATTATCCCCAATTTACTGATGGAGAACTCTGAGGCACAGAGATTAAGTCCCAAGGTAAAAATAGGAAGCCTGTGGCAGGAAGAAGGTCTGAGATAGGAATTGAACCCAGATCTTTGGAGTTCCAGGTTTGTACTTTAAACACTGGACCAGCCATATTCTTATTGGTGGGATGACTCTTGAGCCATGAAGCCTTTGTGGCGCCCTGCCATCCTTATACACTAACCCCCAGCTCCACCAAAGGGAATAGCAGAAGTTAAAGCTGCGTCTCTGTTTTCTGGTGGCATTTCTGCAGGCTAGCCAGGGAACATCCCAAAGCGCAGCAGCTCCCAGGCTCTGCTCTCCTTCTAGCTCAACGTGTCCCTGCAATGTTCATGCAGGGTTATTCCTCGGGCTCACTGGGAGTGGAAGGAGCTTGTTGCTTATCTGATGCTCCCCAGTTCTGGGTTTGGGACTTATCTTACCCTTTTCATGTTCCTTTGTGTCCCTCTGCTTGGCCTCCAGCTTTAGCTGATCTGACATCCATTTCCACAGAAACATGAATGGGAATGGCAGCTAGCAGTGGCATGGGTAGATCTCTTGCCTAGTTCAGATGTGGCTGTCAGATAAAAGCTAAAAGTCGCATTTTTCATATCAGTGGCATCTCCAGACAGGCTAATATAATACTGAGCAAGCAACCAAAAAGAACCCGCCCCTTTTTTATCTGAGATTTTCAAAAGAGGTTAACAATTTTATTACAGATATAAATGTGTTTTGAGGATATGGTATTTTCAGGTATGAAGATCCCATCCTTGAAATAACCTGAGTGCATCCGTCTTATGAAACATTATATAGTACCCAACTTTCAAAATAAATTATTTGTTTTAAAGGTTGAACATGTCACACAGTAATAACATCTAACCAGCAGCTAAGAAATGTCTAAGAAATCAGAGGCGATCAGAGAAAGCTGGGAAAGCAGAAGGTAATGTTAAAGAACTGAAAGACACAAGACTCCAAAAAAGTTTTTATTTTTATCAGATATATTGGGATACAGATATGTCAACCAGATCATGCTTTTCCTGTCAACTAAATCAGAAACAGTATTTTCAGTTAGGCTAGACAATCTTGGTTATGTCAACAAGGTTTCAGTGGTGTAAGTGAGATCCAGATTAGAAGCACTTCATATGTTTTAAGCTATGTCTACATTACCACTTATGTTGATATAACTTTTATGTCGCTTAGGGGTGTGAATAAGCCACCTCCCTACAAGCGACATAAAGTTACACCGACCTAAGTGCCAGCATGGACAGCGCTATGTCAAGGACAGCTACTGCTGCTCGTTGGGGGTGGATTAATTAAGTCGATGGGAGAGCTCTCTCCTATCATCTTAGGACGGCTACACTAAAGAGCTTACAGTGGCACAGCTACATCGATGTAGCTGCGCAGTTGTAAGCTCTCTAGTGAAGCCATTGGCTCATGAGTGAGGCATGAAAATAAGTCCCAACAGACAATCCTGCTTCTTTCCGCTGCTGTTCCACCTCCTTTCCCTGTCCACCGATCCAGCTCCCAGCACAGCTACTGTGTGGTTGAAATAAGAAGAAACCCTATAGGTATTTTCATCTCTTCCAGGTCCAGAGGGGACAACTTGGTCCAAAGTCAATTTTGCCATAGCACTCTTGTATATTTGCTAATTCATGTGAACATGTACCCCATATTTCATGCAAAGGACAGACCATATATTTTGATTTTCCACTTTTTTGAGTTGCAGATCTCTAGAGATAGCTCTACCCAAATATGGTACTCCAGATATATCCATTTGTGTATATTTCTGGTGCTACTCATGCTAAAACACATCAGGATTTAATAATTACATTTGTAGTACTTACAAGGGCCTGATTCTCCACTGTCCTGCACCTTAGGTAGCCATTTGTACTTGTGCGAAGTGGATTTAAAACATTACCACATCAGCATATTCCTGTCTTACACCCACTTTGCACCGGCATAAATGGTTTCACAAGATGAAGAATCAGGCCCTTAAATGTGAATAAAAATTTATTCAATATTGTAACTTGCATTGAACCTGTACTACAGGATGTTAGTTTCATGGTGCAGGAAGACCAAACCAAACCCTGCTCCCTAGCATTGTAAGACATTTCAGTAGAAGCAGAAAGCATAGTTCTTGTGTGCTGAGTGACAAAATAATCCATATCAGTTTTGTACAGGTAATGTTTAATAAGTAGAATGGCTTTGGGAAGGCATCTGTATACTAAGGGACCTGTAATAATATAAATAGTTAGTTATGGCCAGCATGCAATATAAGAGTTTGATTAGTTGAAACTAGATACTATATTTATGAATGTACTTTCTCATAGATTATTTATTAAAGGTTTAATATTGCAATGTCTAATAAATACGTTGATAGTTTTGTCTCCAAAGAAATTGCAGTATGCAAAGAAAGGGGATGTCATGACTGAAATTAGTTGCTGTATTTGGGACAGATGCACAGATCCAATCTGAATAGAGATGAGCAGACACACACAGCTGGAAGAAAATACAATTAGGAACACAGAGAAAGGAGCAAATATAACACTCAGAATACCTTTGGTGAGTGTGTCAAGGACTCACTAAGTTTAAAGGCCAGAACCTCAGCTGGTGTAAAGTGGCATATAGCTCCATTGAGGACCTCGCCTCAGAGATCTAAGAAAAGCTAGCACTGCCTCATTTTGGGATAGTTCTATAAAATGTTAATGATATGTTCATTCATGAAAGCAGAAGCCATGATAGTCGTGCAAAACAGCATGAATTTTGCTACAGACAGTTTAACTTATTAGCTCCCATGCCTTCATTTTACTATATATGGTTACTAGTTAGCATATACCAGAAAAAAAATCTAAATGTTACCAGGGGCAGCTTTGTGGACACATAAGCATCATCTGGTTGAGACCAAAAGTACTTCTCGCTCTCATTCTAAAGCTTGTATTATAAACACTCAGTATGATTTTTTTTTCCCCCTCAGCCCCCATATTTAACCATGGATGTTCTAGTGGCCATTATGATTTAATCTCAATTATTAAAAATTAATATTACTCTTCATTGCATGGTTCTTGCTGTATAGAGGAAAATCTTAAGAATAACACTTAGCAATGGCACCACTGTCCATGCTCAAGGTACTCTGTAGCCATTAACTAATGAATGGGAAAAAATGAAACTTCAAAACCCACCTCTCCATGATTCCTGATCAACTCTGTAGTATAAAAAATTATGGCCCTGATCCTGCAGTCTTCATTCATGTGAGTAGTCCGATTGGCCACTCATGTGAATAAAGTTTGCTATCTCTAGCTCTCTTATTATTATTTTTGTAGGTTTTTTGTTCGCTTTAATAAAGTGAACATACTACATAGAACACAGAAGACAGCCCCTGACAACAGGATTTTATATTCTGAATTAATACCATTCATCATTTAAAAAACAGTTTATGCTAATAGCCAACTTGAAAAACAGGGCAGTACTATTTTAACTTGACTGTCTCACCAAGAAGTCTCTGGATAGTAGCCTAGGGGATTTTGACAAGGTAACACAATTCTTGCTTTTATATGATGACAATATGACCATATTTTTCATAATCAAGTAATCAGCCAGCTTCATCTCCTCAGTCACTGCAAGAAAGCTAGTAAGGCCTGCAATATTACAGGTGAGAACTTTAGTAGACTAAGACATTCTGGCATGATATACTGCAAAGGAACATGGTAGCAGGAGTCTGGGCTGTTATACTGTTAGGGAAACAGAAGCTAGATGCGTGAAGTTCTGGCCAGTATAATGCTGGGGAAACAGCAGCAGGTTTTGAAAGAATCTTGCTGGGACCCTAACCTGAAACTAGCGTTAATCATGTAAGGGAAAGATGTACATTCCACTATGGTGAGAGGGGAACATCCGAGGTTGAGCGAGGAAGAGGCCTTCTGTCCAGCAGCTTCACACGAAACAGATACATGGAAGACTTACCAGTTTATATATGTTTTCAGACAAGAATATGAAGTCTGCCATTCAGAAGAAGCCTTTCTTTCATGTAATTCAATAACACCCTCCTCAAGGGAGGATACAGTAACTTAGTATGCAGATAACCAGCTGTTCAGTAAGTAAGAACTACTTAATGGTGCAGATGAGGAGCAAAACATGCTGCTGCTTTATGCTGTGAAAAGACTGGAAATAAAAAATAAATCGGTTGCTTTTTATAGTCAACATATCCTGTCTTCCCTTCCCTCTGTTTGCTGCAGGGGCTCAGTAGGTCATTTGAGGACATGACTAATGGTCTCACAGTAGGGTAGGTATTCTGATTCTTCAGTTGTCTAGGGCTGATCCTGTGAGATGATGAGCATCTTCTGGGAGGTGCTGAGCACCGTCAATTCCCAGACAGTATAAACAGTATCCCCTTCTTGCTGGACTGGGGAAAAGACACGTTACAGGACTGGCCTCTGAATGGGGATGCATTCTACTTTAATAACACTCAAGGGAAGGGAGTGTTACCTACATGGATTTTTGAAAGTTTTGTTCATTAAATAACTGTTTTGTGGGGAGGAGGTATTGATTCCCTCCCCCACCCACCTTCCCAACTATTAAAACATAGGGGAAAACCTAAAGGCAGTAGGGATAAAATAACCACTCAGTCTGCTTGGCTTGATTTATGAATCATTTATAGATTTATTTACATACTTTAGTAAATAGCCTCTGTTTTACAAGCTGGACATCCCCTGGGCTTAAGAAGAAATGAAAACATTTGAATCAAATCAGAGTTTTGTGTCAGGGTTGTGGGATGCCATGAAATGGTCTCCATATGTACCCAACTGTTAACAATGTAGATATTTTTTAAAAAATTCAGTGATATTGAAGTGACTTATTTGGATAGTAACTAATATTGAAATAAAGATTGTGGGACTGCCATACAGGTAAGGGACTGAGTAGAGTTAGGAAACGTGGAGGTATTATGAAGTTACCCACATCTTAATTGGCATGCAATGTTTTCCTTAACCTTTTCTGCCTTTTAAAAAAAATTTGGAATGTAAGAAGCCAAAGATATTGCACACAATGGGCTTAATCCAAGGCCCACTGAAGTCCATGGTAATCTTCTCTTTTACTTCAATGGCCTTTGGATCAGGCCCCATTTAACAGATTTATAAATGGTAGGGAGAATAGTGGAACCAACAAAGATGTTGCAACTATTTTTAGGTTTTTTTTTTTCTCCTCTCTCGCCTAAAAAGGAAGGAAAAATGAGCAAAACCAGGCTTGGGTTGGGGGAAAAAACAAAGAAGCAATAAAAGAGAGGCACTGAAAGTTTAGTAGATCTGTTATTTAGGAGTGGGACGTAATAAGTGTTTTGGTTTGGACTGTTTTTCCTGTGCCAGGTGTCCTGGAATCTTTTTGGAAGGTGCAGACAGCGAGGTCATGGAAATCATAACTGCATAGAGCAAATTGCGAAAGAATAGTAGGGGAGCAATCACCACTTTTCACTGCTGGAAGGTGTGTCCTGAATCTGTCAGCAGGATTTCTGTTTCTAGTTTTCAAACGAAACCGTTCAGCAAAACAGATGAAACCTAACTTACTTTTTGTCTGGGTCGCCATCATTCCCTGGAGGAAGTGACAAGCTCATTTTACACAACTTTTATTGCCATTCCCATCTCAATTCTGTTTTACTCATTAATTGCAATTCTCTCAGCTTTTGTTCCAAATGACTTAAATAGGATTATCAGCTTTTCAGTCTAATTCTCCATTGGTTACCTATACTTATCACTGCCTTTTTTTATAATGCTTGATTTCATAACCTTTTGATCTGCTTTAGGAATTCACTACTCGTAGTTTATACCACCACCATAATTATTTTTTCCCTATTTCAGTTTTGTTTTCAAGCTCATAAAGACATTTAATTTATATACAAGTGTCAAAACATTCATGGAGGAGGCCATAAAGTAGAAAATGAGCATTCAGTTAACTGTAGTCAAACCTAAGGTGTTTTTATCTTAAACTCTATAAGGCAAGTGGACTAGGATAGGAAAATGACTTGGCTAACATTGTAAGTAGATAAATTTCAAAGAAAAAGAACAGAAAGTTTAAAAAAAACCACAAAGGACCCCAAACAAAAGAGAAGCCTAAATAATAGCTGTGAGGACAGGACTAATAAGCCTAGAAGAATCTACAGAAAGATGTTAAGCAGATAGAAGCAAGGTCATGGAGAGCCTTAAAAGAAGTAAAACCATGTTCTGCATTCAAAGGGTCAGAACATGACCATATGTTATCAGCATGGCTCTATTTGTAGCATGCTCACCTCTTGGCCAAAGGTTATGGGTTCAGCTCTCTTACTAGGCACCTTTCCATTGCTGATGTGGAAGGTAGGGGATGCTACCTCATTAAAAGTGCCATTCTTCAGATAAGACTAGGTTTTCTATCTGCCTTTGGTGTGAATTAAAGATCCCAGTATGGATAGGGCACCAAGGTTATGCCCTGATTAACATTCCTTCTCTCTGCATGATAGGCCCTAATGTCTTAGACTGTGTGTGAATTCTTACTGAGAGTATAATGGCTCTTGTTTGCCTATGCAGTCACTATACTATCTATGTCTAACTCGCTCACTGCTTTACAGGGATACCTTGAGATAGAATAAAGTTTGGGGTTTTTTGTTTAAAACTTTTCAATCTCAATTAAACCAAGGCCAAAGTACCAGCTTATCGCATTCTGGTTAGTTAAAGGGACTAATTTGGAAGTGCATTCTTATGCCTTTCACCTTAACTCTTAACTGTCTTTTCAGGTGTTGCCCAGTGATTTGGGAATTTCTGGAACTTAATGGGCTCATTCGTTCTGTTCACCCATTGTTTTTTAGATCATCTCTTACCAATTTGGTCCAACACAATTTGCTATGACAGTGCTATAATACAATATGCCACTGGCTTAGAAGTGGGAGTTTTGGCTGAGGGCCTCCTGACAGAGCCTCCTATACTTTGACAGCAATGAATAAACAATGTTAGTGGTAATTGGGTGTTTCACACTCTATTTTCTCCTTCCTTTCCACCATGTATACTACTGATTTGGAAGGGAAATTCGGCAACTAAACAAGAGTTCTAGACCTTGCAGAGAACTTCATGACTAAACTATCATAATTGGAAGAATTTTTTGTTCCAAGCTGAGGCACAGTCCAGGAGAAGAGGGCCAAGGATGGCTTCAAGTCACCTTTTTTCCCCATCCTCGGGGTTTGATAGCAGCCTTCAATTACCTGAAGGGGGGTTCCAAAGAGGATGGAGCTAGGCTGTTCTCAGTGGTGGCAGATGACAGAACAAGAAGCAATGGTCTCAAGTTGCAGTGGGGGGAGGTCTAGGTTGGATATTAGGAAACACTATTTAACTAGGAGGGTAATGAAGCACTCTAATGGGTTACCTGGGGAGGTGGTGGAACCTCCTTTCTTAGAGGTTTTTAAGGCCCAGCTTGACAAAGCCTTGGCTGATGATGTTGGTCCTGCTTTCAGCAGGGGATTGGAGTAGATGACCTCCTGAGGTCTCTTCCTACCCTAATCTTCTATGATTCTAGTTACAACACTCTCTCCCTAGGGCTGCCTACAGCTTGTAGAGCAAGCCAAAATGACTGACCGTAGCAGTGTGTTCTCTGGCCTCTCCTACCCCAGACACACACCCTAGCAGGCCTCCCTATACCTTTGAATAGCGGGTCAGAATCCCATCCCTAGTGTGTAACTCAGAACTCTTCCATACCTTTGACTTGGTCTGTGGTCTCTTTGAGATAACACTGTGTATATTAGGTGAAAGGTCTTCCTACAATAAATTGAATAAATGCAATCTAATGACTTCACTCTGGATTTAATTGTCAGTACACTACCACTGTTCTTCCAAAAATAGCATATGTTGTCTAGTAAATCTCCATTAAAAGAATGAATGAATCAGACAATTTTAAATGGGCTTAACTATTAGATGTGAAGGATGGAAGTTCAGTATCTTAGGGCTAACACTCAGTTCAGAGGACTTGCCTTCATGTTTTATTAACATAATGTTGTGATTTATGGCATATCATAGTTGGGTAGATTAAACTATGAGATCAACATAACACAGCTTAGCTTCCCCCGCCGCCATCAGCAGTACACTTAAACACTTACAGTACCTAGTTTTAGGATATAATATGAATATAGATATAGTGTGTATGTTGGAAACATTTATCCACAATAAAGAATATTACAGCACCTCTATGAAATAGCTTTCTAAATATACTTATACCAGTAGGCAATAGACACATTCATTTGTACCTTCTACTTTATAATGCCCCAGGAGTTAACTATGAGATAAGTACATTATCTGTCACACCTTACTGCTTAATTGTTGTGTTTATTGGATATGAAGTAGACATATAAATTAATAACACAAGCCTATAAAGTGCTCCCAAATCTTGTGTAAATGACTAGTAATGTCACCCGAAATTTTAAGAAAATAGGTATGTAGTAAAATAAATATTTGATACTGATAAAGATAAAAGTATTGTTTGGAGCAACAGATACATTGAGACTTTATTGATCTACAGCAGTGGTTCTCAAACTGTGGGTCGAGACCCCAAAATGGGTTGGACCCCATTGTAATGGGTTCACTAGGGCTGGTTTAGACTTGCTGGGGCCCGGGGGCCAAAGCCTGAGGGCTTCAGCACGGGGTGAAAGGGCTAAGGGTTCAGGCCCCCTGCCTGCGGCTGAAGCCCTGGAGCTTTAGCCCCCCCAGCCTGGGGCAGTGGAGTTTTGGCTATGGTCCCCCCCATGCCCAGGGGGGTGGGGCTTGGGCAGGCTTGGGTGGGCTTAGGCTTCGTTCCCCCCCTCCTGGGGTCCTGTAGTAATTTTTCTTGTCAGAAGGGTGCAATGAAGTTTTGAGAACCCCTGATCTATAGGCAATTAAGGCCCTGATCTTGATCTGATCAGTCATGCAAAGCTCCATGGACTTCACTGGGGCTCCAGATGGGCAGAATTCTGCCCATGCAGATCATGTTTCAGGACTGAGGCCTAAAACTTTGACTGGATTTTATGTGGTTCATGTACAGTATGGGTAGGTCTTCACTGGAAAGTTAACTTGGGCTCATATATCACCTCTAACTTCTCTTCCAACCACACACACAATTTTCTCACCTGAGTTTGGTGCTGTAAACCTGGGCTAGCTGGCTCAACTAGGATCATAGGTTGGAGTTTGCATGCTGCTTTTACCCGGGCTGTTCTCCTCCCTGCAAAGTGGGCAGATTGGAGGCTAAATCACGGAAGTATTAGTCCTCTAATGCCTTCCCACACTTTCCCCTATGTGCCCAGAAAGACAGACAAGTTATTTTATAATTCACTGGGCAAGACTCGTAGACTGGCTTAGCGTACAGCAGCACAAAGAACCGTAGGATATGCCCCCGGAAGTCCTAGCAACACACACAAGTTAGTGAGGACACAGTAACTTGGGTAAGACTTGCAGTGTGGTTGCTCACTCCCAGGCTAGACTAAGCTGCTTGCCAATCACGCAAGTCAACATTGTGGGAAAGAGGGACACTAAAGGTTTTGTAGTGCTGAATGTATAGCTGGAGTGTAGAATTCCTTTCCTGCTTTGGAGGACTTAATTCTGACTTTTTAAATTCTATCTTCATGCAGGTTCTTCTGGAGATGTATTTTAATAAATTGTGTCAGGGTGTACTTTATTTATTTCTTATATTTTATGTATGCACGGCTTGTTGTCCTGAGGGCTCGTTGGAAAAATACAAAATTTTGATTTAACAAATCTGTCTTCCTGAGCAAAATGGTGAATCTTAAAAAGGATTTGTGACCTAAAGCAAACACCATTGTATTATGGCAAAACTAGCATTTACAGATACCATGCTTGCTGATCCAATGTAATCATGAAAAGAAAATTGAATGTTTTATTAGGTCTTTCAAAAAAGTTTCTTGTTTTTGAAAAAGCAAATTAAGTTTGGTAGAAAATATAAGGCTCAAATCCTGATAAAACTTGTCAACACTTTCAATTTTACATCTGTTGCTTATTACGCTGCAGGACTTGATAATATGTTTATGATCGCATCACCACAATGGAAAAGGCAATGTTAAATTGTCATGTTTGGTCAAGTAGGGGGCCTAGTCTTTCATGTATATTTGATGACAGACAATCCCACTGAAACATAGCTGGATTTTTTTTCTGTAGTATCCCTTAAAGAAGGACTTGCATTCAGTTTTGTTGTTTTCTGCCTCAGACATAATTATCTATGTTCTCTCAAGATACTTTAAGGAAGAAAGTGGAAGAATAATTACTCAGACCATTCAGAAAACAGCAGCTTCATGTGAAATGCTAGTTTGATTTTTTTCATTATTAAAAAAGGTTTGTCATCTTTCATCTGGTTAGCCACTGAACAAGAAGAACAGACTTGTCAATAAGAAATTCTAGATACAGGATAATCATCCTTCAGTATTAAAATTGAGGATTTTGTGCATTAATATCATTCAGTAATTAGATTTAGTTATCAACATCTGACCTAAAACGTTTTCAACACAGGTGCAGTTGTGTTTTCATCTTAATGCCTAGTTCTCTAAATTACAGTTGTCAAAAAATGCACAATTGTAAACTTCCTCCATAATTTGAGTTCCACGTCAGACGTATGTGGAGGTTACTATGCGGTGACACCACAACCCTGAGAAAAAGCTGCCTCGGATCCCAGTGTGTCCCATGAGAGGTCGCAAGACAAAGGTAACTTACAGTTTTTAAAAACATTATTTCTTTCAAAATGTTTCACAGTCTGCAAAAAAAGAAAATCCAACCTGTTGTCAAGATGCCACTGGTGTGGTGCTCTGCTCTGTTCAATGTTGATAACAGTCGGCTGCGTGCATGTGTTCCCTCTGTGTGCTGCCCCGGCTCTGCATATCGCTGGCACAGCAGACCCCAAGAGAAACCCCAATGACCATAGACTCCGATAAGGTACAGAGGCACCCAGTGAGGTTTATTGTCAAACGAAGCACAGTAATAGTTCCCTGCAGACTCTACAGGACATATTACGAATACGTGCCCCCTGACAATGGACCAGCTCAGTCAGTGGCGGGACTCTCCACTGCCCCCTAGGCCAGACAAAGACACCGCCCCGGGTATGCATTCTTATACACAGGTGCAAACAAGTTACCCATCACTCCTGATGTACTGAGGTGCAACCCCTCTACGTAACAAGGTGCAGCCCCTCTACGTAGCAAGGAGCCACCTCTCACCTTGTACATGTTGGTTCGAACAAAACAACTCTATCCATCATATTACCCTTTTGCCCCTGTCTTTAGGATGGGTCAGCTTGTTCCTTGTTATGTGTGTGGAATGTGCAAATATTGGAGTGTTCTGATATCTAGTGTCCAGTACCTTTTTAGGTATGTATCTTTTTGCAGCATCAGCCCTTTTCTTGCCAGTTTCTGTGAGCAGGGCCTGCCTCTGGCTCACAGCTTAACTTTGCTTTATGTTAGCAAAGTCTTGTCCATTACTTTAGTTCAGACATTAGTCCTCATACCGGGCCTCTGATATAAGGGTTTATGTTTCAGGGCTCATCTTACTACACAACCCACACACATACATTTTGGTAGCAAAGAATGGGCCATTGTTTGTTACCCCATCCTGAACAGGGCAGGAATGTGCTGCATCTGCTAGGGATTCTTACCAGGGCTACTCAGAGCGGCTGGCCTGATTTCACCCCACTGGGGATGTCCCTTCCAAGGGCAGATGTAGTTTCTGAGAACTAGCTAGCTTTTTTTTTTTATTTTTAATAAAGTGTGGCTGTTTTTTTAATGTATGGCTGTGAATTGGAGATTTCAAACCTTCTGGATGATGAGGGAGTAATTCAGTGGTGTTTTCTGGTGGCAATTTTTTAAAATTATTTCAGTGGTAAACAGAGCTTTTCGAAAAACCATTTAATTAAGGGGATTTTTTTATTCCTTTAAAAACAGGACCTGATTAGGGCAATTAGTATTTTTACTCAATAGATCAATCAATATAGCCTGGGGATTAATATGGCAAGTGTCATGAGGTGGTGAGCTACACATAGTTTTCCACAAGACAAGGTGGGTGAGGTAATACTTCTTATTGGACAAACTTCTGCTGGTGAGAGAGACAAGCTTATGAGCTATACAGCTCTTTTTTCAGGTCTGAGAAAGGTAGTGTCACAACTAAATACAGGGTAGAACAGATTGTTTAACATAAGTAATTAACACATTGTCGGAGACCACTCAGCATGACGTGGCCCATTAACACCTCTGGAGTCAGAGGACAAAAAGGTGGGGTTAGTGGGTTATAAATTGTTGTAATAAGTTATAAATCCAGTACCTTAAATCCATGATTGTATCTAGCTAAGTTATCAATTTAAGGTCCTGGGCTTGTCTTTTGAAGGTGCTGTGCAGGTTTCCGTTGAGGATGAGGTCTGATATGAAGTGATTTAGTTTTATGAAAAGTGTTTTGCCCATATTTGATATGGTGTTTTTGTTGTATCATTTTATTGTGTGAGTATATTGGAGATCGTAGTGATGGTCTGTCTGGTTTAACCCACATAGTTATTGGGGCATTTAGTGCCATGGGTGAGGTGCAGAACATGTTGTGATAGGCATCTGTAGGACCCCTGAATCCTGAAATATGTGTTGGGTAAGGTGGGGTGTTGACCATCCCAGCAGTGAAGATGCATCTGTCCTGGCAGGGTCTGGTGCAGTCTGAGTTGGTGTCTCCTGGTCTGTGGGGACTTTGTTTCTGATGAGCTTGGGGAAATTGGAAGGTTGTTTGAAGGCCAGAAAAGGAGATGTGGGAAAATATTTCTCACTATGTGATCCCCAGGGAGTATGGGTTATAACTGTTTAATGATACCCCATGTGGGTTCCAGGGTGGGGTGGTCAGAGAGGTTTTATTTCTGTACTGAAGCAGGTTCTCTGGGTGTCTTTGGGTGACCTATTGCATGATGTGATCTACTTTTGTGGTGGAATGTCCTTGTTTGGTGAAAGCAGTTTTAGATGTGTTAAGGTGTATATCCTGGAATTTTTTTTCTTCAGAGCATATTCTGGGGTGTGAGTGCTTGGCTGTAGAGAACAGATTTCTTGGTGTGTTTTTGAGATGGTTACTGAATTTGTGGAGGCAAGTGTGGTGATCTGTGGGTTTCGTGTATATAGATGTCTGTAGAAGTCCATTGCTGAAGTTGATTGTGGTGTCAAGGAAGCAGATCTCGTTTAGGATAGTTCTAGAGAGAAATTTGATGGATGGGTGGTGATGGTTGAGGCTATCGTGGAAATCTGTGCATCAGTTTAGTTCATCTGTTCAGAGGATGAAAATATCATCAATGTATCTCATGTGTATCACTGATTTCATGGAGGATTTGTCCAGAAACTCTTCCTCAAGGTGGACCATGAAGAGGCTGACACATTTAGGAGCCATCCTTGTACCCATGGCTGTTCCCATGGTTTGGACAAGGTGTTTGTTGTTAAATATAAAATTATTGAATGAGGATGAAAGGATGAGTATGGCAAGTGTCGGGGGTGTGGGGTATCTGAGAGTTGTCTGTTTTCTTGTAGATATTTGAGGCAAGCAGTAATGCTGTCAATGAGGGATATTGGTATATAGGGAGGCATGGTGGCAAGGAGGGTGTTTTGAGGGATGCTGTTAATATTGCAGTTTCTGGAGGAAGCTGGCTCTTTGTGTGGTAAGTGGTTTGAGAATGGTTTCTGTTAGTCCCAATATTCCCTCAGTAAGACTTCTGTGGCCAGATATGATGGGTCTGCCTGGGTGCCCTTGCTTGTGTATCTTGGGAAGCATATAGAAGACCCCTGAGGTGGGTTTTGTGGGGGATGAGATTGCAGAGTTTATTTTAGATTTGTTTGGGGACGGATTTGATGAAATCCTTAAATTGTGGGGTAGTTTGAGGGATTTTTAGAGTACATAGAATCATAGAACATTATGGTTGGAAGAGATCTCAGGAGGTCATCTAGTCCACCCCCTGGCTCAAAGCAGGACCAACACCAACTAAATCATCCCAGCCAGTGCTTTGTCAAGCTGGGCCTTAAAAACCTCTAAGGATGGAGATTCCACCATCCATTCCAGTGCTTCACCACCCTCCTAGTGAAATAGTTTTTCCTAATATCCAACCTAGACCTCCCCCACTGCAACTTGAGACCATTAGTCCTTGTTGTGTCATCTGCTATCACTGAGAACAGTCTAGATCCATCCTCTTTGGATCTTTTAAAGAGTTGAAAGTAGCTATCAAATCCCCCCTCATTCTTCTCTTCTGCAGACTAAACACGTCCAATTCCCTCAGCTTCTCATGGTAGCAGTTGTCTGTTGGCCTCATTAACTTAATCACCACAGTTGAGAACTATGATGGCATCCTCTTTGTTTGCTGGTTAGATAACTATCTGGTGGTTGGATTTCAGGTATTGTATAGCTGCATGCTTAGTAGTGGATGTGATGGATATCAGGATTCATAGAATCTATCCTCAAACCACTCACCACACAGAAGGCCAGCTTCCTCCAGGACACAACTGACTTCCTCCAGAAACCCCACAATATTAACAACCTCCCTCAGAATACCATTCTTGCCACCATGATGTCTCCTCCCTATATACCAATATCCTCTTACTGCTCTGCCTATTTCATTAGAAGAAGATTTTTAAGTATAGAATTTGTAAACATATTTTTAAAAATAGAAAAAGCTTTTACCTATCAATATGAGGGAAGAAGGATTAAAGGATAGAGTGGTGAACTTTTTTCTTTTTGAATGTAATAATCACAGTTTTTTTAAAACTGATTAAAATTTTTAAAACAATTTTTCAGAGTCACCAAGTTTTAATATTTCGCAGCATGATCAAGGAAACACATAGAGACAGAGATAAAGATTTCTTAAGGAATAATGTGCAAAAGTTGGGGGGGAAAGCAGTTATTTTTTTCTCAGCCACATTTTGGGTAACATTGGAGGATAAATTACCTATTTTCACTTATAATGAAACTACAGACTTTTTAGATGCATAATAAGTTTTATTGACATCTGTGGAACAAACTAATGAATTAAATAAGGAGTTACTAAAATCTTTGACCTCCCATGTTTGAATAAGCAGGTTTGTGTATGGATTTTGTAAAATCTAGAACTGGAAATCTGTTGCCAAGACTTAATATTGAATTTGTTTATGTAATACAGTGTCAAAACCTGTTCTTGTAGTCGGATTATGTGTTCTTCTCTTTGATGCTTTGCACCTAACTTTTTATTATAAAAATCTAACCATATCAACACTTACAAATTTCATAAGCTCTCTTAATAGTAAATAGCAATACTGAATAACAAGTTTGATTTTTCTGATTTTAATAATAGAAAATCTGCTAATGTATTAGCAAAAAAAATGGGAAGGTTGTGCTTAAAAATAACTGGAAAACAAGATCGCCCAGTAGTTAAAGCACTGAGCTGGCACTTGGGAAGTCTGGGATCAATTCCTGGCTTAGCTACAATCTTCCTGTGTGACTGTGGCCAAGTCACTTAAGCTTTCTGTGTACCATTTACCCATCTGTAAAATGGAGAAGTAATATTTCCTTTGTGTGTCTTGTCTATTTAGAATATAAGCTTTTGGGGGTGGGGGAGGAAATGCCTTTTATTATATAAAATTGTACAATACCCAAAACAATAAGACTGATCTTGCCTCGAGTTGCTATTATAACAAAATCTCTTCCTGTCATTTCACTAGGAAAACCTAAGATTTAATGGAGATATAGTCACCTTTCACTTTGAATCCTGTATAACAATAATTCATGGCATTCTATGTTGGTATTCAAATAAGTACACCAGTCCTCCCACTTTACTTCCAGAAACTCCATATCTAACACTATTTTAACAAGTACCTTTCTGCAGTAAATCAAGAGTTTAGGCATGCCAGCACCTATAAACATCTGTTTAAACCTGTTAGGGGTTATTAGCACTACTGTATCTCAGCCTTTTAGGGTTAAGATGCAAGCTAGATTGTAGTCCAAAACAAGCATACAAATGTGAGGTAAAAGGTTGGGAGGGGAATCTTTTGGTAGCAGAGCAAAGATTAATCGGACATTAAAAGATTTGCATGCACATACTGTATATGTATCAGAGGGTAGCCGTGTTAGTCTGTATCCACAAAAACAACAAGGAGTCCGGTGGCATTTTAAAGACTAACAGATTTATTTGGGCATAAGCTTTCGTGGGTAAAAAAAACCTACTTCTTCAGATGCATACTATACATGTTCATTCAGATCTAATCAGATATAAAAACAAAGGTGTTTAAACCAACAAAGGATTATGGGTCTAGACCTGCACTTCAGCACATTATAATATCAGAAATTAAAACTTGCACTGGTCCAAGTTTCAGGTCAAATTCTGCTCTCAGGTGTGCACAAAACTCCCACTGAAGATGATGGGAGGAACAGGTATGTGTCTGTACAGAACTAAACCTTAACGCTCATTATAAACACAGTGCAGAATGGCACAATTAAGTAATACTAGGGGCATATTCACAGATGGTTGCTGTGTTCAGAACTGGTCATCCCAACTCCAACATGATACTGCAGATTAGAGGGAATTCAGAGACAAACAGCTAGAATGATTGGGGCATAGAAAAGCTCTCATGGAGAGAGTGAAAAGATTGTGATTGGATTACCTCAGAGATGAGTGAATAAGAGGATACACACTAAAAGTATAGAAAATAATGGATGGCCTAGTACAGAGAAAGTGGATTGGGAACTTCCATTCTCCATCTTGTTATACACAAGGGAACATTCAATTTCATTGAGAAAGGGAAATACTTTTTCATACAATGCATTAGGAATGAAAATGGGTTCCACAGTCTTATGATAAATTCAAAGAGCTCAATCTATTTAAGCTTAACAAAGAAAAGGTTAAGAGGTGATTTGATTAATCTGTAAGTACCTACAGGGGGAACAAATATTTGATAATGGGCTCTTCACTCTAGCAGAGAAAGGTGTAACATGATCCAGTGGCTCAAAACTGAAGCTAGACAAATTCAGCCTGGAAATAAGGTGTAAATTTTTTAACAGTGAAAGTAATTAATCCTTGGAACAATTTACCAATGGTCCTGATGGATTCACCATCACTTGCAATTTTAACTCAATTGTTTTCTTGTGTTTTTTTTTTTTTAAAGATCTACTCTAGGAATTATTTTTGGGAAGTTCTATGGCCCATGTTATGTAGGAGGTCAGACTAGATCAGTGATCACCAATCTGTCGATCGCTATCCACTGGTCGATCCTGGAGCCTCTACCAGTCGATCACAATCTCCGGGCTGCTAAAAGTCCAGTGGCACAGTGGTGCTCAGGCAGGCTGCCTGCCTGCCATGGCCCCACACTGCCAGAGCCGTCCCTACCCAAAGTACGCAGCTGAGTAGGGTACCAGGAAATTTGGGGCACCAAATTTCCTGGTGCCCTGCGGAGCTATGTGCTGCTCCAGCCCCTGCCCTGCGTCTTCCCCATGGCCCCAGCACCACCTCTTCCCACCCCTGCTCCACCTCAGTCCCACCCCCACTCCGCCCCAGCCCCACCCTCACCCCCACTCCCCTGAGGACTGCAGCTGCGCTGGGCCTGCACTCACCAGCAGCAGGAAGTGCAGCAACCCGGCCCCAGCTGCGCCGCCAGTGAGTGCTGGGGGGCGGTTCTCCTTTGTCCCCCAAGCCAGGTGCAGGCCCTTCCCCCCCGCAGTTGCCTGGGGCTCAACCCCCCCCCCCCCATGGAGGGGGCTGCATAGGGTCCCAGAATAGCTAGCGATGGCCCTGCATGCCGCTCAAGGAAGTGGCTGGCTGCTGGCATCTCTGTGGCCCTTGGGAGGGGGGGTGAGGCAGCTCCGCATGCTGCCCCTGTCCCCAGCACTGTCCCTGCAGCTCCCATTGGCCTGGAGCTTCAGGGGTGGTGAAAGGAGACCTGTTGCCCCCTCCTCCCCTCCAAGGGCCACAGAGACTGCCAGCAGCCAGTCTCTTCCAGGAGTGTTGTGGGGCCATGGCAGGCAGGAAGCCTGCCTGAGTCCCGCTGCACCGCTGGCCGGGAGCTGCCTGTGGTAAGCGCCTCCTGGCCAGAGCCTGCACCTTGCACGCCCTCCTGCACTCCAACCCTCTGCCCCAGCCTGGAGTCCCCTCCTGCACCAAACTCCCCCCCCAGAGCCTGCACCCCAATCCCTTGCACCAGTCTGGAGCCCACTCCTGCACCCAAACTCCCTCCCAGAGCTTGCACCCCTCACTCCTGCCCCCCAACCCCCTGCCCCAGGCTCAGCCCAGAGCCCCCTCCCATAGTCCGAACCCCTCGGCCCGAGCCCAGAGCCTGCACTCCCTCCACACCCCAAGTCCCTGCCACAGCATGGTGAAAGTGAGTGAGGGTGGGGGAGAGTGAACATTGGAAGGAGATGGGAATGGAGTGAGTGGGGTGGGGCCTCAGGGAAGGGGCAGGGTAGATCCTGGGTTGATCTTAAATTCAAAAAGTGATCTTGTGCACAAAAAGGTTGGAGACCACTGGACTAGATGATCACAATGGTCCCTTCTGGCCTTAGAATCTATGAATTTTCCCAATGAGTCTTTGAAGCCAAGAACGTAGCAAGTCTCAAAGTAGGATTTGACATTAATATAACTAGAATTATAATTGTAAATACTAATAAAAATGCTTTTAGCAAGGATAAAGCCTCATGCTTCAAGGCACAACCTTATCTCTATTAGGAGAATGGAGGAATCTCTCTTTGGGGGGCAGCTTATCTGACATCTGCCTCCAGTGAGGTTTCTTGCACGCCTTTTAAAGCATATAGCTGTGAGTACTGTTAAAGCCAGGATACTCAACTAGATAAATGCACCGTGGGTCTGATCCAGTATGACAGATCCTATGTAAATCAGTG
Organism: Eretmochelys imbricata; assembly: GCF_965152235.1. Lineage (NCBI taxonomy): Eukaryota > Metazoa > Chordata > Testudines > Cheloniidae > Eretmochelys > Eretmochelys imbricata. Next base: position 64,744,049 of record NC_135579.1, read on the forward strand.
TATATCAACTGCATACTTCAGCAGTATCCAGAGGAGGAAAGACTCAAGTTCCAATAGAGTCAATGGAATTTAAGTCATAGGGGTTTTTTTAGGCCAGAAGGGACTATTCCAAACATCTAGTCTGTGCACCTATGTAACACAATACCAGTTTATACCACTTGAGGATCTGTCCCTTATTTTAGAATGTAATAGTTTATCCATTCTTAAAGCTCTTTTAAAAAATTACAGAATTTACAGTTTGAACTTGCCAATTTCGAGTACTCTGTGGGAAAGCAGAGGCTGACTCTTATTGAGTATAATCAGTTTGACCTCTTCTTATTAGGAAATTTCCTTTCTTACTTTCTGTCGGAATGCTAAGGATTTGTTGCATGTAAAGTTATTTTACTTTTTAATTAGATGTACAGTATTGATTTGAAGTTGGAGGTTTTTTTTTTCCTGTCTTATATTCACTGTAGAGAAGTTAGCCAGGGCTCGTCTCACTCTGGGGTGGCGGGGAACCACACTGCCTCACGAAATTGGGGAATAGGTCTTGCGGGGAATTAGTCCAGCCGCAGGAGTTGTCCTCTGCGGCCTTTGTGAAGGTAGAAATAACACAGTAAGCCCAGGCCCTAGGTCAGGGCGGGGCATGGGTGAGTCAGGCCCTCAGGCAGTATATAAACAGTGAGCCCAAGCCCTAGGTCTGAAGGGCCTGGGAGCGGGGGAGACTGCTACCTGCGAGTTGGGAGGCAGGGGGGACACAGAGGCCCTCCCACTCCACTGCGTCCCAGCCCAGGGCCCTAACAGCGGCAGAAGACCCGCTGCTGAGTCAGTGGGGATCCTGGCTGCAACACACTGACATGGGTTCTGGCAGTGCTGCAGCCAGACTAGGGTTGGCTGCCCCTGGGCTACTTCCAGACTCCCCCTCTTGAGGTACCTGAGTCAGGGTGGTGTCCTCCGGCGGGTCCAGCACCAGGGGTTCCTCAGGATAGCTGGCGTGGGGCAGGCTCGGCAACTCCTCTGGGTAGCTGGCGCAGGGCAGGCTCGGCTAGTCCTCGGGTTACCGCAGGCCGCTGGGGTTTCCCAATCATGAGCTCGGCCAGAGGCGCCTGGCCTCCCCGGCGGCTGCTCTCCAAGTGAGCCCTGAGGTCAGGCCTTTATACTTCTGGGGCAACGCCTGACCCTGCGGGGGCAGGCTCACAGCTCCCTGGCTCTGTGCACTCTGGTGTCCGGAGGGACTCATCTCTCTCTGGGGCGGTGGGGAACCACACCGCCTCACTACACAACCAAGATCAAAATCCTTGTATAGATGAAAGTGGCATTTTGGGTGGCTAAATGGGGAAATTTGGCACTCTGTGTGGCAAAGTAGGAGCAGGGAAAAAAGAGGTGAGACAGGGGCATGGCTAAGGGCTATGCCACTCGTGTTGATTTTTCAGAAACCCTAGCAATGTTTCCACATGCCCAGGAAAGTGGTGCTGCTCTAGTCAAGAGATATGCACAATTCATAAGGCAAACTCTTGATTTGATTACAGATTTTGCACTCTCACAGACCCATTATATAGCGATTACAAGACACCAAGCTCACTGGAGAATTGTAATTGAACAAGGAAACAAGGATCCATGGAGAAGCACACTATCCAGGTGTGTATTATGGAGCTCCCAGGAAAGAATTAGGTAGGAGGAAAGAGTGAAGATGGACCAGGCCCACCCTGGGTTGTGAGGGTGCATGGTGGGGGATGGGGTCTGAAACAAGGCATTTATTCAAGGGCACAGCAGCACAGCTGGACATCAGCAAGACACCCAACCATAATGACACTGATTTTTAAATACAAAAGAGTGGGGTGGGAACTGGGAAAGGGAAGGGACAACAGACATCTGTGGTAGGCAGTGCTGACCCTAGGGTCGTCGGCCACTGGTCCCAACTGCAGAGCCCCAGTGGCTGCTGTGGAACACAATGGGAGGAAAGGTGGAAGAAGGCCTATTTGGCGATAATAGGTTCAGAGAGTTGATAAGGCTTACTTCAGTTGTTCCAGCGTCTTCCCTTATACATGCAAACAACAGCCAACTTCGGAACTCAATAAGTAGCAAAGGTACTATGGACAGCACTGCCATCCTGCCTGTCACTCAGGCCCACTACCTGGGCATCATCTTTGACATGGACGTCTCTCTAGAGCCTCACTTCCGGCTAGATCTCAATCTTGCAGATACTTTCTTCATAACATATCTCAGAGCCTTTTCTATCCATCCACACAGCTAAATTCTCATCCAGGCTATCCTGTCGCATCTTGTTTACTGCCACAGCCTTTTCTCTGGCCATGATAGATGCAGTCTTGCTCTGCTCATATCCATTCAGAATGCTGCTCCAAAGAGCGTTCTCCTAGCCTGTCACTTTGACCACGTCATCCCTCTCTTTGCATCCCTCCACGGGCTCCCTTTTCTACCACACCAAACATAAGCTGCTTGTCTTTCAAGGCCCTTCATGGCTTATCCCCACCCTATCAGTCATCTCTCATTCACAACTGAAGTGTCAACTCCCACCTCTAATAGGACCATGATGCCCGCCTCCATTGCACACTTGTTAAATTTTCAAAAAGCACCTTTGTGCTCTCTCCCCATCGGCTTCACATGCTTGGGAAGAACCCACCTTACACCTCTGCAGAATCACCTTATCCTCCCTCAAACCCCTCCTTAAAACTCTCTTCTGCCATGATGCCTACAATAAACTTGTACTAAGACCACCACCTATCATACTGGCCAATCATTAGTTCCTTGTGCCCCTCTGTGTGTGAGTCCTGTATCCATCTGCTGTCTCATGTCTTGTATTTAAATTTAAAGCTTTGAGGAACAGATGATCTGGCACAATGGGGTCCTGATCCAGGTCTAAGGCTCCTAGGTGTTATGGTAATAGTAATAACAAATACTGTAAGCTAAAAATATCGACAAGAGAAATGGTATGCTCTCATTCTCTCTTACAGCATATTGTTCCACTTAAGGCAGTGACAGTGAATTCATCCTTAGGTTCCAAGTTGGATGGCATGTGACTGATGCCTGGGAAGGAGGGACAGTGAAGTGGGTTTGTTGGCATGGACGGTCGTGCTCAGAGGTGATGTGTGAGGTTAAGTGGTATGTTTCAACAGGCATAGTCCTCATAGTGTCTGGGGAGGGAGGGAGGGAGGAGAGAATTGTGTGGCTTGCCATGTGTTGGTGGCACCCTTCATAAGAGGAACCAAAGCCAAAGTGAGGGTCTTGAAAGAATAAGGAATGATGAATCCCCTTCTGTCAACAAGTGTGTATTCATTCTTTTGCTTTTGTTTTGGAAGGGTGACCCCAAATCCCAGCAGACTGTTTAGATGACATTTTCTCTGGCCCACTTAAGAATGTCAAACTGGAGGGTTGCAACTGAGTCTGAAGTACACTGGTGCACTTTCATAACTTCTGCCTTCTGCATTGCTAAATTGGCTCCAGATAATATTTTCATAGGCTACAGACATATATTTCCATATGTTATGGCACTGGGAGGGAGATAGTTCATATAGAAGTGTTTGAAAATGATTGTAATGAGAGGGAGACAAATTATTATGTGTATTTAAATTGGAATTCTAAGAACAAAGAAAACTGTAAAACAAAACAGAGAAAGCATGTCTGATAATAGTCAGCAATATGTCACCTTAAAGGACATATTTTAGTTGAAATATTAAAAGCATTGCCAGAAATGCTAACAGCAGATTAAGCCCAACAGCTCAGTTATTCAACAGAATTCTGAACTGTCCATGAAATTTTGCATCTCTCTCTTCCATGGTTCCCCCTCCACCCAAACTCCTCATCTCCTCTGGGTTCCAATATACATGGTGGTGTTCTTTCAATTCGAAGAGCAGCCTAGCCAGGGAAAGCAAAAAACATTTTTATAGCCACCTCTGAATGATTTCTTCTATAATTAGAAGATGACTCCCCGCCCCCTCTATTGAAGGACTTGAGGGTATGGATTGATACCATTTGGATAAACGGATGAATCCTTCTGACTATGACAAGGATGAAATTATTTTGGATTTCTATAGTATCTCTCATAAGTGTTTCTAAAAGCACTTTGCAGATATTATTGTGCTATAGGAGTCCAACGGAGGGCAACAAAAATGATTAGGGGGCTGGAGCACATGACTTATGAGGAGAGGCTGAGGGAACTGGGATTGTTTAGTCTTCGGGAGAGAAGAATGAGGGGGGATTTGATAGCTGCTTTCAACTACCTGAAAGGGGGTTCCAAAGAGGATGGATCTAGACTGTTCTTACTGGTAGCAGATGACAGAACAAGGAGTAATGGTCTCAAGTTGCAGTGCGGGAGGTTTAGATTGAATGTTAGGAAAAACTTTTTCACTAGGAGAATGGTGAAGCACTGGAATGCGTTACCTAGGGAGGTGGTGGAATCTCCTTCCTTAGAAGTTTTTAAGGTCAGGCTTGACAAAGCCCTGGCTGGGATGATTTAGTTGGGGATTGGTCCTGTTTTGAGCAGGGGTTGGACTAGATGACCTCCTGAGGTCCCTTCCAACCCTGATATTCTATGAGGCCTCCCCAGTGCCAAATAGAGGGGAATGATCACGTCCCTCAATCTGCTGGCAATGCTCCTACTTATACAGCCCAAAATGCTGTTAGAGTTCTTGGCAACAAGGGCACACTGTTGACTCATATCCAGCTTCTCATCCATTGTAACCCCTAGGTCCTTTTCTGCAGAACTGCTGCCTAGCCACTAGGTCCCTAGTCTGTAGCAGTGCATGTGATTCTTCCTTCCTAAGTGCAGGACTCTGCACTTGTCCTTGTTGAACCTCATCAGATTTCTTTTGGCCCAATCCTCTAATTTGTCTAGGGCCCTCTGTATCCTATCCCTACCCTCCAGGATATCTACCACTCCTCCCAGTTTAGTGTCATCTGCAGACTTGCTGAGGGTGCAATCCACACCATCCTCCAGATCATTAATGAAGATATTGAACAAAACCGGCCCCAGGACCAACCCTTGGGGCACTCCGCTTGATGCTGGCTGCCAACTAGACATCTAATGCTGGGCCCCTAAGGCTCTCTGTCAGATATCTTAGCTTTTCTGCATCTGGTATGGCCCACTCCTGCAGCATTTCAGTGGTATGCTCTAACCAGGGTTCAGATTCCTCTTTCCCAGGTATTGGGATGGGATCCCGCAGCAAATAACCTTAACTTATGACAGGAGTTTGACATAGCATGGGACAGTACAATGTTTTCCAGTGTTTGCCCCAGTGCTTTTGCCCAATCATCAGCCGAGGCTGCAGCCCCTGAGCTGGAGGCTGCTGAGCCGGGGCCCAACAAACCCAACATATTAGCCATTATACAAACAGTAATTTCCTCTGAAATCACTGAGAGCTGTGTTAAGTGTGTGTGGGTGGGGGCTGAAGATATATTGGTGAGCAGCTGGCAGAGAGGCGCAGCTGGCTGTGAGGACTGGAGCAGAACCCCACAGAGAGGCATGGCAATCAGCTGTTGAGGGCCCCAGCCGCGGAGCGTGTAAGGTGTCTCCATACCTTCCCCCCCAGGCTGGGAGGTGAACACTGAATTCTGGGGCTGCACTGACCAAGGACAACAACTGTGAGTGGTGTGACTTAACTGTGAGTGGGTTGCTGGACTTAAGAACCCAAAGGGAAAGGACATGGCCCAATCTACATGGGGGTGGGTCTTCTGGTTCATGGTTTGTGTTTATGAATCCTATTTGTGGTGTTTCCCCAACATAATGCCACATTGTTTCCCTCCTTTATTAAAAGGCTTTTGCTACACCCAGACTCTGTGCTTGTGAGAGGAGAAGTATTGCCTCTTAGAGGCGCCCAGGGGGTGGTGTGTAATTGTCCCAGGTCACTGGGTGGAGGCTCAAGCCGGTTTGGCATTGTGTTATTGAAAAGGGACCCCTAGATACTGAACCCGGCTCTTGTTGCTACCAACTCTTACAGACAGAAACAGTGGGAATGAAGCCAAAGATGAAGAGGCCCACAGTCACAAAGCAGATCAGCAGCAGATGGGTAGTGTGTGATTCCTGCATTTGGGGAGGCTGTGTGCGCCTGGACTGTGGCCACACCCCCAGACCATGGCCCTGCCCTAAGGCCCACCCCCCGCAAGCCTCCTCCCCCCAAAGCACTGCCTGTGCTCCACCCCGGCCCCAATCCACCCACTCCCTGAGTCCCCCCCACCGCCACCTGTACCTCTTTGCCCCCTCCCCCAGTCCTCCCAATGGCTGGCCAATCAAGTCACCAGCCACTCACCGGTTGCACACATCTCTTCACCTGCTCCAGCAAGGCCCACATGCAGGCAGAGTGGGGACGGGAAGAGGCGGAGCCTTGGGGGAAGAGGATGTGCTGGAGTGGGGCCTTGCGGCGGAGTGCGGATGGGTCCACGGCCAGGCTGTGCACCCTTTCAGCAGCGGTGCACTCCAAGGGCAGCAGGCCGGCTGTTTGGGGAGACTTAGCCTCCCCTGGCCTCTTAGATCTGCCGCCTGTGAGAGCAGAGAATAAAAACCATGGGCTTCTGACACCAAGTCCGGTGCCCTGGGCACTAGATCATGTTGTCTTTGCAACATTATTAATTAGTGAATCCTCTTCACCCCAGGAGGGAGGGATGTAAGTAGCATCTATGTTATACAGAAGGAGAAACTGAGTTACAGAGAAGTTAGGTGACTTGCCCAAAGTCACACAACAAATCTGCGGTAGAGCTGTTGACCCCCAGACCGTTTGGTTTTAACTGAGCCCATGCTGCCTACCCCTAAGGGAATAGCCCCTCTTGAGACTTGTCTCTCTTAAAATCTGATTCTTTCAGGAAATCAATCAAATTTGTATTAACCATGAAAACATTTTTAATATTCAATATTTTATTGAATTCTTTAAAATCCAGATTAATCTGAGATTAAGGTAAAACAGTGCCACAGGTAAGCATATTAATATAGCATCATATAAAAAAAGCTATTTTATATGAAGAAATGATTTTTTTAAAAAGTTTGGTCTCTTTTATCTAAATAGAAAAGCAAAACAGGAAATAGAAGAAGGAAGCATAGTGTAGAGTTATCACTTCTGTGATGCTCAACTTTTGCAATGATGAGTGCCATAGAAATTCCTATATATAAATTCTGTAGCACCTTCCATTCAAGAATCTCAACACACAAAGTAGGAGAAAAAAGCAATGAAAGGAAATAGTACAGCACGTAATCTAAAAATAGATTCTAAGTACTGCCAAGCTGTCTTCACTGTTCTGAAATCTATACAAGTTCCCATCTCATAAGAAGCTGCTTCTGGAATTGATATCCATTTCCTTTTCATTAGAGTTCTCAGATTTTTATCATTTTAGACTTATTGCCTTGGCAACCAATAAACATATATTATATGAGATTTTTTCCCTTGAAGTTTTTTATATTTGAAGTGTAATAAAGAGACAAAATTTAAGAGGGAAGTAGTGGCCCAGATTCATTCCTGGTTTACTGCACTAACTTCTATCAGTGCTGAATGAGATTTTTAGACTCTCTAACTGCTTTGGGTGTATCTATAGGATGTAGAAGATAATTCTATAAAAAGAAAGAAATCTGAGTTATATAAACTTTCAAATGTCTTCTCTTCCTCAGAATAGGTCCAAGAATGACACTTCTGGGGAAGACAGAGCAGGACCATAAATATTTTTCAAATTTTGTTCCTGTTGTAGGAATTTACCAAAATGTTAGGTTTCAGAGTAGCAGCTGTGTTAGTCTGTATCCACAAAAAGAAAAGGAGTACTTGTGGCACCTTAGAGACTAACATTTTATTTGAGCATAAGCTTTCGTGAGCTGCAGCTCACTTCTTCGGATGCATGCAGTGGAAAATACAGTGGGGAGATTTTATATACACAGAGAACATGAAACAATGGGTGTTACCATACACACTGTAACAAGAGTGATCAGGTAAGGTGAGCTATTACCAGCAGGAGAGCTGGGGCGGGGGGGAACCTTTTGTAGTGATAATCAAGGTGGGCCATTTACAGCAGTTGACAAGAACGTGTGAGGAACAGTGGTGGGGGGGAATAAATTTACTTTGTGTGATGACACATCCACTCCCAGTCTTTATTCAAGCCTAAATTAATTGTATCCAGTTTGCAAATTAATTCCAATTCAGCAGTCTCTCGTTGGAGTCTGTTTTTGAAGTTTTTGTTGTTGAAGAATTGCCACTTTTAGGTCTGTAATCGAGTGACCAAAGAAATTGAAGTGTTCTCCGAGTGGTTTTTGAATGTTATAATTCTTGATGTCTGATTTGTGTCCATTTATTCTTTTACGTAGAGACTGTCCAGTTTGGCCAATGTACATGGCAGAGGGGCATTGCTGACACATGATGGCATATATCACATTGGTAGATGCGCAGGTGAACAAGCCTCTTTTAGTGTGGCTGATGTGATTAGGCTCTATGATGGTGTCCCTTGAATAGATATCTGGACACAGTTGGCAACGGGCTTTGTTGCAAGGATAGGTTCCTGGGTTAGTGGTTTTGTGTGGTTGCTGGTGAGTATTTGCTTCAGGTTGGGGAGCTGTCTGTAAGCAAGGACTGGCCTATCCCCCAAGATCTGCGAGAGTGATGTGTCGTCCTTCAGGATAGGTTGTAGATCCTGGATGATGCATTGGAGAGGTTTTAGTTGGGGGCTGAAGGTGATGGCTAGTGGCATTCATAAAGACTGGGAGTGGATGTGTCATTACACAAAGTAAAACTATTTCCCCATGTTTATTTCCCCCCTACTGTTCCTCACACATTCTTGTCAACTGCTGGAAATGGCCCACCTTGATTATCACTTCAAAAGGTGACCTCCCCCTCCCCGCTCTCCTGCTGATAATAGCTCACCTTACCTGATCACTCTTGTTACAGTGTGTATGGTAACACCCATTGTTTCCATGTTCTCTGTGTATATAAAATCTTCCCACTGTATTTTCCACTGCATGCATCCGATGAAGTGACCTGTAGCTCATGAAGCTTATGCTCAAATAAATTTGTTAGTCTCTAAGGTGCCACAAGTACTCTCTTTTTTTTTTACTAAAATGTTGTTTCTCTGAAAGTTTTTAAAATTCAGGGTCTGTTAAGGAAGTAAATTTACCATCTGCAAAATTAGCAAACTTTTGAAATACTCTTTTATTATAATGCAATGGCAGCTGTGTTGAGGTTGCATTGCAAAATTCAATTTTAACAGGAACTTTAAACTTCTCTCCCATTAAAATCTCATTGAAATAGCAAAAACCAAAACAGATCATAAACTTTGGGGGCTATTTAAATTTTTCATGGTGATTTGATGAAACTTGAACTGTTACAAAGAGAATAATTAATTTAAAAATCAACTTTTAGCAATTTCCCCCCCTCACTGAGTTGTCTCACTTTCTGCAAGAAATTCAAAACACTCTGGGACTGTGTCAGATATATTGGTAGTTTTTGTCTCTAGAGTATTTGATAACTATAATTTAACAACAAATCTGCCATGGTGTAAATGCTGCCCCTCACTTTGGAAGGAAGTTGGGGGGTGTCTGACCAAATACCCCTGCAGCCTTGGGGAAAGTTCACTGAAGTAGGAAAGAGGATATCAGGAGTCATAATTTCACCTTTCTTGAGTGCTGTTTAAATCCCCTTGGAATTCATTACCCTTTGTTATTGACTACAGCCACGAACCCCAACCTAGAAGACAGATAAGGAAGAGCTACTAAACATTTCTCACCATCATTGCATATTTTAAAAATAAATCAGCAGAGACATGTGCAAGGTTGCTGCAGGCCCAGAACCAAGCTCCTTAATATAACATGCCCCCATCCTAGCCATTGCACCATGCTACCTTTCAGAGCCACTTAACCCAGTTTTGGTTATCCTGTCTTTAACTAGTATAAACAACACTGCTCTCTGAGACCTAGGGATAGAATCTAGGATTCCTGATCACCAGTATTCTATCAATGATGAGTAAATAGTTGTGTAATCCACTATTGCACTGTGTCAAGTCCTTCTGCAGTGGCTGGCCTATAAAGGGGCTAGAATTTACTCCTGTATCTCAAACAGTGTAAGGGTCTAACCTAGGGATATGAAATCCTTAGTGGTCAAGTGGTTCAAACCCTATTGCTGATGTATGGAGGAATGGTGGTGGTATAGTTGCACTGAAAAACACTGCTTTAAAACAGAATTTGTACTTCAATTCTGCTAGTCTATACATTATTGTGTGAATCATCAAAATTCACACTTCAATCATTTGTCTCACATTTTGCTTTTGTAACCCAGTCAGTGTGAGAGTTGTGTCCCCCTCTGTCTCCAATTCAGATGATGCAAGTCTGTGTCAACTCTGCTTGAGAGCCTGGCTCATTAGCACAAACTTTTAGTTCTGGACATGATTGGTTTTATCCCTGGCGTTGGCCAAGATAGCAGCTGTCACACACATGGGTGTGCTACAGTAGCAGGTTTGGCTGAGAGGTAAGCTTTTTACTGGCAGAGGAGAGGGAGAGCAGTGGGCAGATCTGCTGGTGTAAGACAGGCACACTGTACCCAATATAATTAACATTTAAAGAATCCAGCTGCCACGCGCACCCTGCTGCTCAGCTACTCTTGGCTGTAAGCCATTTGTGGAAGTCCATGAGAGGTGACAATGTTTTTGGAAGTGAGTAATAAGACACTCTTTCAAGGAAAATCCTTCCAGCTAATGGCTTATGTCATCACTGCTAAACATGGAGTACAGTGAGACCCAGGGACCTCTTGGTGCCAACTAGTATAAGGCACAGAGGTACATAAAGGTTACAAGGATCCCTTGGGTCTAGCACCTACCTACCAGTTTACCCAAGAGTGCCATGTAAGGTTTGTTTTGAAAGCCTGTGTCACACTGGTCCTCATTAAGTGTGAAATGTAAGTATGGATAATATGTAAGGAGTTATGAATATATGCTGAAAAATGTTCTTAAGGTCTGCAACTTGGGGCTGGTCACCAGAAGAGATGAGAAGCAGATTTTTCAGGCAAGAGATGTTTATCTGTTTGTCTGAATGTAAATTGAGTATTGTCTGGTTCACAATAATCAAGTGATTGCAAATTCTCCAGGGGAGACCCTACACAGGAAAACACAAGCAACGGGGATTATCCAGTTTGCAAGTGCAGACAATGGATTTTTGTACCTCAACAGTAGAGCGAGACAAACTCTGGATCTTTCCACTGAGGCAGTAAGAGGACAGCATGCTTGTTTCATGAACGAAAGATCACAGCCAAATCTGGATGTAATACGCTGGAAGGATTTTGGGAGAGCTTTTGTTCTTATGACATGACAATGTCTTATTAATTCTATGTAGGCTTTTGTATGCATGCTATGATTTTATTTTAGATGTAAACAATTATTTCCAATATTTCTGATTGCTATCATTTGAATCTCTGTTAAATAATCTTACACTTGCTTGCTCTATAAACATATCTAAGCACTGTGTGTTAAACATGTGATGGGTTCAGTCACAGAGATCCCCTGAGGACTGTCTCCTAATGTGCTGAAATTACCTCTGAGCCCATTTCCCCTGCCAGCTTGGGACTTCAGAACCCTGACTTGTTGAGCTGGACATGCTAGCCTGCTGCAACACAGACCCAGGTCTGGTCCATGCCCCCAAAGCTTCAGAATTTAACCAAGAACTGCTCGGCAGGTCTCCTATCTCCAGCTCCCAGACACCCAGGTCCCAATGGGATCCAAACCCCAAATAAATCCGTTTTACTCTCTATAAAGTTTATAGAGGGTAAATTCGTAAATTGTTCGCCCTCTAAATCACTGATAGAGAGATGTTTGCTCCCCCAGGTATTAATCACTTACTCTGGGTTTATTAATAAACAAAAGTGGTTTTATTAAGTATAAAAAGTAGGATTTAAGTGGCTTCAAGTAATAACAGCCAGAACAAAGTGAGTCACAAAGCAAAATAATACAAAACACACAAGTCTAAGGCTAATACATTAAGAAACTGATTACAGGTAATATTTCACCCTCAAAGATGTTCCAATAAGCTTCTTTCACAGATTAGACTCCTTCCTAGTCTGAACCCAATCCTCTCCCCGGTACATCCTTTGTTAGATCCAGCAGACATCTCAGTAGGCAGGGGTTTTCTCATGACTGTCCGCCTCTTTTGTCCTGTTCCACCCCCTCTTATAGCTTTGGCACAAGGCGGGAATCTTTTGTCTGTGCTTGTCCCCATCCCTGCCTCATCAATGGAAAAGTACAAGGATTAAGATGGCTTCCAGTGTCATGTGACATGGTCACATGTCACTGTAAGACCCCTAGTCTCCATTCTTCCTGGGTTGGCCCACATGTACACAGGAAGGCATGCAGGGAAATAAACCATTTACAACCAATTGTCAATGGGAGCCATCAAGTTTCTAAACCACCATTAATGGCCCACACTTCGCAAAATTACAGTAGGACCTCAGTTATACTTCATATTTCTAGCTTCAGATACAAGAATGATACATGCATACAAATAGGAGGAATATATTCAGTAGGTTATGCCCTTTGTTATGATACCTTACAAGAGATCTTTTGCATAAAACATATTCCAGTTACTTCATATTCACACTCATAAGCATATTTCCAAAAAACACATGGAGTGCGACGTCACAAAACAGAGCTGTGTTCTGTTGTGTAACTGGTAAGATGGGGATGTAATGTTCCTTTGGGAACAGGTCCTGAGAAACTTGGAGGACTGGGAGGGTTGGTGTGTGTCTGTTGCTAACCTGTAAAGAGAGAGAGCAAGGCCTGCAGAGGCCTGGAAGGTGGTGCTTGTGCAGCCAGAGGCTGGAGGTGTTGGGGAACTGACCCTGAGCAGGCACAGAGAAGGCTTCTTCAGGCTAAAGGCTGGTTGCGTTGAGGTGCTTCACAGCCCTCTGTACTCCTGGGAAGCACAACAGGCTGCTCTTGCTGTACCTCCTTTTAAATGAGGATAAAGTGCTGTAGACACAATATTTACTGAAGCAACTCTCAGCCTCTCAACCTCTTCAGAAGGGTCGATGTAGTTGAGAGCAGCTTCAGAAGCACAGTTTCTCCATCTGGTTCCCAGGCAGTGCAGCTTATAGATTCATAGACGTTAAGGTCAGAAGGGACCATTGTGATCATCTAGTCTGACCTCCTATACATTGCAGGCCACAGAACCTCACCCAGCTGCCCTTAACCTTATCTCTGGGAAGATATCCGCTATATAAAAACCCTAGGAAATGATGTAAATAGGCAATATGTACCCGCACTTTGTCAAACTTGCTCTTTAATACAAAACCTTAACAGTGACCTCAGGAGTCACTGGATGGAGGTGGAAGTAAAAGCCTTAAGAGGGAACTGAGTGTTACTGACCGTGTTGCAATGTGAAGGTGAAAAGGAATGCATAAGACTAGACTTTCTCTTTACCTTTTAAAAGCATGGGAGTAAGTTTTTTGGGTGGATGCAGTATGTCCTGATGCAATTCCGCCTGTCAATAAACATAGCTTTTGTTTGACAATACACCTATATCTCAATATCAGAAATTCTTTAACTTGAGAATTTCCCCAAATATATTAGAGTGAGATCTAACTTTTTTCTGCTATTGTAAAAGCTGCACAGTACACTTTTAAATACATACTGACATTTTTAAAATAAGTTTAGTTTTCGAACTATTTAGTTACGAAAACAATTTCTTTAAGAGCATAAAAAGAAACCCCAACAACACCCACTCCCCGGAAAAAAAAAAGGGACTTAAGAGGTAGAGGGGACAAAATCAGACCGTGAGGTCTATATTCACTTAGTATACACTGTCATATCTCTGCTGGCTTCTGGAAAAACACAGAAAACACATGGAGTCCTTCCATCAGGGGGAGTTGACAGCAACAAGAGCCGGGTCTTTCTCTAAATGACAATACAAAACTGACCCAGCTCAAGCCCCCACCCAGTAATCTGGGAAAACTAGAAACCACCCTTGGGTTCCCGTAAGAGGTAATGCTCCCACACTCACAACACATGCTCGTTACTGGGATCCCATGTGCTCAGGCCTCTGATGATCAGCATGTGTATTTGAACCTCATAACCCTTAGATCTCAAGGCACCAGCCAGAGGGGCATATTTCTCCACTTTTTGAGCTTGGGCATCACGGAAGGCCAGGGTCCTGTTCTCAAAAGGAACTGTGACATCCGCTATGAGGATCCTCTTCTGTTCCTTGTTGGTAATGAGGATGTCTGGTCGCAGTCGACTGTCTGTTCCAGGGATAGCAGAGTTCACAGCTACCTTCCTCACAGGTGGCAGAATGGCTTTGACTAGGTGACCTTGGATGGCATTGTGGAACAGTGGCCAGGCTCTGGAATGGGGCTTGCAGCTACACAAGACGTGGGGTAGCGTCTCATTGGCATAGCCGCACTTTCTGCATCGCTTGTCCCGATTCCCGTGGTGGACAGCTCCATTCAGCAGGATGCAATTGAGCTGGGCCCTGTGGATGAATCTTCAGTCAGCAAATCAGGTGAAACTGCCCACAGGGAGGAAGTGGTTGCTGATGTCCCACTTGCACATCACCTTGAAGGCCTTGACCTGGTCCCACTTCTCTCTCAGGTTTTCCATGTACTGTCAATGGATGGTATCCTTCAGGGTCCTTTCTAGCATGGTTCTAGCTCTCAGAGTGATGATTGCATGCTATGTATTCTTGACCTGTGGCAGAACGACTCCCAGTTTCTAACATTCCTCACATCATGTCTATATACGATAGAGTCCTAGAATTGGTTTAAAAACCCCACAGCTGTCTGATTAAGCTGGCTCCACAGCCCTTGGAACTGCAAACATGCCATGGCAGATCATAGAATCTGACCCAGTAATCTTATTTATCTAGTACTCTCATCCCACCAAAGCACCCAGGGCTCTGTACAACACAGCAAAAATGAACAGAATAATCTAAAATGGCAATTACAGCCATATGCACACTCTGCTTAAGGAAGATGGACGAAAAGCCCTGTGCTACCAGTGAGCACTTTGGGTGAATTAACTCTTGTCACTAAACAAACTAAACTTCTATAGAATGGCTTGATGTTCTACAGTAACTGACTATTGATGAAGACTAGAGTCAGAATTCAATCATACCTGCAGAAATGTATGGATTTGACTGTACTAGGTTCCAGTAGGCCTGAATCATGGAAAACTTCAGATTCTTAAGTAATGCTGCCACCTACAGAAATATTAACTTTTTTCATAACTAGAGTACTATATTATCTATTTTACTATAGTACTGACATCATATTGTCAATATAAATAATAGCCAAGATCAATGTGATGGAATACTTAATAGTAAACTCAGTGGCATTCTAAATTACTTGTTGAGGGGCATTTTAAGTAGCCATTAGTCAAATGTCCTCGATGTCACAAAGGGTGAAACTAACAGTATGTTGTGCTGCATTTTGTATGAAAAGATGGATAGTAAATTACATAACATGTTGAGGATATTCCTAACTGAATGTATATTAGTGTTTGAAAAAACACAAGGGACAACTTCAATTAGGATATGTGTAAGGAAGCTACATAATAAAGAGCTGAGGAAGAAGACAGAAACCTGCTAAACCTAAGGCCTGATTCTAGAGTTCCTATTCATGTTGAATGGCACAATATACATATGGGTTGTTGAAACTGGTCCTAGTTACTAAAAAATCTGGTGCAAAGGATAGGCAGTAACTACTTGTACAGTCTCAGGCTCAAGTATTTAATGGCACCAAAAATGGGACAATTACAATAATCTTCACACATAAAATCTTTGCTTTTTAGTATTCTACTACTTATAAAATCAATAAAGGAACTTGTATAAATAAAACAATTCAATTGCCTACAAACAGTATTGGATCAAATCTTGCTCTCTTATACAGCAGTATGAGCCCCATTAAACATAATGGGTTGTAGCAGTATAAACGAGCAGGATTTGACTCAATGAATTCTGGAAAGCAGTGTTTATAAAATTACATACCGCATAATTATAAAAAGCCACCATTGGCTGCACAGTTTAAACAATAGCACTGAGAGCTTCTCCAAGAAACAGCACTTTAAAAAAAATTCCCATGTTTGATAGGACATAAGGGAATAATTAAAAAAATAATGGTAAATGTGATGGAACACCAAACCAATCTGAAGTCCAGTGTCCACTCACTCATCTGCTCTTCCCGTAAATATGGAAATCTGACTGAAAAAGACTCAGCAATCCCTTATCTATTGTTGAAATGTTAATTCTCCATAATGTGAAATGATTCTGCATTTACAAGAGACAAGGTGGTTGAGATATCTTTTATTGGACCAACTTCTGTTGGTGAGAGAGACAAGCTTTTGAGCTCTGTGTGGCTCAAAAGCTTGTCTCTCTCACCAGCAGAAGTTGGTCCAATAAACGATATCTCAACCACCTTATCCCTCTAGTAGCCTGGGACTGGCACAGCTATAACTACTCTGCATTTGCAAAGCAAATGACATAAAAGGTATTTTTAATACCTCTACCTCCAGGGTTCTAGGAAGCATGTTAGTATCTAGCTTGTGGCATTTTACAACATGGTCTGCTGTTTAAATATGAACAAGTTAGAAGGTGGGGTCAAATTACAATATGTGAAGTTATGAGTCTACAGATAATTGTACCCACAGTGAACTTCATGTTCAACATTACTAGTCAGACATCTAATTATCTGATATGCAGACATAAAAATATAAGTTTAGCTACTAATATTTTCACCCAGAATATGCTGTGCACACACAACCATGAGTCTGGTATTGCATACACAGAATCTGTGGCTACCTCAGAAAAGTGTGTGGTGGAACCACTCCTTTCACTTCAGAGATTTTAAGAATAAACCCCTGTATCTACAAGTAAGTAATGGTTCTCCCCAAGTACCTGCTGATCTTCAGTTCAAGCATCGTTGTGCTAGCTAAACACCACAGCATTTTTAGTAGGTCATGCAAATTTAATTTCTTTACCATCTTTGCTCTTTATCAGTGTTCTGTTCAATAATGCTGCAATTTGTAGAAGTGTAATATTTTTGCAGTTGTAGAGCATCTTTCACCTGAAGAGCTCAGAGCACTTTACAAAGATGGTTATTACTATTGCTTCCTCAACAGATGGCAGCAGGAATGGCCACAGGCCACTACTCCCATGATATGCATCTGCATGGATCACTAGATCCATGCAGCTAAATAGGTCTATTGTTTGTGCCTATGACCTGCCTTCATTATGCTCTTGTGCAAAGGGGTTCTGTAGCACTCAGTGGGCTCTGGAGTCTGCCTGTGTGGCCCTTCTTGCATTACATCCCCACTTGTATGCTAGGACTGTGGAAAGTCATCTACATGATGGACCTTCTCTGACCCACAGGACTTCACACTTATTGGGTAAGCTATACAAATACATACTTAGAATATATGGCTTTTTATGACTGTGGAACTCTCCTGGTTTTCAAGTCTCCAGGGATTTGCTCAGCCCTATGTCTGACCTAATATCCATTTATTCCTCCAGCCATTCCTTTCACCTTTCTAGCTGTAACCTCTCTTTCTAGTGTAGGAAGGAGGATCTAGTCAATAGGGCATGGGAGTCAAGAGAGCTGGGTCCAATTACTGGCTTAGACTACCTTAGTAACAGTGGGCAAGTCATTTAATCAACTATGCCTCAGTTTCCCAAGCTGTAAATGGGGATAATCCTACTTCCCTACCTCATAAGGATACTATGAGGATAAAATACTTGAATGACTGTGAAGCACTGAGATACTATAAGGGCTGTATAAGTATCTAGATTTCTGTTTCTTCACCCTGAGGTTCACTGACATCTTTGCTGTCCCATTTCTCAAAGTCTCTCTCTTAGTAGCAGCCACTTTATTTTTTCCATTCTTTCCTCAAAGGCTTCATGTTGGCACTAACAGTTTAGTCCTTTGGGTGTCAAACAGTATATGAAGCAAGGACTTAATAGAGTGAAATTCAGTCCTGCACAGAAGGTTGACAGAGGCATGTGATCCTGTGCACCACTTACGTCCCACTTAAGCCTTCATAAATGGTTTAAGTAGAATTTAAATGGTGCTTGGGTCTTGTATGAGCTTTCTGTGCAGGACTGAATTTTACACATTGTGCATGTCCATATGGGACCCACTGTGCTATACATTCATAGGATACCAGTTGTCTAGACCTTAAACAATAATTTAAACAAATTTCTTATTTGTTTTAAAGAAAGCTTTATTGGTAGGATTATATCTTGCTTCATGTTTCTTAACTCTTCTGCATGCCTGAATAAAAATAAGCCACTCTTGAGCTTTGATTTAACAATGACACATTAGAAATTGAAACATGTGAAACATGCCTGTGTTTTGCAAAAATAATTCTGCTGAAATTTGCTCTATGCTTACGCTGTCTTCAGTGCTATAAAATTATTTCTTCTTTGTCTATGTAAATTCTGCAGTGATTTATTTTCTTCTGTGCATTTTGCACTCATTTTCATATGTCTGTCATCAGAGCATTAAAATCATAAAAAAAACCCTTTGTGCTATAAAAGTCCTGACAGCACAGTTTCAGCTTCCTTTATTTTTTCCTTTCTCATTCAATTCACAGTCAATGTTTGGAAACATCAAAGTCTGTCGACTATGGTTCTTTTTTCCCCCCTAGATCTTTTATTTAGCATGCGTTTCTAATAACTACTTGATAGCCAAAAACTAAACACACAAAAGATATCAAGTTCCTTTTTTGAGTTTGCAAAGAACAATAAGATGTTGAATTGTTGTCTTCAAGGTTTCTCATGAGAAGTTTGCAAATGACTTACATCATTCTTAGACTTGATCAGTCATAAAACTGCTAGTTAAAATTATATTGTACACACAGAGTAGGTAAGGAATAATACAATGTTGTGTTTTAATTGATTGGTTAGCCAGTTTTGCTGACATCATTCCCATGATTACATTCAGTAGCTCCAGAATGGTCTTGAATTCCCTTTTTCAAAGGTACAATGATTAGGGTACAGTTTCATGAGCCAAGTTAGGAGCGGGTAGTCAGGGTTCCCCAAATAAGTTTGCATAGATGCACTATACAGAAGAATATCGTTTATGGGGAACTAAGTCCCTTCTTTCCCCTTCAAGTGCAATCCTGATCTCCTCAGCACCTTGACGTCATGAACCTTTCCAGTGTTTCCCATGTTTGTATTCATGAATCTCCCTTCTGTGGTCCACCTAGCCTTGTAGAACAAGTGAAAGTAAACTTTTCAGTTCACACACTCACATGCCTCTTTTGGTGGGCAAAGTATTGGGAAATGGGTGCCATCCATAGCGGCTGCACAGTTGAGAAACCCTATCCTTTCAAATCCATTATTTCGGGAACTTACAGCAACCACCTGTGGTTACATCAGTGTTAATTGCCCCATAAACCTGCCACCACAACCCTGACTAGACTTTTCCCAAATGAAAGCGGCTTTCAACTGACCTATAGCTGTCTAATGTTGCCAGCTTCCACAGGGCAATAGCAACCCACTTCTGAATGGCTTTGGCTTCTCTGGATCGAGTGTTCTGGTGCTGGAAGTTTGGTGCGAGCTCCTTGTACAGCTCCACAAAGGTGTTTCCTCACTTTGAAGCCACTGCTAATCATCCAAGGCTTCCAAAATGATGTGATCTCACCACATTGTGCTGGTTTTTCTGCACCAGAAGTGATGGTCTGCCCACAGGTATACCACAGCAACACCAGCATTTACCATGTCTGCACCATGTGATCTGAATTAATTGTCATTGATTTTCAGGATCAGACATGTTTGTCAGAAAATTCTGTCCAAGTTCCATCGAGCATCTTGCTGATTGCTTACTCCATTGGATAACTATCTGCTTCCACAAACAGGAGCAGGAGCAAAACTAGATAATCATCCCATTGCTCCATGTCTTCAGCCAAGTTTGTGGGGAGCAATGTGATCAGGAACTGCCATCAGCAAACATGTGACAGTGGTGGACAGCACCAATAACACACACAGCAAAAAGGCTCTAGAATGTGTCCTTGTCTGCACAGAACACTGAGATGCATCCTGGAACTGGTAGTACTAACATCATGTAATAGCACCAGTGTAAACATGGGTATATGCGTGTACACAGCATTATATCCATGTCCAGCACAGCATAATATGGACACTCTGTGCAAGTACGTGGAGAATGCATATGGTCCAGTATTTGAGTATACTTATCAGTGAAGACAGTCTTTTATAGAATATTCTCTTATCAAGGACATAGAATATTAGTTAAACCCTGTTCACTGGGAAGCGAGTTGTGCTCCTCTGCCCTGTTACAGTACTCTATATTTATAATGGGGCAAAGAAAAATACTACATCTGCACACCTCAGAGCTTTGGGGTGTTTGACATCTAGTTCTGAACTTCGTGACTTGAGCCAACCAGGTTTATGACCAAAAAAAAAAAAAAAGAAAATGGTACCATGTGTTAGTAAAGTGGCCCTTTTTAGACTCATAATAGATGAGAAATGCATTTACAAAACAAGAGTCCCCCACAACTTCCATTTGTCTTAAGTTTTATTGCTAGACATTACATTCCAGTTATAAGACATTTTGTCATCTGAAATTTATTATGGGCTAGATTTTGGGTTGGACTACATGCCCATACAAGAGCATAATCACTAAAGAATTCTCATCGTCCCGCACAGCCTTCTCCTGCCTTGGGTCAGGCAAGTGGGGCAGCACCCCCAACCCACCAAGCAGGTGGGTGAGGAGAACATGAAGCCATTGCTTTCCCCCAAAAAATGTGGGGACCAGCAGAGCTATTTTTTTGCCGCTGATGTGAACCAAGAACAATTTACTATCCCCGTTGAGCAAGTGCGGCAGGGAAGGAATTGTGCCCCTCTGCACCTGGTACTAGCACATGTAGAATTTCATGGTGATGCTCACTAACTGTTCACAGTGACACCTAAAAGACAATGGTGACTCCCATGACTTAAAAAAACCCCATTGGTCTTCGAACTCTTCCCCAGGTTCATTATTAGGATCAGGGTAGCATCCTCTAGAGGATACTACTCCGCAGACCTATACGTCTTCCTAATTTAATGTTGTTTGCTGTGAATTGTGTGTTAGTAAAGTTAATTATGCAGTATGTTTTGAAGAATGTTTTCATTGTATTGTGGAAATGTCAGTCTCATTAACAATCATTATTTCCTGTCGGTAAACAGGAGAAACTTTGAATGAATCCTAATTTTTTCCTCAGATTTGTGCAGATGCATACAAATCTTTCATAAATGTTTTGTTTATTTATATCTGAATCATTAGAATGATCTTTCTTTTCCCTTTCCAAGTTTTCTTATCCTTGATCCAATCCACAAGAGAGAGACTGAAGCTCTAATCTAAGGCCCTGAGTGGGTCAACTGGACTCTCTGCTTTCTACAAGATTGAAGCATGATGAACTCCAGTTTATCTGCTAATTAATCTATATCCCAGAAAAGGAATCTAAGCAGCCTCAAAATGCATGTTAGTCCTCAATTTCACCAGAAATCTGATCCTAAACTACCTTCTAATTCAAGGATGTGACATTGGACTGAAGACTTGGAAGAAGTCTGAATGCAATTCCTTACTGAAATTTTAGTACTTCATTAAAGGAATGAAACTATGCATATTTTGAATCACCACTGATGTTTCTGATGGAGTTCTGCGAGGATGTGTACTATGCCTGATGCTATTCAATATTTTCATAAACAATCAAATATACATAAAATAACTGCTGATTTAAAAAAAAATGTAGATGACACAGACTGGTGGAGTGAAAAGTAATGGTGAGGGTAGGGCAGTCATACTGACCGATCCTGATTGCTTGGTAAGGTAGGCCCACTCAAACAAATGAGTTTTCACACACAACTTCGCATTTAGCCATATCTAGGATTAAAGAATACAGGCCATACTTACAGAATGATGGACTGTATCCTTCAACATAGTGACTTTGCAAAGCATATAGTGATCATAGTGGACAAGCAACACAATATGAGCTCCTCGCCTGGTACAGTGGCAAAAGGGGCTAATGTGATCCTTGGATTTATAAAAAGGAAATAGTGATAGGAGTAGAGAGGTGATTTTTACCTCTATATATTGCACTGGTTAAACTGATGTTTGATACTTCATTCAGGGGTCCATATTTTAAGAAAGTTGTTGAAAAATTGGAGAAGGTGCAGAGAAGAGCCACAACAATATTTCACAGTAAGACAAGGAGCTCAGTCTGTTTTGGTTTGTTACACAGATTAGACAACATAATCTAACAGTCCCTTCTGGCCTTAAAACCTATGAATATTTTTGCCTTAAGTATCTTGCTAAGGGCAGTAAACTTCCTGTGAACTGTCACACATAGGACTTTGAAGTTTGCCATATATTGTGCTGACAGTCTGTTCCTATCAGATAGGCAGTGTTATTAATGAATAGGTGACTGGCCTAGGTTCAAGTAGCCTGGAGTCTATTCAAAGCTCTGCCATTGACCTGTTGTATAATGTTGGGCAAGTCACTTCCTATCTCCATGCCTTTTTTTTTTAAGTGCAAAATGGGGATATTTACCTCCTTTGTAGCCATAAATTTCAAATTACGCTGAAAAATGCTAATGTATATAATCAGTGGTGTAAACTAATACAGTCTGCTTTGCAAGACTCAGTCTTTAAGGCAGTATCGGAAGGCAACTCCTAAACAGAAAAATTGGTCATGTCACCCCCTCACAAGCCCATGAGCCCTTACAGCCACCCCATGTTCTTCCCAGGAGCCTCTTCCCTCTGGGAATCCCACTGCTGCTTCTTACTCCTCCCTGCTGGCAATTCTCTTCTATCTCACTCCCTGGAACCTTTGAGGGAACCCTGGCTCCCCCGCCCTGCTCCTTACTTTACCCTCCCTGCTGGTAAGCCTTGCCCTCTGGTGATGGCTACATCTTGCTTCTTGGCCAGTCCCTGGCACTGACAGAAGCTACTGTGGTTTCTGGAGCCTACAGGTGAGGCTCAGTATGCTGCACACAGACAGAGCAGGACCCCAGTGCTGGCCAGGCCATGGCATGCTCCCAGCCATAACATGGGTGACCAGTGGTTAAGATTGCTTTGTGTCGCCACACGCACACAGGAAAACCCTCTGATACAATACATCTTTTGACCTTCAAACTGCTGGACTGGTCAAAAACCAGCTGGGTGGCAAGTGTGTGACTTCCTTCACAAACTGTATCCCAAAAATCTTTACACTGTTAAATGATACACTTACAGTTCTCCAGTCATTCTGGTGAAGATAAATTGACATGACCTGTGTCTACAACTGCCAATAGGATGAGTGTTAACAAAATTAAACTAAGAAGTGTTGGCCAGCGAGACAGCTATATCTAGTAATGTCTTTAAAACCTAAACATTCCCAATTAATGCCTGATGGTTATTTTTTAAATCTAAGCCCTTCTAAAATACTAAGGACTTGTAAAACTGTAACAGAAAATTTAAAATGTGTGTTCCTGTGAAAGATTAGCAAGAAATGTGAGTGTAAAGGTGAGGAACACTTGGGGGAGCCAAACGAACTTTCTTTTTCTGTATCCTGATCAAATTTGCAATTCTATAAAAGGCTGGGATTTAATGAGAGCCTCTTGTTGAGGGTCCTTATCAGCAATAGTCAGAACCTTGCCAAGCCACTAAGATCCCTAATAGAGAAAAATGGTCTTACCTGTTCATTTCTCTCCTGGGTGGTAATCCTCAAAGATGGGTGGTCTGCAAACTGAAAATGAGGCTGATCCTTCTACTCTGTTAATGATGCTTTTGAGTCACCTGTCCAGATTAACTCTGCCAAAGTTTAGTAATGAAAAATAGGGGAATCTTCACTATAACAGCTAAATTAAACATCAAAGAGCATAACTCCTCTTATAAGCAGGAATAAAGACCAACACAATATTGTGTGTGAGCTACTAGAACTCAGTTTGGACATAAATAGAAAGAGATGGGGGGGGTTAAATTTTAAAATATTCCCACAGCAATATTATACACTCCTATGGGTAGGATGAGCCAGCCAGCCAGGCTTTCATCAGAGAAAAGAAATAAACAACGGAGAGTAATTCTTTTTTTTCTGAATGCATGGCTGGGAGCCGGAAGTGATGGTACAGGTCAGATCCTCAGCTGATGTAAATGATCATAGCTCCACAGACTATTGGAGCTACACCATTCATGTCAGCTGAGGATCCAGCCGCATGTGTTTAGAACCATATAGTTGATATTTTAATGGCATGAGGGAAAATTTGAGAACTTTTAAAAACATTATTTAACTGTGTCAGGCCTCTGTGAAATGAGTTGGAATGATGGGTTAAAGGATAGCAACACACTTGAACAGTGATGTCCTTCGTAAACAGCAGGGGATATTCCATGTACATGGATATATTTCATTCTGCATATTGCATGTAATTGAAATGACTTTTTAATCAGACAAAAGGCAAATGTATGGCAAAACAGGAATATGAAAGAATCAATATATGCTTGCTTTGATTTGGTTATTTTGGTGCAAGATTCCCATTAATGTAAAAATGTGTTTTCTTAAGGATACCAGTGCAGGAAATCATTAAGTTCACAATCACAACATAGTTTATTGCATTGTCACTAGCAACTTTTCACATAAAACAGTGAAACTAGTTTGTGGGGTAAAACTCACAAAGGGAAATCCAGCATAAGGAATCTTGTGTTTCCATAATCTGAAGGGGAGTCAGAAGGAGATTTTCTCACACTAAAACCTGAAAAAATGAGGATGCTTGGATGAAAGGTAAGTAAAAGTATTTGGGATGATTTTTGAATTTGTTAATTCCTTTCTAATGATGTCAACATAATGTAAGTTAAATTGGAATTTAAATTACACTAATACTGATATTTAGTATCAAAATGTATCGGTTACACATATTTTTGTGCATATGTCTATAAAAATAATAGATCCAAGCACTTAATTTTGACCAGAACTACAATTTAGAAGGCAGTTAGCAACATTACAAATATAGCAGCATTATGCTGCATTCATTCTGTCATTAGAATAGTTTAAAGGCCGGGAAAGGTTATTCTTACACCATCAATTTACCATTTGATGATTTACGACATAAATTATACTATATTATTATTCTCTCTTCTTACTGTTTGCTTGCTTCACAAAGGTAAGTTAAAAGCATATCCACTCTTCCATTATTAAAATATTCTTGAGTTGTTATTCTCTACCTGGCTATAATTATTATTGATATTCTACCCACATCTTAAATTTTTTTTACCATGCTGTTGAATAGAACAATTTAAACTCTGTAAATCAAAGCAAGTTATAAACCAGCCGATTAAAGGTAGAGATCATGCCCCAGATCTTCAAGGATTTTAGGTGCATAACTCCCTTTGAAATCAATGGGAGTAAGGTGCCTGAATACCTTCTGAAGATCTGGACCTATGTGCATACCAGTATACTTAAGATAGCATCTGGGTTCAGTGTTATCTTAGCTTCCCAGTTAACAGTGTGTTCCAAAGTTGTGTATGAACTTTTCCTGATAGGAAAAATAGCTAGCACTTATGTATTGTCACAGGTATTTCATAAAGCATATAGTAACATTCTTTGGAATACTTGAAGTTTTCGATTTACATTTTTTTATTGGCTTTCTGCATCAGAGTTGATAACAGTATCAGGCACTGGGAGCCCAATTTTCTAAACAAGGTATCCTATTATTCCCAGATCTTGCAATCATATTGGCACTTTGGTGCCGAAAGTAAGTAATTAGGTTCCTTGAGCAGCCACGTTTGAAAATTGAGCCCACAGTATGTAACTATATATCAGAGATGTAATATGTATCAAGCACCATAACATCAAGTAATAAAAACCTATACTCTCATAGTTCATAACGATGATATTAATGTTTACAGATTCTGAGAATTAAATAGTTCTCTCATAAGAAGCCTTCAAATAAAAAGAAAAAAAAAAAAAGGACTTTCAGGAAACTAGGGTAAGATGTATTCAAAAGAGTTTCTAACGGAGACTCCTCACCTGTGTAAAGCTACTCTTGTATATTAGTGTTTGCAGAATTGGGGCCTGCAGTTCTTGGCAGATCAAGAGATATAATCATTACAGTATCTCAAATGCGAACTGAAAGACGAAGATCTAGAATAACAAGTTGTTTTTAATCAATAAAATACTGCTGTATGTAGATGCTAACATATTTTTCAGTAGTTCAAAATCTCAATAAAATTGTATAAACTTCAAATTTGAAAAATGACTGACTGATGATAGATGTCTGCTAAATGTCAAGTCAACAGAGCGTATGCTGTCTGCCATTAAACAATATCACAGGTAACCACAGGAGAATGAATAATTTGAATAGTTGATGGCACGGTGTTGAAGAAAATTAAACCTTTGGGGTGAAATCCGGCCCTATACAAGTCAGGGGCAAAATTTCCCCATTAACTTCAGCTGTTCCAAGGTTGGTGTTGGGGGTTATTTTAGATTAATCCTTGACATAATGTGATCACAGGGATTATATTATGGGACATAAAAATTGAGTAGGGTATCTGTTTGACAAATACCTTGTGTGGCCTTTAATATTTGGATAGCTAAGTGATTATGGTTGTATAGTCCCATACTACTCGCATGCTTAAAATTTGGCCCCAGTTCAGGAAGGTACTTGTGCCTACATCCTTTTGAAGACAGAACTAGATACGTGTACTGAAATCTGTTCTTATTAAAGTAACTCCAGATTTATAATGAGAGCAGATGTTTGTCCCCCACTATTACTTTCAACTTGCATAGTCTACGATTTTAAGGACTTCATTGTATTTATAAAGGTGCACCATTTTTCACTTTATCTACTCATTGGAGAGTGTAAGTAAATGCACAAGGTCAAGAAAATTTCACTTGCAGAGCTGAGAGCCTGTCACTGCTTTTTAGTAATTTTTTATCAAAAAGTTCTGCACAACAAAACTTTACAGCTTGTCTCTTGATGTTTTCCCAGATTAAAAAGTGTTGTGAACATATCTTGAAAGAAACCATAAACACTGTCCTTACTTTGGCCTCTTAATTAACCAGTAATAGGAAGGCTGCTCTGTTTTACAAAGATATAAGTTGGTTCTTGCAGTAGGTTGATTGCCAACTACTATAACTTATTTTGACAGGCGTACCCCAAAAGGTTGCTGCTGAATGAAACATAGACAAGTCTTTTAAAGTTTGCATCTGGGGAACTTTTTATACATAGAGAAGAAGAAAAAATGCGGGTGGATGAAGAAAACCAAGCAAAATGCAGTGCAGGGATTGAAAATTTAAGGACGAGCTTCATAACTAGAAGAAGTCCATCTCCTATTCTTCTTGATGCACATGCAATGTCTCTGACCAAGATCTGTTCTGTATACAAGGTAGATTGTGTCTTTAATGCCACAGCCCTGAGTAGAGATTGTGTTTTAGATGTATTGCTGCAGCAGGAACACCCAGAAACATTGTACTTTTGAGAGGCAAAATTTCTGCTGGGGCTTCTTTCTGATCATGGGGGGAGGTACTACACCAGCCAAAGTGTAGGGATTGTTATTGTCAGCACCTACTCAAATGAGAGGGGATGCTTCCTGTTTGCTCTTCCACTCCTGGGCAGTTGTGTAGGGCCTACCACATGCTGGGCCATAATGTGTAAAATATTAAAGACAATCAACCAAGCTGCCACAACCAAAGTGCAAAAGTGTGGGATTTTGTTTGTTTGTTTTTTTATTTTTTACTGAGGAAAAACAGAATTTTAAGGTTCAGTTCCCAGAATATTTTAAGAGCTTAAAGACTCCAAGAGAGGTAAACCTAACATTACAGGGTTGGTAGCATTATGTAAATATGCAAAAAGTTACCTAAGTTAGTGGTCCATAGAGGCTGGAAAGCTAATATCAGATTCATTGCAAATCAATAATTTTAAATAAATCTTTGTATTTTCAGTAAACAAATAATGAGGTTCTGTAGGTATTCCTCTCCCAGAGCTATTCTCAAGAGATACCAAAGTTTTGGTAAATTTGACTTCAGAAATATTGCTGCAGGCAATGAAATCTACAAAAGCTAACAAAGCCCGGGAGGTAGGTTGCCTTCTGGTGGACTATTAGAAAACCATTTTTTTCCCAGCAACCTAATCTATTCTTGAAAATAGTCATTATTTTAATTGGAGCTGTTTGTGTTTTTAAAAAAGTCTCAAGCAAACACTTCCACACCAGAGTAACTTCACTTGTGTGAGTAGTCCCACTGAATTTGAGTAGGACTGCATGTGAGCAAAGCTACTCAGAGATCAGTATTAGTAGAAATGGGCCCTTTACCAGCTTGATTATTCATGAACCTGAGCTTTGCTCAAAGTTGTAAGGAGGAGCTGTCAGGGAGTTGGTCACAGTTACCTTGCTCTTTGCTGCACAGACTCTGTATAAATGTAAGCTGCAAGGAAGTGGTTCTATCTTATGCCATCAACATAAAATCCCTTGGGTACCCTCTGGCAGTAGAGAACAGGGTGTAGCAAAACCTCCAGCAGGCCCCCTCCCCTGCTGCACCAACAGAATATGCTTAACACACCCCACCCCTTCCCTCTGAAGCCAAGAGTTCCAGTACAGGAAACAGCATAGCTGATTCAGGAAGTAGTGGAGCTGTCCTTGCCAACTTTGTGCTGTCAAAGATTCTCTCTACAGAGGGGATGCTCCAGTGGCAATCTGGATGATTTAGGATCACTTTGCACACCAGAGAATGCAGGTGCTGGAGGCTGATCCAGCAGAGAACATTTGCAGACAAGGAGTACACTATGTTCAAAAGTGGCTTAGCACTTAAGAGCCTAAGTTCCATTGACATTCAACAAGGCTTAGGATCCTAAGTCATACAGGCACTTTTGAAAAACATATCCAATAGCTGGGAGGCTGCAGATGCTCACTCTATAGCAGGCCAGTTTACTGGATGACCCTGCCATTTAAGTTATTGCCCTGGGGTTCAGGAGATGGGGGGTCTATCAAATCCTGGGGTAGATAACAGCCTATTACTGAGGGTGAGAAAGAAGAAACATGGATATAAGTGTGTTGCTTCATCCCAATCCTTTCTCATAGTTTTAACATCTTAACATGAAAGGAAGAGGGAACGTAAACGAATCTCATCAGAAGAGATGAAAAAAATATGGATCAGTGACAACATCTTGAGAAATGAACACTAAATGTACTACCAGGAAAGACCTAGTTGGTGAGTAGGACACTCTATTATCAGCACAGGGCATCTGGGAAAGGAACATGGCATTAGAAAGTGGCTAGCATTAGTATGGTAACTGGGCATTACATTCTGACTGGCTAGCTGCAAGCCTTATGGGAATCTCTACAGCTACTTGTAGGTTAAAGAAGGAGTAATAAAATAAATATAATAATGTAATAAGAGCCAGCTACTTGTAGGTTAAAGGAGGAGTTCCTAGACCTAGAGTCCTGAGTTGTCAGAGCTGTGGGAATAGAATCTTGACTATAGTGGAAGCCCTGCTTGAAAAGTTACTAAAAAGTTTAGAATAATGACTTCAAGTTGAATAGTTCTGTGTGATTTGTACATTTTTTGTTTGTCTTTACTGTATCAGTAAATGATCTTAGTTTGTGAACTGAACATCTGATCTTTAGGACTCTCTATTCTCGTCCACCCTTTCTCCCCAGACCCACACAAGAACTATGAGCCTGCCACTACACAACTGCCTATTTCCAACCTTCAAGAGACAGAACACAGTGAAGAATATGCATTTGACAAGTAGCATAGAAGATCTACAGGCAAAATTAGGATTTGCTCATGTAAATTAAGAAATAGAATATGGCATGGAGTTTAACAGTACTTATTTACAACCATACTAAGAAATTAGTTGGCATACTGTTAACTTCAGCCATTAAAATAATTATCTGAAAAGATAGAAATGTGTAACAATTATATTGAACATTGTGTTCATCATAACCTTTTCACTTATAAATTTCAGACAGTCTGTCTTAATAATAAGATAAAGTTTTGTAACATGGAGTACAGCAGATGACTGCCTAACTTCTATTAAATCGGATATTTTTGTTACCTTTAGAGGATTGATCATTGCAAGTATTTGTTGTATCAGTTGCGAATTTAAAGTATTTTGAAGAAACTTTTATGCTCTGGTCCTGCATTTCTTGGGTACCTACTCTATTCCATAGAGAATCCAAAAACTTCAGAAGTGGGCTGTGGGTAGGTACCCCTTTTATATGTCTACTTTGTAATAGCTTGTATATACAAAAATCAGTAATTCTTTTAAATAGAATGTCCCGTAAACCCTACTTTCGAGGAAGTTTTGTATTATACAGCCAAAGGACTGCACAGTATTTGAAACTATGGGGAGGTTGGAACCAAATCCTGTAGATTAGATATCTCTATGAAGTAATAATAAAAGAATGTGCTGCAATTATAAATAACATCTCAGTCATGAGACAAGCACTGCATATTTATTTTAGCTGCTGGACAAAGATTACAAATGAACTTTAGCTGATAAATTCTTTTCTAAGCCAAGAAGTTTTCTGCATAGACGAAGTTTTGCTAGTATCTCTCAATTCAGTTTGCATTCATACTTTTTTGCTTTTATGGATTTTTTTTTTTAGGATATATTCTACCAAAAATAAATAATTAAACCACAGATGAACTGTCAAAAGGGAACATTCACATTTTAACGCAACATTAACATTTTGGTAATTAACATGGCAGTTAGTGCTTTTAGCAGATGTAACAACATTAGACTTGTAAATTTTAATTAAAGTTAATGGTTCACGATAGCTGTAGGGATCAGGCATCCTCTCTGGATATGGAATACATGTCTAATGTGATTAGAAATACTAATTGAAGAAAAAAGGTTTGCAATAGTAATGACTATTTCTTTATAATCTTGCTAAATTATTACAAACCTTCACCAATCTGTTCTAAATGTATTTTGTAGGAGGAAAACTGAAGAGTCAAACAGAGGAAATTAAAGGGGGTCAACAGAACACTCAAGAGGCTTTCGATGAATTGAAAGAAGGAGAAAACATGAATTTGTATAATCCTTTCAATCATTATCAAAATCCCAAGAAATTCTATGGAGCTATTTGGTTACATTTCACATCGCTTTGGGATTTAATTGGGAACTAATGTGTTAGCTTTAATTCCCTCAGAGGCTCTGAATTCAAATGGCAGGTATGGAAAGAGGACTGGCACTGAGAACTATGACTCAAGTGGACATTTCTAGGCTTTCATGTAAGTTAAGAGATCAGTGTTGAGTTGTTTGGGAGGTTGCTGGCATGTGAAACATTTTTTAACAAGCATAGGGAAAGGATTGTTTTGACTAAGGGTGACTGCATACTGTTAGCCAGCGATAAAATACACTTCAATTATATTATGAAATGCAAACAGTATTTTTTCACATATTGATACTGTACAACAACTTCTGTAAGGGTAGGATCCAGAGCCCATTGAAGTCAATGGAAAGATTGACTTCTTATTCAGGGAATACTGCCAGTGAAATTCATGTACTTTCCACTGATTTCAGGGTTGAAAACTTATTTTAGTTTTAGGGGGGCTAACAGTTATTTTTGTAGATGAACATAATTGTATCTTTGTCTCCATTTGTCATCCCCTTCCTAAGATCATCATGACTTATTAATTATTTGTATTACAGGAGAGGCTGGGCCTTCATTCTGGTAGGTACAGTACAAACACATAGAAAGAGACAGGTCTGTCCTGAAGTGTTCATAATCTAACTATACTAAGACAAAGAGTAGGAGAAAGGCAGTTGTAGTAGCCCCATTTTATGGGGGGAGGGGACTTGAGGCACAGAGAGATTTGCTGAAGGTAGCACAAGAAGATTGCATAAAATTATAGGTCGAACAATTTCAATTCACAAATTTCCAGAAATCATGATGCGTTAAGACACATTCACAAAGGGGGAAATTCACCCTTGTCCAGCAAGTCAACATAAGGTTGATGGAGTCAAAGTAGTATAGAACTGGAAGGGAACTTGAGAGATCATCTAGTCCAGTCTCCTGCACTCTTTAACCATTTTAGTCTCATATAAGCCATCAAAATAGGTAAGGATTTAAATAAAACTTAAGTGATGCATGGCCCTTAGGCTGGCCATCTGCAAAGAGGTGAATTTTGCCCACACAGAATAAAAAACTAAATCTGGCAAACTGTTCACTGTGAATAGTTTGCCCAGCTCTAATGCCTAGAACAACATAATGGGTCACACTAGGGATGAATTTATCCTGATATTTTCATAACCTATCCTTATTACTTATCCCTCTTTCTACTAAAAGAAGGGTTATGGTGGCAGCATATATTGAAATCTTCCCCCAAATATTAAATATATTTAATGAAATATAAAAAGAAGCCATTCTCTGTAAGGGGCTGTTCCAAAGCCCACTGAAGTTAGTGTGTCTTTCCATTGACTTCAGTGACTGTTGGATTGGGCCCTAACTATCATCCAGGATAGGGTGTGTATTAAGGGGAGAAATCCTGACTCCACTGAAGTCAATGGAAAAACTCTCAAAATCTGCTTTTTTGCCTCCGGCCTCAAAACCCACTTGAGGTGTGCAACACTAGCCTAATAATTCAATTATCTTATATACCATTTTCCATTAGACAATCTCAACACATTTTATAGACACTGAACTAAATTCACCTCTGCTAGTGCAGGGGGGTTACAAATAGTTTTCCTGGATTCCCAAGTGGATTCACCCCTGAGGTGTGGCAGTGTGTTTATGTGCCAATGTAATGAAGCAGGCTCTTGGGGGGACACAACTGGGAGTATCAATTCAGGACAAATTGCATGGGGGGAGGCATAGCTCAGTGGTTTGAGCATTGGCCTACTAACCCCAAGGTTGTGAGCTCAATTCTTGAGGGGGCCATTTAGGGATCTGGGGAAAAAATTGGGGATTGGTCCTGCTTTGAGCGGGGGGTTGGACTAGATGACCTCCTGAGGTCCCTTCCAACTCTGATATTCTGTGATTCCTTAGAGCAGGGCAGTCACAGCCCAAGGCTGCACGTCCTTTATTATTAAGGCACACCAAACCAGCCAAACAGAGAGGACTTCGGTTTTACCCCACTGGCTAACCCGAAGTCATACAAGCAATTCCCTTGGACACTCCAGTTTCCCAGTATCACCACCAGCACCACTCCTTATTGGGATGAATCATTATGAAAACCAGTACCCCCGTAAAAGAAAAAAGGTTCTCCCGATCCCAAAGGGCCAAGCCCCAGACCCAGGTCAATATACAAGTCAGATCTTACCCACAAATCACGCTGTTGCCAATCCTTTTGGATCTAAAATCTAAAGGTTTATTCATAAAAAGAAAGAAATATAGATGAGAGCTAGAATTTGTCAAAGTAATCAATTACATACAGCAATGGCAACATTCTTGGTTCAGGCTTGTAGCAGTGGTGAAATAAATTGCAGGCTCAAATCAAGTCTCTGGAGTACATCCACAGCTTGGATGGGTCATTTAGTCCTTTGTTCAGAGCTTCAGTTTGTAGCAAAGTTCCTCCAGAGATAGGAGTGGCAGGTTTGTAGAAATTTTTGGTGGTGCCCAGAACCCGCCCCCCCCCCAAACTCCACTCCCCATCTGCCTAAGGCTCTGGGAGGGAGGTTGGGTGTGGGGAGGAGATCTGGGGTATAGGCCCTAGGCTGGGGCAGGGAATTGGGGTGCAGGACCGGTGACAGGTTGGGCTCTGGGAGGGGATCTGGGGTGTAGCTCTGGGATGGAGTTTGGGTGCTGGCTCTGGGATTGGGCAAGGGGTGGGGGTGCAGGAGGCAGTGAGGTGTGCAAGCTCTGGGAGGGAGTGCGGAGGGCTGGCGTGCAGGCCCTGGGAGGGAGTTTGGGTGCAGGATGGGGGGTATGCAGGCAGGGGTTGGGGGTGCGGGCTCTGGGATGGAGTTTTGGTGCTTTATGCAGGCTCTGGGCTGGGACAGGGGCTGGGGGTGCAGGAGGGGATGAGGGGTGCAGGCGCTGGGACTGAGTTTAGGTGCAGGCTGGGGGTGGGGGTGCAGGCTCTTGGAGGGAGCTTGGGGATGGGGGGGCAAAAGGGGGTGTAGCTCTCGGAGGGAGTTTGGAGATGGGAGGGGGCAGAGGGAGGGGGTGAAGGCTCTGGGAAGGAATTGGGGAGCCAAAGGGGTGGAGTGCAGGCTCTTGGCGGGGTGCGGCGCTTACCTGGGGCTCCTAGGCAGGGCAGGCTGGGAATCCATGTGCTGCTACCCTCAGGCACTGCCCCTGCAGCTTACTATTGGCTGCAGGGGCGCTTGGGGTGGGACACAGACCCACCCTGCCCAGAGGCTGCAGGGAGGGGCCAGCAGCCATGTCGAGCAAGCAGGCAGGAAGCTGCTCATCTCTGCTGAGCTGGCCTGTTTTAAATGGCCCGGGAGATGCATCGGGGGCAGGGCGGGGGGGAAGAGAGGGAGCTCCCGAGGCGGAAGGCGGGGCCGAGGGAGAGACCTGGCCTCAGACATTGCTGGAGCCGGGCCCCAGGCCAGCAATATTCCTGGTGCCCAGGCACCTTGCGCCCATAGGACTCACCACCCATGTCCGGAGGTAAGAAGCAGGATTGAAGACAAAATGGAGATGATGAAGCTGCCTTTTATAGTCTCTTGCCATGCGGCCTGTGCTTCCTTTGTTCCAAAACCAAGTTGCCTAGCACATGGCCTGAAAGCCTTAGAGTCCTCTCTGGAGGCATGTCCCTACATGCCTTGCTGAGTCATAAGGTGTATCCACCTTCTCTCAATGGGTCAGTTGTATAGCTGATGGTCCTTAATGGGCCATCAAGCAGGCTAGGCAGTGCTGATGCCAAACTGTCTGGAGTGTCACCCGGAGGCACAGCAGAAGTTTGAAATACAAACAGTATAGAGACAATACTTATAACTTTAAATACAAAATGATACATGCATACAGATAGCATAATTATAATCAGCAAATCATAAACTTTTCATAGACACCTTACTTGACCTCCTTTGTACAAGATTTGGTGCCACTATAGGACCTTGGTTGCAACAATAATCTATATGGTCACAGTTCATGTCAATAACATCACAGCCAGATCTCTCAACAGTTCAGCAAGGGAGGGGAGCTGTAAGCTGTGGTTGGGGCATCAGTGCATTCTCCAGGTGTCTTAGCCATTCCCCCTCCCTGGACAGTCAGATGGAACTCTGCACAGGGGTACACGATAATAGATCCTGATACAGGTTTGTGACTAAAACAATAACAACTCTGTCTTTTCTTTATTAATTTAATGTGGCTTTTACTAGCAGCAATAGCCTAGATGTAAGGCAGTTTCTCGCAGTCATGCTTTATTGGAGCAAAGAATCAACTCTGCTGAAATATAATTGAATTTATCTTCTTACACTTTTAGAGGACTAAAGACCAGGTCTTCTGCTGATGTAAATCAGAAGAACTGCTTGGAAGTCAAAGGGCCTTTGCTGATTTACACTAGCTATGGATCTGGGCACCAGTCGTGATATCTGTGATATTGATATTTTTACATTGCAAGTACCATGTGCACTTTCCAATGCTCTGTCATCTCATAAAACACAAATGCACTGGAAAAACAAGCATAACCTTGGATCATAAATTTTGACATTTAAAAATCTTCTCCACCTTCATTACAGTTCCTTTTTCTATGAATAATCCATGTTGTGTTTCCTTTTTCTGAAAAGGAATTGCATGTTTAAATGGCCATTGTCAGGTACAATATATTATACAACTGGTTTTCTGTTGTTGGGGTTGTATTTTTTTTTTTTTTTTTAAAAAGAACCTAATGGATTCTTTTAAAAAATGTCAGTGCAAGCAGTTTTGTTTGGAGACAAACAATCCATTGCACTAGTTGTGCCACAAACATTGCCGCAGTGGACTACAGCATGAACTTGAAAATGAAAGTGACTAGTCTATTTTCATTGTCCAAGTTGAATAAAGTGCAAAAGGGCAGATTTTCAAAGATGGACAAATGGTGAAAATCAGGTTTTTAAAATATTTCCATTTTAACTAGCTAAGGTGTTAAGTGTTTTGTTTTTCTTAGGTATTTTTCATTTGTGAGACAGTAAATGTTATAGCAAGAGTGTGGGAAAGAAGTTAATGAATAACAGAATAAAGTTTACCAGGAAACTGATATAAAATGATCTTATCACTGTTGTATAAAACTCCACCTTGATCAAATAGGTAAATGAGGAGGATTGACTAAGACAATGAACTGGTGCTTTCAATTATATGAGATTTCAATGATTTCTGCTGGTGTGGAGGAAAAAACACTCTGAGCCAGACTGGCAGTTCCAAGAGGCATATTCAATGAAATTACAAGGTGGCAAATTAAAAACTGATAAAATGAAATAGCTTTTCACACAGTGTAGGCCAGGACCAGTGCAGATTTACCCTGTGAAGCAGGAATCTGAAACAGTTTCCCTGACACTGTCTTCAGCTGGGCTGAGCAGATATGCATCCGATGAAGTGAGCTGTAGCTCACGAAAGCTTATGCTCAAATAAATTGGTTAGTCTCTAAGGTGCCACAAGTACTCCTTTTCTTTTTGTGAATACAGACTAACATGGCTGTTACTCTGAAACCAGCTTAGGTTAAAAACTTCCTCAAGGTACAAACTTTGCCTTGTCCTTGAACCCTATGCTGCCACCACCAAGTGTGTTAAACAAAGAACAGGGAAAGAGCCCACTTGGAGACGTCTTCCCCCAAAATATCCCCCCAAGCCCTACACCCCGTTTCCTGGGGAAGGCTTGATAAAAATCCTCACCAATTTGCATAGGTGAACACAGACCCAAACTCTTGGATCTTAAGAACAATGAAAAAGCAATCAGGTTCTTAAAAGAAGAATTTTAATTAAAGAAAAGGTAAAAGAATCACCTCTGTAAAATCAGGATGGTAAATACCTTACAGGATAATAAGATTCAAAATATAGTGAGTCCCTCTAGGCAAAACCTTAAGTTACAAAAAGACACAAAAACAGGAATATACATTCCATTCAGCACAGCTATTTTACCAGCCATTAAACAAAAGAAAATCTAAGGCATTTCTAGCTAGTTTACTTACTAATTTAGGAGTTATGAAGATCATTCCTGATCTGTTCCCGGCAAAAGCATCACACAGACAGACAGAAACTTTGTTCCCCCCCGGCCGCTTTGAAAATATCTTGTCTCCTCATTGGTAATTTTGGTCAGGTGCCAGCGAGGTTATTTTAGCTTCTTAACCCTTTACAGGTGAAAGGGTTTTGCCTCTGGCCAGGAAGGATTTTATAGCACTGTGGACAGAAAGGTGGTTACCCTTCCCTTTATATTTATGAAAGCCCTGTAGTGTAGATGCAGCCTAAATGGATGCAAAGGGTTTTTCTATTGCTGTGGGAACACCACCTCCTCAAACAATGGTAGCTACAACCAAAGCTGCATCTACACTGGGAGTTAGGTCAGCATAGCTATGTCTGTCAGGGTGTGTTTTTTTCACATCTCTGATGTCACTATGCTGACCTAAATTTTAAGTGCAGAGCAAGCCCAAGTCTGTGTCAGAATTCCTTCCCAATGCTCTTGTGGGTGTGACCCAGTTTAGGTTGCTCCTTCTCCCGGGCTGAGCCCAAAAGCCTCAACGAAGATTGGTATTTGTGGGGATAGCCTTTGAGACCTTTTACTTTTTTTTTTTTTTTTTTAAGAACTTTGGTTTTGTTATTTAGGCTTTTTTAAATCTGACATACAGCAAAATTATGCTGAGTTGATTAGATTCAAGTGTGGGGTGGGTATAGGGAGTACTACCCATCCAAAGTTACACATTAACCTCCTTTATATACATTTTACATATTACATTACATTCACTGTACATTGCATTACATATTTTGGAATTGGCTTGGTTGCTTTGTCAGAACCAATCCCTGTACAACATGTTTTGCTCATACACTGTCCATGTATGACCTACTTTTTACCTTATTTTTATATTTCAACTTATTTTATCCATTATCTTGTCCGCTGTAAATGATTCCCTGGCTGTTTCTGTTTATCTGAACTAGTACAGACATTCTGTTTTCATCTTGCTAATTCATTTACCTCCCTAATCCTGTCTCCCAAGAAATAGAATAATGGAATATCAGGGTTGGAAGGGACCTCAGGAGGTCATCTAGTCCAACCCCCTACTCAGGACCAAAGCAGGACCAATCCCCAATTTTTGCTCCAGATCCCTAAATGGCCCCCTCAAGGATTGAACTCACAACTCTGGGTTTAGCAGGCCAATGCTCAAACCACTGAGCTATCCGTTCTCCCCCCCATCCAATTACTCATGTCAAGCCAGACCTACAGGACTGTGACTCAATTTGTAGTAGGAAGAAGCCAGTGTCCCCACATTTTCCATCATATTTTATTGATCAACAAAACTATGGAAACGTTTCATTATGAAAGCTGAAACCATGTGCAGTTCCAACTGGTTTGGAGTTTCAAATTCTAAACTCAGTCCAAGTTCATCAAAAGATTCAAGGTGGTAAGAATCAGCCAAGTTTCCAGCTAATCTTGGCTGATTTCTGATCTAGTGTCAAACAAGGTGAAAGTTGTGGCTTCAGCTAAATTTCACTGTGAATTGTAGGTGTTTTGATGCCCAGAACTCAATGTGAAATTCAGCAGTGCTAACCACTCCTCAACCCTCATGGTATAGAATTGAAGAAAAG
This sequence comes from Eretmochelys imbricata, assembly GCF_965152235.1. Classification (NCBI taxonomy): domain Eukaryota; kingdom Metazoa; phylum Chordata; order Testudines; family Cheloniidae; genus Eretmochelys; species Eretmochelys imbricata. The sequence continues at coordinate 64,782,611 of NC_135579.1, forward strand.
ATTTGTACAGAGCCCTGGAGACTCAAGTTGCTGATTTTGCATACCTTTACAGGTCAGCTTGTTCAGGATTCTTCTACCCCCAAAGCTGTGCTGTATTAACTGTAGCAGTTTGCTTACAGTAGGAGAACGCCTGATGTGGATGCAGTTATACACGTACAAAATTGTAGATACTGATAAACTTAGGCATTGTCTACACTAGGAAGTGGAACTGCATTGGTATTAGTGGAGGGAGTATTCTTGGTGTAAAGATGCTTTCTACTGGGATAGCCATGCCCCGATAGGAAGAGAATAAGCTGGACTGCCACAAGCACTTCTAAACTGATATGTCTGCAGTTGCATTACGGGGATTATATCAATAACTAGTCCGCTTAAAAAAACCAGCACCCCTACCTGAAATAGTTATAGCAATATGTTGGGTACACCAGGCCGCAGTGGTGTTAGCACTGGCTTCGGGGACTAGAATTTTCTGTCCACCTCCCAGACAGAAATGAGGAGAGAGAACTGAGTCCCAGATTCACTGAGTACACAGCATATCACATTCACAGCTTGGGGGAAAAAAAGTGCACGCACTGGCTACTTTTTTTTGTTTAACGATCACAGTGTAACCATGTTATCTACCCTCTTAAGGTTCAGGATGCCTGGGGTCTGCCAACCCTGTTCAATTGTCAGACCCCACTCAGAAAGGGTCAGGTGTTTTCTGTAAAGGGTTGACAGAACTCAGTTGAGGGAGGTAGGTCCTTGCGGTAGGTCCTGCAGGAAAGTTGTATCATCCTTTGGGTACTCAAAGAGGCAAGGAGAAAAGCTTCTGGGGGCTGTAATCCAGGGTGGGCAAAGGAACTGGTATTGTTCTTGATGTTTTTCTTATGTTTTATGTTTGAAGATTAAAACTGTATCTGGAAAGAGACTTGGGTGGGGCAATGAGTCCTGGCTCGGAGCTCCAACCTGAATGAGGGGAAACTGAGGCTGTGGCTAGCCAAAACCCAGACTGTGTAGGCTGCACTGCTTCACACTTCTTAACAAAAACAACAACCACAAAAGTCTTAAAATGTTGCCTCTATCATCCTGTGTATTGTTCTCCAAACTGAAAGACTCAGGGTTAAAAATAGATCTATGGTTTCAGGCTGCTAATCACATTATGAAAGTTACGTGTCAGCCAAGTGGATGGAATATGTACTGACCACATTGCTCCTGCAGCATACCTGCCATCTAATCAATAGAGCAAAACTGGCATCAGCTCCTTGGGAATTAAACTGTTGTATCCAGGGCTTGAAATGAGATGTCATAATAAGTTCTTCTAGGAAGATCATCAGTTGGGAAAACAAAACTAGATGCTGGAGTATGGAGAAACTCCCCTGCTCTGATGTCATTTAAAGAGTGTTTGCAACAACTCTGAAGTTCCACGTTAGTGTCCATTCAATTTGTGCAACGTCTAAATAATCATTAATTGTAATAATTCCTGATCTGAGTAATGCCTATTTCTTGCCAAGCTTCCTATCAGACAAACCCCCGTGTCAATACTGCAAAACGGAATCCTCTTCTAGCTTTTGCTGTTTGACTTTTCTAATGAATAAGGTATGTTTTATTTTTTAGGCCCTATCAGTGATTGTTCATCTGAAAGAGTGTCATTTATATTTTGTTTGGACTACTGCATTAGAATTCAAACTGAAAATAAAAGGTACTTTTCAATAAGTATAGCCATCCTTTGTGTACATTTTCTGTACTTCACCTTATGAATAGGAAGCCTAATGAACATTACTATATTATGGAGGCACCAGTCACAACTTTATAGTAAAAATCTCAGTACATCCTTAACTGAAAGCAGGACTAAATCCTCTTTCACATTTATTGACTGAATTTAGTTTAAAAGAATATGTATTTTTGAAAAAGAAACATAAAAATTATCCCTTGGTGAAATTTTGCCATGATATTCTCCTGGGTTTTGGGTTCTTCTGGCTCAGTGATTCTCAGCCTTTTCCATTTTGGAATTCTCTTCCCCTCAGCTATATTGGAAATGGAATAGTGGCCATGCATGGCCCTCTGAAACCTGTTTGTAACTCCCCTGGGAGTTGCAACACTCCAGGCTAAGTAACCTGGTTTAGTTAAATGATTGTTCTCCCAAAGAGAGAATATATATATCTGACACAAGCCACTTTTGAAGTTAAACACAAAAAGATTTCCTTTTTCCTCATAAGCGAATTGGTCTCTGTAAACTGGTTGGCGGATACAAGCCCTGGGGAAGGTAGAGAAAAGCCCCATTCCTCAGGGCTGGCTTTATGAACGCAACACAGAACAAAACAAAATGAAATCAACTCGGAACCCTTGATCATAGTCAGCAGCAGCCTTTCTAAATTTCTGAAAGCTGGGAGGGAAGGGACACAGTCTTCACTCTAGGTACCCACACCTGCAGCTGCTTTCATGGGCTTTTATAACCTAGACCTAGATCATCCATATGCTAGGCCAGGAACTTAGCTTGTAACCCTTCAGGAGAGTCTTTATGCCTTGTCAGTCTCCACTAACAAAAGCTGATAGAGCAGCTTGGATCCATCAGCTTCTTCCTTTTTCCAACGTTCCACTGGTCAGCTGCCTTTGTAACAGCTGCAAGCTCACAGTCTCTTACTTGGGCATCAACACACTCCCTTTTCCTACTCTGTTCTAGCCACTAGTAGTAACAAAGGTCCAAGAGAGAGGAAAACAAGAAGTCCAAGTTTTCAGAAACCCAGGTCTTGCACCTCTGGTCCAGAAGCAGCTGCTCCCTGTAACTTCTTACAGTTCATTCCAAGGGATCCTGGGGCTGATGGAAACTAAGGAGGTATGTTGGACTGTGGCTGACCTGCTGTGTTTAACTACTGTGTGTGGGGAAGGCTGTCAAAAGTGTAGAAGGCAACTTCATAAGAAAGGGCTGGAGTTGCATAGCTGAATAGGGGTGAGCCTGCCTAACTTGCTACCCGCTACTCCCATGATTCACTGCCTTTTACCCTTTGACCCCACACCTCTACCCCCACATTAATTAGTGTTTTTTAAATTTTTATTTTCCTTTATTTGTCACTGAGTTTGTTTTATAGATCAATAACGCAGTCTGGATTAAAGAAGGAACCTGGATGAGGGCCCAGGGCATGGATAAGAGAGAAATGAATCATGGGGGAGCAGCACAGAGCTTAGCTGGGGAGCCAAGCTGGAAGGTAAGGCTAAGCAGTGGAGCCCCTCACTTATCCTATAACGGTGATGCCTAGCCACCTGAAGCCTTAGTGTGGAGCCCAGTTTCCTAGACTCAATGAGTAACACTGTTTTCTAGTTCCATGCTTAGCCCTCTTCTGCCCACCCCACAATCCTTACTCCAAATAGAAAAAAAAATTTTTTCTTTATTTTTGTTATCATAGTTATGGCCTTAGGCATCCTTGAGCTCTGACCATAATTATGGGTTATACATTCACATTTTTTAATGATCAATAAAGGATTGATGTAGCTTTCATAATTTTTGCATAGATCTGTATGCTGTTTTATACAGGTGCCCGTGGGTAAGGTAGAGCAGCAGTTGGCTAACGGTGGTAGTAAGATTTTTCTGTAATGTTTAGGAAAATCTATGTGCATGAGTGATCACTATTAGTAACTGTTCTAAATTTGGTATTCACTGTAGAAATTACAGAATTGAAATTGCTAAAAGGCATAAACCTCACAAAGGGGAGAAGAGTTACTTAGGGCAGTATGTGTGGTGGTTATGGGATGAAATTAAGAAAGCGTAAATATAGGCTGAATACCAGGAACAACACCCTAACAATGAAACTTATTAGATAATGGAATAGTCTCTCAAGGGAAGTGATGAAAGATCTGAGACTTGGGGTATTTTAAAATTAGTGGACAAAGCACTAGGAAATATCCAATAGGGTATATATTTTTTTTCATGGCCAGTAAGACGGTTGAGTAGACCTAAGTAGTCTCTTCCATCTCTAGTTTCCATGATGTGCAAACAGCATGTGAGTGATCGTCCTTTAACAGGATGAAGGATGGAATATTGGAGTAGGAAGGTTCCATGGCAGTTGGAAATGACCACTGGGAGCGATAGTTGGATTTGGACAGCTCAGGAGAGAAGCTGAAAACTGATGAAAGTTTAGTGATGTCCACAGAAACCCCTAGACGAGAGAAAAATGGGGAGAGCTGGGGAGGGAGAGTGAATAGGAGTCTGGGTAAAGTGTGTGAGCAGTGCAGTAAGACCGAGAGAGAGGGTGAAAGACAAAACCCACAGGGTCAGGGAAAAGGGAGAGCAAAGACAGGCAAAGGGAGAAAAGCAGTGAGAACGCCCCCTGGAACAGGACAAGTGACCTCTCAGGTTATTCTCTTTTGAGTGCACCCAGCCTTGGGAGTATTTGAATTGCTGCCTGATGTGTCTCAGTCTCTCCTAGTGGTTATGAGCAACCGATTTTCTGTCTGGGAAAAGATGGAAAGGATTTTGTATCAGTAGTGTCTGGAAATGATAGCCATTGTTGTTGTGTTTAGCTGCAGACAACTGATGTTTAGCTACTCAATGTCCCACGGTCTCCTGTGGTCCAAATTGAGAGAAATTCCTCCTTTTTCCTTCACAATTACTACAGATATATGGTGGCTTGCCTGATTAAATTTCCAGTTGCAGGCTAGGCTTCTGATTGGTAGAGGGGGAAAAATCTTCAATAGAGATTATATTTCTTTTAAGTAACTTCTTGAAATTGTCTGTTGGATCTGTAGTGTTTTCATGCTATAATCTGAGGAAAAACTGAGATACTCTGCCCCCTATAGGAAAAATTGGTAATTGAAAATTATTTTTATGAGAGTTTAGGGTCATAGAGGTTTGATGGTACCTTTATTAAAGTTAGCTCTGGAAATAAAAAGGTTAAGGATCTTTCCTCTGAATCCTCACCCTTTGGGGAGTTGTCCCTACTGCTTGCTGGGAAAGATGATCCCTGAAATGAAAAATTCTTCTCTCCCATCTTGATGCCAAGCTATTTTTTGTAGGATATTTAAAAATAATCTTTCACCCTTAGTGGATTTTATGTCTAACTTCCAGTTCCATAGTCAGAATTGTCACCTTGCTGCTATGTTTAAGGCTGTTTCTCTGGCTGACCAAATCAAATGATATGCTATATTGAATAGCAAATTTGTTGAATTATTAATAAATCTGGCAACTTCGGAGGAGTGAGACTGTTACAGCATAGATTTATTAATTTCTTCAGGGCCTTTGTTAGAGCTCTCACTACATATACTGCATAAATAGTAGATCTCAAAGCTTAAGAGCTTGCGTCAGCTGAAGAAGATGGTATATTTTTGTGAGAAGAGGCACATGAACAAACTTTATTTAAGTACTGAGAAGCTTATTACCCAAAATTTCCCATTCACCTTGGAACAAACTTGATTCAAGTCACACCTTAACTGATAAAGGAAAAATTTCAGTTACTACTTCCAGAGCTGAAAAGAGACTTTGTTTTGGAGAAATAAAATTTCTCATTTAAGGTTTTCTTTTTTCCTCCAAGCCACAGTTAAAAAAACCACAACCCTCTAGATGGATGGGACGACAGCTCCTTGGATAAACTACCTGAATCCAACACAGTTCATGGATTGGGAACTCTGATGAACATTCATTAAGAATCATTCTGTATAGTCTCAATTTTTATTTATATATTTGTCTTTGATTTGGACAGCCATTTGAAAGTTAGTTTAGAAAGTTTGTGTTTCTTACATGTAAATGAGCATATTTGATACAGAAATGTATACCAGTTGTATAGTCACCTTTCTAAACTCATTTTGTCTTTTCTTTCTGAGTCTTTGGTCTCCAAGAGCAAAATCCTGCTCTATTTTCTGTTTCTTGGGATAGCTGGTTCTCTTCACAGTTAAAGCAGACTCAGTAGTTTTCAGAACCCTCCAGTGCTTTGTGAATTCAGTCTTTCATAGCTTAGTCCTGCAAGTGTTGAGTAGTCTGGTCTCAATCCAGCAAAGCATTTAAACATGTGCTTAACTTGAAGCATGTGAGTAGTTCTTATGCTTAGAGCATAATTTGGGGGATTGAGGTCAGACTGCTCAATGCCTTGCAAGATAGTGTCTTTGGAGTACAATCCAATCCATAGCGTGTGAAATTATTTATAGGGAACTGAGAGTGAAACTCTATTTAGAGATGAAGTAAAATTAAATGATGAAAATGGTAAAAGAGCAGCCTCCTTGGTGCATGTGCCATTTGTGCCCACGTGTACAATCTGTCTGCTTTATGCCTTTCACGACTTCATCAGCTAATTGGAGGACCAAGCAATCTGACTTGTACCAATTCATTTTGTGAGCACAAATTGTGTTTGAGAAAGAAAAAGCCTGACCTTGGACCGTCTAAAAATTCATCCTTAAGTCTTAATTTTTTTAAAATGAGACTTGCAAGAGAATTTAAAAAAAACACACGACTTCTTTACAGTCTGAAAGGTTTATTTGTGTATTGAAGTTTTTTCTGTTCACTTTGTAGCTTAGAAATATCAAGAATGTAAAATTTAGTGTTTTCTTGGATTACTAGTGATTAAATATTTACTGTGATTTCTTAACACCTTAGTTGAAGGGTGAGGATGTTGAATCTTCAAAAGTCTTCCTTTATTTAAAGTGTTAATTAGTTACTGAAGTTAAATAGGTAATAACAAAAATAAACAGTATAAGGTCCAGGTTCGGCAAAGACTTATACAGATGTTTAACTTTACTCACTGTGAATAGTTCTATTCAAGTCAATGAGACTAGTCACTTGGGTAAATTTAAGCACACGTATTTTGCAGTATTGGGGCCTTAAACAGTCTAATTAAAAAATCCCTTCTTCACAGTTCACCTGCACTTAACTTGCAGTGTCACTTTAAGACAAACCCTAAATTACCCTTTCCACACCCTTTATTGTTGGGGAAAAAATGAGTATTCATATATCATTGACAAAATGGCAAAAATCCACACACACGCACCCCTTGGACTTCCCCTTTAAAGCACTAGAACATAAACACGTAAGGATAATCTAAGGCCAGGCAATCCTGTGGGCACTTATGTCTAAGAGGCAAGAACAAGAAACAGTGGAATGGGCAGAAGGAAACCTGAAGTATCTGAAGATGCACCTAAGGTTTCGCGAATATAACTGACCATCAAGTTCTGCTGTCAGCTCTTCTACTGGAGGTAATGAGTAATTATCAAGAAAGACCATTCAGGTCATTGTCCAGTTGATAGACAAACAACACAGCTGAAACCCTCTGGATTTTTTTGTGGGTCACCAGAATAGTCTATATTTATTTGCATATACAATAGGCTCACTTGAAGTTCATTCTCCTTTGGCAGACTCTACTAGTTTGAGCCATATTCTTCATACTTAAAATGGGAAATATCACTGGAACAGTTACCAACTCTACAAATACAATGAGTGTAAAGTATATATACTGTGTATATTTGTGTTTATGTACACAAATGCAGAACTGGTGCTGATATATAACATTTATCATACACCTTTGACTAAGTCCTCTTCACTCTGCTGCTAATCCATCACAGCCAAGACTACTTCTAACATTCCAAACCTATCAAAAACTTTAAGTGGTTCTTTTTTTTTTTTTTTTTAAACAGCCCACTAGAGAAACACTACTTTGCTTTCTACAAAACAGGAACTTCACCAAAATTACACAGGATGTTGTCAAACTAAAGTATCAGTAGTGTCAAAACAGGAGTGCTCGCCAATTTGGTTTGCATCTACACAAAGGTTGATGGTATAACAAATCCTACTGAAAGGCTGCTGTCAAGGTTCCTCCCCCACTCTGAACTCTAGGGTACAGATGTGGGGACCTGCATGAAAAACCTCCTAAGCTTGTCTTTACCAGCTTAGGTCAAAAACTTCCCCAAGGTACAAAATATTCCCCCCGTTGTCCTTGGACTGGCCGCTACCACCACCAAACTAATACTGGTTACTGGGGAAGAGCTGTTTAGACGCGTCCTTCCCCCCAAAATACTTCCCAAAACCCTGCACCCCACTTCCTGGACAAGGTTTGGTAAAAAGCCTCACCAATTTGCCTAGGTGACTACAGACCCAGACCCTTGGATCTTAAGAACAATGCACAATCCTCCCAACACTTGCACCCCCCATTTCCTGGGAAATGTTGGATAAAAAGCCTCACCAATTTGCATAGGTGACCACAGACCCAAACCCTTGGATCTGAGAACAATGAAAAAGCATTCAGTTTTTTACAAGAAGACTTTTAATAAAAAATAGAAGTAAATAGAAATGAAGAAATCCCCCCTGTAAAATCAGGATGGTAGATATCTTACAGGGTAATTAGATTCAAAAACATAGAGAACCCCTCTAGGCAAAACCTTAAGTTACAAAAAAGATACACAGACAGAAATAGTTATTCTATTCAGCACAATTCTTTTCTCAGCCATTTAAAGAAATCATAATCTAACACATACCTAGCTAGATTACTTACTAAAAGTTCTAAGACTCCATTCCTGGTCTATCCCTGGCAAAGACCAGCATACAGACAGACACAGACCCTTTGTTTCTCTCCCTCCTCCCAGCTTTTGAAAGTATCTTGTCTCCTCATTGGTCATTTTGGTCAGGTGCCAGCGAGGTTACCTTTAGCTTCTTAACCCTTTACAGGTGAGAGGAGCTTTCCCCTGGCCAGGAGGGATTTCAAAGGGGTCTACCCTTCCCTTTATATTTATGACAGCTGCCTATTGGATCAGCCCCTCTAGCAAGTTCACACAAAACTGGTGGATGTGTGTGTGGACCTCCCTCATAACTTTTAGCCAAGTGATAGGGTACTCAGCCAAGAACTTTAAGTCCCCCACCCCCTTTCTGAAGGGATTTGAAGAGGCACCTGCTACCTTTCAGGTGCATAACCTAGCCACTGGGCTATGTAATATGCTGGTTTAGGGCTTCCTCAAGCTTGCCTAATGAATTTGTTCCAGATTAAATACTTTAATAATTAAATATTTGGCCAGTGAAAGTTAGAATGACTGCATAGCTTAGTGGTTAGGACACTCCTTTGAAATGTGGCCAACCCCTGTTCAAATCCCTTCTACAGTTCAGGAGAGGGGACGTGAACTAGGAGTCTCTCACATCCTGTGAGCTCACACTAGGCAAACAATTATAAAGGAGGTCCTTCTTCCCCAACTTCATAGCTATTTTGTGTGAGCTATTATAGACTGCTTCTGATCAGGTCCCTGCGATACTTCCCCAGGTATCTGGTTGGCTGGTGGGTCTCCTCCACATGCTCAGGGTCTAACTGACTACCATCTTCTTCCAGCTCAGACTGGAAGCAATCTTGAGGTTTGTTTTGCCTTCCTCTGCAGTGCGGGGCATGGATTCCTTGCTGGTTTGAATTACAGTAAACAGTGGATTCTCTGTAATTTGCAATTTTTAAATCAAGATTTAAAGATTTCAATAACTCAGCCTACTACAGAAGTGAGTGGATGAGGTTCTGTGGCCTGCAATGTGCAGGAGGTCAGACTAGGTGACCATGAATGCCCTTTCTGGACATAAAAATCTATGTGACTCAGGCAGCAGACTTTGTTGGTTTGTTATTTGCTGTGAGGCTTAGGCAGGAGATAAGTGCCTGGACACCTACAGTGAGGCAGCAATGCACATGCCTAGAGACAAAAACTTAGGTGCCCTGTGAGTATAATCACCTACAGGGTTAGATGGCAGCTGAGTGGGAGCTTTGTGGATCACAGTGGTTCCTAAAAATGGGACTCAGGCACCTAAGCACCTTTGTGGATTGCACCCTCATGCCATTTCTTGAATTTTAGATTAAGAAGTGATTTTTAAGGATGATATGCTAGTCCCTAATTCTTCTTCTGGAAGGGAGGGAGACAGAAAATTCCCACATATAACTTTCTCTTCTTTCCCTGTCAGGTGCTGCTGCTGCTTCGTCTACTGGGGGAGAACACTGGGTACGTCTACACTGCAGTTAGACACCTGCGGCTGGCCCAGCTGACTCGGGCTTGTAGGACTTAAGCTAAACATCTACACAATTAAACAGTCCCTAAGCCCGAGTTAGCTGGCATGTTTTTAATTGAATTGTAGACATACCCACTGAGAACCTCAAACTCTTTAGACTAGCACCATCTCCTCCTATTGCTTCCACTCGAGTGTTTTGTGCCTCTTGAGTCCTCATTTCAGCATTCAGAGAGGATCAGGATCTCGAGGGAGAGCTTCTCCATCTCTCCAGAAAGAGAAGAGCCTACTCTCTCTTCTGTACTTTTTAGGGAAGCTGTTCTTATTTTTAATTCCTAAACAAAGGTTTAACTTCAGTTCTCTCCCACTAGGAGAGAACAGCTAGAAACAGGAAACATGCCATTAGAAAGCCAGGAATATTCTGTTTGCTGGTTGGTAGGAGGCTTTCATTTTTCTCTAATGGATTATGGTTAGTCCTCAAGGGAACTATGACCAGCTAACATTTGTAAACACCACTGTCTAACCTAGGTGCTTAGTTGTTAAAACTAACATTTAAAAACATGTTAAATATCATGTGCTAGCTGACATGTTTGCTAAACATACCTCCTTTTCCTACACTAAACAGGGACAAAGTCAGGTAGATGGCTGATCTAATAAAAGGGACCCATTGTTTGCTTTTCAGAAATCCTGGGCTCTTATTGCTCTGATTTACTTCAGTAAGAGCTCAAACTGCTGAGCCCCTTTCAATCCTGTCAGGGGAGCTGCTGTATATTTTGTAGTGCCTAGGAGTTCTTGGCACGAGTTAGGATACTTCTGTGGTAGGCAATGTACCACCACATAAAAAATAAGTTCCAGCCTGAGAGAGTTTACAATCTCTGGTTGCAAACTCCACTGCATAAAGGAAGAACGTAGCTGGTTGAGAATACATTTGCTTGTGCATGGATGAACTCTCCACTTTTTTTTAGGAGCTGGTCCTGGACCAGTTCATTTTTAAACGCATTGCAATTCCAAGGACGAGCTAGGCTGTTACGAATTGCTAAAGCCCTGCAGCAGAGTTTGCTAACACAACCGGAACTGGAATTGCCGCAGCACCCAACATCTGATCTGGGTTCAAAAACATGGCTGCAGGTTTGCCTTAGGTTCTTCACAGCGTAACAGCCAGTCTCTTGCCCCTTCCAAAGCAGCGCAGCACCCAGGCACGTTGTTTCTGACAGAGAGCGGCCTGGCCACAGCACCAGGCGCTCCCCAGTCCAGAACCCCCCCTCCCATCCTAGCCTGGAGGCACGCGCTGGGCGCTGCAGGGCTCTGCGAGCCAGACCAAACTCCTGCCGCAACAGCAGTTGCGGGGATAGAGCAGCTCCGATGCGCACGGCCCAGCTACCTCCCCAGGGCGAGCTTGGCCTCCTGGCGGCACACCCCGCTGTCCGAGCACACGACGCGCCCGGGCCGCTCAGCTCAAGGAGGACGGGGTGGGGGCCCGCGCTGAGGAGGAGCCCGGAGCCGGCCCCGCCTCTCTCCCCTCGGGGATGCCGGGATGTTTACAGTCCTGGCGGCAGCAGCAGCAGCAGCAGCAGGAGGCTGGGCTGCTACCGTCGCGGCCGCTCGGTTCGCGCACGGGGAGCCCCGCAGCGAGCGTCCCTCCGGCGCGGCCCGGCCTGACCCTGACTCGGCAGGATCTCTCCGCGGAGGCAGCGAGGCCGGCTCCGGAGCCCCGGCGCGCGGAGGAGGCGGGAGACCGAAAACTGTCTGGTGAGGCATGGGGGAAGGAAGGGGCCGCGGCGCCGGGAGCTTGGGGTGCGGAGCCCAGACCGCCCTTGTCGGCAGCTGCGGCCGCAACCAAGAATCTCCCTTCTTTGCAGGCAGCTACCTCACACACAGGGCAGCCGCGGCGCGAGGACGATTCCACCTCCCGCCGGGCCCCATTGGCCACCATCACTAGTGGTCCGGCCCCCATTGGCTGCAGCTGCTGCCGCTCCGCCCGAGACGGGGGGTGGGGAGAGCGTGTGCGTGCGTGTGTCCTAAGCCTGACTCCTGTGCAGAGTGAAACTCTGAGGAGGGGGCGGTGGCACCGGCACGTGCTTAGTGCCGGGCGGGGGGGTCGCTGAGACCTGGTCTCCTTCCTGGTCTGGGCCGTGGGGCTCTGGAGCCCCTGTCCCATGCTCGGCAACACCTGCCCCGTGCCCTTAGCAGCAGCAGCGTGGAGGCGGCAGCCCCGGCCGGTGCTCGTTCTGGTGGGGGCTGTTTGTATGTAGGGTCGCTGCGCTTCGGACTGGGTGTCATTTTAAGGGGTCTCTTTTCCTGGAGCTACAGGTTCTAAAAGGCGGATTTGCTCGGTCTTTGGCTGAGAGGGTTGCAGAAAACAGTCCCTAGGGAACAGAGGCGGCTCAGGCCTCCAAAAGCTTTAACGTCAAGGAATTTCATTGCTTAAGTTGGGGCTAAAACTATCTTTCGAGGCTAGCTTATTCATGGTAGGACTTGTTTGAATACCTTTCTCTTTTGCTGCGGATGGTGGGGGAGTTCTGTCCCTCAGCCGGAGAAAATGTGGTATAGGGTTTTTTTTTGTTGTTGGTGTTTTTTTTTTAAAGGTAATCTTGTTGATGAGGTCTCTTCCACCTCGTTTTACATCTTGTGATTTAGTCATTCTTTGGCTCTGAACATGCAAACGCTTTTTACACATGCATATCTTTACAGGGCTTTTGTAGGTTATTCTCATCCTCCTTTCTCTCTTAATCTCACCTTTTCATGTCATTCTTAAAGTTAAAATTAAAACGGAAACTTCTTTCCTTTCAAAAATGATATATTTTCATTTTTTTTTGTTGTGATACTTTTTATGGCATATCTGGTGTTTTTTTTAATATTGAATGGATGTTCCAGTCTTGCAGGTGGGCTGGAGCTCAAATAGTGCTAGGAAGTTTTTTGGTCAATATAGGCTCAATTCTGTAAGTAACATTACCCACATGAGTAGTCCCACTGAAAAGTTAGTTGTGTAGGGTCATCCTCATGGTGATATGAGGTACCTATTGTTTTAGTATTAATGTTGAAACTTATAGTATGTTGTATCTAACTATGGATTTTGCCAGTACCTCTAGCTTGTGTTGAAGTTTTCCCCATTTATACTTGTCAATGCTACTTCATAAAGCATAGTAGAATAATCTCTTATATTTTGACCATATCTACTATCCTGTTAAACCAAAGTAATTTTGAATATGTGAGATATGAGTCCTTGTTTTATGTTTTCTTTTGTTGCAATAAATGTAATTTTCATCAAGTTTAATTATATGGGAGGAATTCAAATTGTAGAACTAAATTTTAAAAGGAAAACAAGGGCCCAATAGAAAAACAAGGGCCCAGGACTATAATACTGATCTTAGGTTCTAAAATTCTTAAAATGCTGAATCTCTGATCATTTACATTTGCAGGGGTGGTGTAGTTCTGTTGGTCCCTGGATATGAGAGACAAAAGGTGCCTGAGGTAATATCTTTTATTGGATCAACTTCTGTTAGTGAAAGAGACAAGCTTTGGCGCTCCATAGAGCTCTTCTTCAGAAGTGAAAGAGACAAGCTTTGGAGCTCCACAGAGTTGCGGTAGAAACTATTTTTTACTTCAAATTTATTTGTGGTGCTTTGGAGAAAGGAAAAAAAAAAACATTCAAATTAGTGCCCATTAATCAGTTTCTTAAATCAGTCCAACACTTATTTCCTCTGCATAGACTGAAAGTCTTTTCACTTCTCATGTCAGTTGAGTGCTGAGTTCACTTCTTGAGGTGATAGCTATTTTCTAACACGTTAATGATGGTACTACTGTTCAAGCAAGATAAAAATTGGTTTTAGATAACTTTTCTTCATATAAGAAATGTATTTGAATAGGGTTTGCAATAAATAATTATTTATTTGATAAGCTCCGAGATGTAGAATTTACAGTGAATGGCACATTAACCCATACATTCACAAGCTTTGTTGACTCAGTGTCAACTTGCTTGTGCAACTAACACTAGATAGTGTTCACAGTATAGAAGGGTATATAACACTTAGGACAGTGCATAGGAGTAAAATAACTATTGTGATTCCGAGATCTGTAAATCAAGACAAATAACTCCATTCAAATATTGATTTTTCTTGAAACTACCTAGAATGCAATTCAATATTATTGCAGTGTAAGAAGGACTGAAGTATCCATATTTGAAATATTGTACTCGCTTCTGCTGCATTAGAAATGGAAAAAGAGTAGAAAGCAATAAGACTAGAATATAGATGAAGAAATTCAATAGTTTCTCCACCTCCTTGATATGTTATCCTTAAAAAAGGAAGAATCTCAGTTTTGACCTGCAAAGCATTTAAAAAAATGCTTGTTTTTTTCTTTGATATATAAAAGAGGCCTGATTTTTCCCCCCCTTTTTTTATGTATTTAGTTTTTACATTCCCAATATTTCTAAAATAAAAGTTTAGGTTTTCACTGGTTTGCCTGAAGGATCTTTTGTTGGCACTTGGAGTACGTTTTTTACGAGATCTTACAACTTAGCTGAAGGGGTAGAGGTGTTGAATCTTTATCACAGATCTCCTTTAATCAACAATTTGGACGGTCATTGAAGCCAAATTGCCAATACAAAAATAAGCAGGTCTGACTAAAAATCCTTTCCCCCTCTCGATTGTTCAGTTTTCATTCTTATGATTTTGTTACTTCACGAGGTTTCCCAGTCATCAAAGTGTCTTCCTAGGCCCGATGAGATCTACACAGCTAGAACCCCATTGCTACCAAAGAAATGATTTCAGGAAAGCAAAAACAGGTCCTTTTTAAAAAGTAGATCACCTTTAAGAGTGAGGCATACGTAGAAACGTACAACAATCTGTAAGAAATTAAATGAAGGGATGATGCGTAACTACACTGACTAATGTTTTCAAATACAAAAGTTAGGGAGCTCAAACTATTGTTCAGAGCACTTGGCTCAGAAAAGTGAATCTTGTGGTATTGTATGGTGTAACTGCTGAGTTTTTCCTATATGAGGCAGTAGATGGGCTGTTCTGCTCTTTTCTGTATCTCTAGCTTTCTGGGGGCTTATCTGAACTAGAATTGTGTTTGTTGTACTTAACTCGATGCAGTTATTTTACTTGTAGCTAGTGAGACCGTGTGCCCTCAGGTGGCATACAAACTTAGGCTGTAGCATAGACATGGCCTACGTCAACATAATTTATGTCGCTCTGGGTTGTGAATAACCACGCCTCTGTCCTGAATGACGTAAGTTACACCAACATAAGGTCTTCCACTGACATACGCTCTCCTGCTAACATAGCTTCTGCCATTGCTGGAGGTGGTTTTATTATGCCGATGGGAGAGCTCTCTTCCATCGGCATAGAGCGTTTTCACTAGAGATGTTGCAGCGGTGCAGCTGCATTGATACAGCTATGCTGCTGTCTGTGTAGACTGCCCTTAGTGGAGTTCCTGTGACATCCTGCATCTATGCTCGTGCTATACTCAGGCGTGCTTTGTGAGTATGTATTCCAGAGTTTGATACTGCTTCAAGAAGCTGTGCATTATGGATGATTTTGCAGAGCTTTCAGGGATCTTGCGGTGATTCAGCCAAGTGTGGGAAGAAACTATTATAACTTCTGTAGTCCCCCCAGGGAAAATCCTGTGATTATTTGCAGTTTATCCCCAATGGTGGACCTACAGCTATTTAGAAACTGTTTCTTGAGTATGGAATTATCTAATATAGATCAATGATCTGGAAATATATGGATCAGTAATAACTTTATGGATCAGTTGCCAAAAGAAGTTGGTTGCTGTGGAAGCAGCATGTAGTCACAGGCTACGTATGTGTGCTGGGAAGTGTATACAAGTAAGTTGCTTCTGGACAGGTTGACCCTAGGCCAGTGGAAATTAGATGGCCAAAGAGGCCACTCTTGCAGTCCCTGGGGCATTGTGGGCAGCCTTTGGAGGACTGATTTGCCACTTCCGTTGTAACATGACACTGACCACATATGGGCAGCAGAATGATTCAGCTGACATGATTCCGGCTCAGTTGAGCTTAACTTTAGGGGTAAGTGTAAAGATAGTCAATATGAGTCATAACACAGCTAAGATACTGTTGAAGGACTTCTTTTGTTTGGATTACAGGATGTTTTAGAATCATGAGAGAGAGATCTGTGGTTAGACAAATTATTTCTCTAGTGAAGATAAGCTTTCTTTGATACATGTTAAATGTGAGACAACTGTGATTCCAGTATTATAATCATGATTTTGTAGTTAAAAAGTTAATCATTTTAAGTGCCATTATCTAGTACTGTTTAAACCGTACATTTTTCCATGGAGTTATGTAAGGGAAAGTAACAATATGTTTATAATTCAAAAGATAATACTACGATAACCTCTGTTGCTATGCTAAGGAACTGTATTAATTTTGTTAGACCAGCAGCTTTTGCTTGTTATTGAACGTAGGAGGCAATTCACTGACTGTTAACTTTATTTGACATTCAGGAGCTTGCACTTAAATGTGTTGACCTTATTTGTAGTTAAAAAAAAAATGATCCAAGTCTTATAATTTAATAATTTGATTTACTTTAGATCCATTGGATTAATTTATATTTGTATCCTGTTCATGGTCTAAGGTGCATACATTTGACTGTCATTGAGATGCTAGTGATAAGATCTAAATTTCTTTCCCTGAGGGATATTTGCTCTTGCATCTTTGGTGTTTGGCAGATGTTTCAGTTGGACGCTTCAGAAAATTTTGATTCTTGTTAGGAAAAAAGATAAACCTGTTTTTAAGCTCAAGTAATGAGTTTTAGAACTTTATTTAGTTCCCAGTTTTTCCAAAATAGTTTATTCCTCATAAAATATCTGGCATTAATGAGGAACACGAGGGTTATTTTTCTTTTAAATACTTTGTTTTATTGGTTCCTGTACAAATGACTGCAGTGGATAGTTATAATAGAAAGTTGAAATTCATACAGAAATGAGAGGGAAAAAAAAAGTAGTAGTAGAAAAATGCATTGGATTCTGTTGTGTTCAGATTCCCAGTCTGCAGATTTTGCTGTGGGATCTGAGCATCTTCCAGAAATTCACTAAAAGATCTAGCAGTTGTCACCTGTGGTTCCTTTTTCTTCTTCCTTTCATCTCCCCAGGAAGAATTTGTTCTTTTTTTTTTTTTGTTTGTTTTTGTTTTTTTGCTATGTGCTTTATTTATTGATGGCAAGGTTGTGGGTGTGCACCCCATTTAGAAAAAGGCACAAGGTTTGAGGTGGTAAGCTGCAGGAATGGGTGAAAGCATAGGTTAAAGTACATTGTTTTCACATAACATAAACAAGTTTTGTGGGACTTGTTTCTTTGGAGTCTCTTTTCTATATATATGCTCTGGTCAGTGTATCTGGAAAAGATCCTGGCAGTCAAGATTATGCTATAGAGTTGTAATTAGATGTTTCAATTCGTTAGTGTAGTGTCACCAAATTTTAAAATTAGAGGTTGGCTTTTGTGTATTGAACAATAATATGGTATGTCTAAGGGTAGTTCCTGCCTTTTGAATTATCATTTGCCTCCTCTTAACTCATTTGTAAAATCTAGTTGATTGAGTAAAATGTATACATCTCTTTTTGAGGGCTTGTCTTCACTACTGGCTTAATTGGTGCTGCTGCAATCGATGCAGCGGGCATCAATTTAGCGGGTCTGGTGCAGATGCGATAAGTCAATGGGAGAGCACACTCCTGTCGACTTCAGTACTACATGACCCTGAGAGGTGGAAGCTATGTCAATGGGAGAGGGTCTCCTGACAACATAGCATGGTATGGACACTGCTGTAAGTTGTCTAAGCTATGTTGAATTAAGTTACATAACTTAATTAGTGTAAAATATGTAACTTCAGATCGACCTACCCCCTTGATTTAGTCTAGGCTTGAGTAACTTATTTTATTGTACATATTTAAAACCTGAATCAAGCTTGGAATGGAAATGAAGGAAAATGTCCCGCTCCTTAGCAAATACACAGAATTTTTACGCCAGTGGGGCTCTCAAGAATTGCAGGGACAAGGGTTTGTGGGTTGTTTTTTTTTTTTTTTTAAGTGAGATCCCCATGACTCTACTTATTATAAAGCTCTCTGAAGAAATGGTACAAGCTTCTGTTATGCATATATTCAGAATAGGTGCGTGTATCTATTGGATTGGATTGGAACACCTTTTTAAAATAGTTACCATTTTTAATGCATGTAAATATTCATAAGCCAACTCTTGACTAGGCAAGTCAGTACATGTATAACCATCGACGAGTACTTCTTTGAAGAATAAACAGGACATACTTGAAGGACGTTTGTCTAAACTTGAGTGTGAGACCCAAATAAAAAGATACAATAGAAACTATGCAGGTCACAGGGAAGTAAATAAAAGAACCTGACTTGTCTTACTGATGAGCTGGAGAGGAGAAGTCATGAGTGGGCTGGCTGAATTTTCAGTTGCAGGCCACCAAATAGCTAAGGGAGAAAGATCCAGCGTTGTGACTGGAAAGTGACAGTACTTTTTGCTGGGTAACTGATCTGATCACCCTAGTCTGAACAGTGGGGAGTTGGGTGAGTATCTTGGCTGGAAATTGCTCTGTCCACTGGTGGGCAACTGTTGTAGTGTGCTGGACTGATAGTCACTGTTTGAGAAACATTTGCCTTCATCTGTATGTAGCTCCTGTGTTGGCCTAATGGCCTAAAACCACCACCAGAAAAAATGTGGTAGCGGCCATTTGAAGCCTTATTCCTCAAACACAAAAATTGTGCTCGGCCAACTCAAGCTCTATGAAATTTGATGTGCTAAGTGTTCAGTTTTTGTGTATCCAGCTTTATGTTGACAGACTTCTCAGGACTAGAAGTTCGTTCAAGATTTATAAGGGAGCAAATAATGAAACATTTTCATTTTTGAAAATGTCACTAATTTTTGGCTAATAGGAAGCAAAACTTTCAATTTGGCCTTATTAGCTACTTTGTATTTTCTGTATAGTAAAAGGGTTTCTCAGTTTGTTCGGTGAATGACAGAGTTTGGTATAATAGTTTGCCTGAGATTTCCAGTTCTTAATGAAATGAATAAACATGTGCGTGGTGTGTTCAGTTTGCAGGTGAATATGTAGCAGAACGGCCCACGGGGCTGGGGGAGAGGGCTTATAAACCCTCTAATTAAATGCGTGGGAACCAGTAGGCTTGCCAAACCCTTGTGTACCACCATGCACTGCAGTGCTCTCCTTTTCAGGGCCACAAGGAGGCTGAATGCCCACAAAGAGGGCGGAGGGGTGTACTCTTTAAAAAAGGACCAAGAGGTTGTCTTTCCCCTGCTGGCTCAGACAAATCCTCCCTTCCCCGCTGCCTCCTCTCCCTCCACCACCCTTCGCTTCTGAGGCTGTGGGAGTTGGAGGGGAAATGGCAGTCTTTAGTATGTTGGCTGGGTTGGAGGTCAGTGTGATACCAAGATACTTGTAGTTTGCTTTGTTGATCAGCTAACTCGTCCATTCAGGGAATGACAACAATAAATGACTTCAGTAACTAACCAACACACTTGTTAAACAGTACTGTTTCTGATCCTTGGATGAGTTGCATAACTAAACAGCAACAAAGTGCAAATTTTACAGTGGACTGTACAACTTGAAATTTGTGCTCTTAAGTTACATTGCAATTTTTTTTATAGAATTTTGAAATCTGAATTGTAAATAGCAGCAGACCAATTCAAATAACTCAAAGTAAAATAATGCGATATGCTTGTGGACAAAAATGGGAAAAGTGCAAATCATTAAATGTAATGTTAATTATTTGGTTGATTCTATATGGGTCCCAGAAGCCACCTTGAGTAGGCTTTTCATGCAACGTATGTGGTTTTGTTTTGAAAACTGTTTTCTAATGCTATTGGAGTAAATAATCTTATTTTTATTTATTATTTTTAACAACACAGATGTTCTAAATATGTCCTAAAACAGATACAGATGTGAGCCTTGCCCAAAGCAACTTGCAAACTGATTTCAGAGATCACTCAACAAGAGGGTAATAAAGTGTTAGCAAGAAGAAGGGGGGAGGGAGGACAGGGATAATATCAACCTTGATTACTTAGTGAAAACTAAGCATGATAGAAAAATGTCTTTAAATGAGATAACGTTATCAGATCAATAAGTAGAGAAGACTTTTTCAGATATGGATTGTCTGGAGACTTAATCGGTTTAATTCAGCTATCCAGCCCAAATTTGTATATCAGCTGTTGGCCTGCTTGGGCTCTGCAAGCCCTCTTGCGTTAAAGTGATGCTGTCTTGAATGCACGTTATTTTGAAGAAGGGTTGCTACTTTCTTTTAAACAACTGCTCAGTCATGCGTACTTCTGCCACATATGGTAATATGGCTTTGGAAACAGTATTGAGAGATAGAGGTGTAGTGACTTCCCTCCCCTCATTGACAGATGTTAGTCAACCAGGGAAGAAATGTAAAGGGCCAGTAGCACCTCTTTTCTGGCTGACAGTTAAGTTACAAAGCTAAACTAAATTGATTAGGTATGTCCCAAAGTTTATCCTCTTCTTACTCTGTGTACACTGAAAACAATGGTCTGGTTGAAGGGAACTATCCTATTCCTAGCAGGACAAATTGGAAAGATGAAAACCCTCTAGCAGGCTATTTTCAGTTTTCTGAGCTTGCACACTGGAGTAACTTAGATGGACTATGTGGCCCTGTGCCAAAGCGAGAAGGCCAGATCCAGGGCTGGAAACTGAAGTCTATGCAAGGTGTTGAGTTCTTAACCCGTGCTTTTCTCGTCTTGAACTGCTCTGTACTTTGTTCATCTCTTAGTTCTTCCTGCCTGTTTTAGTCCCTGTGCAGCTGGCTGTCCAGCTGACTTGGATAATTTGGTCTGTTGCACACTCAGGGTTAATCTGTTCTGGAAACGTACATCGACATAGTTGCGTCTCTCAGGGGTGTGAAAAATCCACACCACTGGGAGACTTAGTTATGCTGACCTGACCCCTGGTGTAGAAAGTGCTAGATCGACAGAGGAATTCTTCTGTTGACCTAGCTACCACCTCTTGGGGAGGTGGATTAACTACAGTGACAGGAGAACCTTGTGTCCCATTCTTCCACTTACTCGAACCCTGAGCATGGCCAGCTACAGTCTCCTCCTTCATATTTAATGGAATAACAATAATTGCTTGGCTATTATAAATACTTAAAGAATGTCACTCTATTTCATCATCAGTTCTAATCCTGTTATAAACTATTATCTGAACATGTAATTTTATAGAATGATTGATTGACTTGACAGTATGCACGTCTAAGTGTGTGTGTGTTTAAACAGACTTAACTCAGTTTGATCCATTAAAAAACCCCTGTGTAGGCAAATTTTAATAATCTTAATTTTAATAATCTAGGTTAGTCAAAAGAAGAGGTGCTTTATAATAAATTACTGAAAAAATACTTTATATGATCTTTGCTGCTATTCCGATTAGTTGGAAAGTTATTTTTTCAGTCAGGTTTTCTTGCCACTAATGTAAAATGCACCCCTGTTAAGCATCAGGAAATCCTGAATTCCAGTGGTGTAAAGGTGAATGAGTGATCTTTTTGAAATGTATCTTGGCAATTACAACCCAGATGAGTATCATCCATCCAGCTAAACTTGGAAAAACAACTGAAAGTACAGTAGAAGAGCTGCTAGGTAAACTGCAGTAGTGAGGATACCCTTCTTGCAAAGTGCTTTGATGTATATAGGAACAAAGTGTTGGCGTTAAATAGAATTTCAAGATTGTGTGATTTTTGTCTTAAAGTATCATTTTATACAAACAGCTGTAGTTGTCATTTCTGAAGTCTTCTAGACAAAATTTACCTTTAGATATGCACTGAAAATCTCAGTCAGCCACTGAACTGAAGTTTTTATTTAGTTTATGTGCAATACCTGTGTAATAGTCTCTTAAAATATTTTACTATACATATTTACCTGCTCAACATTATTTTATTTCACATCAGAAAAATATAAATTAATTTAAATGAACTATGTAATTACAGTTTGGTTAGCTTTTGCTACATTAGTTACAGCTTTAACCTGCTTTATTGGACCCTGTTTTTGGCTTGCCACTTTAAAAAAAAAAAATCAAACTGTGTAATTTAACATACCTGCATAGTTTGAATTTTAACAAGACATAATGCTGAAGGGTTAACCATTTACAGCTATCTTATTCCCTTCTCCCTCCCAAATGTATCTCTTTTGAGCATCTGTACTCCTCCATTTGTTCATATGTGTAGGGGGAAATAGTGTTGGATGAAATTCACAGGATCAAGTCTAGGGAGAATAGAGTGGGAGCAAAGCTGGATTCTCATCAGTACTGTAGAACCTTGCTCACATACTCCCCATAATTCGCACATTAAATCCACACCCTTTCTGTACCTCTTCCCACATGCTCAGCAAAGGTTTCATATTACTTAAACAGTATTTTCTAAAATCAATTATATTAAAGACCATTTGTTAATATACAATGAAGTTTTAGAATTTTTATTTTTAAACTGAGCATATTGGGTATGGAAATTGGGAAACAAATTGGGAAAAATCCATATTTCACAGTTTTCTTTCTTGTTTTCTCATGCATGTGATGAGCATTCTGGAAACTCTTCTGATTTTCAGAAGTTGACAAATACTAGATTTTGAGTGCATGTAAAAACATTTAACAGAGTAGACTTAAAGAAAATTTTTTTAGGACTATAGTAGGGTAGACAACCTTTGACACACATACTCTAGGCTGAAATTGGATGTGACACTAGAATACTTGTATTTGTAAGATTCTACACTAGTTAAATTTGGTTGTACATAGCAGGATGTGTGTGAAGGAGAAATATTAAGTAAATCACCTTTTTTATGTTGCCATATAAGACTCTGCAGAGCTAATTCTATCACTAAAATACATAGGTAATATTTGCCTTGAGAGGACAGTATTTTTAAATATCTTGGATAAGAGATCTGAATTGAGATAAATTATTATATATGTATTGTACTTTACCTTGCTGTGTTACAAAACACCTGGAAGATTCTGACAGTATATATTTTTTTTAATGGAACTCTTTAAAAATAAATACAAAGCTGTTGTTTCCTGCGTACTGTCTACGTGAGGTAAATCTCACATGGTAAATATAACACTGAAGGTGTAGAGTAGTGACATTACTTCCACTGCTCTGATTGATGTTGCTCAACTGTGTTCATTATCAAGAGCAGTTCTAGAAAGTAGAAGAAAGTAAAATGGACAAAACATTTTAATCTCGCTTTTCTGAAACAACTCAATCTATTCGGCTATTAAAGTAGTGGCCTTTGTCACCATTTAATTTTTTTAAAATATGTGGTTTCAGCTGAATTGTGTTTAAGTATTTAATAGGTAAGATTGCAAAATAGAACTTTCCAGGTGCTTTTTTAAAAAAAAAAAATACTGTGTGTCAGTGTGCTTGGGTTTTTTGGGGGAAGTGGATGGAAATTTTTTTAGAAAGGCCAATAACCCTTTTAAAAATAAAAATCCATAGAGTTATAGCATGCAAGCATATTGCACATGCTTGTTAGTTACTAGACAGGATAGACTATATGGACATTCGCAAAAAGAAAAGCAGTACTAGTGGCACCTTAGAGACTAACCAATTTATTTGAGCATAAGCTTTTGTGAGCTACAGCTCACTTCATCGGATGCATGTGATTATCATCACACTATCAGAGGCTCGTTAACCTGCACATCTACCAATGTGATATATGCCATCATGTGCCAGCAATGCCCCTCTGCCACGTACATTGGTCAAACTGGACAGTCTCTACGTAAAAGAATAAGTGGACACAAATCAGACGTCAAGAATTATAACATTCATAAACCAGTCGGAGAACACTTCAATCTCTTTGGTCACTCGATTACAGACCTAAAGGTTGCAGTATTACAACAAAAAGACTTCAAAAACAGACTCCAATGAGAGATTGCTAAATTGGAATTAATTTGCAAACTGGATACAATTAACTTAGGCTTGAATAGAGACTGGGAGTGGATTTGTCATTACACAAAGTAAAACTATTTCCCCATGTTTATTTCCTCCCCCCCCCCCCCCCCCCACTGTTCCTCAGACGTTCCTGTCAACTGCTGGAAATGGCCCACCTTAATTATCACTACAAAAGGTTATCCTCACCCCCTCCCGGCTGGTAATAGCCCATCTTAAGTGATCACTCTCCTTACAGTGTGTATGATAACACCCATTGTTTCATGTTCTGTGTATATATCATTCTCCTCACTGTATTTTCCACTGAATGCATCCAATGAAGTGAGTTGTAGCTCACGAGAGCTTATGCTCAAATTGGTTAGTCTCTAAGGTGCCACTAGTACTCCTTTTCTTTTTGCGCATACAGACTAACACGGCTGCTCCTCTGAAACCTATATGGACATTGAGAACCGTTACTGTCTAGGGGTCAAATAATTAACATTTTAAAAAACTCTGTTGGTAGGTATTTGCATAATAGACTCCAGGTGGCTTCTTCAGGTTATAGATCCAACAGATAATGATAAAAAGTCACTTTGAACTATTTTCTGTCTTGGCAGGACACTTGAATAAGGCATTTAATGGTAAAAATGTTGGGTTCCAGAAAACCATTTTTTAGTTTTGTTCAGGTCAAGATACGAGTATTTCTTTTGTCAGGGTTTAAATTTGGGCCCTGAGGCAAAGCCTTCTGAATGTGAACTCTGTGGCTTAAACAAATGCAAATGAAATATTTCCATACTTGTATACCTAAACAAAGAATATAATCTTGTATTTTCATTTTCTCATTTGAAGAGGTTGTCCTTGAGATAGGAATGCTTTATCTATGAACACGGTTAATATAAACGTGTAAAACAAATTGTAAAGTTTAGGTATCATAATCAGCAAAACACTGTTTTTAAATACTAGATTTGGTATTAGAGAGGGGGACTATTTGATGGAAATAAATGAGGAGTGTGAAAGCTTTTAGGCATTTTAAGTTGATCATTGCTTTTCAGCTGTTTCTTAACTGACAAATGATAACTACAGTTGAAACTGGCAAAAACCCGCCCCAAACAACAATATATATGAAGGTAAACATCCTACATTAATCCCTTACTATAAAGAAGTTTCAGTTCTGCCTGTGATTCATCCAGCACATTATGAACAGCATAACTTTACATTCCTGTAGCCTGATGTGTGCAGTAGCAATATGGTGACTTAACCCTTTGCATGTACATATGCTCAATCAGGACTTTTTAAGGCTTTTTATGTATATCCATGTGGTTAGTGTATAAATTCCCTTGAGAAGATGTCTAAAGTTGGTCCATTGGCACCAGCAGTTAAAGATCCTCACTTGAAGTTCAAAAATGGAAATCAGTAGTATAATGCTGTATGGTTGATGTTAACTTTATACTGATGAGATTACTAGTAATGACACCTTTTTACAGAGAATCATTGGCATTTGACATATTTCCAACACTGCTTTCAAAACAACAAAATTCCTATTTAGGTATTTTCTGTGAAAAGACACCCCTTCTCTGTGTGTGTGGTTTATAACTTTGGCACTCCACCATATTGTAAAAGCACCTTTGTGTGTTTAGAGTAGCAACTGTGTTAGTCTGTATTCGCAAAAAGAAAAGGAGTACTTGTGGCACCTTAGAGACTAACCAATTTATTTGAGCATACGCTTTCATGAGTGATGAAGTGAGCTGTAGCTCACGGAAGCTTATGCTCAAATAAATTGGTTAGTCTCTGGTGCCACAAGTACTCCTTTTTTCTTTTGAGATGTACTTGATTGGGAATGGGAGAACTAGGAATAATTTTTGAAAGTGTAGCACTTTAAGTATATTTTGTAGAGACATTTAGAAACAAGTCTTTCTAAGCAAACTCAAGCCCTACTCAGTTATGCCTTATGTTACATACTATGTAAATTGTTAACTTTTTTTAATTAATTTCCTTAGCATCTAAGTTACCGCACATCTCCCCTACAACCGCCATCTCCCCTCCCCCCCCAGAAAAAACAGCGTGTGCCATCTGACAGTAGTAGTATAAATAACATTAAAACTATCACTACTGCAGCTTTTACTACCAAGCAATGGTTGACTAGTTATTATGAAAAAGATAATACAATCTATAATGGAAAAATTGGGCATCTGAAAGCTAACCAAAATTATTTCATTTGTGCAATCTATATCATGTAAAACTTATTCTCATGCAAGTCTTGTTTTTATTTTAATCTTTACACTAGATTTGCAATCAGGAAAACAATATGCTATAGAAAATGGGATAGTTGGTGACTGACTATGTTTCAGTGAATGAAGGCAGAATTTTTGACTGTACTCTCCAGTGAAGAACAGCAGTCATTCTGTGGGCTTTTCCTATTTTACTTATTCCTTGTGTGACAGGTTCCCCTCAGGGTGCCACCTGGAACTGGGGTACCACTGAGCCCTCCCGACCCATCATCCTTGGCTTCCTCTCACACTGTACTGCTGTGACAAGCTGCAAATCCCTCCAGCCTGTACTTTCGAAAACCAGCATACATACAAGTAGGGGCGTACCCAGCTGCAGTTACAAGCAGTTTCTCTGACCATCCCCTGCATGGGAAGGCTACTCCCTGCTCCTTAAGTTTTACCCCCTCTAGAGTATAGACCCAAAATTATACGTCTTGTGCTGCACAGAGAACTGTACAGCGTAAGCCCATAATTCACCCCCTCCCTCAATGTAGAGAGGAATATGCAAAACAGCCTTTTGTCCCTGAGTTATGATTCCCATGCACTTCACTCCAACTCACTGGTTTAGATAAAGTAAAAACAAGTTTATTAACTACGAGAGAGATTTTAAGTGATAGCACACAGCTCAAAGCAGTTTATCAAATAAACAAAACACACAAACTAAGCATGCTATATTAAATAGATTAGATATGAATATCAGATTGTCACCGTAAGAGATGATACAAGCAGGCTGCAGATTCTTAAGGGGCAAGCTGCACTTGCTTTACAGCTTGGAATTCCCAGGTGTTTCATGCACAGGCTAGAAATCCCTTTAGCCTGGGTCCAGCACTTCCCCCAGGTCAGTCTTTGTTCCTCAGATGTTTACAGGAGTCGTCTTGTGTGGGGAGTGAAGAAACCCAGATGATGTCAATCCCTGCCTTATATCGCTTTTGCATATGGCGGGAACACTTTGTTACCAAAGCTTGATTCCCAGACTAGCTTGTGGAAGAATACTGACGTTCCAAGATGGAGCATAGAGACGTGGTCTCATCACATGTCCTTGTAGAGTTATAGCTGCCATTACTCGTAGGCTGTCTGTAGCATTCTCAGGAAGGCTCCGCAGGTGAAATAGAAGCTTCCCCTAAGGCCTATTGTTTTTTCCTAATGGGACATTGCCCTGAATAGGCCCTTCCCCATCCACTATCTAGACGGAAAACATCTTGTCTAGTGGGCATTACCCAGGTGTAACTACATTTGAAATACAGATACATAGTCAATATTCATAACTTCAGATACAAAAATGATACATGCATACAGATAGGATAATCATATTCAGGAAATGATAACTTCTCCAATGATGCCTCATATGGCTTGCATAAAATACATTATGATTGTTGTAATTATATCATCATAATATCACTGCAAAGAATATGGGTTGCAGTTTCACACCTTGTTCTAATAATTTCTTCTCTAACATTTTTTAGAACATATTCTAGTAAGATGCTGTGTATAGATTTTTCTCCATTGATTTTCCACTCAGATCAAGAAACAGGATCTTAGGTGATTTGATTTCATCAACATGGACTGATGGATGGTCCCTCCTCCACTTGTCAGTCTGGCAGGTATTAGTAGAAACATAGAGTTTTGGCACTTTCCAGAGGACAAATTCCTCTTCAGAGATAGGAACAAACTGAATCTGTGAAGAGAAAGTTAGAAAGAGTGTGGTACTTTGTTCTTTCTGCTTCTAGAATTGTTTCTTTGCTGAATTCCTTCAGGACTTTTCCAGTACCTATTCTGGTAACTTTCCCATTTTGGAGTGTTAGATATTGCATGGTGTTGAAAAGAATGTCTTCGCTCTTCAGTTTACTGCAGCGCCCTTGAGATTATTCTCCCTTGGTTTTTAGGTTCCGTAAAGCTGCTGACTGGCTTTGCCTCTTACCATGTCTCCATTTCTGTTCCTAATCTGGTATTTAAGTTCACAGAGACGCTTCTCTTTTTTTGTCTTACATCTCTGCTTTCCTTCTCTTACTGTTCTGAAAGTGGTGTTCCTAGTTGCCATCATCTTGTATCATTGTGTACAGAAACTGAGTTTTTTCGTTTTTCTCTCTGGATCATGTTCTCTTCTGATTAATTAGTTTTTAAATCTTGCCCAGTTTTTCCTTCAAGTAGTCACTGGCTTTCATAATGACAGGCTTCAGAGTAACAGCCGTTTTAGTCTGTATTCGCAAAAAGAAAAGGAGTACTTGTGGCACCTTAGAGACTAACCAATTTATTTGAGCATAAGCTTTGCTCAAATAAATTGGTTAGTCTCTAAGGTGCCACAAGTACTCCTTTTCTTTTTGGCTTTCATAATCATTCAGGATGTTTCCTTGCCCTGGTCTTTTCTACCCTGAGTTGAAAAAGCTATGATAGATGTTCCCTAAATGTATTGAAGAAACTTAAGGATTTATCTCGATTGTTTTTTTTTATGAATTCAGAAAATCCTCAAATCTGTTATCCTGTTTGGAGTTTCTGAGAGGATTAGCAGACTTCTGTGGTTTATACCCAGTGGATTAGATTTCTCATTGCCTTCAGTATTCTAGATTGAAAATGGAATGTGGTCTAAAACTGGTTCTGGAAGATGGCTGTTTGGTACTGTTTGCATACATTCAGCAAATGATGCAGGTTACTTTTTTGGTTCTTTGTGGTTGCTGCATTGCATTTTGAGGATCGTGGTTTAGTATTGTTTCTTTCTGACCCTATGTAGGCTATATTAATTGGCATGTCCTAGTTGTGTCTTATATCCTGTTAGGTAATGGCCTTACTGGGGCCTGAATAGAATTTTTTCAAATTTACTGCCTCAACGGGGGCCTAGTGCCTAGAGTTTTTTTTCTCTCTTAGTCTGAAATAGCTCTTTTGAAGTCAATGGAAACATTCCCATTGACTTCAGTGGGCTTTTAAAAGACTCCCCTGTATGTGTACCTTTTGTTGGAAGAGGCAAGCAATTATTCACATTCCCTCAGTATGCTCTGGTGGCAACTTATTTAGAAGTGAATTAGGTATCCGGTGATTCTTTACTGTGACATAATCCCACGTGTGCAGATGCTTGCCCTTAGCAATGCCTGTATGAGGGCTGGTAGGTTCATTTGCTGTAAAGTTACAGCTCTGAAAAATCTTAACTGAGGGCTTGTCTTCACTACTGGGGAGATCTGCACTGCTTCAGTCAATGCAGCGGGTGTTGCTTTAGCAGGTCTAGTGAAGACCTGCTAAATCGATGGTAGAGCACTCTCCAGTCATCCCCAGTAGTCCAGATCTCTGAGAAGAGTAAGGAAAGTTGACTTAGGCTACGTCGACTCCAGCTACGTTATTCACGTAACTGGAGTAGCGTAACTTAGATTGACTTACCCTGGTAGTGAAAACAAGCCCTAAATGTATGGGGGTAAGCAGACCCTTTGGAAGAGACCAAAATACTCTGCTCTTGTTGATTGCTGCCTGCCTAACTGACAAATAGAAAAGAGACTATGGATCAGTCTGTACTGCTGGGAGCCAGTCACAGGAAAGAAATATAGAATAAGAGAGGTTTTGTTTCTTTTACATATATTTCTAAAAGACTGAAATCGGAGCACATTATGGACATAAAAAAGGTATCCTTACACATTCAGCCTGAAAACTGATCAATTTACAAATTAAAAATGAATTGCTTTTGAAAGGAGCTGTATTATTGTGCCAGCCCAGTCTAGGTGCTAAACATATTAAAACTGTCCTTTGGTTTGACAAACAGTGTTTGTAAGGAAGAAAGTCCTAATCTAAGAATTGCTAGAGAGGATATTTTGAGTTTGAAATAAGAAAAGGAGAATTTGTGGCACCTTAAAGACTAACAAATTTATTTGAGCATACGCTTTTGTGAGCTACAGCTCACTTCATCGGATGCTTTCAGTTTGAAATGTTGCTTTCAGTGTACCAGAATGCCTAAAAAATAATTAGCCCAATATTTAATCTAGTTTACCTTATTAGTATAGTCTTTTAGTAGAACTTTGATATCCATAATTTATAGTTTATAGGAGGTCATCTGCCTGTCTCCTTTAGTAATTTTTAAGTGTAAGTAAGCTATTGGGTGATAAAAGGGCCATGAAATGTGACTGAGCAACCCTTTGTTTTGCCCAAAAACAGTGAAAACACTTTCTAGAATAAGACACTTCCCATATGCATATATAAAGTCCCGACATAGCACATGTGGAATTGAAATTTTATTTTTGTGAACAGGCAAGAGAAAAAACCAAGGTATGTTCGTGCCACTCCCTCCCACCCCGAGTATTCCTTTGTAAAAGAGCGTCCCAAGTACTTATGCTGTATGCTTCTTTCAGAGACTCTGCAGATGACACCCCTCACAATAATTATCAAGGAAGCTCTACTTTCTGAGAAAACATGTAGGACTGCCAGTTTAGCACTTTCTGCCAGTCACAACTCCAGCAATATCCCACAGGGAGAGAGGCAGTTTCTGAGGTAGGCAGGTCCTGGGCCATTTAGAGCTTTATATAGGACAAGATAAACATTTTAAACTCCACCCATAAAAAGAATACACTACCGATGTGGATTGTGGAGTCTTGTTGTAACATACTTCCCAATGAGATACTCCTTTAGCAAGTGGGCATTTTGGGCTAGCCTACATTTCTGAATAATCTTTAGGTGTAGCCCCTTTCAGAGCACATTACAGTAGCCTAATTTGAAAGTGATAAAGGAATGGGTAATCATAACATGTGAAAGAAAAATTCTCAGCCTGTCCTGGTTGCTGCTGCCATCTGATAATCTAAAAGTAGGTGAGGATGGAAAATCACTTCTGTATTGGGAGCTCAGTAAGTGGAGAATAAATACCTTCAATCAAGGGAGCAGCTGTCTTTGCCATTTCTTTTGGTTGCTTCACCCAATCTACTAGTATCTATTTTTTTCCCATCTGAAGTGAGTCTCGGGGCTTGTCTACATTACAAGTTTAGGTCAACTTAGTTTAAGTCAACCTGCAGCCACTGCAGTAATTCAATTGGCTGTTGGTGTCCACACTGCTGTCCTTCTGTTGCATCTGTGAGCCCTGAGCCAGGCTCAATTTCACAGCAGGGAGCTTATCAGCAGTGAAATTGACATTCTTGTCGGTTTCACAGCTGCAGCTGTGAGCCTTGCTGCTGCTTTAAGCTGGAAGCAGCCCTGACGCTGACACAATAGCAGTTGGCTGTCATTCTTAAGTCACACAGTGTCTGCATGGACAGTGTGTCACCCTAACTACACCAACATAAGTGCTGCGCTTGTTGTGGAGGTGGAGTTATTATGTGGGAGTAGCAGGCCACTTACTTTGGCAGAAGCAGCATTGTAGTGTAGACACTGACATAATTCAGTTGATGTAAATTGCTTTACCTCGACCTAACTCTGTAGTGTAGACTAAGCCTCAGACAGTTCTCTTCATATGCTATTCTCAAGTGTACACTGGTTAGGGTGCTCAGATGCAGCACTCATTCAGTTGGAGATAGAACTTTGTTTTGTCAGCAGAGTAAAGCCATGGTCCATGTTTTCTCACTATCCTATTTAATGACCATTTACACATGTCAAAGTGGGGACAAGATGTTACCTTGACGTACCCATATGAGTGCCCTTGAGGCCGAAGAGCAGTTGCTCAGTACTGCAGTCTGACATCTCCTCTTCTTTCCTTACAGTCACTTGTCTCTCAGGGTGAATCTGCTCCTACTGATGTCCACAGGAGAATCTAACAGTCTTTGATCAATGGCAGTTAATTTCATTATGACATCATGATCATCCATCATCAGCAGGGATCCTAGTTTTCTGTGATAAAAAGAATCAAAATTCTCTGATTAAAACAACATCCCCTGCCCCCCTGTTTTTCTGAGAGTAAACTGAAACATAGCACTTTAGTTTTCTTAGCCACAACATATATAGGTATCAGTTGAACTGCTCCTGACGGCATTCTGCGCCAAAAAAATAAAAATTCTGGGCACAGTATTTTAAAATTCTGTGAGTTTTATTTGTGAATAAATAAATGCAGAAGCTCCAATATGGCAATGGGGAGCACAGCCACTGCATGAAGGTGGGAAATCACCCTGCAGCCTCCCCATCCCTGGGACACAGTCAGTGGTGAGGCTGCACCTGACCCTGATACAGCACAAGGCCTGGGCTTGCCCCATAAACACTCTGGGGCCCTACCCCTTTGTGCTAGGTGCACCAGGTGTGGGGTGGGCAGGCTCAACCAGGCAGGATCCAAGCGTGGAGGGGCTCAGTATGGGGGGATCCAGGTGAGAGGATTCTGTGTGGGACAGTCTGGGTGCAAGCCGCTCAGTAGGGGCAGGGGGTCTAGGTGTGGGGGCAGTGGGCTTCTGCAGAGGCTTCCAGGTGAAGGTGGTTAGGGCTCAGCAGAGAGGTCTGGGTGTGGGGGTTTCAGCAGGGAGGGCTGGGGGCATGAGGCTTGGTGGGGTGGGGGTCTGGGTGCGGCTAGTTGGGGGTCAGTGACATGGGGGTCTGGATGTGGGGGCTCAGGGTGGTGCAGGGGGGTAGGGCTCATCTGGGTGGAAGTTTGCGTGCAGGGAGCTCAGTGGGAGGCGGTCCAAGTGTAGGGGTGGGGGTCCTGAGGAAGGGGCTGTGGGGGTAGGGGGCTCCAGATGCAGG
The DNA here is from genome assembly GCF_965152235.1 of Eretmochelys imbricata. Lineage (NCBI taxonomy): Eukaryota > Metazoa > Chordata > Testudines > Cheloniidae > Eretmochelys > Eretmochelys imbricata. The sequence goes on from NC_135579.1 coordinate 64,815,331, forward strand.
GGTTAAGGTTCAGTGGCGTGGGATTCAGATATGGAAAGCTAGGGGGGGTCTGGGTGTACGGGGTGAGGCTTGCGGGGGTGTCTGGGTATGGGAGGTCTGGGTGCACAGGGTTGGGCGGATGGGGGAGCGGCTCCCCTTACGGTGACCCTTTCCCCGGAGCTGAGGAGCAATGGGGGCGAAAAGCAGGAAAGCATGCTGAGCTTCCTGCAGCTGGGGGAGGTTTCTGGGGGTGGGTCTGGCACAGCCCCAGCCACTCCTGATCCAGGCTCAGGGTAGGAGCCACTTGCTGGGGTGTCCCCAGGCCTGCAGTGATTTACCTTTCTGCTGGCTGCTTTGGGTGCCTGAAACAATGTACCTGCACAACTAGGGAGTAGCGTGTGACTGTTCTTGCAGTTTCCCTTTGCTTCCCTGTCAGAGAGTCGTTTTTTTTGCAGGGAAGCAAAGAAATCTGCAGGGGATATGAATTCTGCGCATGTGCAGTGGCACAGAATTCCCCCAGTGTTTTATTGATATACTGTAGAGCCCATTGATCTGAGTCTCCATTATATGGGTCTCCATACTAACCAAACCACCAGCCTCCTGGGGCTGACAGAGTCTGGGTTTGGGCTGTCAGACCCTGGTGGCAGGGGCTCATGCTGTCAGCCCTGGGCAGCTGGTGTTTCTGTTAATTCAGAGAGCAGGATAATGGAAGCTTGGATAAATGGGGTTCTACTGTATATGTTTTTATTTTTTCACAAAATGTAAAAACTAAAGATTCTCTTTAAAAACACAAATTCTGTGTTTTTCCTTAGCAAACAGATTTCTAGGATTTCTGATCATCAGGAAGATCAGTCAGTAAAACAAGTGCAGTTGCTGTACCATACCTAGGTTGCTGATCAAGGAAGTCCCAGGAATCTAGAGATTGAGAGTTATTTTACTGCAAATTTCTCAGTAATCTTATTTCAGAATGGAAGATCTGGAATGGACCAATAATTGACCAAAAAGTCAGTATCTACAGATGGTTTCCTGGATGGAGGGGACACTTCCTTCTCACTCTTTTCCTTAGCAGGAGGCGTTTACTCTCTTCATCGGCAATGGACCCATTACTTTGCCAGCCAGGAAAGACCTGGTCCAAAGTGTAAGAAGCGAACCAACGTTCTTCCAAAACTTCTGGGATACTAGTGACCACAGATCAAATAGAAGACTTAACATTTGTTCCTTTTCCCTTTTTCTCAGGCATCATTGAGTCATATAGCTTGTCTGAATTCAAGCAATTTTATCTGCACAATAACAAGAAATGGTTGCAAGAGAAGAGACCCAAGTCAACTGTTGAGTGGAGATAGCCTAATTAGTGTGGGCCAAACACCACATGAAAGAGACCCCTCATTTGTTTGATTTTTTGCAGATCCTACTGTAGAGGCAAGGAAACTTTTTTTTCTTTGCCTTTTGCATGATCAGAGTATAAGAATTTTTAATTGGTCAGCTTTGGTACATGTGAAGCTTGTGTTGCTGGTGGTCTAGCTGTCTTCCCCCTCGCTTCATCCAGTGCCTATTTTCCATAAAACCAATGTGTCCTGTGATGGTAAAGCATGGGAGGAAGACTACCATATTGATGGTTGAAGATATATGCATACGTTTGTCTTGTATTACTTTTTTTCCTTTGATAAATTACATTGCAGTTTATAAACTAAAGTAGCTAATTAACGTTTTTATTTTATCATGGTTTTTTTTGTTTTTTGCTCCCGTTCACCTTTAAATTAAAGCTTGAAAGCTTATTTCAGGAATAGTATTAATTATCATTGAATCTAAATAAATCAATATTAAATATTCTATCAGTCATGTATTACACTGTCTCTATATATAAAACAAGCTTACTATTGTAAAGGTCAAGGACTTGAATTGTCCCAGGTGCCAAGTCTCATTGATGCTTCTGTTTTGGTATGCCAAGCAAAACCATAATTTTGACACAAATATTGGACCACATGAGGAGTGCTATGAGATTGAACTCTTTCAGTAGCAAGGACCAATTCCTTCATATCCTCACAATCAGTACAAAACTCATCTTTTGGGCACTTGGCATTTTTTCTGACCGAGATGCAGCATTACTCTAAAATAGTAATTTAGCATATCCCCTTCCAAATCAGATAGAGGTGGGGTAGAGAAAATGAGGGGAAAAGAGCAGCATTTTGTGAGAGAATACAGCCAAGCAGCCCTCACCGCCTTCTCTGCAAAAGCAATACTGTACTCTCTTTAAAAAAAAAAAAAAAAAAAAGTGTTGCACTCTTCCTGGGGTGTTGTGTATTTTAGTCTTATAACAGAATAAAGCAAACCCAAGAGAAAACCCTCCCATCCACCAAACAGCAATTATAAGAAAAGAAATTATACAAAAAACATTCTTCCTCTTGACTCTGAGTAGCCAGGTAAGGTCAGTAGGTTGTATATAGTTCTTTAGCTGATGGGGAAACTAGCTAAACAAACCAATTTGCGTGCATAGCCCTTATTAGTCCTGGCCAATCCCCTGCAATAGAGGTAGGTCCCAAGGCATAAGCTCCTGGTTAGGTTCTGTTGGCCTAGAAAGATTCTCCCCTGGAACTTCAAAGGACTAGTATACCCTGTTCCCTAGTTTTTTATTGATGCTCATGGAATACAATTTCCATAAATCATCATTTTAAACATACATATCGGTGGTTTACAGGATGCCATCAATTGAAAAGAATCACATTCTTTTTAATTTACTTTAAAAAAAATACTGGTTTTTAGGTCTGGCAATTAATCACAGTTAACTCTTGATTAACTGAAAAAAATTAACTGCGATTGAAAAAATCGCGATTAATCGCACTGCTAAAGGATAGAATACTAATTAAAATTTATTAAATATTTTTGGAAGTTTTTCTACATTTTCAAATATATTGATTTCTGTTACAACACAATAAAATGTGTACAGTGCTCACTTTATATTTTGATTGCAAATATTTTCACTATAAAAATAAAATACTATTTTTCAATTCACCTCATACAAGTACTTTAGTGTAATCTCTTTATCATGAAAGTGTAACTTACAGATGTAGATTTTTGTTGTTGTTACATCACTGCACTCAAAAACAAAACAGTGTAAAACTTTAGAGCCTACAAGTCCACTCAGTCCTACTTCTTGTTCAGTGAATTGCTAAGACAGGCAAGTTTGTGTATATTTATGGGAGATACTGCTGACTGCTTCTTATTTACAATGTCACCTGAAAATGAGAACAGGCTTTTTGCATGGCACTTTTGTAGCCAGCTTTGCAAGGTATTTACGTGCCCGATATGCTAAACATTCATATACCCCTTCATGCTTCAGCCCCATTCCAGAGGACATGCTTCCATGTTGATGATGCTCGTTAAAAAGATAATGGGCTAATTACATTTGTGACACAATTCTCCCCCAAGGAGTTCAATGTCTCCTGTTCCGTTTTACCCACGTTCTGCCATGTATTTCATGTTATAGCAGTCTTGGATAATGACCCAGTACATGTTCGTGTTATGAACACTTTCAGAGCAGATTTGAGAAAATGCAAAGAAGGTACCAATGTGAAATTTCTAAAGACAGCTACAGCACTTGACCCAAGGTTTAAGAATCTGAAGTGCCTTCCAAAATCTGAGAGGCACGTGATGTAGAGAATGCTTTCAGATGTCTTAAGAGAGCCAACACTCCAGCGCGGAAACTACAGAACCCGAACCACCAAAAAAGAAAATCAGCCTTCTGCTGGTGGCATCTGACTCAGACGATTAAAATGAACATGCTTCAGTCCACTCTGCTTTGGATTGTTATCGAGTAGAACCCATCATGAGCATGGACACATGTCCCCTGGAGTGGTGGCTGAAGCATGAAGAGACATATGAATCTTTAGCGCATCTGGTACGTAAATACCTTGTGATGCCGTCTACAACAGTGCTATGCGAAAGCCTGTTCTCACTTTCAGATGACATTGTAAACAAGATGTGGGCAGCATTATCTCCTGCAAATTGTAACCAAACTTGTTTGTCTGAGCGATTGGCTGAAGTAGCACTGAGTGGACTTGTAGGTTTTAAAGTTTTACATTGTTTTATTTTTGAATGCAGTTATTTTTTGTACATAATTCTACATTTGTAAGTTCAACTTTCATTATAAAGAGATTGCACTGCAGTATTTGTATTAAGTTGTAATAAAAATAAATATAAAATGAGCACTGTACACTTTGTATTCTGTGTTGTAATTGAAATCAATATATTTGAAAATGTAGAAAACAGAATACCATTTATTTAATTTTTTTTATTATTGTTTAACAGTGCGATTAATCGTGATTATTTTTTTTAATCACTTGACAGCCCTACTATTTTTATGAAGAAACAAACAGGTAGTTATTGTAGTTGCAAAAATTAGACTAAAATTTGTTCTCCCATCTTTATTCGATTCCCCTGTAGTCTGAGAATTTCCACTGTTTGTATGGGTCTTTCTCACAGCAATGGAGTTGGGAAAATAATTTTTAGAAAAAAGGGCATATGTTATGATAAAACCACATGGGTAGATGCAGTAACCGAAACTACTTTTTAATTCACTTACGCAATTGATTTCATTTTGATAGCGTTGTTTTAGCTGGGTTTGTTTCTGTAACTCACTTATTAAAATCAGAATACTAAAACTGATTTGGGATAAAATATTAAAATTCTGCATGTATTACTGTAATTTTTGACATGTTTCAATCTGTTTGGTTTTCTGACCCCTAATACTCTGTATCTGTAATTGTTTCTGCTATATTATCTTCACTATGCAGTGTATTTTCTATTGAATTATTGAAAAAATTTGAAAATTAATATTAAAAATGTATATTTTTTACACTTGTAAAAGATAATGTTTATCAGATAGTAAAATAAGAACATATGAGACACTACTCTTGAGTTTTTTCATACAATATTCATTCAGTAATCATTTGTAATATACAACAAGGGATTTCTTCTCTTTGTTGTCACATTTAAAATTTTTGCCATCTGTGCTTAACTTTTGTAGTGTTCCATTTGAGTAAGTGAAAGCATCTAAGGTCGAGGGAAGGTATTCTAGAACCACTTAACAAGCCTGGAATACGAGTCCCAAGGGTAGAGAGAGGTTTTAATGACCAATTTGTATGCCAATGTTTTGTGCTGTACTCATGTCTCTATCATGTTATCCACCCTGGTGTATCTGCACACGATTGCTTTTGCTACAGCCTTGATTTACAGCTGGTAACTCCAAATAGTACATATACTCAGAGTAAATATTATCTATGTGGATTAACTACATCTGATGGTACAGTAGTCTGTACTGAAAAGATGATTTTTGGTCTTAGTTGTTGTTGGCTAAACAATGGAAGGGAATTGGCTGTGGGAATGAATCGTCACCTTCCTACCTCCTTAAAATCCAGGGCAGAGTAGATGAGTAGCTGCCTTGTTGCCTCTTCTACAGCCTGCGCATTTTAAGTAACAGCAGGTAAAGTAGCAGGTAGAGTGTTGCTGGACACCTTCTGTGTGAGGAGATTTAAGCCTATGGGTTTTCATTACCCTTGCCATGCCCCTAACTCTCTTCCTCGCTGTACTGCCGTGGAGAAAGGCACCATGGAACAGAACTGTGCTTCACAGGTGTGTGGGTTTCTTCCTTATAGATGGAGAAACTGAGGCACAGATAGGTTAAATGACTTGCCCAAGATCATGCATGTCAGTGGTGTACTCCACAAGGGTTGCAGAAGGGCCTTCCTCACATCTTCCTTGTTTTTTGTCTCTCTCCCCCCCACCCCCCCAGACTGTAATAAGGTAAAGCAGGATTTGTGGTGTTTGCATATTACAGAGGGTAAAAAACAAACAAAACAAAAATAATATAAACAATGTATTGATGGCAAAGTCTGCAAAACTGTACTAATATTTATTTGGGCAAAATAGTTGAAAATAATAAAGAAACTTGTTTGGTTTTTTTGTGAGGAGGCCTTAAGAATACACATTAATGTTCATTTTGCATTGTTGCACAACATGTTAGTTACCCAGAACATTTCAGGAAAATAGAATCTGAGTTCGTACTCTCTGGGTTTTATAATACATAGCATGTTCTCTCTGTGATTAAAGGGAGAAGGAGTTAGTCCCTGAACCACAACACGAACAGAATGCTACTGATGTGTGCAGGAGACTGTCTGTGAAAGCAGCTGTCTGTTCACAGGCAAAGCCTGTCAGAAAAAAGGAAAGTACATTGATTACTTGCATACAAGATAGTCTTTGTTGGTGGTTTACTGCATTTCGGTCATAATACTGGATTTTTAGTTTTGGTGTGACTGTTCTTAGTCTGCATGTCCTGTATACTCGGTGGTCAGACCAGATGATCATAATGATCCCTGCTGGCCTTAAAAAGCTATGAATACCAAACATATGCTGTTTTCATGCTATCTCCTAGTCTATCCTTGCTTGGCTGTGCCATAAAAGACAAGTCTTTGAAAAGGGCAGGAAGATTTATAAGCATTCTCATATGGTGGTTTGAGTCAGTAATATTAATAAGGATTCTTCACATACTATTTAATTCTTTCTCAGAGGCTTCTTGCATACTAGAATGTGAAATATAGTGAAATACAGTGTTTAGATATTGTAAATGTCAGGTTATCACATTAAGTAGAATATATGCCATACTACTATGGTCTGTAGTGTGGTAACCTGAAATCAGGGGACAGAAGGGGAGAAGAAGTAGTGATACTCTCCAAACTCTGCCCACGAATGGCACCAAAATGAGATGCTGTAAATAGTAGGTTCTGCAGAGTTTATATGATCATATGATCAGTATTTTTTTATGCTCTGTAAAAGTAAAGTAGTTAGCAATGTTGACCTTTACATCACCATCATTAGGTTTCAGAAATACCGCCACATTGAGATGGATGGAGTCAGCTCATACGTTTCAGGTTGTTGCAGACATCACAATGACTGTCACATCTGTTTCAAATTTTGAATGATTTCTTAGTAATCACAAGGGCTAGAGGCAAGTTCTTTTAAAGTGAAGCTTGGATTCAGGAACATGATACAGATCCAGGAGAAAGTACTGTCTTACTGAGCCCCCGAGAACCATCCCATTTCAACCTCTGCCAAAAATATTGTTTTCCAAAGGGAAACCAAGACAGTGGAGAATGGTAACCTGCCAGAGCTGGATCAGATATCCAGATAATATGTAAGGTGTACAGACATAAAAAGCAATAGAAGGAGGCCTTTACCTATAACAAAAACAAGCTCAGGAAATATTATCCTCAGAGGGGGAAATATAAAATCAAACTACTGTAGTTCAGCCAGAGCCATACAAATATTAAGTTTGATGGTCAAACTTAGGAAAGAGGTAAAACGCCATCCAGGTAAGAGCCTGAGCTAACTCGTCAGTGAGGACATACCTGTATTTGTCACTCCCATGCAATGCTTCAGTATAAAGCAACCTTGAAGTCTGTGCTTTCTATGGCTGCTCTTCATTCTGATTCGCAATTTTTGCAACATGACTTTTATAAAGAGATAAGATCAGATATTTTGGAAAAAATGTTTGAAGTATTCTAAGCAGCTCGAAAGAAGTATGGTTGCCATGTGTTACAAACCCTTTCTGCTCTGCACTCCATCTCTTAGTCTCTTAATTTTTTAAGAGTGAGATGAATGAACTGAAGTATTTTTTGAGTCATAAGATCACTTAGTATGTAAGTATTGTAGCTTTGTATATGTAAAAAGAATTTCAGTATCTACAGTGGTTGTTTTTCGGTTTATAAAATAAATTGAGGCCCTAGTACAGGGAAATTCAGGCATGGAGAAGTTGAATAACTTACCTAAGATCACAAAGGTAATCCATGACAGACTCAGAAATAAAATCCTTGATTATTTTGCATCCTAGAAGGAAAACTGCAGTAGTTCTGTTTCTTCAACATTTCCAAATAGTCTTGTTTCAGAGTCAGTGGAATTGGCTGCAAAATATAATTGTATTTAATCAAATAAGTACCCACCATGTATTAATGCTTTGTTCCATGGAAACAACAGAGTTTATGAATCAAGGCAGAAGTTTTGAGCCTGCACTTCAGTAAAATTCTTAAGAGCATAACTATGTGGTTATATTCCTCTACATTTATCTGTTTAAAGTTCTATTATAGTAGTAAGAGTGGTGATTGTAAAAGATATTTTCTGAATGTAATGAGATTTTGAGAAGTGCCTTGTAACGTTGAGCTATGAGCTCTATAGGAACGGTGTGCTAACAAAGGGCAGCCCAGTTTTAGTGCCTATTGTTTAAAGCAGATCTGGAAAATAAAATCCTAATTTATTCTTTGATTTATATAATAATCAAATCCAGTCACTAAAGCCAAATTGGTAAAGAAAACTAAACAGAAAGGTAGCTAGAGCAAAGTGAGGGAAAGTTTTGATGTCACTGTTAGAGAAAATGATTGGAATAGTACCAATAACAGGTTATTAAAGGTTCTGTTTTTGTAAATGATGTTGTAATTGCCATCTGTCACGTTTTTAAAGAAATTCCAGGATCTATTACAGTGGTTAAAGGACTGTTAAAATAAAGAACTAACTGAAAATATAGATTCTTAAAACACAATCTGCGACTTGGGTTATCTCTGGGATTTGTCTGATTGCAAGACAACTATGGTGTTAAAGACGTTGATGGACTTAATCAGGGTGTTTCAGTGTTCTTTAGTGATTAAACATACAAAAATCTAATTTTTCAATGGAAGCTACCACTGTACTGTGACTCGTCGAACCCACTGCAAAATACAAATGAAAGATGTTACATATCCTGCAAAGAATTGCCAGTATTGGCCTTGTCAGGCTTTTTAAATAACAGGGTCTGACTGCCAAGTGTTTTGGAACAAACAGCAGCTGCCAGCAATTTTCCAGTTTTATCACCATATTCATTCTAATATTTTTAGAAATCTTAATAATTTTTCAGTGTCTTCTCCTGGCAGGGGGCCAAGGCTATCATGAAATTTTGCAGATGATTAGTAAAGACTCTCATTAACAGATTGTGCAATTCCTCTAGCTGTTTTTCCCCCTGCGTCGTCTTTACTCCACATCTTTGTTTGGTTCTTCTTGTTTTAAGGATTAGTTTCACCCCCCTGAAAGTACTGTTTAGAACTACCTTCAGATCTCATTAATCTCTGCATTAAGTGCAGCCAGCATTCCAAAACTGTGCACTAGTTGCACAGAAATGCTGAGGATAAAGAGAAAAGAGATTGAGTCCCAACAGTCCGTTTGGTTTGGAACAGCCACAGGGCAGTAGTATGGTTTGATACCACGGTTGGTAAGATATTGGCTGACTTCTTCAAATAAAGGAGTGAAGATGAGATCAGGAATGTGTCATTCCTGATAAATGATTACAGTTGGGCCAAAACCAACCTTTAATTCTGCTCTTGGCATTTTAGGCTTTGACTGTTACCAGTAACCCTAGTGTTTCTGTTTTCCTGCAATTATCATAGTATCTATCCAGCCACTCACTCACTCCTGTTCATTTAATTGCTGATGTTGCTACCAGGTTAAAGTTGTACTCTCCATTTTATTCCTCAACCCTCTGCCCAGTGGTAATTTCTTTCAGACATAGAAGCTATACTTCTCTAGTTTAAGGTAATGTCCCCCTCCATAGTGTTTGTTAACTAACTGTTACTGAAATTCAATACAAAGAACGTCAAGAAGAGTGTCTATCCTGAGAGTTTAAAAAGGATTTACCTCTGCTTTTAGTATTAATAGGTGGAAATTTGTATTCCTACCTAATCTCTCTGTTCATGGTCTGGACAGGAAGGATTACTGAAAACTTAAAAATTTCCGGAAGAGAGCTATGGTATAAAACTGGTACTTAGAGTGGCATAAAGAACTTTTCTGATTAATCTGAAGGAAAACCAAACTTTACATAGGGAAATTGTTTTGAAAATATATGATCATTTAATGAGAAATACATACCTTTGGTAGTTCCCACTTTTTTTAAATGGGAGAATGTTTTTAAGTTACACTTGTACATTTGTGATCTGATTTTTATAATAATTTGTAGAAAAGTCTTTTATTTCCTCCAACTAAAATGTTTGAGGTAAGTACTTCCTCATCTGTATGTCAAAGCTACATGAATTAAGCCTTTAAAATGGTAACAGAGAAAATTATAACTAGCTAACTATAATCCATTATTGGTTACTTTTACATGGATCCTGATCTTTACGTTTGTTCATGCATGTTTCTTCTTGATACAGATTTTCAAGCTTGTTGATAAATTGTATAGTCAGTTTCTTGATCACACTTTGGTTCGTTATGAAATGTAGTCAAGAGGCCAAATAACAAGTGTCTGGTTTATTGCTCGAAGCCAATAATAATATAGTACAGGAAAATGGTTCTATATGATATCAGACTCCAATAAACCATCTCATACAGCAATGTTACATCCATCTTGTGTGGAAGGTGTGCTCCCAAAGTTGCACATTTCAGCTGATATTATTTATATGATTATTTTACCAGTTCTACATCTCTTTACACGTCACTAGAATCGCACACATCTGTTTGTTTGGGTTGTTCTGTTCTTATCTTTGCTTTGGATTCTAGCATTCCAGGTACTGGTCCATGAAGGTACTTCCCTTGCTTGTATTAAGGGCAAGTCTACACTTAATATGCTGCAAGGGGTTTAGGTCGTGTGGATTTTTCACACTCCCGAGCGACGTAATTATATTGACATAGGTCTGTAATGTAGACCAGACCGAACACATAGGGAACTTGTCAAAATCAGGATACATTTGTTCTGTCTTCTTATGCCAGATGCTTGCTTCAGCAACTTCAAGGTGTTATGGTATACTTAACATAAATGAACAGGATTATGGTGTAGGCCGGTTTCTGTTATATCATTGTTACAATATTTGTGCTTAATGTTGGTGCTTAATGCATACATATATATAAAAATGGTGTGGATAATGCATATATTATTATATATATTATGCTATCATGCATATATTAATGAACAAGCTTGACTTTATGGTTTATTTTTTAATGTACTAATATGTACAAGGTTGCTATATATATTAACTTCTAGAAGAGCAGTATATTGGGATATTTTTACATCCTGTAAAGCGGCTGTTGTATTATCATTGTGACAATTTTTAAAAAAAATTTCTTGGTAACCTTATCATGATGTGCAGTCCTTTAAGGAAGATTACGCAGCTGTGAATATTAGCTATTTGTTAGACCTTTTCTGTAATATTTGAAATTGAAAGAGGTGTGTGTTTTTTTTTTTTAAATGTACCATCTCTATGCTAGTAAGTGAGGAATTAATCCTAATACGCTATTTTTTTTCAAATTGTCTAAAAAATTCCTGGCAAGTTTTCTTTAATGCATTTTTTAGTTTGGAGGCAATACATCTTATAATCTGTGTTTCAAAGGTTGTTTTAGTCAGTAGGTGGGTTGGGTGAAGAAAACTGTTTTTGCTTAGCAAGATTTTCTTGGTATTTATTAAGCTTAATTCAAGGATAAATAACTTAATTAAAGTTATTTATTATTGTGTTCCTATTTATATTGTACTGTGCCTGGAGGTTATCCTTTCTAGACAAAGAGCTCTTTCTTCTGGCCTAATCAAATTTATTAAAACATCCAGATAATAAAAGGACCAACATACAATGTAAAACTTGTTCATGGGGGGGAAAAAACCTTGAAACACACAATTAGCTTGTGTGTCTAAAGATAAAGTTACAACATTAAAGTGTATAGTGTTTTCAAATCTTCGAGGAGTATGCTTACATAAATAACACTTCACTGCAACTGTCTCATCTTACAGAAAACTGATATATGCAGTATATTATAAGTGATACCTTTTTGGTTCAGACTGCCTACCTCTTTCCATTGTAAGCCTCTGTTTTCTGTTGCATTAGCTTAAGCTATTTGTACTGAAATTTTCCATGCTTGTTCTCTCTTGGTTTGCATTTTTTTTAAAGGTTTGAGCAAAAACGATAGAGTTGTTTTCCGGAATGAGGTTAGTGGGGGGACAAACAGGTAGATTTCCCAATTTTAAAACACTCTCTAGATGGGTTTTTACAAAACAACTTTAGTGCTTCTGTGGTTTGTAGTAGGAACTTGAAATTTGGGAAAGGAACGGTTCTGAAGTGAAAGAGAAGTGACTTTTGCTGTTCCTATGAAAAACCTTCCAGATTTGGCCAAGTTACAAGCTTCTGAAAATCCCTTTCTGTTCATGTGCATTAGAACACGTTCACCTCCTGTCTCTTAATTATATGAATGTTCCAACTGCATTGTATATACTCCCAGGTGCTAATGAGCCTTCTATATCATACCCAGACAATATGGACAGAGAGAGAGCTCCACAAGGCATATAGACAAAACGCTTCAGGTGCATTCCCTTAATGAAATACCATTTTGCCTTGGTAAGAGTTCATTTGGCTGTGAACCAGGACACAATGAGTTTTAAAATCTACTCCTTCCTATCCTTCATTGTTAACAATTGTGCGCTGTTTGCACTCTTCATATTAATCGAGATCTCATACCCCTGTCTTAGGATGCAGGCAAGCATTCTTCTTTGCATTTTACAGATGTGGTAACAGGATATGAGAGGTTTGCATAGCTGGGAATAAAGTTCAGGCCCCTAATATGGCAGATTTAAGGTGCACCCTCTTAACCAAACAGCTTGTTAGAATAGTGAATGTACATGTTTGACTATGTGTCTCTAAAATGGCTCGACTTCCATGAAATTCAGAAATGAGTGAATATTACGTAAACAACAAATACCACCCAGAAGTCTTAACTCTATCCCGTTTTAGCCGCTCTCACACTCCTGTCCCAGAACCAAGATATTTTGTCTAGCAAGTACTTGTGCAACCACCTGTCTACTTCTAGTGGCTGGTGCACACAGAGAATGATGGGGTATTATTGCTTTTGTCTAATGAAGTCACTTGTTTAGTTCAAGTCGTAGATGTTTGTGGTATGGATCTGACAGTCCCAAATTCAAACTCTCTGCTGATGACTTATGCAGTTGGGGTGATGGAATTTCTTCTTCTTCTTCTTTTTTTTTTTTTTGTGTGGTCCTTTAAAACAAAAACTAGAGAATCCCCTCTCAGAAAAAGGGCTAAAATGTTTTAATGCTTGCAAAGTCAAGCATACAAATTAAAAAAATTTTCTAACCGTGAATTCATTGTGTACTGAAGCACAGTAAAATAATTTAATTGCGTTATTATAATTGAAGCACAGTAGTAAGTGGTACAGTGAATATAAACATTAACTAAATTGCAATTTAATGAACATACATGTATTGTTTTTGTAGAACATAAGAAGCCCCGTTTGATACAATGGATGAACAGTCACAAGGCGTGCAAGGGACTCCTGTTCCACAGTTTCAACCACAGGTACTTAATTTTAATAGTCTTCAAGAACAGAAATAAATGGATTTAGTAAATGGAAGAACATGTTAAAATTAACAAACAGAACAAATTCCAAAAGGTTATTGTTGGTATTTGAATACTTTTTCTTTTCCATTATACAATGCCATTCTAAGAGGGTAGGTTTTTACTGCATTTAGTGTGTTCAGCATGGTATTCAAGGTAATAATTGATTATTTTAATCAAGTTACTTTTGGGGAATCACATAATTAGTCATCAGTAGTTAATAAATCAGATGCAATGTTATGAGATCAAGTGTCTTTGGATATTGGATTGTTTAATTTGGATTTTTCTGTCTCAAGGCATTCGTGGAGAAAAAGAAGCCATAAAGAAATGTAATATCTCATTAGTTATCTTGAAATTCAATGACCATCTGCCCTCTAGTTCACAGAAAAAAGCTGCTTTCTTTTTTGCCTCCTGCTGCATCACCAACTGGGAAAAGTTGGAGTGGAGGTGAGAGACAAAAATGAAAGTAATTGTTTTCCTATGAGGTATCAAGCTGCTAAACACTATATATTTCCACATTATAGCAGAGTTACCAGATTTATTTCAGATTGCTCCTTTTAACCTTCTGTTCTTACACTTCCCATTGGTGATCCTATGTGAGTTAGTGCCTTCCCTTGTTGAAAATGGACAAGGGAGATTCACAGTTACAGGTTTCAGAGTAGCAGCCGTGTTAGTCTGTATTTGCAAAAAGAAAAGGAGTACTTGTGGCACCTTAGAGACTAACAAATTTATTTGAGCATGAGCTTTCGTGAGCTACAGCTCACTTCATCACTCACGAAAGCTTATGCTCAAATAAATTTGTTAGTCTCTAAGGTGCCACAAGTACTCCTTTTCTTTTCACAGTTACAGTAGTTCTATGACCAGGGGATGTGAGGGAAATATAACCATCCTTGCGGTTGGATTGATGGTATGACTCAAAACAAAGGTAAGATTATCAGGCAGTAGATAAGTTGGCATACTGCTTATTAACATTCTTCTAAAAATGTTGCTTCTGTTAATAACATTATTTAAAAACCTTTGGAAAACAACGCTCTAAGCTCTGATCTTGCAAAAACTTATAAAGGTGCTTTGCTTTATGCACTATGAGGAGTTACAAGTCAGTCAACAGAAATCCTCATAGTAAAGTTAAACAATTGGGTAATTCTTTGCAGGACCAGGACCATAACTGGTAAGTTTGTTTGTTTGTTTGTTTCAAGCATTGGCCTGAATAATAAAGGTGATATGGCAACATGTGGTTGTTCTGAAGTTTTTGACAATATAAGGAAGTTGTTTTTTGTTTTTGGCCAGGTCTTCATATCTGTACTCAGTATTGTATTTTAGTGGAACTTTCCTTGTTGCAGTACCTGCATTGGAGCAGCTTTGAGGCTAAAATAAAAACAAAGCATTCTTGTAGTTCTGTATCCCTATCCATCAGATCCTAGAGTACCAAACAGTTATAAATTTAAGATATAATTTGAATTTATGCATATTCCTTACAGCTATCTTGGTGAAACAAGTGCACAAACTTATTTTTTTAAATTAAGATTTTTTTAATTAAGGCAGTG